>NC_141689.1:818168954-818796454 GCF_964263255.1 Lissotriton vulgaris | reverse complement strand
GGCGATAGATAGAGTGAGGGCAATAGATAGATAGATAGATAGATAGATAGAGTGAGGGCGATAGATAGAGTGAGGGCAATAGATAGATAGATAGAGTGAGGGCGATAGATAGATGTGTGTGGTTGTGTGTGTGTGGTTGTGTGTGTGTGTGGTTGTGTGTGTGGTTGTGTGTGTGTGTGGTTGTATGTGTGTGTGTTTGTGTGTGTGGTTGTGGGTGGTTGGGTGTGTGGTTGTGTATGGTTGTGTGTGTGTGTGGTTGTATGTGTGGCTGTGTGTGTGGTTGTGTGTGTGGTTGTGTGTGTTATTGCGTGTGTGGTTGTGTGTTTGTGGTTGTGTTCGTGGTTGTGGTTGTGTATGGGTGTGTGTGGTTGTGTGTGTGTGTTTGGGTGTGTGGTTGTGTGTTTTTAGTTGTGTGTGTGGTTGTGTGCATGGTTGTAGTTGTGTGTGGGTGTGGGTGCTTGTGTGTGTGCTTGTGGGTGTGTGGGTGTGGTTGTGTGTGTGGTGATGTGTGTAGTTGTGTGTGTGGTTGTGTGTGGTTGGGTGCTTGTGTGTGTGTGGTTGTATGTGTGGTTGTGTGTGTGGTTGTGTGTGTGGTTGTGTGTGTGGTTGTGTGTGGGGTTGTGTGTGTGTTTGTGGTTGGGTGTGTGGTTGGGTGTGGTTGTGTGTGTGTGTGTGTGTGTTGTTGTGAGTGTGGTTGTGTGTGGTTGTGGTTGTGCGTGGGAGGGTGTGGTTGTGTGTGTGGTTGTGTGTGGCTGTGTGTGGTTGTGTGTGTGGTTGTATGTGTGTGGTTGTGGGTGTGTGTGTGTGGTTGTGTGTGTATGGTTGTGTGTGGTTGTGTGTGTGGTTGTGTGTGTGGTTGTGTGTGTGGTTATGTGTGTGGTTGTGTGGTTGTGTGTGGTTGAGTGTGGTAATGTGTGTGTGTGTGGTTGTATGTGTGGTTGTGTGTGTGGTTGGGTGTGGTTGTATGTGTGTGGTTGTGTGTGTGGTTGTGTGTGACATTGTGTCTGTGGTGTGGTTGTGTGTGTTTGTGTGGTTGTGTGTGTGTGGTTATATGTGTGTGTGTGAGTGGTTGTATGTATGTGGGTGTGCAGTTAGAGAAGGATGTATGTGGAAGAGAGCAGCAGATCAGCACAGCAGAAGCGAACAGGGAGTTAAAGAAGGAGGCGGGTGGAAGAGAGCAGCAGATCAGCACAGGAGAAGTGAACAGGGAGTTAGAGAAAGAGGTGGGTGGAAGAGAACAACAGATCAGCACAGGAGATGAAAACAGGGAGTTAGAGAAGGAGGCGGTGGAAGGGAACAGCAGATCAGCACGGGCGAAGAACAGGAAGTTGGAGAAGGGGGCGGGGTGGAAGAGAGCAGCAGATCAGCATGGGAGAACAGAACAGGGAGTTAAAGAAGGAGGCCGGTGGAAGAGAGCAGCAGATCAGCACAGGAGAAGAGAAGAGAACAGTGGGTTATAGAAGGAGGTGGGGTGGAAGAGAGCAGCAGATCAACACAGGAGAAAAGAACAGGGAGTTAAAGAAGGAAGCAGGTGGAAGAGTACAGCAGATCAGCACGGGAGAAAAGAACATGGAGTTAAAAAAGGAGGCGGGTGTAAGAGAGCAGCAGATCAGCACAGGAGAAGAGAACAGGGAGTTAAAGAAGGAGGTGGGGTGGAAGAGAGCAGTAGATCAGCACAGGAGAAGAGAACAGGGAGTAAAAGGAGGAAGTGGGGTGGAAGAGAGCAGCAGATCAGCACAGGAGAAGAGAACGGGGAGTTAAAGAAGGAGGCGGGTGGAAGAGAACAGCAGGGCAGCACAGGAGAAGAGAACAAGGAGTTAGAGAAAGAGGCGGGTGGAAGAGAACAGCAGATTAGCTCAGGAGAAGAGAACAGGGAGTTAAAGAAGGAGGCGGTGGAAGAGCAGCAGATCAGCACAGCAAAAGAGAACAGGGAGTTAAAGAAGGAGGTGGGGTGGAAGATAGCAGCAGGTCAGCACAGGAGAAGAGAAGAGAACAGGGAGTTAGAGCAGGAGGTGGGTGGAAAAGTGGAACAGATCAGCACAGCAGAAGAGAACAGGGAGTTAAAGAAGGAGGTTGGGTGGAAGAGAGCAGTAGATCAGCACAGGAGAAGAGAACAGGGAGTAAAAGAAGGAAGTGGGGTGGAAGAGAGCAGCAGATCAGCACAGGAGAAGAGAACAGGGAGTTAAAGAAGGAGGCGGTGGAAGAGAGCAACAGATCAGCACAGAAGAAGAGAAGAGAATAGGGAGTTAGAGAAGGAGGCGGGTGGAAGAGAACAGCAGATTAGCTCAGGAGAAGAGAACAGGGGGTTAAAGAAGGAGGCGGTGGAAGAACAGCAGATCAGCACAGCAAAAGAGAACAGGGAGTTAAAGAAGGAGGTGGGGTGGAAGATAGCAGCAGATCAGCAGAGGAGAAGAGAATAGAACAGGGAGTTACAGAAGGAGGTGAGGTGGAAGAGAGCAGCAGATCCACAGAAGTTAACAGGAAGTTAAAGAAGGAGGCGGAGTGGAAGAGAGCAACAGATCAGCACAGGAGAAGAGAAGAGAATAGAGAGTTAGAGAAGGAGGAGGGTGGAATAGAGCAGCAGATCAGCACAGGAGAAGAGAAGAGAACAGGGAGTTAAAGAATGAGGTGGGGTGGAAGAGAGCAGCAGAACAGCAGGGGAGAAGAGAACAGTGAGGTAGAGAAGGAGGTGGGGTTGAAGAGAATAGTAGATCAGCACGAGAGAAGAGAAGAGGGAGTTAGAGAAAGAGGCAGGTGGAAGAGAACAGCAGATTAGCACAGGAGGAGAAAACAGGGAGTTAAAGAAGGAGGCGGGGTGGAAGAGAGCAGCAGATCAGCGTGGGAGAAAGGAAGAGAACAGGGAGTTAGAGAAGGAGGTGGGTGGAAGAGAGGAGCAGATCAGCACAGCAGAAGAGAACAGGGAGTTAAAGAAGGAGGTGGGGTGGAAGAGAGCAGCAGATCAGCACAGGAGAAGAGAATAGAACAGGGAGTTAGAGAAGGAGGCGAAGTGGAAGAGAGCAGCAGATCAGCAGAAGAGAACAGGGAATTAAAGAAGGGGCGGGTGGAAGAGAGCAGCAGATTAGCACAGGAGAAGAGAAGAGAACAGGGAGTTAAAGAAGGAGGTTGGTGGAAGAGAGCAGCAGATCAGCACAAGAGAAGAGAACAGGGAGTTAAAGAAGGAGGTGGGGTGGAAGAGAGCAGCAGATCAGAACAGGAGAAGAGAACAGGGAGTTAAAGAAGGAGGTGAGGTGGAAGAGAGCAGTAGATCAGCACAGGAGAAGAGAACAGGGAGTTAAAGAAGGAGGCGTGTGGAAGAGAACAGCAGATTTGCACAGGAGAAGAGAACAGGGAGTTAAAGAAGGAGACAAGGTGGAAGAGAGCAGCAGATCAGCACAGGAGAAGAGAAGAGAACAGGGAGTTAAAGAAGGAGGCGGGGTGGTAGAGAGCAGTAATCAGCCCAGGAGAAGAGAACAGGGAGTTAAAGCAGTAGGCGGGGTGGAAGAGAACAGCAAATCGGCGCAGGAGAAGAGAACAGGGAGTTACAGAAGGAAGCGGGTGGAAGAGAACAGCAGATTAGCACAGAAGAGAAGAGAACAAGGAATTAGAGAAGGAGGCGGGGTAGAAGAGAGCAGCAGATCAGCACAGCAGAAGAGAACAGGGAGTTAAAGAAGGAGGTGGGGTGGAAGAGGACAGCAGATCAGCACAGGAGAAGAGAATAGAACAGGAAGTTAGAGAGGTGGGGTAGAAGAGAGCAGCATATCAGCACAGGAGAAGAGAACAGGGAGTTATGGAAGGAAGCGGGTGGAAGAGAACAGCATATTAGCACAGGAGAAGAGAAAAGGGAGTTAGAGAAGGAGGCGAGGTGGAAGAAAGCAGCAGATCAGCAGAAGAGAACAGGGAGTTAGAGAAGGGGGCCGGGTGGAAGAGAGCAGCAGATCAGCACCGGAGAAGAGAAAAGGGAGTTAAGGAAGGAAGCGGGTGGAAGAGAACAGCATATTAGCACAGGAGAAGAGAAAAGGGAGTTAGAGAATGAGGCGGGAGGAAGAGAACAGCAGATTAGCACAGGAGAAGAGAACAGTGAGTTAGAGAAAGAGGCGGGTGAAAAGGGAACAATAGATCAGCACAGGATGAGAGAACAGGGAGTTAAGGAAGGAAGCAGGTGGAAGAGAACAGCATATTAGCACAGGAGAAGAGAACAGTGAGTTAAGGAAGGAAGCAGGTGAAAGAGAACAGAATATTAGCACAGGAGAAGAGAAAAGGGAGTTAGAGAATGAGGAGAGAAGAAAAGAACAGCAGATCAGCATGGGAGAAGAGAACGGTAAGTTAGAGAAGGAGGTGGGTGAAAAGGGAACAGCAGATCAGCACAGGATAAGAGGGCAGGGAGTTAGAACAGCAGGCTGGGAGAGAGAGGGCTGCAGATTAGCAATTGTTGCCAATTTAGCTCTGTCATTGAAAAGATTGGTTTACACCTCTGCCATGATGTGCAGCCAGTAGTTTGCTTTCCTGCCGGGCTGTGTCTTCCATCTTCCGAGGTTGGTATTTGAAGTATGAATAAAAGCTAGTAATAGCTGTAATGGCTATTTACAGCGCTTACAATCTGCAAACAAGGGAGGGTATGTCAATATTACTTGCTGGTAATTTTCATTGCTCCTAGCCCTAATTGTCCTCATCCCAAAAGCTTGAGGTGTTGGTGGGTGACGACAGTAAGCACATGAAAGACACAGTAATGTGGGTAACTAAATATCCACCGCCGCTACAGTCCACACCAGTGGCGCAGCACAATTTATTAGCACAAGCTGGGTCACTCAGACCTAACCAACACTTTCCCAACAGTAGGGACACTGGGGCCCTGCCTGGAGCCCTCCAGTAGTGTGCAAGCGTACTACACAGCCCTCCCTTTACCAGTCTTGCCTTCCACACGAGGCCCGGCATGTCAGGAGAATGCTAGCCCCTTTCATGACACTGAGATTTCGACAGGTGGTTGTCATTGCGAGCAGAGTTGACAGCCACCATTACATCTGTATCTATTCTCGTCCATGAACAAGTTGTTGCAGAAACTGCAGCAGTTTTCACTGTTGCCCTACCGGCTTCATCAGCCATGGAATTCTCTGCTAAGTGGGTGCCAGCACGTTAATGGCTCAATGTATGTATTACATAAGTCTGTGGAGAGCAGTCTTTCAGCTTTCCACCTATTTGCTTTTTCTAAGATGTTGTTAATTTTTATTAGAAAGCATATTGGTCCTGTCTAGTGCGCAAATGAGTCATATCCAGTTGTTTATAGCGGGTCAGTGCTGAGCAAGTTTCTCTAAGTGGGGCAGTATAGTGTTCAGTGCGGGAGAGGATGTGGCACTGTGGTCAGAGCTGCTGGATTTGGAACTGGGGAACCAGGTTCAGTCTTAATAACCAGGCTCCCAGACCACTCTCCTGAGGGAGCACATTCCTGTGCTAGACCTTAGAAGGCGCCGCAAGATCTTAAAAGCCTTGGTGTCTTAGCACCAGCAGGTGGACCCTAGTGGTGGCAAATGCGGATTAACCTTGAAGGCTTGTCTACCACAATCCATGAAATTCACCTCCAGTCTTGGGGACAGACCTATGAAGCAGCACACCACAGAGTGACAGTGACTGTCACTGAGGTCACAGGACACTTGAGCAGGGTGGCTCTAGGGCAGTGCGACCGCACTGGGGGGTTACTTCGGGTGGAGGAGTCATGTTTGTAAATATAATATGGTTTCAACACCTTCCGTGCGGCGCAGATTCTTCCCCGGTGCTGGACATTCCAGAACAGGGTGTGGTCGTGACGGAACCATTCCGTCATCAGCACAGCTCAACTGTGACTGATGACGGAATGGTTCCGTCACCAGCATCGAAGGGGTTAAAAGCACTTGCTGCCACCTTCCTTGTGTCCAACAATTTTCGGCAAAAATGAAAATGTCATGAAAACTCCAGTGATTAATGTTCTTAGTAGAGAGAGATGGTGTTTTGTCTAGTGGAAGGTTTATCTCATGAAAAGGAATGGCAGAGGTTTAACGTGCATGCTGCTAAGAACATATGCCATGCAGATCACAAAGTGCACATATGTCAGTGGGTAACTGCTTTTGTCAGAGAGACCATATTGTTACTTGCAGGCAATAAGATAAAATCCTAAGATAGAACAGTGAGCTATTAACTGTCATGTAAGAGCTGCATGCAAACTCCAAGGCATAAATTAGAACGTTATGGTTTTTTTCCCTAGTCTTCAAGTATCCTAATGTTGCAAAAAAGGGTTCATTTGGGTAGGAATCAATTCTGATTATTAAAGAGAACCCCCAACCATGGTATTACGTTTTAAATTCTGAGTTTGCGTTTCTCCAGACCAATCACTATTAAACTATGGTGACTACTAGTATGGTTGTCATGTGACTCCTATACCTTGAAGTACTTTGTCCTATGTAACATTTGCTATACAGTGATTTACACATGTATGAATGATTGTCGCTGTGTAATATGTGTGATGTAAAGTGCTCTGACACCCTACTCTGGTATTAGTGGTGCTGTAAATTTTCTGATACTTTATTATTTTGAAATTTTTACACATGCCATCAGTCTCTGCAAAGATGTTTCCTTATTAGTACCAGTGGAACATACAACAGCAGCAGAGAAAGGTGACCAGTCAAGCTTTGCAAAGGGCCCTCCACTTCACGGCAGCACAAGTCAAATTTTTTAGTAACTTTTGATCCGTTTGAGCTATATGCACTTTATTAGTTAAAATCATCAGATTATGCAGCGAATGATGTGTTATGTGGCAAATATGGCAAAGCCATAGTTATGTGGAAAATATTTTGCAAAGCAGGATATTTTGCCATTCATGTTTGAACTGTTCTTGTGGAAAAAGGGAGGAGAAGTGCTGATGACAGAAACTTCATGGCTGGGAGACAAATGGCATGGGATTCAATTTTTAAGGATATATGGGACATTCTGTGATTGAAAACCTATCCCACTTTGTGAATGTATTTTAATGTTAATAACTCAAATTAAACCTTAAATAAACATGTGTATCTATTGGTTAAATTAAATAATGTAATAAGCTGTAACCGGTTTGTGAAATGGGAAAAAAATAATAAAAAGTTGGATATTTTGCTCTTTCTGCCACACCTCTGACCCCGCCCACTGACCCAATCAACAGGTTATTCCCGCCCTCTGATTCTCCGCCCACAGTTCACCTACTTGTTTCCCCCCCACTTCGACCACTGGTTGAGAGAGAATCAACTGTTTACGGACTTGGGATTAACGGATAACAGTGTCCCGAGACAATTTTTTCGTTATTGTGATTATATAGGAATAAATCCTCATTTCTAAACAACAGAAAAATAAGCTTCCTATGCCTTATTCTCAGCCACGCTGCACAAGTCGCTGCATACCGAGTGCTGAAACCCTGCACAGATAGAGCAGAGACCAAAGACAGATGGAACTGAGCTCATACATATAAAATGTTGAGCTAATTTAGAGACAATTGATTTCTTGCACTAAACCAGAGCGGGTTCTCAGTATACATACAGATGAGCCCCTGCACAGATAGAGTCATGTTCCTTCTTAGATGGAGGTGTGGCAGTTCATAGGCAAAGCTGAGCTATTCCCGTATTCATTCTAACAATGTAAAAGCTGATCTTCTGTGGAGACTGAGACACTTGGCACAGCTCATATTCTGTGGAGGATCCTCAGGCATCTCATCCAGGTTAGTCTCTGATATGGTCTGCCTCTGATAGAATTGAAGAGGAGAAGGTGGGAGGGAGAATGAGAGTGAGAAAGAAGGCATTGAGAAAAGAAATTGTGATGTGAGATAGCGAGAAAAGATACAACCTGGTGAAAGAGCAGAGCCCGAAAGTGTGAGGGAGAATAAAAAGTGAAAATGGGAAAAAAGAAATGAGAAAGAATGTGATGGATATGGGAAAGAAGAGAGAAAGAGTGCGAAATGGGTGATGGCGGAGTGAGTGATGTGCATCAGCAGAACAATGCTGCTAAGGCAATCTATGTAGCACATTTCATCCATTTCTTTAGCTCCCTTCTTCATCAGACGTATGTCTGTCACTTTTGTCAGTGGGCAATGTCAGTGCAGGCAGTGAATTCTGCTAGTACTAATCTCAAAAGAAACCTTTTTGACTCCAGCACCTAGTCACCTGGTGATCAGGGTTCACAATCAGCTTGCCAATTGATTGACATTTGTGTAGTTCTGGCCAAATCACTTCATCTCATTGTGCCTACATTTTAAATATGTGGAGAGAGAGCCGAGTTTTGTCTAGTGGCATTTTTAGCTCATCTAAAGTAGCGCCTGTCGCCTTGGTCCCCAATAATTACAGGAGCAGAGAGTAGGTTTAAGCACGTCTTTATTGTTACAGTGCCTACCCTTAACTAACTTCTAACTTTCCCTTTCCGCCCTTTGTCCACGCCCCTTCCTGTACCGCCTGCCCTGTCCCTAAACTAAGGTCAGGCAGAGACGATACGACACCTCCCCCTTTTGTACAAAAGTCTTACTGTCTGTCAGATTTCTTCAATGAGGCGCGCTGGTCGTTTGGCATATCGTCGGGGGCGACTGAGCTGTTCCGGTGTCCTGATTCGGTGGGTCGCAGGTTCTTCATGCCTTGCCCGACTAAGATGATCTCTGTCACTATTCCCACTTTGACTCACCGAGTCAGTGGAAGACTCATATGGCTGGATCTCATCGTGGCTGCTAGAGTTACACTTCTTGAAGTGTGAGATATTGCGAGTTATCCGTTTGTGATCAGCCTCCGCTGTGATCATGGTCACGCCGAACCATCACCCAATCTCCTTCTTGGATGTCCGTGTGTTTCGCATGTCTGCGTCGGTCGGCATAAGTCTTCATTTTTAGTTTCTTCTAGTTTGACCAGTGTGTCATGATCGATGTTCACAGTTTAAGGGTGTAGTGTGCTGTCTAGTGTAGGTAGCCAGGTGCGAGGAATTCTCCCTAGCATCAGAGTGGCTGGGCATTGGTTGGTGGTGTTGTGGGGTATGGTGCGATACGCCCGCAGTACTTCATTTAACACTTGTTGGATGTCTCGGCGAGCCAGTTCTGCTTGTTGAACCGCTTTCTTCAGAGTTCCCATAAAGCGCTCCACCATGCCGTTAGCTTGAGGCCATAAAGGTGTAATCTTTTTGTGCTTAAAGTCGAGGTGCTTTGCGAACTCTGCGAATTCGTGGCTATTGAACGGTGGCCCATTGTCAGACTTGACTCCCAGCGAGATTTCCCATGCCGCAAAGGTCTCATCAAGAACTGGGATTACCGCTGTTGCCTTAGTGGATGACACTAGGTGTGCAATTGGAAATCGGGAGTATTCGTCCATGATGACGACAATGTACTGGCATGCTTTTAAGGGCCCGAAGAATTCAATGGCGATTTGTTGCCAGACTCCATCTGGTAACTCTGACATTTGTAGAGGGGATGGTGGTTCATCACGGCTCACTAATTAGCATGAGACGCAGTCCTTGAGAGTGGCCTCCACCATCTGATCAAGTGACGGGAACCAGACACGCTCTCGTAAGGCCTTTTTGGTGGCGCTCATTCCTCTGTGGCCTTCGTGAGCAAGGTTGATCACTCCTTGCCGTAGTCTTTGTGGGATCACTATCCTCCCCCCTCTCAGTAGCAAGCCATCCTCACTGATGGATAGTTCTTCCTGGATGTGCTTGAATGCTATGAGTTCTTGGACACTCTAAGCAGAGGTCTGGGGTTTGTCTTTCACGTGTCTCCATGAGTTGTTGCGTATGCGAGCTACAACATCTTGGAAGATGGGATCTTGGCTGGACGCTTCACGGATCGCCTCCAGGGGCACTGTAGGTGGACATGCAGTGTCGATAACGAAGTGGATGTACTCCTCTGCCAGCAAGCACTTCTCGCTGGTATGCGTCTGAGGGTGTCGGGACATGTAGTCTGCTGGATTTTCCGACTTCCCTGGTTTGTGGATGATTGTGTACATATAGTCCTGGAGACGTAGTCCCCACCGTTCAATGCGCGGAGGCATCTTGGCTTTGGGATTGCCAAATATGATGATGAGAGCTTGGTGGTCCGTGATGATGGTGAAATGTTTGCCATATACGAAGAGGTGAAAATGCTCGCAGGCCCATACCACCGCAAGACCCTCTTTTTCAGGTTGGGAGTACGCCTTCTCGGTGTCGGTGAGACTGCGACTGGCGTAGGCGATGATGTGACGTTGATCTGAAATCCTCCTGATATTGCGCCAGGATGGCGCCCAGGCCCACCGGGCTGGCGTCAACAGTAATTTCAGTTTTTCTCTTGGTGTCAAAATATGCTAGGTTGATGGCAGAGTTGACAGTTTTTTTGATTTTGTTGAAAGAGTGCTCACAGGCATCTGTCCATAGAAATTGCTGGCCTTGACGGGTGAGCTCCCTGAGGGGTAGCTGATGGTAGCGTAATCTCGAATTTAGCGTGCACAGTAGCTTGCCCTCCCTAAGAATGATAGAAGATCACAGACGTCTCGTGGTGTTGGGGTGTCTGCAAGAGCGGATACTTTCTCTGGGTCAGGTTTCATGCCATCTTTGGAGAAGATATGACCACAAAATTTCAGGGTCGATCTGTGGAATTCACACTTGTCTGAGTTCAGAGTAAAGTTAGCGTTTACTAATGCGTGGCATACTCGGTCCAAAGCGATGTCATGCTCAGTTTGATCCTTTCCGAATACCAGGAGATCATCGCTATTATTGAAAGCATTCGGGATCCCTTGAATCACTCATCGGATTGCTTTTTGAAAAATCTCAGCAGCCGAGGATATGCCGAAGTTTAGTTGTTTGTAACGTAAGAGTCCTTGGTGGGTTGTGAAGGTCGTGATATAGCGTGACCTTTCGTGTAGTTCCAATTGATGGTATCCTTTATTGAGATCGAGCTTCGAGAATACAGTGGCTCCATTGAGGCGAGCGATCATATCACTAATGTGTGGTCCTGGGTGGCGTTCCCTCTCGATGGCTGTGTTGGGCGCGCGCATGTCCACGCACAGGCGCACTTTGTTGTCCTGCCCTTTCTTGGGCACCACCACCACCGGTGATACCCACGGGGTTGGCCCCGATGTGCGCTCGATGATGTCTGTTTTTAGTAGATCTTGGAGTTCATCATCTACTGCTTGTTGTAAGTGAAAAGGCACTTTTCTGTGGTGTTGTGCCACTGGAGTCACTAATTCGTCAATTTGTAGTTTTACTTTGAATTGATTAAGTCTTCCTAGCCCTTTAAAGAGGTTTGGAAACTTGGAGACGATGTCAGGGGCATCTTCGGTCATGTAAAGGAGGTCCACAAGTTTCAGTCGTTCAGCCATCGGCAGACTAAGTAAACAATCAGCCAGATCCGGGCCTTCAACTACATGAACATAGGCTGGAATCTGTTGATCCTTGTAAGATAGAGTCGTGCTGAAGCGACCTAGACATGGCAGTGGTTTTCTGGACATCCAAGTGTATACTCGGACAGCTGCGGGTTCTAGTTTCGGTCGTGGCTTCATGCTTTGATATTCAAGAGCACAGATATAATTTAGAGAGGCTCTGGAGTCTAGTACAAATTTTGCAGGATGGTCTCCTATTCGTATATCTAGTTTCGGGTATCTTTTCAGCCGGACCGGGTCCGATACCATGCAGATGTATTTGTCACTGTCTTGTGACACAGGTATGGGTAATGATGACTCACAGGATGTCGATCTTCGTGATCGATATGAGCTGGCAGCACGTACGCTCGACCGGGATGAGCTCGAGGAGGGTCCTTCCCTCCCTTGCACTGCACGAGCGTGGTGTTGCGTGTCAGACCGCGACGTGGACGATCTTCGCCCTGACTGTCGAGTTTGACAAGCCACTTCGAAGTGGTTCTCTCTTCCGCAGCGGTGATATCGCTGACCAATGGACGGACACTATCCGGAGTGGGGGTATTCTTGGCCGTACCTGTAGCACGTTGGTGCCGTCTTGTTAGTCTTGGTGTGTCGCGACTCCTGACGTGATGACGTCCTTCGGGAGGCCGCGAAACGTGCAGGTTTGCTTGACTTGTGATGATCTGTCCAGTGCTTCTTCTCCTTGTGTGCTTGCAGTCTGAATGCTTGTTCCTTTCTCCCAGTCTTATTAACTTCCATTTTCTTTGCATGGTCTTCTGCTTGGTCGTTGATTCGTGTCATTTCTTCGATTTCCTCAAGAGTGTAGTGTTTCTTTAGTAGTCGCCGGCGCAGAGATTCGGATTGACAGCCTTCAATTATGCGCAGTCGCAGCGCGTCTTCAGTGTTAATAGCGTCGAATTTGCAATGTCGGGCTAACCGCCTGATGCACACAATGAAGTCGCACATGGGTTCATCTTTTTCTTGGGATGCTAGATTAAGTGTGTAAAGCTCATAATCCAAATTGTGCTTGTGTAGAAACTTCCGATCCAGGACTCCTTTTACGTCATCGTAGGAGGTAGCATTTGCGGCAGGCAGTTCTTTGATGATTTGTGCAATGTCCTTTCCCACCAAGTTTCGCAAAGCTATTAGTTTTTGCTTAGGATCCTGCATTTGAGACCCGGTCATATAGTCCTCAAAGTCTTCAGCCCAGCTCTTCTACTTGGGCCCCATACTATTTCCGGACGTCAACTCTAAGGGGTCGGGTGGCCGCAGATATGGTACTCCCATGAGCACTTGAGGAGATGGTGCAAGTGGTGGTGGTGTGGCGGAGCTGCTGCTCCTCCTCCGGGAGCGCCTGTCGGGTCGGTGACGTACATCTTGGCTTGGTCGAGCCGCTCAGCTGACTATTGCTTGGTTTATTCTGCAATTTGGTTTTAAAATTCAGTATTGCTTGGCTGCAAATGAGTTTATTCAGTAGTTTGAATGCTAAATTCAGTATTGCCTGACTTCAAAATGGCCGACCCCAGTGATTTAAAGGGTGTCTATGGCTGGTGCCTGACTTCAAGTTGGCCGCCGTTTGGGACACACTGTATTATACTTGAGAGTCACAGTTTCTTTCTTTCTTGCCCTTTTATTCAGGAAATTCAGGTTTGCCGGTTATTCCAGCGCTCAGGACTCACCCTCACGCTCTCTGCTCACAGTTGGCAGGGTCGGGGACATTCACCGGCGTCTTTCACAGTTTCGTGCCGTTTTTCAAATAGGGCGCCAGATTTGCAGCTCCTTTGAGTCGGGCAGCCTCGGTGTACCACCCGAAGCTAAACGCAGGCAATATCCACGATTTCGGAGCCATCGCGCTCCTAGGCAGTTTCCGACGCGGGGTGTAGAGCGTCTCTCACTTTCTCGCGCTCTTTCGCGCCGCCGGTGACAGGCTGCAGGCTCTCTGTTGTCGGGCAGTGCAGGACGGCTGGGACTGTTAAGGCGTGAAGGGGTGTTTGGGGATCCCACCCTCGTCGCCAGTGTCGCCTTGGTCCCCCAATAATTACAGGAGCAGAGAGTAGGTTTAAGCACGTCTTTATTGTTACAGTGCCTACCCTTAACTAACTTCTAACTTTCCCTTTCCGCCCTTTGTCCACGCCCCTTCCTATACTGCCTGCCCTGTCCCTAAACTAAGGTCAGGCAGAGATGATACGACAGCGCCGTGGGTTAATTCAGCTATTGCAAAGAGCTTGTACACTGCAGAGCACAGAACAGTATTTTTTGTACACAAAGATCATTTTGTTCCTGTGAAGTTTATACATTACAATCACAATCCAGGTTAGAAAGTTATTTTTTTCCCAGTCTTACATTATCCTAATTTTGCTAAAAAGGGTTTGTTTGGGTAGAAATAAGTTCTTATTAGTAAAGACAACCCTAACCACTGTGTTACGTTCTGCATCCTGAGTTTGTGCTTCCCCTGACCAAGCAATCTTAGAAAATGCCTACCAGTATGGATGACATGTGAATGCTACACCTTGTAGTCCCCTTTTTCTTATGTAACATTTTCTATACAATGAGTTACACAGTATGATGCATTGCCTCGGTATTTGTGTACGATGTAAAATGCTCCAACACCAAAGACTGTTCTGAGAGGCGCTATGAAACACATGAAACACATGTGAGAGAGGGTCTATGGAGAAATGAGAGGTAATGTTGGCGGGTGATAGTGAGGGGATAATTAAAGTCCCCAATAAAGTTTTCCGAATCCTGGGGCACTTTTAGGTCATCACTTACTATGATTTAAAAACGAATACAATGGAATATATAATAAAAGACGTGTTGTAGAATGCACAATTTCTGAGATTTTTCCCAAATTATCTTGGGGGAGAACCCCCTCAAACCCCCTTGACGTGGTCAGGCTCACTTGCTATGCACTGTATGGGGCTGGTCTGACAAAATTTGTCAGGGCTGCTTTGGGTTCTCAGTCCGGCCCTAATCCAGTCCTTTACAGAATATGGCCTAGCAGTTTGGCTGGACTGTCCCTGTCAGGGCTAGGCTACGACTAATTTATTTATGGTTGGCACTTGCTTCAAGTGCAAATTGAGCCAAATACAATGGACTGCAATGGGCCCTTCTCAGCTATCACATGCTGAGCAATTACATTTCAGGATAATCTATAAAAGGCCTAATGGATTGATCTATGGAGCAGTCGATCTAGCTATAGCTCTATCTTTAGATAAGCAAACCGACAAACAGAGGGATAGGTAGGTAGGCAAGCAGTTCTGCCACTCAGACACTGGGAAGTTTAAATTGAGTGAATGGGCTGCATTTACAATGTAAACAGATTTGTTTTAAATGTGCACTATATAGCTTCTTCTGCTATAGTTCTACCTGAAACATACTCGATCCCCACATGCGATCAAGTTGCAACAAATTTCTTCCATACATAGTAATTCTCAAAAGGAAACACGGCAAGCATACATATTATTATTTATAAATCATATTGATTTCAGGTCATAAGTAACGAATTTTCCTTTGAGATCACTTTGCCTTTTTGGTCTGATGTCCTTTATACAGGTTTTAAAATGCATTTCTTTTCGTTGGAAGATCAACTTCAAAAACAATCGACATTTTAAATTAAACTGGATAGTTCACAATGCTTCATCCCAAAGGAGAACACTGTCATTTGTGCTTTGTAACAAAGAACTATACTTGCAGTGTCTATTTTAGTAAAAACAGATTAGATTAAATTATTAATAGATGTCGTTTGTGGTTTTAAGAATATTGGTTCGTCGATTGATCGTGTCTGGAAATGTTTCTAAATATAATAGCCACAAGTAAAAAAAAGTGATATGGTGCCATTAAGAAGGCTTTGTGAAATATGGTGTGCATTATATTGTTTAAAAAATATTTTGGTATTGTTAGATCCGTTTGATGGTAAATCAGTGTACTTTGGACAGTTGACCTGTGGGAGTAATGTTTTAGGACCTAACTGCAAACATAATGGATGGGAGATATCTCATATCCTAACCCCTACCAGGGTTAAAAAATGCTTTATAGGTTGACACATCTTTCAGTTTCAACAGTACTGTTTCTATGGCTGGTGTTATGTAATGTGTTAATCACTGTAGCTAGATCATATTTGGGGCTCAAGGTTTTATGGAATAAATGAAGTTTAAAATTGCACATTTCCATATTTTTTTAGCTGATAAACGAAAATTCATTCTTAGATGCCTGTCGTTTTTAGCAAATTAAAGAGTCAAATATACCATAACAATGCACTCAAGGGTACATGTTACATTATACTATAAATGAATGTTAAAATATGTCATTATTTAAGGAAAATTCAACCTGTGTTTTCTAACTCCTTGTGCTGTCTCTTCGCTCGGTTGTTGGCCTTGAATTCATGAAAAACAGCATGGAGGGCCACTTAAAAGAAGTCCAATTTTCAGTATTTGTCCACTTCAAAAAATAAATGCAAACAGAAAACACATTGTTTTCTGTCTCTCTATAGCTGTAAAAATCTGTAAAAATGGAATACTTGGAGCCCTAATTGAAAGGAGATATTTTGTCATCAGTGGAGTCTCCCATCGTATGGCATGGCCTATGAAAAATGAGGTGCTACTACCCTTCATAGGGGATTTGAAAATGTGAATCAACAAGTATAGGCGTGGGGATGTGCATCAATTAGTTAGATATTCATTAGGTTTTGCAACTGTACTTTCAACATGTATATTTAAGTTTGGCTGCATTTATGTACCATTTTTTTTATGATTTGGTCACTGTATGGAAAAATAACTCCACATGATCCATGTTGCTCTAGGTAAATGTGATCTTTTCAATGTTTGTGTACACTCATCTGTGTTGTTTCCTGTAATATATGGGAAAAGCATATTAGCCAGAGAACCCAATGGGTATTAACTCCACTCTGCAACTAGTCTTTGTGAATAGCAGTAGGGTTGTACTTCTAGGCATAAGAAGAAAATATAGGAGCAACACCATGATTGAACTGACACATGGGGCCATGAGTAGAAAAAACAAAAGAAAGGCTATTCCACAAGATGGAAAATGGAAAACAGCCTTCTGCTCATTTATGGTTTATAGAGTTATTTGTCTCATTATGAGGCCTACCTCACAAATGTAATGATGAGGAAGATGGATAAGGCGGAAATGAAAGTCTAACAGCTCAAGATGCACAACAATATCTTAGGACATTGAATAGGTAAGATTGGAAGTAGTAGTTGTTCTACTGTGTACAAAAGAAATAAATGCATCTACAGAGATCTGCTTACCTCAAATCCTCGAATCTACCTGCTTCCTGTCTATCTCTGGAGGAAGTGGTCATTTGCCTAAGGTTAGGCTACAGGGCCCTAACGTACTTCCCCTTTCCTGCAATCCGACGCTCAGTAGGGTGATCCTGGGCATTGTGATAGGAAGGCCAGCAGAGGCAGGTTTTTGTACCTAATCCAAATAAGTAAGATTTGAGAAGGAAGTAAGGCAAAAAAGGTCAATAGCAAAGTATTGACATGAATGTAGGGCTCACAGATAGTTCCAGAACCAAAATACTGCTGATACATATTCTGCATGAAAGGTGTGGACTGTTGTATTGACCAAGGAAATTAAACACCTTTCCTGTTGTAAAAGCAAAGCAAGAGAGGCGTGGCCAACATGGCGGAGTAGAAGGACGCGACCTCGGCGAGCTCCTCCGGCCCAGGCCCCTGAGCACCTTATTTATCGCTGATCTCCCCCCACCGTCGCTAGCTGGTGACGGCGGGTGCAGTGGAGAACTGGTGGACCTTGCTGGGAGAGAAATCTGCGCTCCAGAAGGCACTTTTGGTGGACTGTGGAAGCCGAGCCGCAACACTCAAAAGCTGCGGCCCGACCGGAAGTGCCGTTGGGTCCGCCCTGTGAGCGAACTGGAGCCTGGTGCCTGTGCGGAGGCCGCTGACGCGGCCTAGAGAGGAGCAGGGACCAGCTTGGGTCCGCCCCCTACTGCAGTGCAGAGCCGCTGACTGTGGCGCTGAACAAAAGCGACCGGAGCGGTGAGAAGTTGGGGCCCCGCCAAGACGAACGACCGATTTACAGCCGTGGATGGGACCAGTGCCGAGGACTCCGGAGGCCTTGCCGGCCTGGCTCGGGGCACTAGATCGTCCCACCCGCTGAAACCGGACAGGAAGTGGTGAGTGCCTGGTTGTGCAACTCGGGCCCAGAGGAGTCTCAAAAACCTTTGAAGCGACTGCCGCGGGGACCTGTTGGCTCTCTTGTTGTGTACGGCTTGGGGTCCGCTCGGGGGCTGCTTGAGAGGCAGCGTGCTACGGAGCGTGGACGCCATTTTGACCTGGAAACTACATCCTGCACTACAGGAGCGACATGCGGCCTCTCCGGTCAGGGCGGCCACACTGCGGGTAGCTAAGTGGTGTTGTGAACACTACTATCGCTGGTGAGGATTGAACACTCTTATTCGGCGCCCAAGATGGCCGGCAACAGGGGAAACAGGAAGGGTGACCGCACCCTGCCGGAGATGCTGAACAGGAGCAATGCTCGGCAGGACCGTGGACAGCCCTCCCCCAGTCAGTCTAGCAGTTCACAGGGGGAGAGCGGAGGAGAGCCACCAGTTACTAGGTCGTTCCTTGAATCACTCTTTGGCTCCCTACGGGATGACTTCCAGACTCTCAAGCAGGAAGTAGCGGGGGAGGTACGAGAGGTCCGGAGAGAGGTTGATGGCCTAGGAGAAAGGGTCTCATCCGTGGAAGAAGCGGGACATGCCCGGGACGAGGAACTCACACAGCTTCAGCAGGAAGTGATTAGGCTCAGAGATCAGCAGATTGATCTACAATCCCATGTGGAGGATCTCGAGAACCGTTCCCGGAGGAACAACATCAGGGTCCGGGGCGTTCCGCTCTGAGAAGTAGGTGAAGAGGCGGCCGCCTACTTGCAAGATCTGTTTCGGGAAGTCCTGGGTGAGCCGGCAGACTTTACTCTCAGGATCGATAGGGCACATAGAATGGGCCCACGACGTAGAGCCCCGGCGCCTCCCTCCGATCTTCTGGCTTTCCTGCCGGACTATCCCCTGAAAGAAAGTATTCTAAGGGTAGCTCGCACTAAGCCCTCCTTGGAGTTCAGAGGCCAAAGGGTGGCCCTCTTTCAGGATCTTTCAGTGGTCACCCTACAGAAACGCAAGTCTTTTAAGATTGTGACTGATTTCTTGCGGGAGCATGACACTCAGTATTCTTGGGGCCACCCTTTCCGTATTATCTTCCGCTGGAACGGAATATTGCATCAGCTGCGCTCCCTTCAGGACACCTGTACTGTGCTGGGCATCACGGCAACTGATGAAGATGGGCCCACTCCACGTCGTCGACGGATCACCAGGGATGGCTGGCAATCGATCCCTGGCCGCAGGTCTTCGACTTCTTCGGTGAGACCGGACTCGCCTACTATCCGGGCTGAGATGGATAATGCTGTGCGGGAGGTCGCTAGAGAAACGGCGACAGAGGAGGTGGCTTTGACCGCCTAAGAATTCTCCGGGGGGAGATCGACATCGCTTCTTCTTTTTGAGCTGCAGGTTTGGGGGCCTGGGGGGTTGGGGGGGGGAGCGGGGGTGGTGTTGTGGCTGGACGTCCACTTTCGAGACTTTCCCATAGACTTGCCTTTTTGGGCCGGCCTTGGACAATGGTTTCCTTGACTCCTTTTTGGGAGGGACGGGGACAGTGTTTGGGGTTTGGAAGGGGTTGTTTTGGGGTGTTGGGGTACCGGGAGGGTTCGTGGGAGTTGGGTGTGGGGAAAGAAGTTGTCCAGTGCGCTATACTAGGAAATGTTGCTTTACCTGAGTTTCTCCATTTTGCTTTGCTTTGTGACGATGGGTTGGAGCATGGGGAGGGGGGTCTGTGAGGTTGGCGCGTGTGTGGCAGGTGAATTGGTCGCACTGGGGCTGGTGGTTGGTACTAGGCCACGCTGCGCAAGGGGGAGAGGCGTTGCATACTGTTGGTGGGTGACCGGCTTGCTGTTTGAGTTTGAGGGAGTGTGCTCACCCACGGTTTTCACCATGCAGGACACTTGCGCCTTTACACACATTTCTTCCTATGCCTCCTCACTCCTTTAAAATCGTGACCCTGAATGTCAGGGGTCTGAACAATCCCGTTAAGCGGCGAGCGGTGCTTTCCCTGTTGGAGAACACCCAAGCGGATATTTGCCTCCTTCAGGAAACCCACCTATTGCCACAGGACACACATCGGCTACGCTCTTGTAAATTTCCGACGCAGTTCTTTTCTTCAGGTCCTACCAAGACAGCCGGGGTAGCGATTCTAGTGGCTCAACACTTCAGGGGGGAGCACATCCACAAATTCGCAGAAATTAAAGGGAGGATGTTGGCACATAGGTTTCGGGTGGGGGGCATGATATTCACGATAGGCTCTCTTTATAGTCCTAATGACAAACAGGAGCGGTTCTTGCAGTCTGCGGTGGAAGAGATTTCAGCCTCGCCGGATAGGCATGTTATCCTTGGGGGCGACCTTAACATGGTCTTCGATTCGGTAGTCGACAGATCGGCTCAGTGCTCCCCGCAAGTCGGGGAATTCTCAGCTGGTTGCAAGGCACGACTTGCGGAGGTGGACCTCCAGGACCTCTGGCGTCATAAGCACCCCATGGACAGGGATTACTCATACTACTCTCACGCGCACAAGACCTACGCGAGGCTTGATCACCTCTGGTTACCTCCCCGGTGCAGGCCCTTGTGTCTACTGTAGACATGGGGGTTATTTCCCTGTCGGATCATGCCCCTGTTGAGGCGTCCTTCTGCTTGCCACCGTCTGCCGCCCCGGCGAGGGTCTGGCGCCTCCGGGATACTCTGCTCCACAGGAAAACGGTGACGGACCGTATTGAGCAGGTACTTCATGAATATTCATCGCACAATGATAACACGGATACTACCAGAGCCACCCAGTGGGCAGCTTTGAAGGCGGTCCTCCGAGGAGAGTTCTTATCGATCTCTGCAGCCGAAAATAGGGAGCGTAAGATAAAGAGGGATGAGCTTACTGACAGGGTCCGGGAATTGGAGCTGATTCACCGCAGAACTGGGGCCCGAGGATTTGGCGGCAGCTTAAAGAAGCAAGGAAACTTCTTGCCGCCTTGGATGTGGACCGGGCGGAATATGCGGCCCTTCGACTACGCCATGCGTTTTATACTGGGGGGGATGGAAGTGGCAAACTTTTGGCCAATAGACTCCGGGCCACTAGGCAGAGCCAGTTGGTGAAAGAACTCTCTGACCCCAGGGGCGGTATGGTGACGGATGATGCCTGCATCTCGGCCGCGTTCCGAGAGTTCTACGGCAACCTCTATGCAGGTGACCCGCCGGATGTGCCGGCTATGACCTCCTACCTAGACTCGATCACTTTGCCCTCCCTGGACCCGCTACAGGCGGACCACCTAAACAGGGACATTAGCATAGAAGAAGTAGTGACGGCCATTGCCAGACTTAAACACGGCAAAGCACCAGGCCCGGACGGCTACTCGGCCCTCTTCTATAAGACGTTCTGCGGATTGTTAGCCCCAATCCTCGCCCGCCTTTTCAATTCCTTCGCGGAACCTGGAGCCATCCTGCATGATCTCTTGAGGGCTTCCGTCACGGTAATCCCCAAACCGGGGAAAGATCCCAAACACTGTGGATCCTATAGGCCGATATCTCTTTTAAATGTCGACCTGAAACTTTATACTGGGATCTTGGCAAGCCGCTTGGCGTTTCATCTGCCCGGCCTTGTTGATCCGGATCAGGCGGGCTTTGTTCCGGGACGACAGACGGTGGATAATACAAAACAAGTGGTCCACCTGCTGGAGAAGGCATCCCGGATACCGGGTGAGAGGATGATGCTTACGGTCGACGCAGACAAAGCGTTCGACCGCGTGCACTGGCCCTTCTTGGAACAAGTGCTGGTGAAGGCGGGTATTGGAGAACGGTTTCGCTCTATAATCCTCAACTGTTATAAGGAGCCATCCGCGATGGTCCGGGTTAACGCCCATACTTCCGCAGTCTTCCCCATTGAGAGAGGCACAAGGCAGGGTTGTCCACTCTCACCCTTGCTCTTCGCCCTCTACATGGAGCCGTTCGCTCAGCGGGTGCGGACTCGACCGGCGGTGGAGGGGATACGGATGGGTGGCTTTACCCATGCGGTTAGTCTTTACGCTGATGATGTCATCTTCACACTGGCTACACCCCGGACATCACTTCCGGCCTGTATGGAAGAACTGGCGGCATTCGGCATGGTCTCGGGCTTTAAAGTTAATATGGGGAAGTCGGTGGCTTTGGATATATCCCTGGCGCCTGATACCAAGGTGTACTTGCAGAACAGGTTCCCGTTACTTTGGTCCTCGGAGGCGATACCGTATTTAGGGATTCAGATTGCCCCTACGTTGCCAGCCATGGTCTCAGCCAACTACTTGGCCTTGGGTGCCAAGATCAAGGCCGAGCTGGGTCGCTGGAATCGCGGCATCCTTTCCTGATTGGGTAGGATTGCTGCCGTCAAGATGACGATCTTGCCACAAGTGCTCTACTTATTCAGGGCCCTGCCGCTGCTGCCGCCGAAGGGGTGGATACAGCAATTGCAGTCGGACGTAGCCCCTTTCATTTGGCAGGGGAAAAAGCCTAGGCTACGCAGGACCCTTTCTCTTTTGTCTCCTGATGCTGGAGGGTTGGGCATCCCCGACTTCCGGAAATACTTTCAGGCGACGCAATTGAGGTACTTGGTCGAATGGTGCAGGTGGGAGTCGGATAAGCATTGGCTTTTCCAGGACCAAGCGGTGGCGGGGCGACATCTGCAGGAGATACCGTTCCTGCACCGGACTCATCGGCCTAAGAATCTTTACGCATCCTTCATTACTAGAGTACCTTTGCTGGTTTGGGATGCGACCTACCTTAGGTATGACCTCACCACGTTTCCTTCGCCCCTTTCGCCGCTAGTGGATAATCCTGCCTTCACCCCCGGGATGGAGAAAGGAGCCTTCACACATTGGCGGCAGGCAGGATGCAGAGCTTTATGTCACCTGTATGGCCCCGAGGGTATCATCCCGTTTACGCAATTTCGGCAGGAATTCTCACTCCCTGAAACGGAGAGACACCGTTATATGCAGGTGCGGCATTGGGCCCTTCAGCCGCAGGTGCGGGAGGTGGCGGATAGGATGCTCTCACCGTGTGAGAGATGGATGTTGTCCCGTACATCGGACTCGAAACTAATCTCGGACCTGTATAAGTTTCTGCAACTACCCTCCACACACTTCCACAATCCAGGGAGGGTTAGATGGGAATGGGAGCTTGGGAGGGCACTGAGCCCCAAGGAATGGGACCACATATCTTATAGGGCGCGCCACTCAGCCTATCATATGGGCCTCACTGATACCTTTACTAAAGTGTCCACTTACTGGTATTATACGCCTGAGCGGATTCATGAGTTTGACCATAGTAAGACGGACACATGCTGGCGGGGGTGCGGACATCGGGGCACGCTCACGCACATTCTCTGGGACTGTCCTCTCTTAACTGACTACTGGAAGGAAGTGCTGGATGAAATTGACTCTCATTTTGGCATTGAGCTCCCGCGCTTCCCGGCATATACCCTGCTAGGACTCCCAAATGCTCTAATGTACCCCCTCAAGTCCAGAAGAGGCAGACAGATCGCTATTGCACTCGGCTCTGCTGTTCAGAATATCTTGATACATTGGCGTACAGACACAGTACCCACGATAACGGGCTGGCTCCACAGACTTTGGCATGTGCTGGGGATGGAGAAATTGTCTTTGGTGGTGGCTGGGGATGTAGCACAATTTAATGAACTGTGGCAACCATTTCACTCATTGCTGCTTACAGAGTTCAGGGAGCTCACTTTCCCGAGGTACCCCGGCCTCCTGCTGCTTACGAGCCCGCCAGCGCCAGATCAGTGAGAGGGATGAGATCCTCCTCCCCAATTGCCTATGGCCTTGGGAGAGAGGCTGCATGTTAGTAGCGCACTGGACAGTGGGGGGGGGGGGCGGGTGGGGGGGGGAGTTGGAGGGGACGTTGGGATGTTGGGGTGGCGGGGAATGTTTGGGCTAAAATGTTGTGACATGCCGGACTTTTGCTCCTTTTCATTTGCTGATCTTATACTGCTGTATATAAGTTTGGATGTGTCACACTGAATGAATAAAATACTTTAAACATAAAAGCAAAGCAAAATCTTGGATGAGGAAGAGACATTGGGCCAAATGTTTCTTCAAAGGCATCACATGTGGCTTCCATGTGTTGAGGAAAAATGTCTTAGATGTTGATGGTCGTGGCTCTACCTTGCTCTGGTGTGTCTGTTTCAGCAATACAGAAGGCATTGCTGACCCGCTGAATGTAAATCACTGCCATGCCTCTCAGGCATCAGGCATCAGTAGCTCAAGACAAAACCTCCTGCTGAACCATGTATAATGGTGTGTTCCTGAGATCTTGTGTATCCCATAAAACGTCTCATATACCTCATGCAAATAAAAATACATAGATCATCTGTGGAGGAATAAGGAGCAACATTATGTGAATTTTCCACTCACTATCCAGAAGAAAATATTATAGCTCAAGCTTTAGGTGAAGTTCAGACTTGAATGTTTTGAATTTTCTGAATTGACAAGAGTTAGTGAACAATAAACTATATACAAAGGACCTTATTTATATGGCCAACATTTATGAGGCTTGTCCCCACCAAACTAAAGACATCGATAATCACTTTGTACAATACTGGATTCTCAGCTAACACTAGTAGCTCATGTTATAGGTATCACCAATTCATGCTTTTTCCATACAAGATCTCTTCGCCGGAACTTTCTTCGTCTGTGTACCACAAAGAATAACTACCATTAGTTCCTTCATTCACTACAGGCGGGATTACAGAAATGCAATTTCCCAAATGACATCTTTCCCTAATTTCACTAAACTACAATACATTTAAAATGTCGCTACTCGAGTCCAGCTCAGATTGTACACATTTGAGCATATATCTGGCCGTTTGCATGAACTCCATTCGTTGTGCATTCCCTGGCAAGGGACCAAAGTTTCTCCAGCAGAAATGTGTCAAATACGAACCTTCAAGAGTGCTCTGTTGCACTTCTGTCCAGTCCAAACAAAGACTGAAACTGAAAAAAATTGGGAAGAAAAGCTTTTAGAGTGGCAGCTGTTCAACTATAGAATAACATAACCATGTACATTTGCAAAGGTGCCCTTTACAAAGCTTTCGAAAAAAAAAACTACAAATGTGTTTTTTAGTATATCCATTGCTGCTGCACCTGTCCTTTTCTGCGGTAGAATGATCTTGTCCCTACAGTGCTAATATAGTTCACGAGAGCGTATGATCCCTAAATAAATGCACTATTACATGCAGCACTGTAGGAATAAAAGAAAAGGTAGCAGCTATTTACCCGGCCACCAGGTAAATAGTGAATGTTCTCTGCTATTTACTTGGACACTGGCTGAATAGTAGAAATTATTTACTATTTGGCAAGGGGCCTTGAAAATAACATAGAAATTTCACTATTTACCCAGCCGCCAACTAAATATTAGAAATTCAGCACTGTTTGTCCAGCAGCCATGCAAATTTCAGAAAAACTACACTATTTACTGGGTTACTTGTTGAATAGAAAAGATTCTGCACTTTTTATCTGGAAGCCGTACAAATAGAAAAAAACCTCACTATTTGCCAGCCCACTATCTTAATAGAGGTTCTGCACTGGTTGGCCGTGACCATGCAAATATCAGAAAAACTTCACTATTTACCTAACTGCCTGCTAAATAGTAGAGGTTCTGCACTTTTCAGCTGGCAATCATGCAAATAGCAGAGAATACCTCACTATTAACCGGCCGCCATCTAAATAGTAGAGATTCTGCACTTTTCAGCTGGCAATCATGCAAATAGCAGAAATACCTCACTATTTACCCGGCTGCCTTCTACATTGTAGAGATTCTGCACTGTTTGACCGTCAGCATGCAGATACCAGAAAAACGTCACTATTTACCTGGTCAATAGCTAAATAGTAGAGATTTTGTACTATTTGGCCAGTAGTCAAACAAATAAAAAAACTTAGCTCATTACCCAGCTGTTGGCAAAACAGCAGACATGTTGAATTAGGCCAGAAGCCAGCCAACTAGCCAACAAACAATTATTTATGTTTCTGATGGTTAAGTAGCAGAAATTATAAATTATTTGACCAGTACCCTGACAAGTTCCAAAGAAATTAAAATGTTTACCCCGCATCTGGCTAAATAGCAGAAAGGATGCACTGTATTGCTGGTGGCCTTGTAAATAACTTGAAAAGAAACTTCCTTATTCATCTGGTGGTTGGCTAATTAATAGGCAGTACGCATAACTTGGCCGGTAGCCATGCAAATAGCAGGGGGACTTCACAATTTAGACGACTGCTATCTATATAGCTTACATCTGGTTTTATTATGCCTAATGCAGGTTTCTAACAGAAACTGAAACCCATTAGAAGTGCAAACAAGGAGTAAATACAATTCGCATGCATCTCCTAATGAAATTTAGGGCTGGATCTATTATTATTTTATTCACAAAAAGGAGTCACAAATTCCACACATACTTTTTGCAGATGGAATAGCATTTCATAAACTGACCTAGGTACTGTTTGGTCTGTTCACAAAATACTGAATCCCAGAAAGTTCCAGAATGACCTGCCAAATTGATATGCATTAGGCTGGTGCTAATTTTGGGCCCTCTGTGATTCACTGTAACTTTAGAGATGATGGCCTGCAAGGGAAAGCAAACCAGCATCTCTATGACTGCCTACCAGAATGGAAAACATTTTGTTTTATTTCAAAGTAGCTTGTTTTCCTTTAAGGAATCAGTGCTGGTTAAAAAAAAAAAACATTTCAGTTTTGGAAACAGTTCCCCCTTGTGACTGTCAACATCATTTCCAAAGGGAAAGTCGTCTTTTCTCCCTCAACCTGTTCCTCCTGATACTGACACTCCTGGCCCTGATCCTCTTTGCCCAGATCTTCCTGGTCCCCAAGGTGCATTATTTCCTGGTTCTCTTAGAAAGTTTACCCTAACTCTGGTCGCCTTTGTCTCGTGTGTGGTTACCTTACACTCCTGGCCAAGGTCATGCTATTCTTATTTTTCATAGTCCTCATCCGTCTCAAGATTCTGGGTCCATTGTTCCTGATCACTCCGTCCTGTTCCTTATAGGTTGGGTTCTCCTGGGACTAGTTCTCCTGGACCTGCCCCACCTGCCATCCTAGCCTTGGTCTCATTGGTCCTGGTCCTTTTTGTCCTATTGTGCTTCTTATCATAAACTTTGCCTTTTGGCAATCAGGGCCCTTCTTTGTTAACCCTTGCTTGGTCCATCTGACGCTGTTCCTTTCTAGTCCTCTTGGTCCTGGTTGCCTTGTCCTTGTTCTCACCATCAGCTTCCTAGCTAAAGTACTGCAAGTCTGTTCCATCTTGCTTCTCTTTGTTCCTTGCACTATTAGTCTTTGGGCTCCTGGTTTGGGTTGTCCTGGTTCTCCCAGAAATATTTCTTCTAGTCTTGCTGGTACTGCAGCCATTGATCCGATTAGTCCTGATCCAGGTTCTCCTTTTTCGGGCCTCCTGAGCCTGACCATTTTGGTCCTGGCACTCTTGACCAACACTGTTCAGTCCACTTGGTCTTCCAGATTCTGGTAAGTCTTTTTACATCTGATTACATCTGATCGTCCTCACCCTGGTATTGCCATGTGTAATGATTGCTCTGCCCGATTTGGTAATCCGAGCCCTGGTCTGGTAGGTCCTGACCTTCATGATCTTCTTAGCCATGTTTCCTCCTGGTCATGGGCCTTTCAGGTAATCAAGTCCCCTTGCACTGGTCTTCTGTGTGTACTTTGTACTGCCCCAATCTTCCTAGTCACTGTCCTGCTTATCCCAGTATCCTGGACATTCTGGCCACTGCCCTCCATGTCCTGATCTTCGTAGTCCTCTTCAATCTGGTCTGATCCTCCAGTCCCTCGTCTTCCTGCTCCTTGCCAGCTTGGTTCTGCAATTGTTTGTCTAGTTACATAATAGCCTAGCCTTTATGAGTTATGTTGTTCCTTGACCTCCAAAATGCTAGTCGAAGAACTTCCTGTCTCTGTACTTCCTGGTCTGTCTGTCCTTATTCCCGTGTACTCCTGCCCCTAGTCCTTTGGATCCTGGACCTCCAATTTCACAGAATCCCAGTCCTTGACCTTTTCTTCCTAGGTTGCCTGTTGCTAATATGTCTAAAGTTGAAAGCTAGGGGCTATCCGACAAAAACTATTAAACAAGCACGTAAGCGAGCACTTAACACTCCTCGTGATGCCATGCTGGAGAGGAATATGAGGAATATAAAGACTAGAATGGACTGTCTCCCTGTGGTTACCACATTTGACCTACTATTGACCAAAGTTAGACAGATCGTACGGAAACATTGGTCCATTCTTGATACTGGTATTAACAAGATACCCCTCCACGTTTTGCTTTTAAAAGGGCCCCAAACTTGAAGGACAAATTGGTACACACCCGTGCAATATTGACATCAACAGCATCTCACCTCCGCTCTGGGCACTGTCCGTGTGGGGGATGTACTGTATGTAGTCTTACAACAGCGACTAAAAGTTTTACATTGGAAAGTGGCAGAGTGTGGCACCTCAACAGTTTTAGTAACTGCAATACCAGTAATGTTATCTACAGGTTAACATGCAGTTGTGGACTACATTATATTGGTTTGACCTCCAGGAAGGTCAAGGTCCGTATACAAGAGCATCTGAGTACTCTCAAAGCAAAGAAATTGACAACAAAACTGGTACAGCATTTTCAAGAAAAACAGCATAACCCCAGGGATCTGTGGTGGACTGTCGTCAAAAGAGTCACTGGTAAAACCCACAATATTGAGCCCATTTTGGCAATTGTTCGCGTATCAGGTTTTCTGGTGCTGGTCCCACTGGCCTTGGTTTCCCTAGCCCTACTAGTACTAGTACTCCAATCCTCCTGCCCCATCCTTGTTCTACTAGTCCTCCTGGTCATCTTGTTTGCCTGTTCAGCCTTGTTATTGTCCATCTGATCTTGGTCCCCTCTATCATGGTAATACTAGTAATGGTTGTCCTGGGTCTGGTCTTCCTCATCATTTTCAAGTGGATGCCTGTGAGCGAAGTGTGATGAGGAGTATGGTCTGGCTGTCACCGTTGCAAGAGTCCGGGCCATCTACACCTTTTATGGAAGGTCCGAAACCCCAATATGGCAGGTGGAGGCCACCGTGAAACTTCGAGCCATCATGCTTGTTGTTGAGAGTCAGTGACCACGTTTGCCAGGTGGGAGCCATTGTGAAGTTTAGGGCTGTCACCATTGCTGTTGAAAGTCGTTCACCCCCATATGGCAAGAGGGGGCCACTGTGAAGTTTAGGGCATCTCACTTGCTGGAGTAAGTCGGCTTCCCCTTGTGTACCAGGTTGGGGCCATTGTGAAGATAAGGGCCATAGCCCTTGTGGTGCAATAAGCCAACAACACCCGTATGCAAGATAGGGGCCACCATGAGGTTTAGGGCTTTCTCCCTTGAACATCATGCCAAGAGAATCCCTGATGAAGGATAAGCCAAGAGAGACGTGACTTACAGATCACTGCATGTGGTAACATGTATCAAAATCCAAGGAAAAAGCAGAAGAGATGTCCAAAACCGCTGTGGGCCAACTAGAGACTGTGGTGGCCCCAACACCTCATCCAGAAGAGACCCTAAAATGCCACTTCGCACCCACACTGTGAGGCCAAAGTCCCATAAAACACTCACTGGTCCTCCCTGAACTCGCTGGCTATTACAGGTCGGGTAAGACTAATTTAGGTTGTCCTGGCTTCCTTGGACCCTTGAGGCCAGAACAAGACTTTGTCCCATGGTGACTAGCATGGGCCACATCTGAAAGTTGCCTTCTTTATTGAACGGGGATCAACCAGGCCTGTTAGAAAGGAAGGAGAGACTCTGGAACACTGCCCAGGATGGCATTAAGGCACTCATCTTAATGTATTGTGGGTATTATTCAGTGTGCGATTGATATTCTGTGTGTGCTTGTATTAAATCATATTCACATCACCTAGATGAATATTTGACTGAAAAATCAACTAAGTGGGGTTACTGTTAATGCTATGAGTCTTGCAACTGTGTATGCCTTGCACCTACCTCACCGAGAAGCCTTGGACTTCTTGTCTTATGCAATCACTGAGAGTCAAGTGCTGAAGAGATAGTACTTGGCCCAGCTGTTCAGGATCCACAGTAGGTCAGAGCCTGGGACATTTTGTATGATTTCACACAACATAAGTATTTTAATGTTTCGCACACTTCTCAGGCTGAGGAACTATCCTTATGTGACACAGAAACCTTCAGGCAGAAGATCTATAACTCTTCCTGAAAGCATCCACAGCTTCAGATATCCAATGCCTCAAACATGCTGGCACCTCACCCAGAACTGGAAGGTGCCCCTTCTACCTAAAGCTCAGTCTGAAAAAGAATTCCTGTCATTTGCCAAGAGCACCGAGCAATTAATAGTCCAATCCTGGCTCAATGACATGAACCTTAATGGCTTCATACCCCAACTTTTGCCCAATGCCTACTTATTTACTATCATCCTGGACACAAACCTCACAATCAAGGAACACATTGCCAAGAAAATAAAGATGGCTTGGTACCAGCTATATCTACTAATGGAGGTGAAACTGTCCTCCCAGAAAGTGACTTCAGAATTGCTGCTCATGCCCTTGTATTCTGGCTTCTGGATGGTGGAAATGCGTACTCCATAACCTCTCAGACACCACACTATTCCCCCTCAACAGCATCCGAGCTGCAGCGCACCTCATTTGAAAACATATGATCACATGACTCCACTCCTGATGGTACTCCACTGGCACTCCTTGCCAGCCTGCACATTTTAAAAAACAGCTATATTATTTACAAAGCCATCATTACCAGCACGTCTCTATCTGGCTGACAAGCTCACTGTCTCCGCACACTTACAGCGAGGATGGCATCTGACTGGAAACAAAGAACCTAAAAATGAAGAACAAAAACAGTGAAACAGTCCTTTTTAGGTCTTGCCTAGCAAACGCATCGCATGCGCTGCTTCGCCTTTGGCAAGCTTATTGTTGTGGGTTTGGTGCGCGAAGGGAGACAAAATATGTGAGCCCCCGGACGTGCGATGTGCACGCGCATGACGTTTCCTCTCTGCTTCACAAGCTCCCACCGGCGCACTGCATTTAGCTTTCAGTTCATGTGCGCCCACGCATGGCGTCTCCTCTCTGGCTCACATGCTTGTGAAGGGGCTGTTCATTTCTCTAAATACGTTTGCCACAGGTTCCTCTGGTGGACGCATATGGGATTGGAAGCAGAGAGAAGGTTGTTCGTCTTGTGCTTACCTTGTTCCGAAGAACATGAAAGGAAGACTGTACAGAGTTAATACAGAGAGGAAGTCCCACCTAACACTGTGTGGGCTTTGAGAGGTGCCCAGTGACAGATCCCAAAATTGGCAGCCACCGTCTTTATCTCATTGGTATTCTCGGACAAAAAACGTGTGGCCCTGTCATCCCAATGCATCCAGGGGAAATACCCAAGCATAGGGCGCCGCTTTACTATTCGAAATGTGTTGGGGAACTGCAAACAGGGCATTAAACATGGCAAAGTCGGCCAAGTGGTAACTTTCACGTTATTCTTGGTGGAAAAAAATCACAGTGGTTATGTTAGAAGAAAAATAAAATGATGACGGAATGATGGGTTTTTGTATTGTGGTTGTTTCCTAGCGTTCTGAAACCCTGCAGATAATTGTCATGAAGCGCTGAAGAGAAGACGCTTTGCCGATGTTCACCACAGTAGATAAGTGGGTGCGGTGAGGCTTGCTCCTGTGGATGCCTCTTTTGCACACAGAGGTGGGAATCTCAAAATACCTTTAATATAGGACAACTGTGCTTTTAAAACTTACATGATTTCGCCACATCTTGCTGTTTAGGGTATGCTGACAAAAAGACCTGTGCATTTTTTGTGTTAAAATGGACGGGACTTTTCAGAAAGGGGGTTCAAAGAGCTGAAAAATCGCCTGTTACTTTTATTCATTATTCAACAGAAGTACAGAAGGACAAAGCTATACACTTTTGTTTATCTCTTTACTATGTTAAATATTTTAATATAATTATTAAAGCAAATCAACTCACTGGAACAAGCACAGACCAAATCCATGCGTGTACTGTCCTCAGAATCCTTGTAGCAGCAAATATTTTGTACGGCAGTCATACCTCCAACGATCGAATGTTAATCCATAAATTATTTTTACAACGCATGCTGAGGCTTTTTGGCACTACTCAGACATAACTTTAGGTACCATAATGTTCCAGTTACTTCTAAATAATTTCATTATGCCGAGGCCATTCTTCTCATCCCAGTCGTTACTTCTATACGTGAATCAGCTTCACTAGCCAGGCACTCGTTGCCTTAGTTCCCTTTCTGTTCAAAACACAACTCCTTCCTGTCGTTACTATAGGTGGAAGAAAGGCAAACCTGCGTAGAGGGCATCCTGTTCTATCCTTAAGGACCCCCTAGCCAGACCACCTCAGGCCACTTTCCAGGGGGAGGGTGGTCAGTAAAAACTGGATTAGAAAGAACGGACTCAAAGTAATGAAATTAATAATAAGTAATTGCAGCAACAACTTTACATAATCTTCCTTGTTCTAGGCATTACTTCTGTGAGGCATAGAGAGACAATAAAACAAGCATTTGCAATGCAATAGGTCTCGCATTTACATAAGTTCGAGGTATTGGCGTTGAAAATAACAATGCCTTTTTTCTTTTTGTTTTAAAAACATAAATAAAAGGCATTGTCATTGACAATGCCAATAGCTTAAACTCGTGTAACTGCGAGACCTATTGCATTGCAAATGCTTGTTCATCTATGCATCAGAGATCTGAAAAAACGTCCCTGTGTCCATCAGGGCTACTCCAACCGTGTTCCAATTTAAGAAAGAGTTCATGACGTAATGTTTTAAAGAACGCTACTTCAAGCTGCAGTAGCTGTATACTTCTGTTTCTGGGAACCAGCTCCCTAACCAATCACTTATTGTCTGTATGCCTCTGCTCTTTCTGGGTGGGTCGCACAATACAAATAACAATTACATACACCCACCACTAGCAATAAACAGCTAAGCTATAGCCATCTCTTGGGGTAATCAGAGTAACAGATTCAGGCCTTGGGTAGCAAAGACATCTCTAAACTGATACATAGCGTCTCATCTCATGCTCCAGACAGCCCAGCTGTGATATATTCTCAGATTTCAGGTGGTAGAGCTATCTCGTGGGCTACATAGATTTAGCAGCATGAGTCATTAGACATCAAGTCTATCATGTGGTCATGCAGACAATATGCTGTGACATTAGATTGAACCATTACTCAGATTACTCTTGATATGAAGAATATACAATTCAGGCCACATGCTGCAGTGCTATCAAACATGTTATATAGACATTGCATGTTTTTAGCTTCATATGACAGAAATATACCACAAGAAGCACTGATTCCACAGGGGCAGCCCTCTTTCCCAGGCATTATAAGCATAGCATCAGTCAGACAGTCTATCTCATTAGCTAAGGACAGAGACAGCATTACTAGTTCTCAGGTCACACTGCTCGTCTTATGTGACTGATAAAACAAAAGACATATCAATCCAGTGAGTTACTTAAGAACACACTGGGCCAGATTCACAAATGTCTTCCGCACTCGGGCGGAATCTCAGCTATGAGAATTAATTCCAACTGAGGGACCTCCGCCATGAGTGCGGAGGCCCTTTGTGAATCAGGCCCCGAGTCTCTGCAAACTAATGAACCTGGTACCTTAAAGCCTAACCCTTGAATTGCCTGTCCATCCACCATTGCCCATCCTTTGATAGATGCTATATCATGGAATTTCAGGATTCAGAGTTAACTTCGGTTCTTGTGAGTTCTTATGCTTTCTCCAGCTATGCAGCAAATATGGCTCATGCATAGCGTAACATGATCCTTTACTAACACAATCTCATTTTTCTCTCTTCTCTTTCAAACCCTTTCACTCTCTCTTTCTCTTTCTTCTAAGTTTCTCCTCTCAGTCTCTTAAGCTCTCTTTCACAGCCTCAATTTCCCTAATGACAAAACTGTGCTCTAAAAATGGGAAATCTGTGTAACCCAAAGCTCTCTTTATATATGTGATTTTGCACCTCTCCCCACAAACTGCCACTTAACTGTGAGCCCCGTTTCCCCTCTTTCCCACAAAAATGAGGCCCACAGCATTTTGAACAGGGGCAACACTGAGGCTGGGATTGTACAGTGACTGAGGTATGGACATTCAAAACCTTTTCAAAGATGTTCGCACCTGTGTGCCTCTTCAGAGCATAGTTGCTTAGTTTGTGCTTGGGTTGTTATAAATAACAATGACCTCCTAGGTTACGACTGCTTCTCAATTTAAGAAAAACGAATTAATTTGTAAAGGGCACCTAACTTTCATTTTGCTCTGTAATCACAACTAAATAACACTTTTTCATCTTGAAATCATCACTGCATTGATGTTAGCCAAAAACCATTCACAGGATTTTCTCTTCAGACTTCATCAGAATAACTTCTAAGTCAATATTGCCTAGCTAAGGAACACAGCTTTGTATTCAGCAGCAACCTTATTTTTATATTGTGTGGCGTAACAAACATTGAGGGGGCCCCCCTGCAAAGTGTTGGAGGGGGAACCCATGCTCCAGATGGAAGCTCTCAGGCAAGGTGCCAGCTGCGCGAGCTGTGCTGGAGGGGGCCCCATGGAGCTACGCGTCCTTCCCAACCCACGGGGCTCAATGTTACGATCCTGCTCCAGCCATAGCGCCCTATGTTAGACTTTCACCGGTCCGAGGCGATCTGTGTCTCTGGCCTTAGCCCCCTATGCTAGTCTTCCATCACTCCAGCTTTGTCCTATGTGGTCTGTGTCCCTGGCACTAGCCACCTATGCTAGTCTTTAATCACTCCAGCCGTGCCCCAGGTGGTCTGTGTCCCTGGCACTAGCCACCTATGCTAGACTGCCATCACTCCAGCACAGTCCCAGGCGGTCTGTGTCCCTGGCCCTAGCCACCAATGCTAGTCTTCCATCCCTCCAGCCCTGTCCTAGGTGGTCTGTGTCTCTGGTCCTATCATCTATGCTAGTCTACCATCACTCCAGCCCTGTCCTAGGCGGACTGTGTCCCTGGCCCTGTCCTCTATGTTTAACGTTTAGTAGTCCAGTCCTGTCCTGAGCACTCTGTGCCCGGGCTTAGACCCCATGATAGAAATCTTTCATGCGAGCTGTATCCTAGGAAAGTTGGCTCCCCACTGCATAGACATGAGCACTTTTCTTTACCCGCCACAAAGTGTATTCCAAATGTGGTTCTGAAATTCTGGACCCTGCTGTAATACCGGTACCGAGGTCCAACACTCGTGTCACAAAATATCATCGTACCCTGACGAATTTGGTATCGGCAGACCGACAATGAGTAGGACATTATCCCTATGCATTTGCGTCGTGATTGAGTGATGCTAACACCTTTAAATCATGGTTTCCGTTCTGAACCCTCGGACTCCATTTTGTGAACGGCATCCATCTTATGGCTTGCCCTCATATAGTCAATTGATTGAGGCCGAGCTTGATCTGAAAGGACACGTCCACCTTAGCTGACTTCCCCATGACCTGGCCAAACTGATTCCACTGCCTCCAGCCAAACCTGTTTGGGCAGCTCCTCGCCCAGTGGCCGAGTAAGATAGCATCAATGCACAACATGCCATAAACCATTCACTACATACAGACCATGTTTTCTACACACATACACCTGTCCATGTTCCTTGTTTATGGCCAGTTTTACGACGAGGAGGTGCCCGGTTTTATTGGGGTTTCATCGATATCTGATGGTAATTCTGGGCCGGGCTGGGCCATCTATCACAAACTGGACATCTAAAATATGGGTTGGCCGATATGACTGTGCTTTTTGCTCTATTGTGGAAATATGTCTATGACCGTATTGTAAACTAAAGAATTCTTGCCTGCAGCTGTTATTTTTGTATAAAAGGAGAAGGCTGGTTCTGTAAAAACGAACAGTCTCCTGAGAACTTACGACCCGTGCTGGTGTAATTCTAGGATGCTTGTTACTTGGTTGCAGCCAATAAAACTCGATCTCTGACTTCACCTAGAAGACTCTTGGTTTCTGTGGTCCGGAACAGGGAGAACTCAGAGGTCTTCAGGTGTTATCCCCTGGCACCACCGGGTTCCTAAAAACCCGGCACCTCAGTTGGCGCCCAACTCGGGGCGGTATCAAGCGGTGACGGTCCAAGCCAGATGTTCGTGAGGAGCTTCGTGTGAAAATTCCAGAGGACGGCCAGCCACTTCAGCGACCCCTGTATGTCGACGTGGTTCCGAAGGTCTTTGCTGCGAGGTTCCCCGCGTCCCGACGGCTACGAAGGACTGCTGCCCTGACTATCGCCCTGTTTTGGACCCAGTGATCCTTGGTAGAGCGAAACGATAGACGAGTCTTCTGGTGACGTCATCGATCTTCAATACTTCAGTTAAGTATAAGTGGAGCGTCTCCCAGTCCTTAGTTTGATTCTTAGTTTTGGTATCCTTGAGATACACCTTGTTTGGAACTTGCAAGCGCCAAAACCGAGGGATTCGTGTATTCACGAGAATATCATAAGTAGATAATCCCTTGAAGTTTGAAGCTAGACTAGTGAGCAAAGATGCCTGGTCTTAGCAGACTTGGAAACTTCTTTTGTCTTGGTTGTAGTAAGGACTCCCGATTAGAGGATTCGTGTCCGGTTCCTCCGATTGGAACTCTAACATATGAACTTTATATAAAGGACGGAGTAGGCCCTATCACGTATAATGAGGTATGGATAAAGTACACCAGAAAAGATGGTGTTTTAAAATGGCCCCAATATGGTAGCTTTGAAGCAGAAATTTTAGATAACCTCGAGGTCAAACTGTTTAAGAAGAAAGCCCGGCCGGCGATGTTTGACTCTTTTCGCTTATGGCGGAAAGAAGCCAAACAGAAAGAAATGAAATTAGCAAAGAAAAATAAAAGAGGTATTTCAATGGTGCAAGCTGCCATTGCATACAGGGATAATGAGGAAGAGCAGGAAAGTGAGCAAATGCTCAGAAGCAAGAAATTAGCAGTAGATAAATGCTACCCGATGTTGCCCCATGAAGGACAAGATTCAAAGGGAACATCCGAGAAAGATCCATTAATGTCCCATTTACTGAATTCACCACCGCCATACACATCGAGTATTACTGGACCCCCGAAGCGTTTTGTTATACCGCGCCCCGGTGCGCGAAATGCAGCTCTTGCACAAGCCCCAGCTACTCTTCAGCTGGTTCCTACTTCTCCGGCGCAGCCTTCTCAAGGGCCGAAGCCTTTGCTACTTACTACCTCTACTGTTCCTATAACTCTGCCTACTGCTCCAACTGTTTGTCATGATGCTACTTCTGCCACTGCCTCGACTTCCTCTGCTGTTGCCTCGACTTCCTCTTTGCATCTGCCTGCCTTTTCTGGCGCATCTGCCTCTCCGCAAGCTTCTCCTTCTGTTCGACAGAGAGTGGCAAGTACTGTCACTGGTCTGTTCTCACCTTTCTTTGGGTCGCCTAAAACGACCCCTAAAACAGGACGTAGACAGTTGCGTAGTCAACTGCCTGATTACGAGGAAAGGGAAGTGCTGAATGAGTTAGCACGCAAATGGGTTACTGACACTGTTAGGTATGACGTTCAGTCTGTTATGGAAGTCTTCCGACAATGGGATGCACCCACTCAGAGATATGTATTTGAGGAGATGTGTGTATATCTTTGCGAAGATTTGGAGACAAATGATCCAAAACGCAAAATGAAGGAATTATTCCGTATGCGTTTTAAGTTCTATGAAGGCATGATTGTAGGTGCCGATGTTGAAAAAGCAATAGATTTGTTGTTATCTTATAGGAGTAAAGGAAACGAGCAACGAGCAACAGAATGATGCTACAGCAGCATCTCCATGAATTAATTAATACAGATTTGGACTCAGATTAGCATGAGTTATTGCCTAATATGAGGGCAAAAGGAGGGTCTGTGGTTCTGAAATTCTGGACCCTGCTGTAATACCGGTACCGAGGTCCAACACTCGTGTCACAAAATATCATTGTACCCTGACGAATTTGGTATCGGCAGACCGGTAATGAGTAGGACATTATCCCTATGCATTTGCGTCGTGATTGAGTGATGCTAACACCTTTAAATCATGGTTTCCGTTCTGAACCCTCGGACTCCATTTTGTGAACGGCATCCATCTTATGGCTTGCCTTCATATAGTCAATTGATTGAGGCCGAGCTTGATCTGAAAGGACACGTCCACCTTAGCTGACTTCCCCATGACCTGGCCAAACTGACTCCACTGCCTCCAGCCAAACCTGTTTGGGCAGCTCCTCGCCCAGTGGCTGAGTAAGATAGCATCAATGCACAACATGCCATAAACCATTCACTACATACACCTGTCCATGTTCCTTGTTTATGGCCAGTTTTACGACGAGTAGGTGCCCGGTTTTATTGGGGTTTCATCGATATCTGATGGTAATTCTGGGCCGGGCTGGGCCATCTATCACAAACTGGACATCTAAAATATGGGTTGGCCGACATGACTGTGCTTTTTGCTCTATTGTGGAAATATGTCTATGACCGTATTGTAAACTAAAGAATTCTTGCCTGCAGCTGTTATTTTTGTATAAAAGGAGAAGGCTGGTTCTGTAAAAACGAACAGTCTCCTGAGAACTTACAACCCGTGCTGTTGTAATTCTAGGACGCTTGTTACTTGGTTGCAGCCAATAAAACTCGATCTCTGACTTCACCTAGAAGACTCTTGGTTTCTGTGGTCCGGAACAGGGAGAACTCAGAGGTCTTCGGGTGTTATCCCCTGGCACCACCGGGTTCCTAAAAACCCGGCACCTCAGTTGGCGCCCAACTCGGGGCGGTATCAAGCGGTGACGGTCCAAGCCAGATGTTCGTGAGGAGCTTCGTGTGAAAATTCCAGAGGACGGCCAGCCACTTCAGCGACCCCTGTATGTCGACGTGGTTCCGAAGGTCTTTGCTGCGAGGTTCCCCGCGTCCCGACGGCTACGAAGGACTGCTGCCCTGACTATCGCCCTGTTTTGGACCCAGTGATCCTTGGTAGAGCGAAACGATAGACGAGTCTTCTGGTGACGTCATCGATCTTCAATACTTCAGTTAAGTATAAGTGGAGCGTCTCCCAGTCCTTAGTTTGATTCTTAGTTTTGGTATCCTTGAGATACACCTTGTTTGGAACTTGCAAGCGCCAAAACCGAGGGATTCGTGTATTCACGAGAATATCATAAGTAGATAATCCCTTGAAGTTTGAAGCTAGACTAGTGAGCAAAGATGCCTGGTCTTAGCAGACTTGGAAACTTCTTTTGTCTTGGTTGTAGTAAGGACTCCCGATTAGAGGATTCGTGTCCGGTTCCTCCGATTGGAACTCTAACATATGAACTTTATATAAAGGACGGAGTAGGCCCTATCACGTATAATGAGGTATGGATAAAGTACACCAGAAAAGATGGTGTTTTAAAATGGCCCCAATATGGTAGCTTTGAAGCAGAAATTTTAGATAACCTCGAGGTCAAACTGTTTAAGAAGAAAGCCCGGCCGGCGATGTTTGACTCTTTTCGCTTATGGCGGAAAGAAGCCAAACAGAAAGAAATGAAATTAGCAAAGAAAAATAAAAGAGGTATGTCAATGGTGCAAGCTGCCATTGCATACAGGGATAATGAGGAAGAGCAGGAAAGTGAGCAAATGCTCAGAAGCAAGAAATTAGCAGTAGATAAATGCTACCCGATGTTGCCCCATGAAGGACAAGATTCAAAGGGAACATCCGAGAAAGATCCATTAATGTCCCATTTACTGAATTCACCACCGCCATACACATCGAGTATTACTGGACCCCCGAAGCGTTTTGTTATACCGCGCCCCGGTGCGCGAAATGCAGCTCTTGCACAAGCCCCAGCTACTCTTCAGCTGGTTCCTACTTCTCCGGCGCAGCCTTCTCAAGGGCCGAAGCCTTTGCTACTTACTACCTCTACTGTTCCTATAACTCTGCCTACTGCTCCAACTGTTTGTCATGATGCTACTTCTGCCACTGCCTCGACTTCCTCTGCTGTTGCCTCGACTTCCTCTTTGCATCTGCCTGTCTTTTCTGGCGCATCTGCCTCTCCGCAAGCTTCTCCTTCTGTTCGACAGAGAGTGGCAAGTACTGTCACTGGTCTGTTCTCACCTTTCTTTGGGTCGCCTAAAACGACCCCTAAAACAGGACGTAGACAGTTGCGTAGTCAACTGCCTGATTACGAGGAAAGGGAAGTGCTGAATGAGTTAGCACGCAAATGGGTTACTGACACTGTTAGGTATGACGTTCAGTCTGTTATGGAAGTCTTCCGACAATGGGATGCACCCACTCAGAGATATGTATTTGAGGAGATGTGTGTATATCTTTGCGAAGATTTGGAGACAAATGATCCAAAACGCAAAATGAAGGAATTATTCCGTATGCGTTTTAAGTTCTATGAAGGCATGATTGTAGGTGCCGATGTTGAAAAAGCAATAGATTTGTTGTTATCTTATAGGAGTAAAGGAAACGAGCAACGAGCAACAGAATGATGCTACAGCAGCATCTCCATGAATTAATTAATACAGATTTGGACTCAGATTAGCATGAGTTATTGCCTAATATGAGGGCAAAAGGAGGGTCTGTGGTTCTGAAATTCTGGACCCTGCTGTAATACCGGTACCGAGGTCCAACACTCGTGTCACAAAATATCATTGTACCCTGACGAATTTGGTATCGGCAGACCGGTAATGAGTAGGACATTATCCCTATGCATTTGCGTCGTGATTGAGTGATGCTAACACCTTTAAATCATGGTTTCCGTTCTGAACCCTCGGACTCCATTTTGTGAACGGCATCCATCTTATGGCTTGCCTTCATATAGTCAATTGATTGAGGCCGAGCTTGATCTGAAAGGACACGTCCACCTTAGCTGACTTCCCCATGACCTGGCCAAACTGACTCCACTGCCTCCAGCCAAACCTGTTTGGGCAGCTCCTCGCCCAGTGGCTGAGTAAGATAGCATCAATGCACAACATGCCATAAACCATTCACTACATACACCTGTCCATGTTCCTTGTTTATGGCCAGTTTTACGACGAGTAGGTGCCCGGTTTTATTGGGGTTTCATCGATATCTGATGGTAATTCTGGGCCGGGCTGGGCCATCTATCACAAACTGGACATCTAAAATATGGGTTGGCCGACATGACTGTGCTTTTTGCTCTATTGTGGAAATATGTCTATGACCGTATTGTAAACTAAAGAATTCTTGCCTGCAGCTGTTATTTTTGTATAAAAGGAGAAGGCTGGTTCTGTAAAAACGAACAGTCTCCTGAGAACTTACAACCCGTGCTGTTGTAATTCTAGGACGCTTGTTACTTGGTTGCAGCCAATAAAACTCGATCTCTGACTTCACCTAGAAGACTCTTGGTTTCTGTGGTCCGGAACAGGGAGAACTCAGAGGTCTTCGGGTGTTATCCCCTGGCACCACCGGGTTCCTAAAAACCCGGCACCTCACAAATAAGTGTCACACAGAAGCACACTGTGCACTGAAAATACCACACACAAATGAAAAAACTTTCGCTCGATGATGGTGGGAGAGAAGAACCTTGTTATAAATAGGCTATCAATGGCAATAACCCACGGGCAGACTGCACTTCCGTGTTGGATGGAAACTTAGAATTTAATTATTGTTTCCTTGGCAAGACAGCAATGCAAACAAAAACGAGGTGGTGTGGTGTTTGCATATGTTATGTTTTGACAAAAAGTGGACCAGCACCTTTAATACAGTCCGAGGCTGCCTACCACCTTCCATTCACCACCTCCTGTCAACATTGAAGTACACGCTCCATTGTTTGGCCTACTAAGCCTGTTCATTGTGAATGTTACCCAATCAGGAAGGCGAGTCCAACAGCGGGGATGGGGACAAGAGGGGGACAAGAGGGGATGAATTAAAAGAGCTCATGTAGTGATCTCCGGGAAGATGGAGGCGCAGCATGAAACTTGTCTATGCACCAGACAGTTTATAAAATTTTTCAGCGTGGCTGCGTGAATCGTGTTCAAAATCCCTGGGAAGAAAGTAAGAAAACCTTAAGACATGCTGTGCTTAAACAGGATGGTTACGCCGGTAGAATTTTGAATTGAACATAGAGGTTTAAACAAGGTTGCGACTAGGACAATAAGTGCATATGTGATCTGCATAGGTATTTTCTTTGCAAGATCTCCAGTGATAATTTTAGGGTTATAGTAGTAATCTAACGAACAGTGGTTCCACACCTTAGGGGTAATACAGAGACAATGCGAGTTACTCGACATTTCTATTTCTAATGTCCTAATGTTCCTTTGTATATTGGTTATCTCTATACAGAGTTACAATCTTTTTGAAGACAAGAATCCGTTTTCTTTCCATCATTCGGTACTCGTTCGGGTCCACTATCGTTACGCCGCCTGGTAGGTGGATATTATTATCCTTACATCACCAAATCTCCTTGGATAGGAGTGGTCTTTTAACACTTTTTATTAGAATCATAAAACATGAGTCCGTTTGAAAAACTGTTCACAAACTTTTTCTTGCACAGTTTCAGGTGGCACTCTTATTGGATTCTTTACTTTTTACACAACAGGAATATCATTCTCTCTGATCAGTGTTTATTTTTCACTTTAATACTCTATATGAATTATGATGGATTTTTTTGGACCTTTCTTCCTAGAAAGAATGGCACAAAACATAATGGGTGTCACTTTTAATTAAAACTTAATGTAAGATTATTACTTTTTGTGATTATGTGGCAACAAAACCGGTCTATGTCTTATATTCCAGCCTTGACAAAGTCCATGGGAGGACGAAACATGTGTTGGCTGTTTTATTTGAATTGAATATCAAAAAAAAGAAAAGAACAATAAAAGGAATAACATAATTTGAAGATACTCATTGATGTGGACTCTGCTTTTCGAATTGAATGTACTTTGTCACCTAAAAATTCTTTTTTTTTCTAAGCAATGAGCATATGGCAGACGGAGTTCATGAATCTAAGGCCACTATATTGGCTGTGTTTGTAAACACAAGGGTGTGCTGCGAATGTCTTTCAAATTGCCATAAAGACAGTAAACAACATGTACTTACTGCCAAAATCAAGATTTATATGTGAGCAGTTATCAAGAACAAAGGAAATGAAATAAAAAATGATTTATAGCTACCAAGTACGCTCCGTGCCATCAGTGGCATAATGCTCAGATCTGAGTACTGTGCGGAGGGGGCACCCTGCAGCTGGGGGCCCCCCCACACTGCGGGGGAAGCGGGGGCTTGTGTAACACGCCTCAACATTTGCAGTGATAATAGGGAGCATAAAAACACTGTCAACCTTGAGTACATATGTCTCTCTCTGCAAGGGAGAGAGCAAAAAAGTGAAAGTTCTTGCTCGAAACAGGAGTTTGGAAAGAGAGTAATGGGAGAAGGAGAACACACTGTGAAAGGAAGGTTAAGTGGATGAGAAGGGCAAGTAAGTGGGATTTGCAAAGGAAAGTAGGATTTGAAAGAGGGAAGGGAAAATGTGCATGTGTGTTTGTGAGAGAAGCATTTAAATGAGAGGAGAGAATCTTACAGTGCATGTCAGTAAGAATGAAAACCAAAGAGGGGTGTGTGGGATAAGAAAAGAGGACCTTTGAGAGAGGGTGTGGTTAGAATGTGGGACTAAAAAATACAAAAAAGAAGAAATAACAAAGCAATGTATAAGTTTTGATAGTGAAATGACTGTCAAGAAGAATGGTATGTGTGTGTGAGCTTCAGGAAAGTGAACAAGGTGTCAGAGGATTCACAGAAAGCGGTGTGTGAATGAAAAGTGTGAGAGCAGATGGTATGTGAGATAGAGAAAGGGAGGTGGAGGGGGAAGGAAGGGTGTTAACAGTAAAAAACAATTCAAGAAAAGTAACTGTGAGAAGCAAGGACAGTGGAAGACACTGAAGAGAGAACGGGCAATTGTTGGGGAAGAGACTGTTAGATGGGTGCGCATACTGGGACCACCAGAGGTTGTCAGATTACCAGTACAAATAGTTGATGTGACACCATCATTAAAGTGAGAGGTACAAAAAATGTAACTCGAACTACGATGGCAAAAAACATTGCACTGGCCATAGGTGGTGAAAAGGAGATAGAGGCAGTAAAGAGGAGGACAGAAGTGGTGGGTAGTTGAGAAAGTGAGGGGTGAGAGAGTGGGAACAATTTGAATACTGCAACAAAAGGTATGTGTTATAGATGGGGCTCCCAGTTTGATGTTATTTATTTTTTGACATTTCCGTCTGTTTTTATCCAGATTTATTTTTTGCAAATTTTATCTCTATGTATCCATTTTTATTTTGGGTTCTGTGGCAAAATGAAGCTGAAATTAGTTATTTCCACATTTATTTAAATAATAAATATGCACTCATGCTTGAATGCCTGCCAGATTTCATTGATATGAACACCCGCAGAAGATATAGCGATGCACTTATATGAAAATATGCACATTTCAGTATCAACCTTGTGCATATATACTGGTTTTCAAGCCTCTATACTAAAATTCCTTTCTTTTTTAACCCCCTCACCTATAAATTTACAAAGCTATTGGCCTGGCAGTCATGGCAAAAAGTATTTAGAATTACTCAAAAAGCAACCCAATATCCACATTTAAAGATAAATACAGACAAGAAAATAAATGTTTTCTGTCTGTAGTTATCTGTAAAAAATCAGTAAAAACGGAAACAGGGAGCCTTAATTGTAGATTAAGTTGGGATTGAAGAGAATGAGAGAGATGCAGGTGTGCATGAAGAATGTGAGGGAGTTGAGGGTAACAGAACATGATGAAAAGGCAAATTAAGGTTAAAAAACAAAATGAGCATGTGAAAAGTCTGTGAAGAGTGAGATACATAAGCTGGAGAGGTGAACATGAGAGGGAGGGAAACGAGAAAGAGGGACAAGGCAGGAGTGGGGAGAGGCAAAGACGGGATAGAGAGGAAGTAAGAAAAGAGAAAGGGGCATATCTAATAGAGAAAGAGAGGGAAAATATAGAGACAGAAGCTGCAATGGAGTGGGGTGAACAAAAGAGAAATATAGAAGCATGTTATTTCCATTGTATCTTTAAATGGCTGTACTGGGCACATGCCTCCTGCTCCAACCCTTTTCACACCATGAGTGTGGACGGTGTTTGTATTGGTATAGCAAGGACCCAAACTTTGTGATCTTTGAAGTTATGCATGTGCATGTAAATAGCAGCAGCTGGAACTGCAGAAATTGACAGAAGCATACTGCAGGATATGACAACAGAAGTCAAGTCCATCTATGACAACTTCGACGACAAAAACCTCCATGAGTAACCCATCCCTCCTGCTCCATGAACCACACAGCTGACAGTGAACAGCTGGACTACCCTCAGCATCAAAGATACCCTAAAGACTATGAAGACCATACACAAAATGAATAAAGTGGAGCAAGATCAAAGTGGTGACTGTCCAATCGTCTGTGATTACTAACCCTGGGCAGTGAACTACGCTCCGCTCGCGGAGTCTGCGAAGTAGCGGCAAATTTATGCTTCGCAGGGAGCATGAAGTTGTCGAATACTTCGCAATCTACAGCGTAGCGTAGTTGTTTTTCTTCCTTGCGCGCTCAATAGCATTCTCGCGTGCGCGGTAACGACTTGCTTTGGCTCTGCGTTCGCCTTCTCGATTTTCTCTCCCGGTCGTGTGCGCCACGACGTTTGGAATCCGGCCGCACAATCCCGCGAGACTGTGCAAACACGATCACACAATTTGGACGCGCAATCACGTCATTAGGACGCACAATCTTCCTTCCAGCGCAATGGAGGCAAGATCGCGTTCCCGAACACGCAGAAACTGCAATCTCGCACAGAATAGCTTTCAAGCATGATTAAACCTTCTTGAAAATTATCATTTTGCTCAGGAAAACCCCTCAGATTGTGATTTGGCTGTAGTTTTTTGTGCAAGGAGTACTCTTTTTTTCTACTCTTTTTTTCAAGAGTAAGGAAGTGCCCCTGAGTCTCCAACTTCTTGTTCCTGTCCACCAGGCTCCTCCCAGTGCTTTGGCCATGTGCTGTTCACTTTCATTTGGAATTGGAGCTGGAAGGATCACCTTTTTGTGTATATCTGCTGCATCATATCATTTTATTGGATTTATTGAGGACTTTTGGATTTGAAATTTTCTTTTACAAGAAAGTTGGAGAATTGGTGTACATGTTTGTTTGATTTGGGCTTTTTCTAACTACAGTTTTCTGGGCTTTTCAATCCTTGTTAAAAATCATTGTTGAGGGAGGCCTGTACTTTCATGAGGGGCCAAGTTGTATTTCTTTGAAATTTCATCAGTTGGCCTAGAGGTACCCATGGGTCCAAGCATGTTTCTGTGGTGTCTGTTGAATTTCAAGTTTTTAAACATCATGGATGGCATTGGATTCAATTGCAAACTGTGTTTTTTTGGAGTGGAATTTCAGTTTTTGTGTGTAATTTAATATTGGCTTTTCAAGTTTTCAGCCAATAGGTAACCCCAGTAGTTCATATAGTTAGTGTAGGCCTGCTTGAGTTCATTGTATTTACTTTCTGTGGGTGGCCTGGCCATGTGGTGGTGGCCATTTTATGTTACCAGCCACTATGCTTTTGCCATAGGCCTCCAAGATTGTGGCCTACTCTGCCAGTAGGTCCAGAGGTACTACTCGAGTCATCATGGGTGCATGAAAGTTAATCAACTGTTTTTGTGGTGTTTGTTTAATTTATAACATCATGTATGGCATGGATGGCTTTGGATTGATTTTCAAAATGTGTTTTTTGGTGTGGAATTACAGGTTTTGGGTTTGTGTAAATAATATGGCTTTTTCTGCCAGTAGGTAACAGTAGGAATTCAGCACGCGTAGTTTTGGTAACTTTGCACAGTGCACCAATGCGACCTTACAATTTTTGTCTTCTTCGCACGCTCAATCTGCGTGCTCGGTCATGCAATAACAATGTTTTGTACAGTTTGCGCTGCTGAACACGCCGAATTTGCAATCTCGCGAACAATATGTCTCGAGTTGCATAAAACCTTCTCGATAATGTTGATTTTGTTCATTTTGCTAAAAAACTCCTCAGCTTGTCATTTGGTTGTATTTTGTGGAGCATGGAGTTATTATTCTGTTAATTTTTTTTTCTAAAGAGGTAGGAAGTTCCCCAGAGACCTCAACTTCCTGTTACTGTCCTGTGTATGTACTTTGTTGTTTGAGGGTGGGCTGACCATGTGGCTGGCAGACATTTTGTGAAACCAAGCATTGTCCTTTTGCCATAGGCATGTATTGTCTGTCTTCTCTTTCTTTTCATGTTGTTGTGGGTGGCCAGGCCATGTGGTGGCAGCCATTTTGTGTGACCTTCCATCGTGCTTTTGCCATAGGCCTCCAAACTTGTGGTCTATTTTGCCAGTAGGCCTAGAGTCCCAGAGGTAGTCAGCAGGGGTGCTTGATGTAGCTGTTTCTATGTTGTCTGTTGAATTTAATATCATTTAGGGCATGGATGGCATTGGATTGAATTCCCAAATGTGTTGTTTGGGGTGTAGTTAACTTTTTAGGTGTGTGTTAAATGCCTTTGTTGTATGTGTTGTTGTTGTGTAACTTTCCAACCTTTTAGTCATGGGGATTTTCTTTTTTGCATTAAGCTGTGATGTGTAACAGGCATCCTCCTTTGTCTGGCCATATAGGGATATATAGGCCTGCTTGAGTTTATTGTTTTCTGGGCTTTACCCATGTGCCTGTGATGAGTGACCATGTGGCTGGGAGCCGTGGTGGTGGTTGTAGTAGTGTGCTGTTTTGTTTTTGCTGTGTGTCTTTCCATTGTTCCTGTTGGCTTACTGTTTACATCCCCATTGTTATCAGCTGTAGGTCACTGATGCTGCATCCATCCGACATGATGCACAAATTAAGGATAAACAAGTTCCACTTCCACTACAATTGTATTTTAGTTCTTTGCTATTCTTACTCTTACTGAGTGTACTAACACTACTAGTAATTAAAATTAAAGCTCAACAAATTCCATATTTGTCTGATGTTCTTCTGCCTTCTTTGCTTGTAGGTGCACAAAAGACTGAGGAGGAGGTGTCTGTCATCATTCATCGCCCGTTGTACTGCCAGACGGACGTCCTTCTGTTGTACGTGACGTGTGGTGTGACCTGACCAGACATCTCTGCAACTTATGCAACTTAGTGCTGCTGCTGACATCCGAAGAAGATGGGCCCAAAGAAAGCAGGTACCAGGTCCTCCAAGACCAAGAAATTTTCTGAGAAGAAGAAAGAAGAACAGAAGAAGGAAGTGACACTTAAGTCTGGTGTTTACCCCAAAACCTTTTTTGGGAAAATAAAAAGTACGCCTGCAGCAGGGGTGTCCGGGGTGCAAGCTAGGGCCAGCACCTCCGCATCAGTGGGCCCACCACCAACCCTGGCCCAAGCAGATGAGTCTGGAAGAGGTAGCCAACCTAGTGATGGAAAGCAGTGATGCTGAGCCTCACCTAAACTTATCGCTATCTCAAAGTAGTACATAATCAACGCATGAGGGAACACAGCAGATAAGTGGTGAACAACAACCACCGCCCGCAAGAGTAGTTTTTCAACAACAGCAACCACAACCACTGCCCGCAATAGTAGTTGTTGTTCCTCCTGAAGTAGGGGCAGTTCAGGAAATTGAGCAGGGGCGGCCTTAGGCTTGTACAAGCTGTGCACCTGCACAGGGCCACCAAACCCCAGGGGTCACCAAACCCCAGGGGCCACCATGCCAATATATATCCTTAATATAATAATCCTCTGAGGGTGGATTCATATTTGCGTGGCGGCCCCTGGCAGGGATTTGGTGGCCTCCGGCTCTGTTCCACTTCCAAACACCCTGACCCCCCCTCTTCACTGGCCTCCGCGCTCCGCCCCTCCCAGACCCCCTCTTCCGGGGCCCCCTACCTAGGCTGCCTGCCCAGGGCCCCCATGAGCCTAGAGCCGCCCCTGAATTGAGCCTCATGCAGAGCAAGAAGAAGAGGAAGCCACTCATGCAGGAGATCTATTGTCTTCCAAATCCCCAGCAAGGAAAAGGAGGGTTACTCCATCAAGTTCTTCGCCAAGCATCCCTTCGGATGATCTAGATCTCACTTGGGAGTCAAAACAATCTGAGCATGAGAGGGAGAGACATCCCAAGACCAGGCTAGGGAAAAGGAAGGTTCCAGAAAGCCTTACACGTATGGAGGTCGATGTAGAACAGCAGGATAATGATGATGATGAGTCTGACCCAGTCATTACAAGCATCACTCCTGGCCAAGAGGACATGGAGATCAACATTTTTACCCTATCCCGAATGGCTGCGACTAGTAGGGATGTAGCACACATACCTCCAACACAGTCAACACCAACACGACCTCTGGCTTCCATTTTTACATTAGCAAAGGGCCGGTAGCGTCCTACATCCAGCACAAGCACCACCTCAGCAGAAGTAGGTAGTGGTACTACTGCGCAGCCACATAGTCAAATACAACACACACCCTCCAGTTCATCCGTCATTGGAAGTGCCACCTCTAGCAGGAGACAAAAGTTAAGCTCCCCAGTGTGGGACTTCTTTACGGTTAGCGCAAACAAGGACAACATTGCTATATGCTCCATTTGTCATTCCTCTGTTGTGGTTAGCTTGGTACAAACTATGGTACCGGAGGCCAAATGACCCATTTGAAAAAAAAACACGCAATCAAGGGGGAGGACCACCTTCGTAGCATAAAAACTGGAAACATTGATGTTGGTGGGGATAAACTAGCACAAGGTCCACTCACGGTTGAACAGGAAGAAGAGGGAGAGATTCTATTTGGTAGTGGTACACAAAGTACTTCTGTCCCCAGCACTGCAGTGGTGCAGCCCACATCCTCCGCATCAGCAACATCTCAGTGGAACAAGAGTAAGAGTCAGCCGGAGACACCACGGAGTACTGCTATGAAATCTGCGATGCAAAGTGCTGCGTCGAGCATAACCAAAAGAAATACCAATCAGCGTACCATTCCTAGCATGTTAAGGCAGTAGGGAAAGTATGAACGCAACCACCCAATAGCAAGTTTGTACAATGATAAGCTTGCTAAAATGTTAGCACTGGACATTCTCCCTTTTTCTTTTGTTGAAGGGGTGGGTTTTCTGGAATTTGTGACAACCATCTGCCCAAAATGAAACATTCCCAGCAGCTACTATTTTGGCGGAGTTGCTGTTCCAGCACTACATCACGACGTGCTGGAATTGCTTGGAAAAGCCTTACATCAGAGTGCTATTCATAGTATCCACCTGACAACAGACATGTGGCCCAGTTGCCAAGCCACTGATTACATGTGCATCACTGCACACTGAATCTCTTTTTCAGGAGTTAGAGACAAGCTATCTGCAGGTGTTAACACTGTTGAGATTTTTAATGAGACTCGCAGACATGCAACTGTAGCCATGTTTGCTCTGGAGAAATCTCATACTGCTGCAAACATTTTGGCTGAGTTTGCCAGCAAGGGCTTTGAATGGCTGCGACCAAGAGGGCTTAACATTGGTTTTGTTGCCACGGACAATGGCAGTAATGTAGTTAAGGCCATGAAAGATGGTGGCTATTTCAGGGTCCCGTGTTTGGCACACTGCATTAACATTGTTGTTCAAGACTTTCTGAAAAATTAAAGCAAAGTTAGCAACTTACTGACCACCTGCAGACGAATATGCACACATTTCAACCATTCTTTTAAAGCCCGGAAGCAGCTACAGGTCATTCAACGTAAGCATAAAATGCTAGTCAAAGGATTCATCCAGGAGGTCCCAACACGTTGGAACTCAACTTATTACATGCTTGATCGTCTGTTTGAGCAGTACATACCACTTAATGCTTATGTCATGACAAGAAGATGAGGGGATCCTACTGTGAAAGCCATGACCGTTGAGATGTGGCAATAGGACCTCATTTAATGCCTGATAGAGATGCTACTTCCTTTTGAGGTCTTCACAAGTGCAGTCAGCAGGGAGGACGGTACTATGGGCCAAGCTATCCAATTGTTGTACATGCTAGAGCAAGAGCTGAAGGAGGTGTCTGAAACATGTGAAGGTGTGGAAGAAAAAGTAGACGGATGTTATTTGGCGAACGCCTTAGCCACCCGCTTATTTGACAATACAAGGATTCAAAATAAGATTGTGTCACATCGACATGACATTACTGCCACAATTTTGGATCCAAGGTACAAATTATTTCTGAACAGTAATGCAGTAATTCTTTTTTCAGAAGGGGATGTTGCCAAGTACAAAACTTTAATAGCTGAGGAAGCCACTGATTTTGAAAATGAACGGGTCTCAACTAGAGGCATGCCAGTGCCAGCCCAGGACAGTGCAAGTACTACAGGGCATCCTCCAGAGTCAAGTTCTTCTTCAGAGCATGAGAGCAGTGCGTTTGCTTCCCAGCAGTCACCAACACTACCAATAACATCAACAACCGCACCAACAGGGTCTGATTTATCAGACACAACAAAAAAATAGCTGCTTGGTTTCTACAGAAAGGGATGGGTATGTGCGTTACTGTCGCAAAGTCAAAAGAGTCCAAGAAAATTGGAGCACCACTGAACATTGAGCGGATGGTCCAGGCCTATCTGGATGACACAACAGAGGTGTTCATGGAGTAAAGCCTATTGGTGTATTGGTATGGGAAAAGAAGCCAATGGCCAGTGCTCAGCAGGCTGGCGATAAAGTATCTGGCTTTCCCTGTCACAAGTGTCTCTTCTGAGCGTGTTTTCAGTGCTGCTGATGCCAGTGTAACTGTAAAAGGGACCAGTCTCTCACCCAAAAGCGTGGAGAGGTTAACTATGATCAAAATGAATCAGCACTTCATACCACCGGACTACAAAATACCTGAAACACAGCAGGAAAATCAGAGCGACTCCGAAGACATAAGTAGTGGGTTAAATGACCTACTTCTGTCCGAACCACCAGGGTTTGAGGACGAGCTCCTCTTCCCTGAAAACTAGGCTTTCAAATTGTTACTTTCTCACTTCCTTTATTTGTGTGTATATCTGTCTTTCTGGTTCAAATCAAACAACAACAAATCCATCACCACCATCTCTTATTTTTATTTACCTATTGGAGTTGCACGTCTGTGCATTTAACTGTCCACTCCACTCCTCAGAGTCCTGCTCCATCTTCCTGACTCACCCTAAATACATTTCCATCTTGCCAGGCATTGGATGGAAATGGAGAATAGTACAATAATGTAGCCTCTAACAGTCCCTCCATAACAAGTGCAACGTACGTGACTATAGCCATCTTCTGGTTTGTTTCCAATCCGAAACTCATCACTTTTGTTAAGGCTACCACTTCTGTCTGCAGGCATACACAACTCTTCACTGTCAGAACTTGAGTAGGCATCCAAAACTAAAGTAAACTCGTCATCACTTTCAGAAGGCTTGGCATCTCTGATCTGACAGCCAAAGAGAAGAGCAAGACAGGTATATAAAATGAATGATGCCATGCATTGCATTGGATGCTTGCTGACTCTGAGCAAATGTGCATGAAGTAGGACTATACTAGTAGTTTAAATAATAACAAAGTACTTGTGAATCAAGTGATAGTCAATGTTTCCATGTTGTTTAATAATATTAGCCAATTGTAATCCTACTACTGCAGGTCCAGTCTGGACTTACTTAATCGGAGTCACTCACAGACTGAGTTGCTTTTGGTCTGTTGGACAACACGTACATGTACCACACCTGATGATGATGATGATGACCATACTATATTTGCACGCAGTCAGTCAGTTGGATCAGAGATGATTGATGGAATACGTTTCAGGAAGTGGATTAAAAGGTAAACACAACCAATCAACAAGAGCCACAGCAGACATAGGCTACATGTCTGTGCAGTGGTGGAGTCGAATAGTGGTATGATGACTGACAGTGGCGCATTGATTTAGTCACTTGATTTGAAAAATGCTAGGTTGCTGTATGTATATGCCTTTTGTCTGGCTCTGTCAAAAATTAAGGTAAATTAAGTTTGGGTCACGGACTCACAGGCGGCCCGGTGCCGTGTGCCTGTTCTGTGCTGGCTCCGATCTTGTTGTTCTTCTAGAATAATACTGTGTAACTAGTAGAGTAGACACAATGTATCCAAGCCGCCTCAGTCTGAAAGTCTTCTCACTCAAAAGTCTGTCATTTTGCACTACACCGTAATTTTAATTTTTTCGTTCATTTATTTTTTTCCATCATAACTTACAGGCTGGCCTTTTAACCCAGTGCTAGTATACTTGGAGCAACAACTCACACTTAGCATACCAATCCTCATAAGCCAGCCAGTGGCACCCAAGAATGATGTTCAGAGTGTCCATGGAAAGGAGGAATAAGATAAATTACAGGATACAACTACACATTTGGACCTGGATAATACAGTAACTTTAGTATCATTTTCGTATTTTTAACAATTTGATTCCTTTTTTCTCATTATTCATTTTATGACTGTGCAACTTTGTTTGGTAATTGCTCCCTAAAACTATTTTTTAATTTTCTTTGCTAGCTTTCAGCCTGGTACAGCAGGTAACTAGGGTTTCTCTGAGGGCATACAGCCAAGGCAAATGTCATATATAATAAATACGTCCTTGTACTGTCGAATTGTGTAGTTGTAGTTAAGTACTACTCATTATTAACCATTAAGTTATCTTCATCATGCATGCATTTCCTTTTTCTACCTTTAGTTTATAGATACCTCAACAGCGGCCTCAACTTCTACGCTCCCAAACGCCAGCTTCGATCGACCGGCCACGCCCTCGCCGCCGTCCCCCGCATCCGAAGAGCCACCACAGGGGGACGGTCCTTCTCCTACCTTGCCGCCAAGACATGGAACTCCCTCCCGACCCACCTCTGCCTGACCCAGGACCACCTCGCCTTCAGGAAGCAACTCAAGACCTGGCTGTTCGAGCAGTAGTGTACCCCCCTCCCCCAGCGCCTTGAGACCCTCTGGGTGAGTAGTGCGCTATATAAATGCCTTGATTGATTGATTGATTGATTGATTTATTGGGTAGTGGATCATCAATCATCGTCTTTATTGTTTCGCTTTTGTTGTCTCCATGCGTGCTGTTTTTCTTTGTCAAACCTTTCCCCAAACCTCCCTTCCCATTCATTCATCAAAACCTAACCCTCTTCCCCCGGGCTGTGCGGTTTTATATTGAGGTGTGATGTGACTACATTAAATCTACACCAACAATTGATTACACGCTTGCTGGGGCAGATGTGGTAAAAGCAACACTAATTAAATGTCAACGAGGCAGGGCGAGGATCTTCTTCCGCTTGCCCACCCATGCTCAGTATATGTACCATCCAATTAATTTTCGAAAGGGACCCACCGAATACATCTTATTAATTGCCGGCATTGTTTGGATTTAATTTTACAGCATTAAAGTTTACGAATTAGGATTGTGTTTAAGTGACTCCTTCAACACAACTACAGTTTAACTTCTTATCTTCTTGTACTAGGCTGTCCCCAACACCATTGTTTTCTTTTAGTTTAGCAGTTGCAATATTGTTTGTTTGTCACTCTTCTCATGTACTGTACTTTTCTACTACTCCCACAGTCTCTCTCAGGCAAATGACTGTCTCTTTGTTTTTGCTTGCAAATGCTACTGCCAGTGTCTACTACTACCACCACCACTTCTCCATTGTCTTGGGAAACCATGCAGCCATTGCTGTACCGAACTTAATCATCATCAATCACAGGTAAGATAAGTTTGCTGGGAGGTATAATGGAGTAGGAGGAGCGACTGATAGTACTAGTAGGACAAATATAACTCAGTGAGGGGTACCGCATCTACCTGTTTGCATGTTACTAAATTGGCCAATTATTTAAATGAAACACTGGCTGATGCCCTGCATCTGCAAGTAAACCTTGTAACGTACATTAATTCGTGATACAGTAACCCCACCACAAAACATTAACATCATATGTGTAAGTTTAAATAAATAACATTTATTTTCATTAAAAAATAGCCTATCCCACACCTCACCCACCCCTCTCCCTAACCCCAACCAATGTCCAAGTCCAACAAATGTCCAAGAGAAACCCCAAACCCAATTCCCACCCACCAACAAAAGCATTAAAAAAGGGGCAAATCAACAGGGTCCATTTATAATCGGCGGGCTTTATTGTGTTTGTCCACCAGGATTTTGACACGCTCCTCTAATTGGTGCTCCAGCTTTGCCATCCGGATGAGAAGTTGTTGCCGAAATGCACGGCACCTCCATTTGCATCCATGTGCGGGAGGGCGGCAGATGTTGACAAATGGCGGCGGTGGGCGGCTGCCTGACCGTGGCACCGTAATCCTGCAGGCGGGGCCTGGCTGGGGCCCGGGGCATTGGAAGGCGCAGCAGCTGCTGCCGCCGCCTCCTCCTCCTCCTCGGCCTGAGCCACCAGCCGGCGGTATTCCTCCACGATGGCCTGCAGTTTCCGTTGCCGGGCCCTGGCTGCCAACTCCTTCTGTGATGGTTTTTGGGAAGGAGTATATATAAAGAAAGAAACAGAATTGTGAGCGAAACTCTTAGCAAAACAGTAACACATAATTAATTCAACACATAGTGGCACAGTAGCACTAGCAAGCACAGTACATAACATTTGTGGTAACTTTAAGTATCTATTCTCCTGCTTCAACGGCCTCTATCATTTGTTGGAGTTTTTTTCTGGCATTATACTTGCCCTAGTAGTACTATGGATGGACAGTCTTTTTTGTATCTCTAGTTTACATAAATTAGATAACCTTGGTGTAGGCTGTAGCCCGCAAGTCAGCTAAGCTTGCATCCAACAGCAACATGCAGGATACGCAGACCCCTGTTATTTTTTTAACTAAGCTGCAGGTGGGTAAGCTTGTATATTTTTATATGGAACGACATATCAGTCCAGTAGCGGTCAGAGGTGGGAGTGCTGGTGGGTGGTGATGTGGAGAGGGGCAGAGTGGGGGGAGCAAACTATGGATTGTGGACAATTACTGGTAAGTAAACATATAAAAATGTAAAAAAATATAACATAGGTAGGAAGTGGTCCTTGCATTCAGAGGAAGGCGCTTGATAATATATATGATGTGCTTGCAAACTACTGAGTCATCAACTGTATTCTAAAATGAAATCCTACTTTTATATAATATATGATGACCCTCTGCTTTGCTACTCTGGCACAGTTTCTTTTATATTATGTACAAAGTAAGACTCTGCATCCAGTGACAGTCTCCACCGATGATGAATACAATCCATCAAGGGGGGCATCCATACATTAAAAGTAAATATCTATCATTCTTTATTAGGTATCGCTTAACAAACCTTAGCTGGTTTCACTTTTACCAACAACCACCCATGCGTCCACTCCTTCCTTCCTTGCCTTGGAGTTTGACACAAACTGCACTGATGATTCTTGCTATCCACTATCCACCCATATTGTGTCGCCCACCCAGGCAGGCATCTTATTTCACCTTCCACCCATCCTCCAACGACCCATGTATCTGATTCCTATCAGCCACCTGCATGCTGCTTCCAAAGTATCCTTCTATGCTAGTTGTATTACATCTCTTTCGTTCTTCCTCCTTCCACCCTAGTTCACTTCTTTCCCTTTTTGTTCAACACATCCATCAAGGACATCTGATCTGACTTTTTAGTCTTCTCCATAACTTTCACAGCTGAGTTGGAGTCTGATAGAAGAGTCCTTTGTTTACTCAACTCACGCTGGTAATGCTATTGCTGATGCATTGGTAATGCTAAGTAAAGAGTGTCTTCTTCAACCGTTGTATATTGTCCAGTACAACTTCAAGTTCATACTTTCTTAATAAGTCTCACAGTACAGTAAGGGTAATGTTCCCCTTCCAGCTAGTAATGCCAATAAGTAATGAATATAACTTACCACCGCCCACCGCTGCTGTTTTCTCCCCCACTGGTGCTCCTGCAGGTGACGCATCTCCTGCCCCCTCCTGGATGGCAGCATTAGCATCACCGCTGGCCTTCGGCACTGGTGGTTGGTACTGGTTTTGCACCTATAAAAACAAGTACACCTTTTTAGATGCCTGCACACCTCTCCCTATTTTACTTATTTTTTCAACAGGAAGGAAGATTGAAAAAACAGTACAACATAAATCATAACTAGTCCAAATTGCGTACTACAGTAGACAGACATTAGTAGTATTCATTTATTATATGGTCCCTAGGGTCATCTCATATCTACTCCTACTCTAGTCTTTGAAAAGTTAGCCTGAGCCATGTAACCATTTTAGATTCATGTCTACTGTTTTGCACATGTTACCTCAAAGCTTGTTGCGCAGTAAGACGCCTTTGAGGCCACATGAGTGTTGCATACAAGTGAAGAGGTTGAAAAACAAGGTACTTTTTTTATGGAGTTTGGTTAGTCCCTATTGCTTAGCCATCATTTTACACTTTTTGGCATGACTGCAAAAAGCTTGCATAATTGTATTTTATACTGTCTAACGTGACCCATTTTTCTCATAATAGGCAGATGAGAAGATTGCCTTCTACGAACCAGAGATTTGCAGAGCTTACGAAAGATGCATGTGTAACCAGTATACGTTCAACGGTGAGGGGTCTCCCTCAATTCCCACAGTTTTCTATCGTGCACTAGTTGTACAAATGTTTAGTTTTAATCTTCTTTATTTTGCATGGTGGAGCTGGATGTATTTCATGGAACAACTTACAAAGCTTGTTATTGTTTGAAAAAAATAAAGCTTTTGAACTTGCACATGGACTCTGTGGTATATTTGGAGTGTCTGTGGTATTGTGGACTTACACGAGTGAGTGAGTGAAAGGGTGTTATGTTCTGGGTTGTGTAATAAAATCATTGGGTATCTTTGTGGGGGAGTCGGGACAAATGACTAATGACTGAGACACTATAGCTAGTCGGTCAGTGAATTGTGGGTTCTGAGTTCTGTGATTGAGGTGTAAGTAAAGTCCACCCTCCCATCACCAACATCCTATTTTCTTTTGCATAGTTCTGTATGTGGCTGTGCAGAATACCCACAACAGTAGTAGTAGTATGTACTACTGCCCTAACAAACAATACTAGACAAACATCTGGTTGCGCATTTTGTTGGTGGGCATTGTCAAAGCCTAGAGATTAAAGAGGACAGTGCAAAGGACAGGAGTGGACCCAGTGGCTACAGCTATTCTATCACAGCTTTATTAAGAAGAATACCTTAACTGAATAGTGGCCAACAGGGCAAGCTTAGCTACAGATAGTCTAATAGTAGTAGTACAGAGAGTCATAGCAGAGGCAGTTGGAAGGATCTGAAAGGCAGGGATACCCAAAAGTTGGAAAACAGATAATGAAGATCAAAGAAGCTTTAGTTAAAAATGGAATTAGGAGGAAGCTTAATTAATAGTTTGGAAAAAATAAGGTGCGTTAAAAGTTAGGGAAATATAATTGTTAATAATATAAGCACTATAGGACTTACTGGGGCCAGCAGCAGGATCCTCTGTACAGGAGAGCTTCTCTGGTGGTTGTTGTCCCGCCAAATCAGACCCCGTCTGCTTGCCACTGGGTGCTGATCATGTAAGAAAAAATGAAGAAAGAGAGTGCTGTGAAACAAAAAAATCAACAAAAAAAACGCTCAAACATTTTAGGAAACAACAATTGCAATTAAATTGACCTATCTAAACGACTACTGGCTTTCAGGATTCACGGACCGTCTACTTATATGTACACTAATCAAATGTTCCATAACCATTCTGATTGCAGAATACTAACTAACAAAGCCAGTACCACCTGACCTACACCACCTATTCCAGACGGTCCAATTGTTCAGTAAGTCGGCATTTCCATTTTATTTTTGCCAGCAAAAATGCATAGATGAGATGGAGGACACATGCATACATTTGTGCAGACACCAAATTGTTGGTTGGTTGCGTCATATGTTGTTCTGCTACTGACTCAGTGACAATACTATTGCTAAGCCTACCACTCACTAAACAAAGTACAAAAAGGTTCTATGGAGGACTGGGGTAAAAAGCATTCAGTGAAAGAGGAGGCGTCGCGCAGACCGTAAAAAAAATATGAACTAATACTAAGTAAACCTATAATCCATCCACCACTATTTCACTGAAGGACAATGGAAGGACTAGACTCTAGCAATAACTAACTTCAGTTCTCTAAAGTAAACTCTAACATCAATAATCAGCCCAAGCGAGCACAAAGTTACAAACAAGTAAGAGAAGTGCCTAGCAGCACCTGTGTCATTCAATCACAGAAGATTTTGGAACGGAATTGATCTGCAATGTAACTAAGCGCACCAGTAATCTTGTTATTCGTCCAAGAATTATACACAATACTTATACTACTATATATTACTAGCTACTCGCCAAGCCCCACGACCTGGAGACCTAGCAGGTCCAACAGGTCCTGCTAGTCCAGGATGTCGGACCACCGGTGGGCCAGCTGCTGGTGGGCGCGCCGGATCCCCGAGCAACGAAACACTGCCCGACGCATCTTCGCCCACCGGTACCCGGAACCTGGCCTGCTGCCTGCTGCCAAGGTCAAGGGGAAAACCAGGGCGGCCACCTCCGCCTTCCCGAAAAGGTGTCGGGTCTGCACCCCTGCAGGGCGCATTCTGCCGCAAGGCAGCCGGCTCTTGGGCGCAGGCGCCTTGCCCTTGGAGCAAGTACTGGTGCACTTGGCCATGGTTCTGGGGTAAAGGCAGAAAAGAAAAGAAGGAAAAAAGAAAGTTAGGGGGAAGAAGTAGGAGTTTGAATAAAGAAGTAAAATAAAACAGTAGAAAAGTAACAAAAACACAGTGAAAGTAGGAATAAATCACAAAATATAAATTTAGGGACAGAGAGACAGAAATGCAAAATAAAAAAAGTGAGAAAACAGTGAAAATAAGTAAAGATTGCAAAGATTAAAGCTGGATAGAAAACTAGGCCCAGAACCATAGCATAGAGTGAAAAACAACATGTCTGCACCCGTCGCGAACACGTAGGTAAGTTCGCACAATATTTCTCGCTAACACGCACTAGTCGTCGCGAACAAGTAGATAGCGTTCCCAAACATGACTTGCACAACGCGAACACGTATACGCGACCCGGAACAGAAAATAAGGCAACACGAGGGGGCGGGACAATTGAAAAAACAAGATGGCCACACCCATAGCCTCTGCATGGGTAAGTTTGCGAGCTATGATCCCCCAAGCACGCAGACAGCGCCTCGAACACGCACAACGCTCTCCTGAGCAAGAAAAATGCCTCGCAAACGGGTCCAACAAACTACTATGCACGCTTGCGAAGCTCGCGTAGTGCAAGAACGTCTTCGCGTAGCTTGACTACGCGTACTACGCCCACCCCTAGGGATTACGTTATACATACAGATGTCTTAATTCAGTCCAAATCCCATGTGTGGTGTGCAAAGAATGTTTCTCCTTGTGACGGTCAGTGTTGTCTATGCAACGATGGTTGCTCCGGACACAGATTTACAATCTTGGCAAGATTACATGTGTGTAAGGACAGAACTCCTAGGGCCATTCGTATGAAGCTCAAATGGGTTCGCTTTTCGGCGTTTGCGAACTCATTTTCGCTAAATGTTATGTATGATAGAATTTTAGTGCAAAATAAGGAATCGCAAAATTTGCGATTCCTTAATTTGCAATTGCATGTAAGGAATCGCAAATTTTGCGATTCCTTAAATGCAATGTAAGAAGCCAAAAATATTTGCTAAATGTCCTTAAGGAATCGCAAATTACCACCAACTTCTAGTTGGGTTGCGAATTCCTTGAAAAATGCACATTTTTGCATTTTTCAAAGAGCCATGTGACGCACATACATGCCCTTAGGGCATGTATGTGCGCCACATGTGCACCCATGCATATTTCAGGGGTGCAACAGGGTGTCCTTTGGACATCCCTGCACCCTTGAAATTATTCTCAATTTGCGATTAGCAAATTGTGAATCGCAAATTGAGAATACCTCCTGGCCCATAGAAATGAATGGGAAAGTATTCCTTAATTGCGATTCGCAATTTGCTAATCGCAATTAAGGAATTTTAGGAAATCGCAAACAAAATGCGATTTTGTACATACATACCTATTTGCGATTCTCAAATAGTGATTTCTTAAAAATCGTTTTTTGAGAATCGCAAATTAGGTTAATGATACATATGGCCCCAAATCCTTTATTCATTTTGTATCCTATGTTACAAAGTACTCACATGCATTGCACAGTTAGCACGGGGACTTCTCTGCTTTTTTGCTTTGAATTATCACATTCTGTGAGGCTTAATGCAGCATCTTGCAGACTCGGGTTGGCATTTTTATAATTTTTTCACTTTTCCTTTACATCAGACATTACATACAAACACACTAGTGAGAAACTGGCTATGTTCACTGATAAAGTTTGACAATCTGTCAACTTAACCCTCCAGGGGTGTTTCCCACGGTAGGCGAGAGGCGTACAAATACAATGTGACGCCATGAGCAGTGGCGGTGCGTCCATTGGGGGCGCTGGGGGCGTTGCCCCACTAATGCCACATGGCCCCATACCACGGTGACATGCTAATCCCTGCAACTTAGTTGAAGTTCATAAGCTCACGCTAAAATGGTCCGGGACAAGCCAGAGGCAATCGGAGCTGAAGGGGGTGGGGCTGCGCCAGAAAAGGGTTTGAGTGACAGACTGTGTCACTAACAGCGCCAGCAGAGTACGCATGCTCGAGTTAGGGATAATCATTTTTATTACAATCTCGAACATGCGCACAGTCAGCCATTAATACTGCCCTTAGGAGAGCCAGGGACCCGAGCAGCAGCCCATGGGGAGGAGGGGGGGCAGAGAGCATCCCTGCTCTAGCCAATCCTGGCGCTGCTAATGCAGTGCCTGTATTGGCTGAAACACCGCGCAGCCTGAGCCTGGGGGAAGGCATAAAAAGTATTGGGTGGCGGGTGCCGAGCGTGGATGGTGTCACTGCCGCAGTTGGTTAAAAACTTATGGCCAATCACTGTGGCTTATGTGAAGCCATGCAGACAGTGATTGGCCATTTCGTTTGTGACGTGCCTCACTCGTGTTGTTGCAGCACAGCAGTTTGTCACAGCACCAAACCAGACCTCGTGCTAGTGATGTCCTCCTACAGTCTGCCCAGTCCAGTGGGGTGCCTAGTGCCTACTGCTCGCTCGTGGTGTGTGTGCTGAGTCAGTCTGATGTACTTGGTTGGTTACATCTTTCGACGAATCAGCGAGAGTTAAAATAGTAAGAAGAGTGGGAGTCCGCCGCTCGGCTTGGTGGGTCCTTAATGCCGGGCCCCGGGGGAAGCACAGTCGCAGACTAGTCTCCCCCCGGGGTCTTTCGCGCAGGATAGGACAGGCAGGGGAAGGGGAGGAGTTTAGGGGGTGGGTATATAAGCGCAGGGGAGGAAGGGAACTTCCTCTTCCGGCGCCTGGCACCATCGGGAGGGTAGAAAGAAAGGCCACCCACCCACCCGGCAGTTGGAGGTGTGGTTTGGGTCGGTCTATGGCGTTGCCAGTTTAGGCCAGAGCTGCTCTAGGCAGTACTTTGAAGGGACAGGGGGTCAAGAGCGGGCACACCCATCCCTTGGGGGGGGGGAGTTCGAATGGCGGATAGAGGCATGACTGGAAGGACGCAAGGAGCGGGCTGGATGACAAGTGATTGCTGGGCATGAATAAGGTATGGTATGGGGCATGTAGGGGTTTGTGATGAGGTGGAACTGGTGAAACGAATGAGAGGGGAGTGTGAGTGGGGGTTTGATGTTATTTACCTGTTGATGTTTATTGTTATGTATAGATTACGCAGCCTGGTCTAATAAAATGGTCTTTTACGCTGACACACTGCGTGGTTTGTTTATTGCGCGATGCCAGGCCCCGGGGGAAGCACAGTCGCAGACTAGTCTTCCCCCGGGGTCTTTCGCGCAGGAAAGGACAGGCAGGGGAAGGGGAGGAGTTTAGGGGGTGGGTATATAGGCGCAGGGGAGGAAGGGAACTTCCTCTTCCTGCGCCTGGCATCATCGGGAGGGTAGAAAGAAAGGCCACCCACCCACCTGGCAGTTGGAGGTGTGGTTTGGGTCGGTCTATGGCGTTGCCAGTTTAGGCCAGAGCTGCTCTAGGCGGTACTTTGAAGGGACAGGGGGGTCAAGAGCGGGCACACCCATCCCTTGGGGGGGGGAGTTCGAATGGCGGATAGAGGCATGACTGGAAGGACGCAAGGAGCGGGCTGGATGACAAGTGATTGCTGGGCATGAATAAGGTATGGTATGAGGCATGTAGGGGTTTGTGATGAGGTGGAACGGGTGAAACGAATGAGAGGGGAGTGTGAGTGGGGGTATGATGTTATTTACCTGTTGATGTTTATTGTTAGGTATAGATTACGCAGCTTGGTCTAATAAAATGGCCTTTTACGCTGACACACTGCGCGGTCTGTTTATTGCGCAAATTATGTTTATTTCCCTTGAGTTGGTAGGGTAGGGCGATTCATTGGTAAATCCCTGCGAGTGCGCACTGCGCACCTATGCCGATCAGGCGCCGCCTGTACAGACCTCATTACCTCCTGCTGGCTGCCAGGCCTGTAAGTTATCTACACAGGACTGGTTGACTGGAGGTGTTGAAGTTCTGGCGGCGCCTCCAGCATTCGAAGTCGTAAACTGCCATGGTGCAGGCTAGGCCCCAGCACCATGGCAGTTAATGACTTCGAATGCTGGACTACGCTGGCGTGCCTCTGTTTGCCCTGATCCTGTCTCTTCTGCCCACCCTGGGACTTACACAGCATCGTAAAGGTTTTAGGAGCCCCCACTTTAGGTGGAGAGCATTCCACGTGAAACATCAATTCAGCAGGGGCATCCCTTTTAGCGCCATCGAATGATTATTTCCTGGTAACGTCCTTAAGCACTGGTTTGAGAAAATACCATTAATGCAAGCCAGATAATGACAGACGTTTTTACTAAGACTGGTAACTAGCACGTTTTGAATAATAATATTTGAGTTGAAGCCCCGGGGGAGTGCACACAACACCCCCGTTCAAGCTGATGCACTGTCAGAGCACACCTGAGGAGTACAGCTCAGTCCGCACACGAGGACCGGTTAGCCTCAACCCGCAGAAAGTTATAAATGTATTACATAAAATATGAAAAACAAAGAGGGATATCGGAGACTCGTGTTCAACTAGACAGAAATTACGCCTTTGCCTCAGTGCCCGCTTATTAATGTGGATCAGCCCACAGTGTGAGGAAACAGGTTATTATATCATATCAGGGAAGGATAAGGAGCTCACCACCACTGGCATGAATGCTGTGTCGTTTTTTTTAATCACTGTGGTATTTAAGCTTAGTGTGGTCAAAGGAGGACAGGTGCAAGCCTGGATATTTTCTCATTGTCGATGTAGAATTTCGAAATTAATTCTTGTGTATTTTATGATGTCTCAGAATTAGCTGGGCATGTGTGTGTCAGGAAAAGATACCTTTTTAATGCACTGGTTGTAACCCTGATTCTGACGCACACAGGGGTTTACTTGTACCCAGCTCGAAAACTAGCAGAGGAGGCAGAAAGAGGGCCGAGCTGCTTTTCTTCATGTGTCCTCAAAAACCGCAGAAATACACATTACAATTCAATGTTACCACCAAGTCAGGCTTGCTTTGCTTATATTCCAGTACCGAAAGAAACCCGCACAGTTTTATCAATGCACAGCACCTCCCATGAGGCAGAAACACCCCGGTTCCTGAAGTTCAGGGTTATACATTCCCAGGTCTGCCCGCTGCCTTATTTTCAGACCTGCGCTAATACACAGCCTGCCTCCTGCCTTACTGCAGCTCCACAACAATTGTGTGTTTGCCAAAGCTTCCCCACGTAACATCTGCAGTCTGTGGCATGCGCTGTAACTGTTCTCACCAGAGCTATCTTAAAATGTGCACTGTTTGTCGCAGAGGCCAGCCTCCATCGGGGGCATCAGAGGCCGGCGCCATAACGGCAGCCGAGCCCCCCCCAACACCTACAACCTGAACTGGTTTCTGCGCGAAAAGCGCGCTGGGAGGAACCCTTTGGCTTTATGAAGCTAACATTCACAGGGCCCAGAGGCAATTTCCAGACGACGCCTGGCTAGAGTATGACAAGGGCTGTAGGCTCAAGATGCAGACACACCCTGAGATGGAGTGGAACGAGGAAGATGTATCTGGTTTATCCATAAAATGATGGTGGCCAAAGAGGCTAGGTCACAGGCAGGGAAGAGTGAGCAGTCCTTTCGGACAGCTTTCCACAAAGGGAAAGGATGCCCCTTTCAGAGTTCCAGTCAGGCCTCTACGTGGAAGACAGCGCATGCCAGCGGGGCACCAGCAATATGCTGGAAGTTTGAGGTGAACGAATGTACTTATGGAGCGGCATGCAAATTCCAGCACACATGCTCGTCATGCGGGGGGGGCATGAAAGCGTAGAAGGGAGCAAAAAGGAGACAAGAAAGAGCCAAAAAAGCATTAGGAAGCCCGCTGGGGTGACTGGGGGGGAGCAGGCCGAGTCGGCCTACAAGCTAGCATGGTCCCCAATCAACACTCACCAGCTACGCAGGCTAGCCAATAAGTATCACAACAAAACAGATGCTAGTACACTAGTACAAGGCTTTGAGACAGGCTTCCCCATTCCTTTTACGGGCACCCTCCCCCAGGGCAGCACCAGGAACCTAAAATCGGCATTGCTTCACCCGAGGGTAGTGTCCAAGAAATTGGAAAAAGAAAAAGCCCTAGGTAGAATAGAAGGCCCCCTCCCCCCCGAGGGTGGCAGGGGCGTGGTCATCTCCCCGTTGGGAGTCTTACCCAAAAAAAAGCAAGGGCATTTCCGGCTGATACACCATCTATCCTACCCCGACGGCAAGTCAGTAAATGACGGGATTGACGCCGCTGTATGTTCGGTGAGCTACTCATCAATAGACGATGCCATTGACCTAGTTAGGGCAACCGGGTGAGGGACACTCATGGCGAAGGCAGACATAGAGTCCGCCTTTCGTTTACTTCCCATCCACCCCAACAGCTTCCACCTGCTGGGCTTTCAATGGGAAGAGCAGGTGTATGTCGACAAGGCCATGCCAATGGGGTGCTCGGTAGCCTGTGCATACTTTGAAATGTTCAGCACGTTTGTAGAGTGGGCCCTCCATGACAGACACCCGGCGGGCGGGAAGCTGCATTACCTAGACGACTTCCTCTTCATAGGGCCAGCAGGTTCAACAGAATGCGAGAGCACACTGGCAGCATTTGAGGGCATAGCAAGCGAGCTGGGCATCCCCCTATCAGCAGAGAAGACAGCAGGCCCAGCGACAACCATGACATTCTTGGGAATCGAGTTAGACACCCTCGCCAGGACAGCCCGACTCCCCCCAGAGAAGGTAGCAGACGTCAGGGCAGAAATCAAGGACCTCTGCGGCCACGGGAAGGCCACACTCAGGGAACTGCAAAGCCTCATAGGCAAGCTGAACTTCGCAGCTAGGATGATTCCGGCAGGCAGGGCATTTGCCAGGCGCTTGACGCAATTAGCATGTGGGATGACCCACAAACACCATCATGTCAGGTTAGGGGGGCAGTGAAGAAGGACCTGGTCATGTGGGACACCTTCCTGAAAGACTTCAATGGGACTCTGATTTGGAGAGAAGGTTGGGTGACTAGCAAGCAGATTGCGCTGTTCACGGACGCTTCAGGTAGCACAGGCTTCGGTGCTTTGTTAGGTGACAAGTGGTGCGCTGGGCAATGGCCCACCAGATGGCACAGGGAGGGAGTGACCAGCAATATCACCTTCCTAGAACTATTCCTCATCATAGTTGCACTCACCATATGGCGGCGCTCCCTGCAAAATATGAAGCTGACACTTTGGTCCGATAACAAGGGGGTAGTTTAGGCTATCAACAGGGGGTCGGCCAGGTGCCCTGACTCTGTGAGACTAATGCGCCGACTGATTAGATTGCAGTTGGAGGGCAACATAGATGTGAGGGCCCGCCATGTCCCGGGAATAGACAACCAAGCGGCAGATGCCTTATCCAGAGCAAGGATGGGGAAGTTCAGGGACCTAGCCCCCAGCGCGGACCAGAACATGACCCCCTTTCCGGACCAACTCTGGGACCTGGCGGGGTCGACCTGTCAGAATAATCAGCCAAGCCCTCACTCCAGAGGCAGCCAAGAGGTACAAGAAATACGCCGCCACAGTGATGAAAATAGGTGGCATCCGTCACTGAGCGACACGGGGGCAACAAACAGGGCAGCTGAGGGATTCATAAGATGGGCCTTCGACGCCAACAAATCCAGGTCATGGGCCAGCGCCCACCTTACCGCGATAGCGCATTACAGCAGGCTGGCGATAGGGCGGGACCCAATGGCATCCCACTACATTAAGACAGCCATGAAGGGCTGGCGATGCGCTGAGGGCACAAAGAAGGACAGCAGGCGCCCAATAGATTACACCAAACTGGGCATGCTACTACAGGCATTAGAGGGCATCGCGAGGGACACATTCGAGCTTCGCTAATTGAAAGCGTCATTTGCCACAGCATTTTTCGGGGCATTTCGAATCAACGAACTGGTGGCACCTACCAAGACGGGGGCGGCTGGGCACTGCCTACAGGCAGGCGTGCGGCACCAGGGACAGGGGAAATCGGGATCTTGCTCAGGCATTCAAAAACAGAGCAGGCTGGCAAGGGTTCATTAGTGAAGCTGCGCTGCATCAGGGACCAGACCTGCTGCGCCGTGTTTTGCCTGATGGCCTACATGGCCATACACCCGGCCGGGGATGGCCCCGTCTTCAAACACCAAGACGGGTCGCACCTGAGCAGATTTCAATTCAAAGCGGTCCTGCGCCCCGCGCTCAGCAATGCAGGGTTGCCACCCGCAGGCTACGGGTCCCACTCTTTCAGGATAGGGGAAGCCACGACAGCCGCGCAACAGGGCATGAGTGAAGCAGGGATTCAGGCAGTGGGAAGATGGCGGTCAAGTGCGTACCGCACGTATGTGAGGCCTCAACTAGTATAGGACAGCAGGACTGGCTGGGGGGCGGGGAAAGAGGCGTGCCACCAAGTGACAGATTTGTGTGTCCTCTCCCCAGCAGGAAAAAGACCGCAGCTAGTGTGGGTGGTGGGCCACTCCTACATAAGCAGGATGCACGGCTTGTGGTGAGAAGGGGGCCACAAGCGGGAGGGATGGCCAGTGGACACGTGCATTGGTACCGCCGACCCGGGATGAGATGGGACCAGCTCCCAGCGATCCTGAGGGAGCTGCTGGCGGAAGCGGCCCGGCGTCCGGATGTACTGATCATTCACCTAGGGGGAAACGACCTGGCCAGTTTAGGGAAGCGAGCCCTCCTCCACGACATTCAGAGGGACCTCGCGGAGGCTGCCAGAGCCTTCAAGCACACCACCGTGATCTGGTCAGACCTAATCAGCCAAAGGAAATGGCGAGGGGCGGAATCCGCAAAAGCAGTCGAGAACTCACGGAAGAAGCTGAACCTCACTGTGAGCAAATTCTGCAGGACCAATGGGCTGGAGGCAATCAGGCATGGGCTCATCCACACAGGCCGCCCGGAGTTCTACGCACAAGATGGAGTGCACCTGTCCGAAGTTGGCATACAAATGTTCTGGAGCAATCTGTGGGGCGCTATGGCCTTGGCAGGATGCAGATAAGGCCTTTCTGGGGGAAGGGGGAGCCCCCAGGAAGACAGAAGCCTCCCTGGCGGTGTGGCGAGAAACAACGGGGACAATGGTTGGCACAGAAGCACACCGGAGGGCGGTGTGCTGAGACAGGACCACTTGCCTTAGGATGCCTCACGGCTGGGCGAGGGGACTGAAGGACAGCGGGTAGGACCGTTCACCTTACGATGCCTCACGGCTGGGGGAGCCGGCCTACCAAGAGGCGTAGCAAACAGAGACAGCGCTCGCAGCCCCCGCCGGTTGGCAGTGCACAATAGGAGTCCAACAGGTAGCGAGTTGGGCCTAACTCCGGGACAACGCTACACCACCCCTCCTTCAAGCGGATATCAAAGCAAACCCAGCCAAAAATCACCTGTCAAGAAAATAATATTCACAAATATGTCATGCCACACTGCCATCGACAGCTGAATAAAGGTGGTACTGAGTACCCAGAATTGATACGTAACCCTAATAAAAACTGCGGCCAACAAATGACAACTACAAGAAACGTCTATGCGTGTATGTTGGCTTATTTGCAAAATAAGGGGCAGGGATCAGAGGGAACACAAAGGGGTGAGAGTGGGGCTAGAGCGAGAGTTATCGCAGAGTCCAGCCCCCATCGGGGGCATCAGAGGCCGGCGCCATAACGGCAGCCGAGCCCTCCCAACACCTACAAGCTCAACTGGTTTCGGCGTGAAAAGCACGCTGGGAGGAACGCCGCCCCCCCGGTAGCCACGGCGGCGCCTACCCCCCCCCGGCCAATGGGCCCCGCAACTTTCAAATTGCCCAATGGGGGGGTAGGGCGCGAAACACGGCCACCTCCATTGGGGGGATAAAAGCTGGCTTCCCCCAGGACGACTCCTATCTTAGGAGCGGGGGGAGCAGCACGAGGAGAACAATCGTTGACCCACCCACCTACACCTAACAGGCAGCCATGTCGCAGGGCTGTTGGAAGGGGCAGGGCGAGAAACAACGGGGACAATGGTTGGCACAGAAGCACACCGGAGGGCGGTCCAATCGAATGACTGGCGCCCTATTCAGTTCACCATGATCAGACGGACGCCGCAAGCAAGGGCTGTTTTGGAATCAATGGTGCAGGTCAAAGAGGAACTTTCCGTCGACAGCCGAAGTTGTCTGCTCCGAGGGCCACAACTGGTGATGTCATTAAGCCTGACTCAGCAAGCAGTAGACCTCGCACACGGGGACATCAAGGCATGGTAAAGATCAAGAGCCGGCTGAGAGCTAAGGTGTGGTTCCCAAGGATGGACACACAGGTGGAACAGACCGTCAGAACATGCACATGGTGCCAAGCAGCGGGGTAACCAGATCGCCCTCACCCCGTTATCACGGAAGAAAATCCCCAACGGCTATGGGAGGGCGTGAGCATAGACTTTGGGCACCTCCCGGATGGACGCTATGCACTGGTAATCATCGACGACTTCACAAAGTACCCGGAGGTTGAAATTGTGGGGAGTCAGACGGCCACAGAGGTCATCACCAAGTTCGAAAAGACCATTGCTAGCCACGGAATATTTGAAGTGGTGAAGACAGACAATGGTCCACCCTTCCATGGACAAGAGTTCGCGGACTATCTAAAGACCTGGGGAATTCAGCACAGGAAGGTGACCCCACGCTGGCCCCAAGCCAATGGGGAAGTAGAGAGGTTCATGCGTACTCTCAACAAAACAATACCCATAGTGCATGCTGATGGGTCACCGCTGGAAAGGGCCATATACAGTTTCCTGCGGGAATACCGTCTGACGCCCCACCTCACAACCGAGGCAGCCCCGGGACCGGCGACCATGGGCCGAGTAGTGAGAGACACCATCCCGCATCACCCAGGCTGGACACCATCACAGATCGACACTGGAAAGACCCTAGCCAATCAGACCAACTCCAATAACAAGGCCAGTGCCAGACGACGGGCCCGGAAATCAAGGACAGATACCTCGGGACCAAATTCCGGCTTCCATTTGAACATAAACCTTGGACACTCATCCTCAGAACCGGCACCATGGTAACAGCACGGAGAGGAACAGAAGTAGTCACTCGCAACATCTCTTTCTTCAAGAAGGTGCACGTCGGAACTCCGGAACTGCCAGCATCAGGCTACCCGGAGGCCAGGGCATGTCAACCAGCGGATGAAGAGGGCCCAGAGGGGCCAAGAATGCCCCCCCACTGAGAATGAGAACATGCTAGACCAGGACACTCTGCCACTACCGGTAACGCCAGAGGGGAGTCTGCTGAGCTCTCCGGCCAGATCCCTGGAGAGTGAAGTCTCGCAAGGAATAACCCCCTCACTGCCCTCATCACAGGGAGAACAATCCATGTATGGACTAAGAAGAAACCCGGCTCCACCCTCCAGGCTGGCCGACTTCATGGTGTGATGATCCGGGGACTGGAATTCTAGTGACTTGTAACAGATCCAACTGATCACTTTTGTGAGGTTATGTTTGTGTATCTATTAAAGGTTAGAAGGAATTTAATGTCCTCCGGCATGGGGTAGCGGTGCAGTCTACCCGCGCTGAAGAGGTCACGTTAGCGCTGGAGCGTCTCGTCACGAGCCAGCTACAAAATAAAGGAGGCATGGCCCGGCAAGTTAGTCGGAGCCACGGAGAAAGCACAGTAAGGTGTCCTGACTCTTTACTATTGCCGCAGCGCTACTGCCACGTGTGCGAGCGGCCCCTACACCCTCATAACAAGCCCTGCCTTGCTTCTGTTCACGAGGGATGCCCACCTTCCCCTGCACACACCCCACTCACGCACACAGAGCCATGCGGGAGACTCACCCTGCCTGCACCCTGGCAGGCCCAGTGTGTGTCCCTGGAAGGCGCATGGCAGGTTCAGTTTGCACCATATTTAAAATTTGTATTTTTTTATTTTTATTACTAATTGGGTTTATTCATTTTATTATTTTTTTGGGCTGGGTGGGAAACCGAAACGTCTGTATTTAAACAGCAAAGCCCTGGGCTGGTATTCTGAGCGTGCGAGACAGAGTGAAGAACCAGCGACAAAGAAATGTAATGATTCCAGTCACTTTGGAAGAATTGCTGCAGCATAGTTGAAGGAATTCACTGGAAAGGGTCTGGGGTTGATATGAAATAACTTGAAATTATTACAAATGTGCAGCTTGTGGGTTTTTGTAGTTGAAATGCCATAACATGCATAGATCAGGTTTGCTCACGAATTTTGAAAAGGGTCGGGAATCAAATGTGCACTGCATTTCAAATTATGAATAAATTATGCAGCCATGAAGAGCTGTGTCAGATATTTCAGTGGGAAATTCATCATTTGTTGTAAATGCTTCGGTTCTGCTGACAAACTGCTTGATGTCTGATTAGTTTCAGCAAACCTTTTGTGAATTATATGCCCTCTTACTTGTCTTTTTTATCGGAAGGCTACATAGGTTTGCTAACATTCAGCTACGTTGGCAGTTAAATCGGCCAATATTTCCCCACCAAGGGCCTGATGTACTGAATAACTGGTCAAAAACGAGTAGTCTCAATCCGGGGTGATGTCAACTTTTTTTTTTTTTCGTTTATAGAATAGATCATATTTAGCGCAGGGTTGCACTCGGTGGGAACGTGTCTCCTTCACACATCTTGCGCTAAAATGCAGTACAGCTAAGATGTAATTTGGTTTTTTAAATGGTACATATATGATGATGAGCCTGGCCCTGTTGATCTCTTGACACTTAGTAGTGCGTTCTGGCAAGGCCTACAACATTGGACATGGCTGTTGCTGTAATTAAGGTGCTAATTGAATTAAATGGCTGCGGTGATGAACAGATGAACAGCATAAAAAGTTAAAAGCCAGATAGGCCAATTAACAGAAGAGCTCAGCATAATTATAATGTTTAAAATACATGCAGTTCTGTTCCGTGTGCCCTGTCACCTACAAAACATGTCTTACAAGTTACAACCTGCTGTGTGAGCGCAGGGAAGTACTCAGCTCGGAAGCACTGCCTCAACTTAAGTTATTTGCCGGAAATAACCTGGCGTAACTTGAGGCATTAACTAATGTCCATTCAGCTTGTCATCCTTGCATACTCAAGCGTTCCATTAAGTTATGATGGCCCTTATTCTGCACTTTTTCTCAAAGCTCTTTAGCAAGAGGCCTGATGAGAGAGAATAAAAATGTCACGATAACCTTGATGGTTAATGTTTTTCGTAGAGAGAGATCAGAGTTTTGTCTAGTGGAAGTTTTGACTCATGGAAAGGTAGCGCAGAAAGGTAATGTGCCTGCTGAAAAGAACATGTACCTGATACCTATTTTATTGGGCAATTTTTGGAGAAAGAACAAGAGGCCCCAACCTCCTTTGCTGCTCTTTCATCCCGGCTACAACCCAGCAAACAACCGTGTTCAAGGTAAGGAAACTGATGATATTTTTTTTAGATTGGAGTTAGGGCTATGTTTGTGGTCACTCTACATGGTGGTTGGGGTGGGTGCACATTCTGAGCATTGTACCCTCAGTGGATGGAATTTATTAATACTGAGCCTTAGCCCTGTACTTTGGGCAAAGCGGTTGTCAAAGGCACCATCTATTCCTTGCCTTGTTCAAGGCCCTTAAACAGTGTCTGTTTCAGTGCATTCAGCAACCACTATGACACACAGAGGAAGCAGGCAGTAAGGCTGTATTTTTAGCAGTCCTGTTGTCCAAAGGGGAGCTGTTGGAGATATATTGCGGTAATGCACACAATATATGTATTTGTACTGAAATTTGATATTATACGTTGTACTTTGACTATTGACAGGCTTCTTTCATATTAGTAAGGGCAGCATTGGCATGATGCATACGGTACAACAATTATTTACACGGTCATTCCATGCATGGCCACTAGAAGATAAACTACAGATAAAGAGATTAGGACCTGATCGGCCTGACTTACAACTGCAACAAGTTACCCAGGACAGAGGAAAATCTTACAATTGTTCATTCTCAAACACCTGGTATACAAAAGCTGATTGGCTTACAGGGTGCCCTTCAAAAAACAGACTGTTCTGCTTCCCCTGCTTGCTGTTTAATGATGAATTTCTTTGGACAAGAGAAGGAGTGAAAGACTTGAAGCATCTGTCTGAAAAAATAAAGAAGCATGCACACACAAGAAAGCATATGGAAAACGTGACGAGACTGCGAATGTTGGGATACGCACCGATTGAGCAGCATATAAACGATGCATATCGCCAAACAATACAGAAACACAATGAAACAATTGATAGGAATAGACACATACTATCAAAAATAATTGATTGCATTAGTTTCTGTGGTGCTTTCGAACTGACATTGCGAGGCCATGATGAATCAGAAGGTAGCACAAATCCTGAAACATTCTTAGGCCTTGTGAATTTAGTAGCAAGCATAGACAAGGAATTGGAAGCACATTTAGCAAGTGCTACAGTCTTTAAGGGCATCTCTAAAACTATACAAAATGAACTCCTTGAGTGATGCTAGAAATTATGAGAAGACATATTGTCCAAGAGTTGGAAAACACAGATTTTGTGACTATTCAGGCTGATGACACCACTGATGTGGCCACACAAACACAGTCCGTGTTAGTCTTTCGGTACCTGGACAATGGCTGTAATGTTGTGGAGAGGTTCTATGGTTTCACTCATTTAAGAGACTCTACTGCAGAAACCATTACTGCAGCTATACTGCATCAACTGAACTTCATTTTTCCAGAGGTGCATCAAAAAGAAAAAAACGTATTGCACAAAGCTATGATGGTGCGTCCGTAATGAGTGGAAGTCATGGTGGAATACAGAAAAGAATTAGAGATGTGTACTCGTATGCTCATTATGTGCACTGTTACGCCCACCAACTTAATCTTATTATGCAACAGGCAGTATCAAAGATCTCCGAGACACAAATTTTCTTTCAGGATGTTGGAGGCATGGCAGCATTCTTCTCATGTTCCCCAAAAAGAACGGAAGCACTTCAGGAGATTGTGGACAAAAGGGTTCCAAGAGGGGCCTCAACTCCTTGGAACTATAACATACGTATAGTCCAACTAATATTTCAATATAGGGAGGACCTTGTGAAATGTTTTGAAGCCATAGAAGCCAATGAAACCTTTGATTTCAAAACTCACAGTGAAGCCCGTGGCTTTGCTAGAACACTAAAAGATAGAGAGTTTCTGTTCTTTCTGTTATTTTTCAAAAGATAATGTCAGCTGTCGATATTTTATACAATTAGTTACAAGGACGAGACATAGATACTGTCTCTGTGAAAAGAAATACCGCTGAGTTTGTCGGAAGCATAAACAAAGTGAGAGATGAGGTTGACAATTTAGACAGCCAGCTGCCAGCGGCTTCAACTTTTTCAAACCACAGGAAAAACATCACCACTCTGGTCCGAAATTCAAAATAAATATGACACGTAATTGTGCATGCACAAGAGCGTTTTGCTTTCACAAAACATGTGGAGAGTGCCTCATTATTGGAAAGTAAGTACTTTGCAAAATATGATGAATCCTTCCCTGAGCATGCTCTGCATGAGGCTGTGGAAGCTTATCCGATGCTCAACCAAGAGGACCTGAAAACTAAGTTGACTGTACTGTACTCAATGCCTGTGTACCGGAAGGCCAAAAATGCCAGGTCTTTGTTGTCTTTAATTCATGAACTTAATATGGAAAAGACATTTACAGAAACAGTGGCTTTGCTAAAAATTGTCATTACCACTCCTATGACAACATCAGAGGCAGAACGATCTTTTTCCACCTAAAAGAGGATTAAGATATTCCTGAGGGACACCATGCTTCAGGAAAGACTCAATGCTTTGGCAATGCTCTCTATAGAGAGCAAGCTTGTTCAAAATATCGCTGACTTTAACATTCAAGTAATAAAAAATTTGCTGCGCTTAAAGACAGACGTGCTTAGTTTATATACAAAAAGTAAATATGTTGAATGGTGCTAGTTTGTGACCTGGTTAGTTCTTTGTTGAATAAAAAACATCTGTGAAGTACTCAGAAATGCATTATATCTCAAAGTCTGTTACGAAGCTCTGTGGTTATACTGAATAAGCAGCTACCTATGTTATATGACATCGCTTTAATAATGTAATACCTGCACTTTCACAATTGCTTTATTAACCTTCCTGCTTTCTCAAATTTGCTTGAAAATGCACCATTTTTCCACTCTTTTAAAAAAAAATCTCGGGGGGACAACCCCCCGAACACCCCTTAGGTTGTTCGGGTTGTTCGCTACGCTCGCTCACTACGGTGAAGTATGACAATCATTTTACGCCCACCACTTTCAAATGTCACCGTCCGCCACTGGTCATGAGGTAATTACGCGTACTTTCAGGAAGTAATGGACGTTTATCGGGCGAAGTACTGGTGAGTTGCATGACTCCGGGAAGTGGTTTTAGAGAAGGCATTTTCAATTGGAGCATCTTGGAGATTAACAGGAGCTTTAATATTGTTTTTCAGACACACGCGGGGTCATCAACTATAGAATAACCGGGAGGTAAGAATTCCGGCACCAAGGCTTAGAAATTATTCACATAGCCAACAGCATTTGAATACTTGTGAACACGCGCAAGCTGTGTTCTAACGCACTTATGCATTCTCTCGTAGAGTGCACAGTGTATTACAGTATTACAGTATGAACCAATAGGGTAAGCAGATACGTTTGGTTGCACCTATTGGCACTTTTTACACTTTCCTAGTAAGCTCACGTAGCTATCTCCTTTTAACACAGTTTATCGTCAATCATTGAGCAAACCATCATTCACTGAGAATGCAGTAGAGTGTGGGTCTTCCACACTGAGAAGCCATGGTATTACGCACGTTTTTTAGTTTGTCTACACCAAAGCATGGAATATATCTTGATGACGCTGTTTTGTAACATTTATTGGTTTACACACGAGGTGTGGGTTAGTGAGGAGACAATGGCAGATTGTAGTACGCACGATTTAGAGGTCAGTTTTAATGCAGCTTTTAGACGTCGATGGCTATACACACAGCACCATGATTATTGAGCACACAGATAAAATAGGTTGTTGGTTATGCACTTGCTGTATGACAACATGGTGGACATGTAACCCTTTAATTTTGTTGCTGCAGGAGGCTTCAGGAGAACAGTCAGAAAAGTATTTTCAAATCATTGTATTATACAGATTGAATGTACTTTCTCCCTGAAGAAGAGTTTGTTAGCCCAAAATGCATTGGGGTTTTTAAGCTTATTTTAATTTACCAAGAGTCTTCAAGCTTATTTTCATTTACTAATGCACTAGCATTTGATTTTAGGGGTACAACCATACAACAGAATTACATTTGGACATTTAGCATGTATGTATAAATATCAAGACACTCAAAATACTGTTTGTATTATGTGTAAAATACTGTTGAACCAATGAAATAACAATGGATTCAAAGAATATTGGGTACATGTTTTAGTTTTGGAGTAACATTATAATAATCTTTAAATATTTGAAGAAACTTCGGGCACGTAGCTATGCATTGTGACGTGGGACAGAGTTTCTCTGTCTCCTATATTCATAGATCCATAGCTCTGTCTGCCAGTTTCTCATGTCATCTTTCAGCACCTTCAGATCCTCGTGGGTGAGTAGCCGTGCTTTACAAACTCTTGATGCTTGATCGATCTTTAACTCACCCACAAACAATTTTATTATAGGTCTGACAGTTTATGAAAGGGAGAACGTAAATGTAGCTATAGGGGACATAGCCTCTTCCAAACTAGGGAACCTATATATAGGAGTTTTCAGAGCTAGATGTAGATCCCATTGTTGAAGCTCACCTTGACAGGCAGATGAGGGTGTACCATCCTATGAAAGCGCATACATTTTTTTTTAAACTTTATTTATTGGATTTTTGGTCGTTACATCACAGAAGATACATACGTATTTACACAGTTATCGCTAATGTATCACATAAAACATTGGTTGTCATGTGGCAGTGCACGCTGTATCAATATCTGCTCAATTACATATCTTACGGTAGTCAGTCATAGCTATCATTTTTCAACAAAGGCAGTGACAATATTGCCCCCATTAGTGCCATAGCCCACATATGCACATCATATGGTGTTTACTTACAGTCATCAATGATCAACAGTAGCCTCGTAAACAAACTGCCATACCTCAACGTATGAGGAGCAATAATTCATTCTGTCTATATATACACCAGGTAACTATTGGTTAAGTATTTTATCAACTAACATGATCAACCCTTGGGACAGCTCATCTCGTATAATGGGGCCCAGATATCATTTGGTCTGGAAGTTACTGGTAATAATTCAGCATATGTTGCCAGTTGTTCCTAGCAATATGTAAGCTCACCTATCCAGTCCTTGAAATTAGGTGCCCTCCCTCTGCCCACCGGCATGCCACCCTTCTTTTAGCCATGAGCAGAGCCAGCGCTACAAACTTGCGGTGAATTGCCTGTAGTGGTTCGACATATCCCAAGAGCGCCAAAACTGGGGATGGTTCCAGCGTGGTGTTTATCATTTTAGTCAGAGCTGTAAAAACCTGCTGCCAATACATTTGCACTCCCTCGCAGAACCATGCCAGATGTAGAAAGTCAGCACCCGGAGCATGGCATCTATCGCACTCATCTGATTCACGTAGCCCGTACCTGTGCATGCAAACAGGTGTGTAGTATAGTCTATGTAGGTATTTATAATGAATTATCCTAAGCCTGCTGCTTGATGAAATCCGTTCAGTCTGTTGCGAGCAGAAGTCCCACTGCCTATCTGTCAGTTCCACTCCCAACTCCTGGTCCCACTTTGTTTTAGCTATTGGACCAGGTAATTCCCTCAGCATATGTACTGTCTTATAGATCGTCGACACCAATTTCTTGGCCGTTTCTCCTTGAAGTATCCTCTGCAGCGGTACCAGGACCGGGGGCTCATTAGGAAAGTCAGGTTTGAGGGACTTCAGTCCTTGCCGAAGGCGAATGTACAGAAAAGTGTTGAGAGGCGAGCTAGGAACACCCTGAAACATGTGTTCTAGTGTGCGGAATGTGCCATCATGATATAGATCCCCCCACGTTTGCACCCGAATACGTTCAGCTAGTTTATGGAATGCCGTTTCCTGTAACAGTGGCATGTAGGGGTGATATGCGAGTGGTAAAAGTGGCGAGTATATCAGAGGGATAGCAAGCAGTTTGTCCAGTTGGAGGCAAGCGTTGGTCGTGGCCATCACCGTTGTCCATGTCTTGTCTCTGCCAGACGGTGGGATATAGACCGCGCCCTCGATAGGAACTGGCAAGGCCAGCCAGTTTTCCGCCGCACCCTGGGGCATATATGTACTTGTGCGCTATAATAATACAATTCAAAGTCGGGAATTCCGAAGCCCCTTGATGCATAAGGCCTAGTCAGAGTCTTCCACTTTAGTCTTGGGTTTTTTCCTCCCACACCAGGCGGGTGAGTTCCGATCTCAGTTGTTGAAAGAAATATCTCCCAGGGTATAAAGGGATATTCAGGAATAGATAAAGCAATTGTGGAAGGATCACCATCTTTATCAAGGATGCTCTACCTGCTAGTGATAGCGGCAGAGTGATTCAGCGTGTTACCATGTCTGAGAGGCTGACCATAGATGTTCCGTAGTTAATCCTCATTAGCTCCTCCTTGTCCTTTGATATATGTATCCCTAAATACTTAAACTCATCCTCACACCGGGTTATTGGGTAATCCATTGGAAACTTAGTCGTTGCAGCCGTAAGTGGAAAGAAACATGATTTGCTCCAGTTTATTGAAACGCCAGATAACCTACCAAAGACTATGAACTCTCTAAGGACGGGATTCATATTGTGTTGGGGGTCTCGGATATACAGCGTGATATCGTCTGCATAGAGGGATATCAAGATTTGTCGCTTATTACACAGCAGTGCCTTATCATTATGATGTTGTCGCAGTTTCGCTGCTAAAGGCTCTACCTCAATCGCAGAGATTAGGGGCGACAGTGGACACCCCTTCCTCGTGCCTCTCGTGATAGGTATTTCCTGGGTCACCCTTCCATTAATAACTACTTTAGCCGTGGGCGAGTCATACAATAGTCTAATCCAGGATAAAAAAATGGGCGGGAATCCCATACGGCTCATCACTCCAAATACGTAATCCCATTCTATTGAGTCGAACGCCTTAGTGGCGTCCAAAAATATTGCCGCCATAGGCAGTTCTTCTGAAATATTATTCATAACTGTAAAGAAGGTTCTCAGGTTATGAGTCGTTGCCCTACCAGGAACAAAGCCCGACTGATCAGGCAAAATCAACCCCTCTATTAGAAGATTAAGGCACGTAGCAATGAGTTTCGCCAGGATTTTAATACCACAGTTGAGTAACGACAGGGGTCGAGAGGAGTCGCAACTGTTGGGCGATTTCCCTGGCTTTAGCAACAATGTGATAAGAGCCACTCTCATGAGGGGGGCAGGTGTCCCACCTCCAGCATGTCTTCATACACTTCCCGTAGTATTGGGCCATAAAGTCTATGTAGGTTTTATAAAATTCAATTGGGATGCTGTCTAGGCCTGTGGCTTTGCCCGATTGCATGTGCATTATAGCTTCCCGCACCTCGTCTAATTCGAACAGGGCGCTCAAGAATTGCTGTTGCGCATCACTCTGCCATCTCAGAGACACATCGTCCAAGTATTCATTTAAATCCAAAGTGTCTGCCCTCGTGGTAGTGTATAGCTTTGTGTAGTGCACAGTGAAGGTATTTAATATGTTCGCAGTGTCTCTATAGACTATTCCGTCCAGTCCCTCATTTTCCAGCGCTACTGTCGTTCCCCGTGCCAGCCTAATCATTGCGGCCAACGCCCTACTTGGTCTCTCCCCTTCACCGAAATAGCGGGCCTTCCAGTAACGCCCCCGAAATGTAGACTCTCTACAGGCTTCCTCTGCGTATTCCGAGAGCTTCCCCCTAAGTTGCGATTGTGTCGCCCCATCTGGGCGTATGGCCAGCGCCCCCTCCAGCAATTTGAGCTAACTCTCGAGAGTGCTCAGTTTACGTACTATACTTTTGAGCACCCCAGACCCTTTCACAATGCAAATCCCTCTCAAAGTGACCTTAAAAGCCTCCCATATGGTTTCAACATTGTCCACGGTACCCTTATTACGTTCAAAAAAGTCTAAAGCTTCCTCCCTGAGTTCCTCCTGAAAGACAGTGTCAAGTAGCATAGTGGGTTGCAAGCGCCAGCTAGCCCTCGGCGAGCCCAAGTCCACTGCACTCAAGGTGAGCCTCACTGGTGCATGGCCCGAGTAGGTCCTAGCTAGATGTCTCACGCCTGTGATCGCTAGGCACAGTCCCTGAGATAGGAATATGTAATCTAAGCGTGCCCAAGATGCCGCATGCGCAGTAAAGTGTGTCCCCTCCCGCAAGGTCGGATGAAGGTGTCTCCAGGTGTCCACCAGGCAATATTCTGTGAGTATGTTATGTAACTCAGCTCGTGCTTTTGTATAATGGTGGGTGCCCGAGTATGATATATTATGTGTACAATTTGTCCTAGGCCGTCTAGTTAATAGGCAAACAATTGATCTGACCCAATAGCAAAAGGAACATTCAAGAGGTAAAATTATAAAACAAACATATTTTTAATTGACATAGTAAAAATCATATAGAGACCTGAACAAAAATCAGACTATATGATGAGATCAGACAAATATCATAGTATATACAAATAATAATCAAAACATATACATTTAATACATAAGAAGTTAAAATAAATGAGAATTATACACAATTCAATAAAAAGGACACCCTAAATCATAGGTGGTGCCTAAAGTACAGGAATGAATAAGAACTCGACGCGCGTTTCGGCAGAAAACGCCTTCCTCAGGAGTCACAGTTGGTTATATTCTAGACTAGATGACAAGGTAGATGATATCTTCATTTACAAATAGACAACATCAGCAGGCAAATGATGTTCCTGTAGATAATGGGTCTGCAGGTGTGGAGATGTTTACAGTCGCTAGTCACGGTGAGTAATGAAGCAAATCCTTGGGACAGCATACAAAATATCTGAACATATACAAAACTTGTCAGGATGCATAAAGCTGGTAATGTGTGGAATAAATATTGCAGCCAAATTAGTTGCCCCAGGTCGCCAACTGTCGTATATGCAGTTGCGTGTGAAGCTCAATTTATCTATTACGATGTAAAAATATCTGAAACTGAATGATGAACGTCTGCGGTAGAAATAGACCCGTCAGGACGACATTTGCTTGGCTAAAAAGGACTGGTGTAAGTCTGATGAGAAAAACGACTAGAAGCAGGATAATGCTCCCTCAGCGTTAATGGCGCGGCGTCCCGTCATCCAAAACTAAATCCTGTCTGCTGCGGGTTTGCGTGTCACGTTAAAATCCCCTCCCCACACTATGTGGTCAGTCCCAGTGTCTACAACATCGGCCCAAAGCTCTGTAAAAAAAAGAGGGTCATCCGAGTTCATACCATAACAACATATTAATGAGATCGATGCATATCCCAATCTCCCCCAAACCACACAGTACCTCCCTTGTGTATCTTGTTTCTCCCCTGCTAAAATGAATGGTGTGCCTTTTTTCACCAGAATCGCAGTGCCTCTCGCGTACGTTGAGTACGAGGAAAATAACCTGTATTCTGCCCACCTGCTAGCAAAAGTGTTGTTTTGTTGTGGCTTGAAATGCGTTTCTTGCAGGAACGCAATGTCTACAACGTGCCTGTCCAGATACGACGCAGTACAAAAGGGGGTGGTGATGGACGAAGCATCTGAACCAATCAAACACTCACACCCAGTCCACAGATTTGGGTTTAATCCATCACCGTTCTTTGGCCCACATTGCCACCCCAGTTCAGACATGGCCATATGCAAATCAGTCTGACCCTGTGCCTCATGGGAACAGTCCAGCCGGAACTGCCAAGCCATGCCTTCCCTGGACCGGAAACAAGCTTCCTAGACCGGTTTCTGCCATTCCAGCCGTCTTCAGCCAGGCTTGCTTGAATCCAGTGGCAAAGTGAGCAAAGGACTCACGTCTGAGCATACCCTGCCAACTTATGGCGAACAAAGCGGTACAAAAGGCGGTGGTGATGGACGGAGCATCAGAACCAATCAAACACTCACACCCAGTCCACAGATCTGGGTTTAATCCATCACCGTTCTTTAGCCCACTTTGCCACACCAGTTCAGACATGGCCATATGCAAATCAGTCTGACCCTGTGCCTCATGGGAACAGTCCAGCCCGAACTGCCAAGCCATGCCATCCCTGGACCGGAAACAAGCTTCCTATGACCGGTTTCTGGCATTCCAGCCGTCTTCAGCCAGGCTTGCTTGAATCCAGTGGCAAAGTGAGCAAGGGACTCACGTCTGAGCATACCCTGCCAACTTATGGCAAACAAAGCGGTACAAAAGGGGGTGGTGATGGACGGAGCATCTGAACCAATCAAACACTCACACCCAGTCCACAGATCTGGGTTTAATCCATCACCGGTCTTTAGCCCACTTTGCCACCCCAGTTCAGACATGGCCATATGCAAATCAGTCTGACCCTGTGCCTCATGGGAACAGTCCAGCCCGAACTGCCGAGCCATGCCTTCCCTGGAATGGAAACAAGCTTCCTAGGAACAGTTTCTGGCATTCCAGCCGTCTTCAGCCAACCTTGCTTGAATCCAGTGGCAAAGTGAGCAAGGGACTCACGTCTGAGCATACCCTGCCAACTTATGGCAAACAAAGGGGTACAAAAAGGGGTGGTGATGGCGGAGCATCTGAACCAATCAAACACTCACACCCAGTCCACAGATCTGGGTTTAATCCATCACTGTTCTTTAGCCCACTTTGCCACCCCAGTTCAGACATGACCATATGCAAATCAATCTGACCCTGTGCCTCATGGGAACAGTCCAGCCCGAACTGCCAAGCCATGCCTTCTCTGGATCGGAAACAAGCTTCCTAGGACCGGTTTCTGGCATTCCAGCCGTCTTCAGCCAGACTTGCTTGAATCCAGTGGCAAAGTGAGCAAGGAACTCACGTCTGAGCATACCCTGCCAACTTATGGCGAATAAAGTGGTTCAAAAGGGGGTGGTGATGGACGGATACAACAGCACTTGCCTTCTCTTACGCGGGTCACCCAGCCCTCTCACGTTCCATGTGAGAAGATTCTGATCACTTACTGCCATGAAATGCATAAATCCCAGTGGGAAATCTTGTTGCTAGTTTTGACACCGTGCCAATGATCACCACCATCCTGTAACATATAGCCAGTATCCACTGACACACCATGCTCTACATTTCGCCATTCCGACCGTGAGTCTGTACCATTGCTGTGATATGTACCTTTCCAATGCGGATCTCCCAGGTGTAACTCCCTACAACAACCTGTCTCACAGACCTTCCCACATCCCCCCTCCCTTGTCACCGGCGGAAACAGCCCTACCGGGTAATGCGTAAACAACAGTCATCACTGCAACACTACTGCCTCCCCCCACTCTGCCCCCTGAACCTCCCTCCACCCACTGAAGCAGCCCCAACTTGCCAGTACACTCTGCCCACCCCTACCCCCTGTCCCCAACAACAATAACATTGCTACCCAGTTAATACTGTTTAGCATAGGGGAACACCCGTTGGGGGGCACCTCTAGGTGGTCACACAGCCACTGCCCCTCCCCAAGCCCTACGACCTGTGCGACCTCTGGGCTTAGTCCAAGGAGGGGCCTGGAATACATTACCACCGGAGAATTTGTTAACTTTTCGTCCATCAAGTGTCCTCAGTCACTCAGTTGTACTACATATCGCCAACATCATATGTCGAAGTCTTTTACACTAAGGGCTGAACCACACTATCTGCACCTCAGGATTCTTCGTCGGTCTCCTGCGCATTGTCTTGGCGCGCTGCGCCCCGTCCATTTGTTCCACGCTGCGCTTTCTTCAGTGTTCGCAAACAGTCTTCCACCTGCTGTGGGTTCGTAAAAAAGCACTGCTTTCCCTGGTGTGTCACCTGGAGACGAGTGGGGTACACCAATGCATAGTCAATTTGTGCTACGCGAAGTTTCTTTTTCACCTCAATGAATTTGTGTCTTTCCTCCTGGACTATCGGAGTGAAGTCCGGGTAGATTTAGAAGAACACGCCCTCATATGTCAGATTTTGCTTGGTACGTGCTGCACGCAAGGCCACATCTCGATCACGATAATTTAACAATCGCGCTATAATGGGACTAGGCGGGTTCCCAGGCGCCGGCTTCGGTCCAAGAGATATATGGGCTCGTTCAACTATGAACTGCGTGGAGAAGGCGTCAGTACAAATGGTGGTCAGGAGTAGTTTTTCTATATAGTCCTCCATGCGCCCCGTGTTCGTTGATTCTGGTATCCCAGTTAAGCGGGTGTTAATGCATCTACTACGGGCTTCCAAGTCCTCATTCTTCGCTGCTATAACCCGTAGTAGTTTATTCATTCTCGTAAGTTGTGCCGTGTGACTAGCTGTGGTGTCGTCATTTTCTCAGATGCGCCTCTTTGTCTCATTAATCCTTTCTTAATGCATGTCCATCTTGTGCACAATGGCGTCCATTTTTGATGACATCCTATCCACTTTATCTACCACTGTGACGAATTCTTGTCTCATTTCCTGAAGTGCCTGCTGAATATCAATATCCTTAGGGGCTGACCCACAGCTTGCCCGATCTGTCCCACTCGGTTCACCATCCTCCGAGCTGGGTTTCGGCCCTTTTTTTGCTGCATCATAATTAAGTTTGGGCTGATGGGTATCCGGCTTCCCCATAGCGCCGCAACCTTATAACTGCTCTGTGCGAACCAACGCCAGTGGGCAGTTCAAGCGCAATTCACCGCGGTATCTCACTCTAGTGGTCAATATAGAAGTAGTAAGAAAGTGTCTGGCATGCGACCGCCGATTTCCTTCAAACTTTCACCGAGGTCGGGGACCACATCTGTTTATATTATAGGAGATTTTCAGCCAGTTCACGATCCGGGTCGACAGGATAAATGTAGGATTCCGTTCCCGGCAACAGGAGCCTCACCCAAGGGCGGCCATTCTGTTGTGCGCCCTCTAGCGCCCCTCCTAAAAGTGCATACATTTATGGCAATTCCATATGATGTTTGGCTGTTTCTTCCAGGAGTAGTGTACTTCATCTATGGTTGTCTGTTTAGGGAGATGTCTGTTATGTCTGTTTAGGGAGGGCATACAACAGAAACTGGACCGCCTCACATGTCACGGGGATTTAGAGGGAGCAATAATCCTGCAGGGAAAATATTTTCTACTTTCAAGAAAAAAGAAGAAGCTTCCTAAGAAAATGCCCAAACCTGCTTCACCTCCTCTTGCAGATTACTTGCCCTGAGGACAGGTCTCATGAATAAGTGCACGGACGCAAAGGAGTATATGCATTTACAATTGCTTTGATTTCCCTGAGCGCAGTGAGTAGAGTTCTACATTTTTAGAATGCTGGAAATCCATGCCAATCATAGGTGTTTGTCTGCGTTTTGTAGGTTTCCCACTGTCTTCTAAATATAAATCAGAACTTCTACCTACAGAGAAATATACGTGCACAAAACAATAGACACTTACTAGCTTCCGCTCGAGGCACCCATGTGCAATGCTTTGTGCAAAGTAATCTCTAAAAATTGCCTTGAAGAATACATGTGTGTTTGTGATGGTTTGCATATGCTTGTGTGTGTATGCGACTATGTATAATATATGGTCTGATAAACTTCACGATTGATCCATGGAGGAATAATGAATGGCACAGGTAATATTTGGTAAAATACCTCTCAAGAGAAGGGCTTTCAGCTATTTCTTTAATTGTGCAAGCCAGTGCAGCGTACAAACCGAGTTCATATTTTAGAGGCAAAGCCATAAAGAACCGCTGCCGAGTCTGTTCCATTCTGAATTTGGGAGTCATCAGGCGAGTCATTACTGCAGAGCGTGCATGGGAGCCACAGATAATGGCTTCTCCTGCCGGGTTGCTTGAGGGATAGTGATGGACGGCCAGGAGGTGAGACTTTTGTAATGAGTGATCTTCAAAGGATGGGCTTAAGAGTTGCGATCCTCCATTTCTGCTCACTGTCCCTGAAATAGAGGAGCCCCTCCCTGTGTATATTCCGGGTCTCCCTCCGGGCAAGTCATTTCTTCAGCAGAGGGCTGTTTGGACAGATGATTCATTCTTTGTAATGTAAGAAATCAAATTTTATATTCGATTTTGATGGAATAGAAATTTTTTCTGTTTACTCACACAGATGGGGGACCACAGTGAGACCGGTCATATCTCAAACCAACAGAAATTACACACTCAAACATATAGCTGGTTACGCGAAAGGACCCAATGATAGCCAAAATTGTTGCATTAGATAATAAACTATTTTCTGGACCTATTTATTACACCGCATAAACACTACACATTTTCAGTTTTCATATTTTCATATTAAGTTACAATATGTACAGTACAGCATTGTGATTAACACATAGACATAACTAATATATTATATTTCCTAGCAAATATTCCATAGCTAATCCAAATTTTTTTTAGCAAATACTCCAAAGGAGTCATGGTTGACCACCCCTCAGGCCCTTGTGGCATTAACTTATTCACTTGACTTGGACCCAGGACAAAAACCCTGCAGGTCCTTCCATAAATTGTTCTCTACAAGGTGAATTCGCCTGGCCCTCAAGACTGACGGAGCTTGGGCCAGCATAACAGCTAGTCTCCCAAACAAACATGCCAGAGCCATACAATACAGGGGTTCCCCCTGGCACCCACTGGTGAGATGGGCCTTGCCAACTGAGCCTTAAATAAGGCATGCCTTATAACTTTGCCAAATTGTTGCACCAATATAAAGGATAATGACTACTGAGGACTGAAGCCCCATTCCTGCGACCTCAGGAACAAGCTAGCGTAGACCATTCAAGCAAAGAGTGCCCCTCGAACTCCAGTAGCACCGAAGGCCCGCTTCTGTTGCCTGTCTGCTAAACTGGTTCTGGGCAAGAGTGGACCTAGTGTGTGAACTGAAAGCATGACCATGGATCCATGCACAGGCAGGTAGCCATGTGCCCTGATGAGAAAAACGACAGAATATGGATGCCATTACTTGAACAGAAATAGTGCAAGCCCATTGTATCTACACCATGTTAAGGATCATGAAGTGCTTCAGATACCTGCATTACAGTCTTCCTTTCTGCCTCAAGATGAAGCACTGCTCCTATGTGGATGACACTGAAAAGGAAGGTGAACTAGTATTTAGTGGGTGACACATCAATGATATGGACCAATAATGGGTATCTGCAAGACGTTTATGCATCACGGACACTTGAGGCCGCCAATCATCCATACTAGCTTCCTTAACCTGTACTCTGACTGTTCCCAGATATGAATGTAAGGCTAGCAAAGAAAACCACCCTCCTCCATATCAAATCTCTTCACGTTTCTCGAGTATCTAAGCCTTTGACAATTGCTGATTTTATGCATGTACATTTTATGAAACTGCTGAAATTGTTTGATTTTGTAAGCTAGCTTTCCACTTGGGAAAGTGCTGATAACCCCTAAGTTCAGAACCGCTGCCAGTGTTAATCAACAACATGGTCTCAGGAAAACGGAGGCCATGGCAGATTTTCTGGTTTAAAAAGGTGGACAGTAATAGTGCTATTTGAGTATGTAACGCTTCCAGGCACTTGTGAGAATGAAATTACCCTCCTTTTTGCCAGATGGGTCGGGGGATAACATGGGTACTAGAAAGGCACAAAGGTGACTGTGAGCAACTAGCCCATTGGATTCATTTAGGCCCTTTAGGCTCACCGTCAACCCTGACCTTACAATGTGTGGAAGAAGAAGTCTGTCCCTTGGGATGCATTTGACACAACAAGTACCAGAATGCACTTGCTGTGTTGCAACATTCTGGCTGATACTTTAAGAGTCCCTATGGAGCAGGAAGTTAAGCAAGCAAACACAACCAGTGTGACTTGAACTGTGATGCGATCTTTCATTACTAGATATCTTCTTCTAAATAGTGCCTGTTATACATGAGCATGTATTATGTATAATAATCAATTTTATAAGACACTCCATACTTCATCCTGGAATGAATAGTTGCTCACTCAATCTAAGGGGCGTCACACAATAAATACATTCTTGGGAACCTTTTCAAAGACATGACCTGTTGGATACACTCCTGGTCCCCCATTAAGGAGGTCCATCATGAGCTGCTGCCACAGAGAAAGTCTTCCCTCTTTCCTGTTGCTAACCTTCTTGGGGAGCATCAAGGGATATTTACCTGTGGATTCCACCATTCTTTTGCAGCGGAATGGTGTAAGGCTGTGGTTTAGGTAGTGTGGAGGGGAACAACCTTTACTACGCGGTCAAAACACCGCAATACTTTCACAACGCAGCTTTTACAACGCAAGTTGTTACCACGACTTGCACTGGAGGGCGCTCTAGACTAAGGAATAGTGTGATTTACTATTCCAACACCTTCCCTACTGTACGTAGGCTGGAGTTGGAATAGTAAATCATACTATTCCTAAGTCCAGCACCCTACAGCACAAGTCGTGGTAACGACTTGCGTTGTAAAAGTTGCGTTGTGATGTACCGCGATCATTTTGATTGCGTCGTAACGTCATACATCCGCGTGGAGCAGTGCCAACAGCATTGTTGTGTATTAACATGAGAACATTACATTGTATTCAGGCTGCTAACTGGAGTCAATGTAGGCTTTGTTCAACTATTGAAAGGTATACCATTTTAAGCAAGAATGCTCCTACTGCAGAATCCTGCAGCACTTGAAGCCTGCTGACATTCCTTATCAAGGTCCATAATGGCAGGGCATTCCCGTAGTCTATTTTAGCGTTTATAATGGCTCAGGCAATCAGAGATCATTTTTTTCTGGAAATAGTAAATGATGCCCTTTAATCAGGAGTTTGAATTGGAGCTTCAAAGACTAAATGTGCTAAAAAACGTATCTGTTCATAAGAAGGTGCTTAATAACAACTCACTCAGAGACTTTGACCCTATCTTCTACTTAAAAATGACCTACAGCTGGCACAGTGGTTTGTTATAAGGCAATGGCCCATACCTCTAGAAAGGAACTCAGGTTTGAAAATGTGCAGGCCACAATTTCTCATTTAGTTCAGTCCAAAGGTCTGGTTAAATACCCAGCCATTTTCCTAGACAAACTTGGGTTCAGTGGTCAGCAGAAAGGCACTTGTGCATCGTCAGTCTAAATGGCCGCCAACCTGTGACGCATTTGACGAAGATTTAAATGTGAATATTAACCCTACCCAGATAATCAAATGAATCGAATCACTGGCTTAGTGATATCTCATCAGTTAGAGCTGTGACCTCCTTACCAATTGTGCTCTCAAAGGCTATGCTATATGTTTTTAATTGAGTATCCCTACAGCATAAATATAAGCAAGTGATAATGAGCCTATATCTCATGTGAAAATGAAATATTGAACCCAATGCTTAATTTGAGCCGGTGGTTTGCAGTGCTCTGCACCAAAACCTAATTGTCAGCACCTGCACTTATGACAGCCTGCCCCAGGCAACGTAGGCTACCGCAATAGGGATAAGCACAACAGCAGACCATTAATTTAATATACATAAAAAATGATTATTAACTGCCATTCGTAGCGCTTTGGGGGCCTGGAATAGCATGAATTGCAACACTTGAAAAAGTGCGAGGGTTAGTAGTTGTACTGGTACTGTCATTGGCAGCAACAATGGATAGTGTAAGTTGCAGTAGCCTCCTAGCGAGGTCCCTGGCACTTAATTGTTTCAAATTAAGCACAGAATTTGAACTTTAACTATACGGGGCCAGACAAGATACCAAACGGTACAGGAGGGCATATGTCTGAAAACACACGTATGGAAAAAAAGGCTACCTTGCACAATATTACTTCTTCATGATACTAAATAGTACTTGTACACAATGTTGCATTCCTTTATTTGTAGTCTCCACAGAATACCTTACACTTTGTTCTACTATGCCCGTACTATTCATACCGAGAAGAGTATTTCTCGAGGGGGTTTTAAGGAAACTAAGATTTAAACAGGTCTGTGTTGCTTTGTTGTTTTTAAAACTGTCCTCAAATGTTTTTACACTCTTGTTTCTCAAATTTTTTAAGATCATCCCTAAAGCAAAGAACTACTAGGGGTACATAAAGGCATACGACTCCCTGTTAAGCTCTGTATTTTGCACATAGTTTCTTTTGGCTCTTTTATGTGTTTATGAGTCCAAGAAGGACAACGGTAATGTAAATTTTTTGCACAGTCTTTTCTTTTTTCTTTATATATCTTACTGACTGTTTTTATGAATATTGTCTTCATTGTTATGCTCCTGGTAATGTCTCTTTTATGATAATATTTATATATGCCGAATAAAGATTATTAATATTATTATTTGTAGACTTACTTCCTGCTCTTTGTGTCTTCTAATAGGGATAATTCACGCATTTGGAGTATGGACTGATAATGCAGTGCTTAATTCTCTAAGCTTTTAACTCTTTGTCAAGGCTGTAGTCCCAGAGCTCCCTCCAAATAAACTATCGTCCATGGAAAACGCCTCGCAATTTGGTTTCTTTTAACCTTCTTTTGCCTGCATTGAAAGTTTTAACCGTGTGAGTGACTATCTCCCAAGCCAATGAGGGGGCTGCATGGAAACCGTTGATCTGGGGAATAGAGGGGTGGGATAACTTGACTGATATTCAAAAGGATGAAGTTGGGGGGCGTGGCCAAGATGGCGTCGGAGTAGGACGCTCTCCGAGCCGCTCCGGCGCTGATCCGACATAGCTTCTAATAGCACGGTCCTGAGGGAGCGGATTAGCTTCAAAAGTGCGGCGGAAGTTCCCCCGACATAGCGGAGTGGCCCGGTGCCGTCGGTGGAGCGGAGTGGCGACTGGGGCGGCCACGCGATCGACTGAGCTTTGAGGCCTACGAGACCCCAGCCTCGCGAGGTTCGCGGCACCCGCCGTTGAGGAGGCCAAGCCCGCCTACGATCCCGCCCAGGACCCTCCCTGCGCTGATCGAGAGAGGGGGAGCGCTCCTTGCCGGCGAAGCGGCCGATCTGGTCGCAGGTACGCCTTGGGGGTGTTTGGTGCTACTGGTCTGTGGCGTGGAGCGGGACCACGAGGCGACGAGGCGGAGGAGCAACGACACCCAGCAGTGACCCCCGAGGGGAGGCCCGGTGACGCCCGGGTGCCAACGGGGCTGTGCACTCCGACGGCCGCTGTGGTGAATCGACAACGGGTGGGGCCCTGTACTGGACTGGAGGTGGAGCGTGGAGCCGGTCCGGCGGAGGAGGTCTGAGGGCGGGCCCAGAAGCGAGTGGCTTTGCCTGCATTGAGGACGTGGCCTGCGTGATAGCAGCGGCATCCCTGACCGTCCGCCATAATTCTACAGGCCGCGGTGCGCTGAGTACGCCGGCCATTGGAAACCGCACAGCATATGAGCACGTGCAGGCTGGGCTCCTGTGCTGCCAAGTGGGCCGCGTGAGTTTGAGGCCGACATTGGACCGGAGGTGGAGTAAGCTGCTCGAGCCCTACATCGCAGCGCGCCTTGGCGGGGCACGTTGCGGGGCCATTTTGTTTGGCCTCTTGGTGTAACTGGTTGGCTATCGCCGGTCGTCCGGACTGAGTGCTGCCCGCCACGATGTCCAATACACTACGCAAGGGGCGTCCGGGGAAGGATGGCGCTTCGAAGTCCTCACAGCAACCGGCGTCTCCAGGGGCCAGTGGCTCGTCGAAGCAGTCGGACAATGAGGCACCTGTGACAAAAGCCTTTATGTCTGAACTTTTTGCCTCCATCAAGGAAGACATTTCCGAGCTCCGCGCACAACTGGCATCCGACCTGCGGGACGTACGGAGAGATGTGGATGGAATAGGTGAGAGGGTGGCGACCCTGGAGGACCATGATCTGAGTGTGGCCAATGATGTACATCTGTTGCAGCAAGATATCATCCGCCTCACAGAACAGAATTTAGACTTGCAGACACACGTGGAGGACTTGGAAAACCGTTCCCGCAGGAACAACATCCGCATTCGAGCAGTGCCATGGGATGGTGAGGCAGGCGACCTGCGTGGCTACGTTCAGGAGTTGTTCCTACAGATATTGGATGAGGAGGATGTGCGAGAAATTAAGATGGACAGAGTACACAGAGTGGGGTTGCCCAGGCAAGGAGGGGGGCCCCCTCCTGACATTCTAGTCTGTGTACATGATTTCCAGGTGAAAGAACGCATCCTCCGCAAAGCCAGGGCCATCACATCGTTGCAATTTAGGGACCTCCGCCCTCAGCTTTATCAGGACTTAGCGGCGTCTACGCTACGGAAAAGATGGGAGTTCCGGCCAATGACTGCTTTTTTGCGAGAACGTAACATCGCCTACTCATGGGGTCACCCCTTAAGGATCATTTTCCGATGGCAGAATCGGCTTGCACAGATTCGCTCCCTCCAAGTAGCGAAGGACCTCTTGGACTTGGAGGATGTACCGCCTTCTCAAGGAGCGACCGCTTCCCCGTCTCAGAGGCGCCACCGCTCTTCTTCATGGCACAGAGTGGGCACATCCCCGGACCGGCGGCGGCTAGACCGCACTACCAGCCTGCAGGAAAGGGGCAACGGGGTGGCTTCGGTGGCCTCGGCTACCCTGGCTGATTCACAACAAAGCTCCGGAGCGGCGTGACCTCTGCTTTAAAGGCGGATCGGCACTGGAGGGGCGTCGGCCTTTTGGTCTGGGGGTATGGATGTACTTTTGGAGGAGACACCCCTGACCATGGCCGTGGGGGTTACCGTGTTGGTCCCCCTACCCCACTTCCGGTTTGGAAGGCCCTTCACGAACTTTGGACTACTGGAACTGATGAGTATTTTCTTCGACTTTACTGTTTTGAGTCTGTTTTTCCTAATGTTTTTCCCTTTGTGGGGAGGGTCGGGAGTTGGGGGGTTTGGGGTGAAGGGTGGGGGGGGGTTCCATGACGGTGACGAGGGGGGTTTGCTGCGAGGACGCTTGATGTTGTGTGTGAATGCTCTGGGTTGGTGTGGGCGGGTTGGAGTTGCAGCCAGGACTGTTACAGGCTGGTGGGAGGCTTGGGGCTACAATGGGGGAAGCATGGTTGGTCCCCTGACGTTGTCTCTGAACGGAGGGCTCCTGAGTACGGGGGAGGGAACTCATGGGGTGGCAGAGGAGAGTTTTGGGTTTCTTTTGTATTATGCCGATTAGCATAGGAACTTGGAACGTCAAGGGTATGAACTCACCGCAGAAAAGGCAGAAGGTATGGAAGTATGTAGTGGATCACCAGATTGACATAGTGGGGTTGCAAGAAACTCATTTGGCACAAAAGGATGAGTTGCGTCTTCGGCATAGGGCATATCCCATTATCTACAGATCCTCCGCTGCCACGAAACATAGGGGGGTGGCTCTCCTTTTCCGTGCTGCACTTCATTTCCAACCAGTAGAGGTGCGTAACAATAAGGATGGCCGTTGTTGATGGTCAAGGGGCTCATTCAGGGACGATTATGCACCTTTGTGGTGGTGTACCTTCCCAACTCTGGTCAGAATACATTTTTACAAAGCTTGTTGCAGAAGGTTGGGGACTTTGCGGAGGGGAATCTGTTTCTGCTGGGGGATTTTAACTTGGTGTGGGACAAGGAGGTGGACAGCTCAGGGGGTCACAGGGCGGGTACGGGAGTATTCTCTACTTCAACGCAGCAGGTGGTGGGGGAACTAGGGCTGGTTGATGGTTGGCGATTTTTTCATCCTGCTACACAGGATTACACGTTTTTCTCCCACGTACACCACTCCTACTCCCGCCTAGATTACATTTTCCTCGGCCAATCACTGCGCGGGGACATTGTGGATGCCGCCATTCTTCCTATATCCTTCGCTGGTCGTCGCCCGGCACAGGACAGCGGAATTGGTACTTCCCGGCCTCGGTGATTAGGGACGATACCACCGATAAAGCGTTGCAGCTTGCCATTAAGGAATTTTTTTAGCTCAATCCCCCGTCGGATACCTCGCTCTCGAACACGTGGGACGCTTTTAAGGCCTCAATCAGGGGCACGTGTCTAGGCCTCAACTCGCAACTCAACAGTCTGCGGAGGAAAGACCGTGAGGCCCTAGAAGCTGAGGTGGTCAAGCTTGAACGGGCCCACAAGCTCAATCCTTCAAGGGTGACCCTCCGACCACTGACGGCGGTGAGGGGGAAATTGAGGGCCCACTACACCAATAGGGCCGAACTCACGCTCTTGAGATTGGGGCGACAATCCTATTCCTGTGGGAACAAAGTGGGCAAGCACTTGGCGCGTCAATTACGTGATAGGAGAGAGCAAGAGTATATAGGAGGCATCAGAGATGCAGCGGGGGTGCTGCAACATCGGGACGAAACGAAGGCGGACATTTTTGGACGCTTCTATGCTGATCTGTACACAGGAGATAATTTGGGGGCAGAAACTCAACAGGAGTATCTGCGACGTCTGCCCCTACCCCGGGTATCTAAGGAGTGGAATGAGTTGTTGGAGGCGCCGATCTCTAGGGAGGAGGTCCTTTCAGCCATTAAGAACTTGAAGTTGCACAAGGCACCGGGACCGGATGGAAATACCGTTGTTTTTTACAAGGCGTATGCTACCGAGTTATGCGACTTCCTAGTGTCTCTTTTTAACAATATGGCGACCTCCGGGTCCTCTACAGGATCTCTGGCTGAGGCGGTGATCACGGTCCTTCCGAAGCCGGGGAAGGATCTAGCGCACTGTTCGTCTTTTTGCCCCACAGCTTTACTTAACATCTACGCTAAATTGTACTCAGCGATTCTGGCGTGCCGCCTACAGGACTTGATGCCGGCGATCATACACCCTGATCAGTCAGGTTTTATCAAAGGACGCCAGACCCACGATAACACTCGTAGAGTGGTTCACTTAATTGAAAAGGCGGACAGGTTCCGCATCCTGGCAGTGCTTGTGGGCCTGGACGCGGAAAAGGCTTTTGACCGGGTGGATTGGGGCTTCCTGTTTAATACGCTGTCGGCTATTGGATTTTCGGAAAGATTTATCACTATGGTGAGGGCAAACTTCTGCAGTCCCAGATCGAGAGTGGTAGTGAATGGCCAGATGTCGGCCTTCTTTCCGCACTCGAGGGGCACCAGACAGGGTTGCCCCCTCTCTCCCTTACTGTTCGCGCTCAGCATTGAACCTTTAGCGATGGTGGTGAGGGAACATGAGGGGGTGCGAGGCATACCGTTTACAGGAGAACAGCATAAGATCTCACTCTTCGCGGACGACATCTTGTTCTCAGTGGCGGACCCGGCATGTTCCTTGCCTTGCGTTAGGGAGATCCTGCTGGAATTTAAGGAAGTGGCGGGATTTAAGGTAAATTATAGCAAATCATATATTCTGAATTTGACTCTCTCGCAAGCTGACGTGGCCCACGTGCGGACGCTGACACCTCTAGCCTGGGCCACCGGGTCGATTGTTTACCTGGGAGTCCATCTGACCCCGACAGTGGGCAAGCTGTTTTCGGCCAACTTCCCACCCCTCTTGGCGAAGACCCGAGCCGAACTGGAGAGATGGAAACCCAAATTCCTGTCCTGGTTGGGCAGGATACACGCAATTAAGATGGTCCTTCTCCCTAAATATTTGTATTTATTCCAGGCCCTACCCATCCCGCTCGATAGCACTTACTTTCGACAACTTAAGACGCAGATACTGCAATTTATTTGGCAGGGGGGCCGAGCCCGGCTATCCTTCGCAGTCTTACGCCGGCCTAGATCTGAGGGCGGAGTGGGACTTCCGGACCTGCACCTTTATTACAAGGCAGCCCAATTGAGGGTATTGGTGGAATGGTCGCAGCAGCTTTCAGAAAAACATTGGCTGCATATGGACCGGAGTGTGGCTGGCCGGTCGATATGGGATCTGGCCTGGAAGCCGAAGAGGGACCGTCCCTTGAACGCTTATATTAGTACCCCCACGGGTACTACCTTGAAGGTCTGGGATACCTTGGCTGCTGACGAGCGGTCGACGACTTTTCCATCTCCGTTTACGCCCTTACATTTTAATCCGGCCTTTCCGCCAGCGCTTAGTGAGGGGGCTTTTGACGCCTGGAGGGAGGGTGGGTGTAGAGCATTAACCCACCTGTTTCATGGTCCGGATCCCCTGACCTTCGCTAACTGTGTACGGGACTGTCAGGTACCACAGTCTGATCGGTATCGGCACGCCCAATTGTTGCACTGGGCCACGCCACCGGGGGTGCTGGAGGCGGCTACGAGACCCCCCTCGGCGTTCGAAGCTTTTCTGATACGGACATCCACCATGAAAGGAGCTATCACCTTCCTCTATCAATTGTTGCTTAAATCCGAAATGTCACCTAGGCCGCGTTATATGGAACTGTGGGAAGAGATGGTGGGAAGAGATGTCACCGATAATGAATGGTCGGCGCTTTGGCGGGATATGACCCAATTTAACCATTCGCTACATCTGAGGGAGGCACATCTAAAGACTCTCACGCAATGGTACTTATGCCCTACCAGGCTCCACCGCATTTACCCAGCTACTTCTGATAAATGCTGGAGAGGATGTGGACTCCTAGGGGACGTCCGCCATATCTGGTGGGACTGCCCGGTGATTCGGCCCTATTGGGAGGAAATCCTCTCACATATCAAGGACATCCTCCAATACCCTATAGAGGACTCTATAGCTTCTGTACTGTTGGGTCTACAAGACCCCGGACTTGAACATCAAACACGATCTGATAAAAAGATTCTGTGGCTCTGCCTGGGGGCGGCCAAACTCACATTGGCGGCGGCATAGAAGCGGAAGGAGGCACCAGCGATATCTCTGTGGCATGCACGGCTGTGGAAGCTTTTAAGCTTGGAAAGAATGGCGGACATCTTCCTCGGTAATTACAAGAATTTCAAGCTTGTGTGGGGACCCCTGGTTGCCTTCCTCTCTAAAGGCTTGCCGTCGGCTGTGTGCCCAGCATCTTTGAGATCTCTACACCTCTTCCAAATTTAGTGTGGCTTTTTGAATGAGTGTGGTAAGTGTGTGTCACCGTCATGGGGGGGGGGGCGAGGGGGGATTGGGAGTTGCTTTTTTTTGGTGTATTTTCTCCTTTTTCTTTGGGTCACTGAGGTACACGGCAGTGTCAGTATGTACATCTGAATGGACTACACAGGCTCATGGACCTGCTTACTTTGGGACTTCCTTTGTTTATAATGCACAGCACCGATGGTTGACTGTTTGACCTAATGCTCTTATTCCCTGCATGTACCTAGTTTGATTGGACTAGATTTATCTTTGCGGTGTGACAACACCATCTTTATGATTTGGAATGCTCCCCCTGCGTGGGGAACTGTGTGGCACCTCAGTGCTCCTTTCCTATGTTTCCTTTTGTTCTATGCAAAATAAAAATTTTACACAAAAAAAAAGGATGAAGTTAATAGCTGCAGAAGTCCATTTATTTGTGCTGCTTTATTGCATGTGTGACCGTGGAACCATAGCCACCTGTATTTGGGTCGGAAAACATAAAATGAAAGGCTGAAGACGAGTTTTAAAACACCGCATGCCAAGGTAAGTGCGACATGAGTCTGCCTTCACTAAGATTAACCCCTTCCGTGCGGCCGCGATTTCCCCTCGCAATATAGATAATGTGAGCATGTGTTTTGCTTCGTGTATAATGACGATTATGAAACTGATAAAGATCATTTGTTTATACTTTAGAAACACCCGAAGAAGGGATTGATTCCCGAAATGCATTGGGTGACTGATAATAAAACGTGGCATGTGGAATCAACGTTGCTCCTGTGGTTTTTGAACAAGAAGAAGCAATGAGTATAATGGATTGAAATAATTAAGAGTAAAGAAAATAAGGAAATAAAAATGGTGCAAAAAATATGATGAAATACATTAATGGTGGAAAACGAATTTAATTCATTAAATTCATTTATAATAGGCTGTGCAGCCTGATGGGGACCAAAAAGAGGTTCCCTTGTTGTTCTTACTAATTGATAGCGCAATTGGGTGGAGCGCGGAGTGCTTGCACGCCAACATTGGTAAAAGTGGATCTGAATAAAGTGAACAGTGATATAAAGGAGTACAGAAGGTGTGCATCTCTCCACCACTGTTTTATGACTCAATGAACTTTCGACCTAAAGGAGAGGTTGCACCCATTAAAAAGAGTCAAGTGCTTTAAAAACAGAAAGGACAGTGTTGATGACATCGCAAATACAGGAGGCTATGGTTCCACGGTCACACATGCAATAAAGCAGCACAAATAAATGGACTTTGATAATGAGAGTAGAGATTTCACAAGAAGCACTGGGACACAAATGTTAACAAGAAATGCGCGCAAATAGTTTTATTGTTGTAAATAGTAGTGTATTTGTTTTCATGTTCAGTTACTTCAAGATTAGTGAATATCTGCCTGGGTGGGGAGGTGGTTTTTAACGTTCCCTAGAAACAGTTAACTGAGGCCTTCTGGTCAATGTAGTTTATTGAAAGAATGGTGGCAGAGTCATGACTGGGCCGACTTACGAGACTGAGGTGAAAACGTAGGAGGAGTCTCCTTCCACATGACAGTGCAGCTGCAGGCATTTATGGTTAATCAAGGCAACTACCAAGTAACGCGGTTTTAATGAAGGCACTGTTGGGTTGAAGAGTGGAAGCAGTATCCAGTAGCTTTACAACCAGTGAGGCTGGGTTGGAAAACATAAAATGAAAGGCTGAAGACGAGTTTTAAAACAGAGCATGCCAAGGTAAGCGCGGCATGAGTCTGCCTTCACTAAGATTAATGAGGGGTTCCAGAGGCCAACAGAATGGTTTAGTGAGGGATAAATAATCTTGTTTATATGATCGGTTTTCAAAGACGGAAAGGGATTGGGATAGCAGATATTCAGTGTAGGAAGTGTGTTCATTCATGTAACATTTTCCAGGCATTGTGAACTAAACTGTTTTGTGAGTTTTTGCAATATGGATAATGTGAGCATGTGTTTTGCTTCGTGTATAATGACGATTATGAAACTGATAAAGATCATTTGTTTATACTTTAGAAACCCTCGAAGAAGAGATTGATTCCCGAAATGCATTGGGTGACTGATAATAAAACGTGGCATGTGGAATCAACGTTGCTCCTGTGGGTTTTGAACAAGAAGAAGCAATGAGTATAATGGATTGAAATAATTAAGAGTAAAGAAAATAAGGAAATAAAAATGGTGCAAAAAATATGATGAAATACATTAATGGTGGAAAACGAATTTAATTCATTAAATTCATTTATAATAGGCTATGCAGCCTGATGGGGACCAAAAAGTGGTTCCCTTGTTGTTGTTTATGTTGGTCCAGGTGAGCAGGGGATCAGTGGGGTGAGGTTGGAGGTCTCGGTGATTTTCGGGCGGTCTGGGTGTTGAAGCTCTCGTTGATGTCTGCGATCTTGTGATGGAAGAAGGTGGCGAGGGTGTCGCATAGGTCTTGTGAAGGTGGGATGTGGTTGGTGTTGGAGCTGGGGTTGGAGAGCTCCTTCACGATGTTGAAGAACTCTTCGCTGTTGTGTGCATGTTGTGTGTGTTCTAAATATTAATCCGAGCTTTTACGTGCAGAGAAATATACCTCCACAAAACAATGGACACCTACTAATTACCACTCGAGGCATCCATGTGCAATGCTTTGTGCAAACTAATCTTTAAAGATTGCCTTGAAGAATACATGTGTGTTTGTGATGGTTTGCATATGGCTGTGTGTGTATGTGACTACATATAATAAGAATATGGTCTAATAAACTTCACGATTGATCAATGGAAGAGTAATGGCACAGGTAATATTTGGTAAAATACCTCTCGAGAGAAGGGGTTTCAGCTATTTCTTTAACTGTGCAGGTTATTACAAGCCAGCGCAGCATACAAACTGAGTCCTGTAATTTAGAGGCAAAGCCATAAAGAACCGCTGCCGAGTCTGTTCCATTTTGAATTTGAGAGTCATCAGGGGAGTCATTACTGCAGAGCGTGCATGGGAGCCCGAGATAATGGCTTCTCCTGCCGGTTTGCTTGGGGGATATTGATGGACGGCCTTGCTGTGGGTAAGGAGGGATTCCTTTTGCAATGACTGATCTTCAAGGACGGACTTAAAGGTTGCGCTCCTCCATTTCTGCTCACTGTCCCTGTAATAGGGGAACCGCTTCCTGTGTCTATTCCGGTGCTTGCTCCTGGCAAGTCATTTCTTCGGCAGAGGGCTGGATGGAAAGACGATTCCTTCTTTGTGGTGTAAGAAATCAAATTGTATCTTCGATTTTGATCGAAAAGAAATCTTAGTGGTTACTCACATATTGTGTTGTTTTACAATTTGTTACTAGATGTGTAAATAAAAAGATAAGTGTAGGGACCAATGTTCCTCGCAGGAGCTAGGAAAAAATGGTGCCGTCTGTGCAAGCTCTAGGTCTGTCAATGCTTCTGGTTCGTCTACAAAAGCATTTTGCCGCTTTTTTGGCTTTAAAAGCCAAAAAAAAGAGCAAAAATGACATCACTCTATCTACAAGGGAATGCTAACATGCATTAGCGCATGTTAGCCCCCGTTTTTCCGGCGCCTCACTTTGCATCTCTAATGAGATGCAAAGTGGGCGTCACTGGGCAGTACTGCTTGTAAATTATCGCTGATGTGCACATAGTGATATTTACAAGGAGGCCCATGCGCTTTAGCAGACGTTTCCTAAAACGAGGGTCGGTAGTGACCGCCAGCAATCATCTGCACATTAGAACATGTCACTAGCAGAGTGTTTTTCTTTGTGGTTTATGAGATTTTTGCTCTAGTAAGTTTTTAAAGATGCTTTCAGTTGGTGCAAAGCAGGCTGGAAAATACATCAGTTTGGTAGTTTGGAAATGGAAAAGCAGACCCTGGGCTCCTGCAAACTGCACGATTATTAATAGGCCAGGTTACAAGAAGAGCATTTAATAAACTTTAATGTTACATTTGTTATCATTGGAATTACACTTCTGGTGCTTCCATGTCTGCATCGGCTAACACAATTGATGGTCTGGATTACATCTATGTGCCACCTTGAAGAAGATAAACCGCGACACCTACGGCCTGCTTGATACATGGGGCGGTCCAGACAGGACCCGTGACAGCATTGAGAACAGACGAAGGGACTTCAGTGACTCTATAAACGGATACTAATGACACAATACCGAAATGTTATTCCTTGCCGGATGGAGGAGGGGTATCTGAGGGGAGAAGCAGCTGAGGACCATCTCATAAACAAAGAGATGCCTGCCTTCAATGATACACAGAATGAGGACAGTGACATTAGAAGAAATTAAAGGAGTAGTAGTAGGAATGCAACCTGGAAGACTACAGGGGGAGATGGGTTTTCGGCGGAGTTCTACAGGGATTTTGAGTGAAGCAAGCCTCTAGATTACGCAAAATGTATGAGGTGGCCCGATTTAGAGGTGCATTACCACAGACCACAAGGGAGGCACTCATAGTGTCAATCCTGAAGGTGGTGCACAACCTACTGAAGGCTGGAACATTGGAGCTGTACTACCTGGCAGCACAGCTTCAGTGGGTTGCTAAATTGCTACTGGGAGCTACAACGTCAGACCTGTCATATGTAGAAAGGGGCTGTAGGGGCAACATGTTATTAAAGCACCTACTTGAAACCAAGCAACAACACACAGTTATAGATGTCTAATGTCGATAGTGCAACACTGTGCTTAGAATGCTCTCACAAACTAAAACTAAGACACCTTTTGCTGAGCATTTTCATTGTGATAATGCTGGTTTCTTTAAAACTAACCCACCACATCAACGCTGGGTCTGGGATGCAGCCGATATAATGCAATATGGGAATCTGGTCTTAGAAGTAACATTTCCCATATTTCAGCCACTCTGGTCTAGAAATTGTACAATTCCTAACCTATATTGTGATTATGGAAGTAATCCAGAGAGCATGGAATTCAAAAATAGATTTGCCACCATCCCACTGTGCATTGCTATTGTTATTAACTATGGGTGGGATTCGTAGAGCTCTGATGCAAATCTACGCTGCATTAATATTTGTGACCAAAATGTCCTTGACCATTTGAGGGGATGACGTGGGGGTGGAGATAATGGATGGCAAATGGAAAAAATCCTTTCATATCCTAAAAATGTGACACATAATGCCTGCTTCAAATTGGTGCAATTTAATATTCTCCACCACACTTGTCTCACACATAATAAGCTCCACAGGATGTTCCCTGGTTTGGCTGATAGATTCCCAAGGTGTGGGTTGCCCGGGACGGATCTGGTACATATGTTCTGGACTTGGATGGGGCTTGCACCTTATTAGAGAGCAATCTTTTCAAGAGTAGAAATGAGGTCACCGACCTCGACCTGGAGATGAATATTGAGGTAGCATTACTAGGGCTCTTGCCACAATCCAAACAGAAGTGATTAGGATTTATATTTGCAAACTTAGCGATAATGTTGGCTAATCAACAAATTGCTGTGTTGGAAGTCTCAGATGTCCCTGGCACATGACAGGTGGTACATGGACCTTGGTCGATGGGTACAGGAGGAAAAAACACCTTTGACCAAACTATCCAGAAATGTGTGAAACAACAATAAAGATGTCCTGAGTATAACTTGTGCCTGCTTAAACTTAAAAGAAATTACACCAGACCACGGTAATCTGACCCTGATAAAGAATGGGTATTAAATGGACTGAGTACAGAGTGAAGATGGGGCAAAACGATAGTACATTGGGATTATATTGTCGGATTATTAGGGCATTGCTGAATGTACCTATTGCAGTTGGAAAGCAGGGACCTGAGTCACACGGTATGGTCTGGGATGGAGGGGAAAGTTAAAAAGCAAAAAGGTCAGCACCCATGTCTGGTGATATCCAATAATGCAAAAAACATCAGGAGGGAGGTAGAGTATAGAAGTAGGATTCTTACTCCACGGGCACAGTTATATAAACAAAAGGAATCCTACTTACAGTGGAAAGGGAAAGTGTCTACCACACGTGTGGGGGCACTCAGTGTTTTGTAAAATACCCCTCACACGCCAACAGGCCCCTTGGTGTCATGCTTCATCATAGGGGTCTTCGCACCCCTCTAACGGGATGCGGCGTGCTGCGACCTACGACTGCGCAGGAGCACTGAAAGTATGGACTATGTGTGGTGTATGTGGTGGAAGTGGTTGGGGTATTTAATGTGAGTGGTGGGATATAGTGAAGGTTTAAAAAGTACCTGGCTCGTGGGTGTATAGGAAAAAACTTTATTCACAACCCCGGGCTGGTACTGTTAAAAGAAGTGCAGTGCGCAGTAATTATCTGTCGTGACTATGGACAGTACCTCAGGTGTGCGTCACCTGTTGGTGTGTGAGGGGTATTTTACAAAACACTGAGTGTCCCCACACCTGTGGTAGACACTTTCCCTTTCCACTGTAAGTAGGATTCCTTTTGTTTGTATAAATGATATCCAATAATGGAAAGGTGCACCAAGAAAAATGTGTTAACCATGGAATAACACATATTTTTTTTAAAGATATGATTTTATTCCTTCTTTGTTTTATATTCATATAAGGAACATCCAGCCAAAGCGTTTCATTCAAATTACTTATTGAACTTTTATCAGGGCTCTTACCTGTTTTATTCATAGATTCTCTTCTCTTTGTCATCATAGGTTCCTTATTAGTCTATTCAATGGGCATTTAGTATATGCAAGTTAGTTCCCCTCTATTACATAAGAACATAATGGCTCCATACAAGGTTTGTAGTGATGCATTCCTGCCAATATTCAAGAGGCAACATCTTAAAAAAAATGCATTGGAATTACATAAATCACAATTTTTTCTTGGTGCACCTATCCATTATTTGATATTGCAAGTATCCTGGACAGTGGTACTTAACAACAGCAGGTACAGGATAAGCAGTGCACAGGTCCAGATACTTGCTTGAAACTTTGATTGAGGTGCGGTCTCTAATTTGTCTTTGTTTATTTTGTTGTTATTCAACCCATATCTGGTGATGACTAGATTGAAATGCCAATAAACCTGTAGCATCAAATAGAGTGAGTTAAGCCATTGGAAAGTACAGATGCTTGTAATTGTATCTATTGCCTGAGTACACTACTACATATGTGTTCTGTTTATCAGAATTACAATAAATAAATGTAAAGAAACACAATTGTTGGTCAGGAATACATTTTAGTTTACTAAAATAAGTTTCATTATTATGAAGTAGTATGGGCCGTAGAAGTAAAGGAGCCAGGTTCCACGTTCTAGAATTACTCTGGAACCCCTGACCATTGTCTCTTTTTTGTCTGCTTGGAAGTGTGGAGGGGAGAAAATTATCCTTAGCCAATTATACACTCCGGTTCCAATAACCCATGAATCTGAAGAATCAGAGATCCCTATTAAAAGTCAGAGGCCGGGAACATGGCGAGGGGGGGCTTAAGTACCCCTCGCCCTGCCTGGTGCACCGGACGTGACGCGGCACGCCCACGACCCTGAAAAACTCCTCCCTAGCCAACCCCCCTTTGGAGAAAAGGGGGGGAAATGGGGGGGGGGGGGAAGCCCAATGGTACTAAAGGGCCGCCTTCCTGAGTGGCCCCCTTCGGTGGCCTCGGGCAGCCGCATAGTACCATCATGGCAACAGGGCCCCCCCTCTTAGCATGCATCCCGCACAATCCCTACAAACCTCTAAGCAGAAATTATACTATTGGTACTCTCCACTAAATACTGAAGTAGTACTCATGCAGCCTAGGATACCTCCTGTCAGTCTCATGCAGTTCGTCAATCAGCCATCCAGCACTATGTTCTTATTGTATCACTCTGCCAATACCTACGGCACTTATGGGGCAGATTTACAAGTCCCCTGCGCAGCCAGTATGTCACTTTCTGTAACGTAGTGACGGCGCTGGGGACTCCTCCATATTTACAAGGAGAGGAAAAGCCACCCTGCATGGCTTTTTTTCTCCTTGAAAATACGACCTATTCAAACGCAGCACTTTGCGTTGAAGGGGCATTCCATGGGTGTTGCTGTGTCTGTTCCCACACAATACCCATGGAATAACACATATCAAGACTTACGAGAAAGTGTAAATCTGTAGATACTTGCGAATGGTGCGCCACCCTGGAGGTGGTGTAGAGAGGCACATCAAGGAGAAATGTTTTCATTTCTTATTGTTTTTTCCTTTTTCAATGCATGCTGCATTCCATAGCACAAACTGAAGGAGGAAAATGCCTTTAGTGTTTGTTTTTGAGAAGGGTGTAGTCCCTTCCTGCACAAAAATAATCTCCCCACGACACAGATATCCTTGCACCATGGTGCAAGGGTGCCTGCATCACTGCATGGCTGCAGTTTGTGTTCTAGTGCTGAGGGAGCACAGAATTGCGACATATTCATATAAATATGTCACATCCCTGTGCTTCAGAAGTGCTGCAGCGCAGAGCAGCTAAAGGAATTGCAGTGTCACGCTGCAGCACTTCCTCATAGATCTGCCCCAATAAATTTACCATACAGTTCTAATGCATTCTTTCATGCTCCACTCATACATTCAACCAAACTTTCAGACATTACCATGCAATTACAGTTCTTTTTTTAAACCAGATAAGGTTCTGAACTTTTTTTTTTCTTCTGTTTTTCGTTTTCTATTTTTTTGGGTAGTTTTTTAACAGTTTTGTACTTGTTTTGGTGTTTTTTTAAAAATTGAACAAAAAAGGAACTAATTAAACAGTTAGCTTTTGGAATGCAGCATCATTCCAAAAATCAAAAAAATAAAACAAAATTGCATTTGTGGTTCCGTTGAGCTGCACAAATAGCGTCCACTGACTGTTCTGTTCACAATAACAGATGATGGCTTTGCACTTAGTGCAGTGCTGCTGCAGAAAAATAAATTCTGGGCGAATGTGTACTGGTGGTGCTGAAGTGGACCCTCGGAGGTGGTAGAAATGCCTGGTGGTGGATTTTTTGCTGCACACCTCATTTCCTCTCGTGCCAGATTCTTCGGGCGAATGGTCTGCAGATGTTTATACATACTCGCTGTTCCACAGGAGTATTTCTTGTCACTGTCTCGCGACGGGACCCTGTCACACAGCAAGCATGTGATTTTTCTTGCATTGACCTTTTTTTCGCCGGCAGGAAAGGTGAAAAACTGTCCATACCACTGATTCAGGCCTCTGCTTGGGTGGATCTTCCTCCAAGATATCTTCATCTGAAGAATGATGAGGAGCTTGCGAACCAGATGCCATTTCTCCAGTGCAATTTTTTAAAAACACCAAAAAAGTTCCAAAACCAGCTCTGGAAGAAGAAGAGATGTCTCTCATCAACTGCTCCAAACAGAATAATTGAAATGGGTGGGGTCCTTCAATAGGTACAGTGGGAAATGGTATGAACCAATCAAATCTTTGTTTTCTAGGTCACATGGGATCCGCGCACCGTGCGTTCATGAAGCGCACACCCGATGCGACTTTGCAAAAATATATTTAAAAATAATATAAGTTTATTACAAGTAGAAATATATTATTTATATCAGTACCTTAGATAATCTTTTGCCCTAATATGTACATTAAACACACGTACATATCATTTTAGAACATAAAAAATTTCACAGGAGTCGCGCACCCAGCGCGCCCCAGCACGTATATGACTTTATGTGGGGCCTGCCACCGCACAAGCATCGCGTACCGTAATACGCATGTGTCACGAATGCGCTGGAGAACGAGTCGCGGACCAGTCGCATACCGGTCGCGCATACCATGTAACATTGAATAACCCAAGATAAAAACTGGGTAGACCTGCAGATAGCGGCGAAACAAAATGACCAACGTGCCTATTGGAGTATAGTCGCCAAAGAAAGGGGTACGAAAAAAGCATTACAAGCTATCCCGGTGCCTCCCTCAGAATGGGAATGCTATCTTGCCAATTTATATAAACTAAATACCAATTCAGAAATGAGCCATAATTTTGCTAGGAATCCAGAAAGAAAATCTTTAAATAGTGGGGTTTCTAGTCCATTTTCTATTGAGCTACATATAAGAAAAGCGAGAACAACAGGAGCAACAGGTCCGGACCAAATTCCGATTAGGGTCCTCCAATGCAACCCCAAAGAATGGAGTAAGATGTTATCTCCCCTTTTCAACTACATTTTCACTACCGGGGACATCCCCAAATCCTGGAAGGGGAGCATTGTAATACCCATTCACAAAAAGGGTACTAGGCTGCATCCTGGCAATTATAGGCAAATAGCCCTTCTGGATGCAACAGGAAAGATCTTTACAGCAACGGTATTAGATCATCTTAAGGACTGAGCCTTTTCATCCGGACTAATCCCCCTATACCAGGCTGGATTTAGACCAAAGCATTCAGTCACCGACAACATCGTTGTCTTGCAAACCATCTTAGATAAATACGTTACGATAAAATCCCAGGTTGTATATGCTGCTTTTATCGATTTTACCACCGCATTCGATAGAGTGGACAGAGGAACACTCTGGAGAAAACTCACCAAAATGAGTATTCCGGACAACCTACTACATATATTATCATCATTACACACAGATACGTGGTGTCAGGTTCAAATGGGGAGGGAAAAGGGTCATATTAGTCCGATTCCGACACCAAATGGCCTTAGGCAAGGATGCCTTCTTGCTCCCCTACTGTTTTCCCTTTATCTCAGTGGCATGCCTCAATGTTTTCAGCAGATTTGCAACTTTCCACCAAAAATTTCTTTTCACAAAATACATACTTTGTTGTATGCTGATGATGTTATTATTTTAGATTTAACCCCATTCGGTCTGCAAAGAAGCCTCCAGGCACTACACAACTATACAGAGGAAAATCATCTAATACCGAACATCTCGAAAACAAAAATAGTTCCGTTCTCAGGAAGGAAAAAGAGCACTAAATTAATTTGGTCCCTAGAGGGAAAAACAGTGGAAGTGGTAAATGAATATACCTACTTAGGTAGAATCTTCACCAAGTCTTAACAAAATAGGCCCCATACTCTGAATTTGACCCAGAAATCCGATGTGCATGTGGGAGCACTTTCACGGTAATACTCTGCATCCGGACAAAGACACTTTTCCTCTATGCTTAAAGTATACAGTGCCAAGATTCCACCAGTATCGTCATACGCTCTTGAATATATACCAATAAACCAATGGACCATTTTAGATCTAAAAGAAGGAAAGATTCTACGGAAACTAACGAAGCTGTCACAAGTGGTACCAGTACAAGCTCTCCGCCTCGAGTTTTCATTAACCAGTTCCTACGCCCGAGGAATTGCCAATATCATCAGGTGGGCGTACAATCTCCTCCATGCTGAAGAAAGAACGCTTCGCTCCCTGCTTAAAATAGAAACATTTGAATGTGAATCGTCGAAATATGTATTTTCAATAAATATTTTATTTGCTTTTGAGTTATCAGAGGTTAACATCAATCTGTTACTATCCTGGTCTCCTGCCCAGCTGAAACTCTTCTTAAAGCACTTTACTCCAAGACTTAGTTTTGATCTTGACTCTCAGCACTGTTTTAAACTGCCTTTATATAAAACTATTACAGAATCTATAGAGTTTGCTGAGGCCTTTCTCTTATTTCCATCAAGACTGAAAGTGGTTACAAGGGGTAGAATAAACATATTTTTATCCGAGATAAAAGCCCAGCAATACTTGGAGGAGATCAAGTCACAGAAAGGGGGCTGGGAAGTTAAAGATGATATAGTTGGAAATGCAAGATGTTGATACTCAGCTGATCGAAGGGTTGGTTAAGTTTAATGAACAGTGTCAGTAAAGAGTAAAATGACATAGAGGTGTATATGCTACTCACGGTGTTGGGTGTGGGGAGGGAGGGGAGCGATATCCACAGGCTGCTGCGGCCGCACATAGGTCTTATGGACCTATTTGCCTGTAAAAGGGGGAGGGGGGTGGTGACCAGAGGGGAGGTAGGGGGGGAGCAGGGGTAGAAGGGAGGGTTAAAAATACAAAAAAAGGGGGGGGGGAAATGTAATAATCAGCACATGAAAGCACAATTCAGAACACAAGGAAGGAATTTCTATTTGTATTCATCAAATCAGGTTTACTTTGAGAACAAAATGCTAGATCTTGAATGGTATGTTAAGTCGGGTAAAACTAATGATTCAGATAAATGACCTGTAGGATAGCTACTATCAATATTTGTGGGCTGAATGACTCAGGGAAAAGATTAAAAGTGGCAGCACTGCTTAGGACACTTAAGCTGGACTTGGTTTGCCTCCAAGAAACGCATGTTGAAGCTTCCAAGAGTTATATAATGAATCACTTAGGGTTTTCGGTATTGGCAAATACTTTGCAAGACACGAAACACAGAGGTGTAGCGGTATTAGGAAGATCCACTGATGTAGAAGTAATTAGGAAATCAGAGGATAAGTGGGGAAGGTGGGTAATACTAGAAATGAAATTTAAGGGAGTAAAATGCACCACAGTTTCTGTGTATGGTTCGACAGAGGACGATCCGGACATTTTTCAATTTTTAGATACAGAGCTGGCATTATGGCCTGAGCCAATTGTATGCTGTGGAGACCTCAATATTCACGATCCTACTAGTTCATTTGGACAAATGGGGGGTATATATATAGGGAGGAAAAAGAGAACCCACAGGGCACTTTCAGAAATGGTAGCAAATAATTCTTTAGTTGACCCTTGGATAAAAATGTATCCAGGCACTGATGGTAGCACATTTTATTCAGCCCCACATAAAGTACTTGTTAGGCTGGATTACTTTTTGATTTCATCCTTTCTGTTATCAGAAGCACAGATAGATAAACAACCTCGAATTGTTTCAGATCACAGTCCGCTGATCTTAACGCTTAAACTGGGTCAGGTGCAAATGAAAGATAGGCAGTGGACATTTGATAGAGCCCTGTTGAAAGATGAAGGCTATAGGTGTTACATGACAGGATGGATCAGATCCTATTGGGAAATTAATAAGGATACAGCTCCAGTGGGAGTAGTGTGGGATGCTTTTAAGGCAGGAGTACGGGGAGAAACAATGAGCTATGTATTCTCAGCTCAGAAAAAGTCAAGACTCAAAACTGGTGAAGTCGTACAGAACTTGATGAGGGTGGAGGAGGAGTTGGCGCAGGCTTTAAGAAATAGGGCACCAATAGAAGAATATCTATTAAAAATTGTGGCACTCAGGGTGGAGGTGACGGAAAGTATTTCTAAAAAAGCAGCAGAGAATTATCTGACTAAGAGAGAAGCTGCCTATGAGTTAAGTGAGAAGGTAGGCCATTTACTAGCAGTACGTACCAGACAGAGACTAGCTGCATCGGACATTGCTGAGATTGTGAACGAAAATGGAATTTTGATTACTGAAGTAGACAGAGTGAGAGATGTATTCAGGCAGTTCTATGAAAAATTATACACTAGGGATAGCATAGGAGCGGTGGATGAGATAGAAAGCTACTTAAGGGATGGTACATCGCCAGGCGTGACGGAAGAGGAGAAAGATAGATTGGACTCCCCTTTTACTCTAGAGGAATTTATCATGGCATTAAGCACGCTTCCAGCAGGTAAAGCTGCCGGACCGGTTCAGCTACCGGTGGAGTTCTATAAGGTATTTTATCAAACAGTGGGAATGGAAATGTTTAATGTCATGATGGAGGCACAGAAAGGAGATAAAGTACCGGAATCATGGGGGGAAGCAGACATTATTGTTATTTTAAAAAAAGGGAAAAATTCGACACTCCCAGGCTCATACAGGCCTATTACATTGATGAACGCGGACACGAAGATATACTCTAAGATTGTAGCAACAAGACTGGCGGGAGTAATAGAGGGATTGGTAAGTCACACTCAGCATGGCTTTATTCCTGGAAAAGGTACGACACAACATGTCAGACAAGTAATTACAACGTTTGATGCAGCAAATGCCCTGGGGGACTCTATCGCTGCACTATTTTTAGATGCCGAAAAGGCGTTTGATAGAGTCTCCTGGGAATATCTATGGCAAACATTAAGATGGAATGGATTTGGAAATAGTTTTGTAACATCAATGCAGACACTCTATAAAAACCCAACAGCAAGGATCAGAGTAAACAGAGGAAAATCGTCAGCAGTTAGGATTGGGAGAGGGACTAGACAGGGCTGCCCGTCATCGCCATTACTATTCGCCCTTTATCTAGACCCCTTGATAAGGAAAAGTGAAAGCAATGTAAGGATCCCTTCAGTAAGGTTGAATGGATGTGAAATTAAGACACTCGCCTACGCTGACGATATTGCTATCCTGACTCCTAATCCTAGTATGGCCATAGTGGAAATTGAGGCTGAGGCACAAAGGTTTGGGCAAATATCTGGGTATAGCCTGAATACCTCCAAAACTCAAATAGTCTGTAATCAACATATGGTGTTTAATGATCAAAGAGTTGTGGATTCTGCTGTATATCTGGGGGTTGCAATTACAGCTGATCTAGACGCGTTGGTACAGAACAACATTGCGCCACTCTTGACAAAAGTTAAGTCTGATTTAGACCGAATGAATAATCTGCATTTATCATTAGTAGGTTGTACTAATGTTATAAAAATGTTAATATTGCCGAAATTTCTGTATTTGTTTAGGACCATACCATTATTTTTTGAGTTGAAATGGTTTAACGATTTGGAAAAAATTCTGAACAGATTTATTTGGGCTCACGGTAAGACCCGAAGGGCATATCGTTTTATGTCTTTGCCTAGAGAAAAGGGGGGGTGGGGGGGGTGCCTGATTTCAGATTATATTATTGGGCATCTGCACTCCAGTATATGCGGGGACTGATAGGGGGGGTGGTGTAGACGTTAGAACAACGAATGATTCATCTAGGATATACTCCATTGTGCTGGGTCCGGAGGTAGAGAACTCCTTCCTCAAATGTATTGATTTCGCCTATTTCAAAAGAACCAGATTTAAGACGGTCCAAGCCGCAATTAAAATTTGGAATGCAGTGATGAGAAAAATTGGTCTGGGCCGATACAATTGGTATACGAGGCTGTATAAAAATGTCTCCCTCCCAGCGCAGATTTTTGGCGACAGTATAATGGCGGGCTGGGTGGAGAAGGGGATAGTACAGCTTGGGGATGTGAGGAATATGGAGGGGATGCTCCAATTTACAGATTTAATGACCAAATTTGGGTTAGACAGGAGGGATCTTTTCAAATTTTTTCAGCTAAGAAGCTTTCTGGGGAATAAGCAGTGTGGAAGTATAGGGTTTGCTAAAGTAGAAATTCTCGAGAAAATAAGACAGGGGGGTGATTGTTCAATACGGTGCTTTTATGCAAATTTGTTAGCAGGGAAATCAGATGACATAGATAAACATAGTAAAAAGTGGGCAGACAAGTTGGAAGGGGAGTCCTGTTGGTTTAAGGAGTCACTGGACTTAGGGCGAACTCTCCTGTGTTCAGCACCGCTTCAATCGCAGCAGTATAAAACTCTTTACTCGCTTTACTTTACCCCTGCAAAAATAGCAAAATGGGGGGGTACCACAGGAATCACATGCCCAAGATGTAGCTCCCTTGACGCAGATTTAATACATTTATTCGCTGTATGCCCGCAGTTACAGACAACGATAAAGGATATAGAGAAATTTCTGGATGTCTCTTTAAATATTCGGATTACTTTAAAACCCCCAGAAATACTGCTTGGGATAGTTACAGATACTAGTGTTATCCAGAGGGAGTTCATCTTTGTCGCAATGGCAGTTTTTAGGCTTTGTATAGCTAGGGCTTGGTTAGATAAAAACCCCCCTGGAATGCAAGTCTGGTTGTCTAACCTTTTATCATCCTACAATCTGGAAAAAAATATATATGCCCGGAAAGGTAGGAAAGGGAGGAGATTGGGGTTAAGGATATGGGACCCTATTATAAGATGGAAAGAAGGGTTGAATCTGTGAGATTGGATTAGGGCAAGAAATGGCAACTGAAATAACCTATGTAGATGCTGATATGGTGTTTTAATGAATTCCTAATTGTTTTCTTTTTTGTATGATGTAATACGATAAATGAATATAAATGGTTGTAGAATATATCATGAATTGTGTGAATTGTGCAAATGGTATAATAAAAAAAAAAAAAAATAAAATAAAAGAATCTATAGAGTTTAAGAAACCTCAACAGTATATTAACTTTAACTTAAACCATGGGGTCAGGAGATCGATTGTCCTGCTCCGATTCGGAATACTACCTGTAAAAACCATCACATCTAGGTGGCACCCAAAAGAAAGCCGTATCTGTAATCTGTGTGAGGGCGGAGAGCAGGACTTGGAGCATTTATTGTTTACCTGCCCAAATGCAATAGTGGTAAAGGCAAGAAAAAGGTTTTTACAACCAGTTTATACTAATTCTAGGATTAATACAATACAGGAACTGATTATTTTATGTAAACCGCCACCAAATTAATTTGTATGCTACAATTTTTATATTTTTTTTAAAACCTTTTTTAACTTTGTACTAGAACGAAAACTTTTTACGGTATAAAATTGTACATTGTGTATTTAATAATTGTGGCTCTCAGTGGAGAACCAAATCAAATAAATAAATAAACTTGAAACATTGTACGTATATGACGTACCTGGAAAAAAACACACTCGCCGCTCACCATACGCGGATCCTTCACTACTTTTCCAAAATTGCAGCTAGAATACGCGGACCCGCTGTGGTAGGTACGCTTTGGGTTTGCTACTCCCCAAATAATTTTGGAAAAAAAGAAAAAAAGAAAATTATATAAATATATTAAAATAAAAAAAACAAATTATAATTAAAAATATTTCAGTTTTGAATTTGTTTTATTTTATTTTTGGGAATTTTCAGAAAAATATATAATGTTGAAATTCAGTACACAAAAATAGGTATACCTAGTATTGCACTTAAAAACTAGCATTTAAAAAACCTTTGAAATTCACTGAAAAACCCACAGGTTTCAGAGACGTTATAATTAGAAATTAGCCTTTAAAAAACCTTTGAAATTCACTGAAAAAACCATAAGTTTCAGAGACGTTATAGTTAGCTGGACATTTCACTCGTACAAAACCATAGAAATTCCTCCGTTATAGTTAGTTGTGCTAACTATAACTCGCGTGCCCGCAATGCACTGCTGATGATGTCACATATTACATAATTCATGGCATGGTCAGTGACATCACTGATGACATCCCTGCACAAGAATTTTCAAGTGAGAGATGGCAAAGGAAAGCGATACATTTTTGAAGGTGACTCTTACATGCCGTGGCGCACTGGGGGCTTTAATATCACAGTGAGGTCAAGATAAATCGCAGTGACCCTTGAATTTTAAGCTATATTGGGGAACCCGCTGGGGATTAATACAAGCAATACAAGTCCCACAATGTACGCTACCAAGCAGGCAGACGAGAGGACATTAAATGCAAGTGCGATTTACTGAGAACTGAAAAAGCTTTCATACTCTTGAAGAAAGAGCACACAGCTCTGAAACGCATTGGGTAAAATGGATTGAATCACGGATGAAACTTCACCGTCACACACAATAATGAAGCAAGGTTTTGAAACCTACCTGCTGTGGAGTGCTTCTTCGTTGTAGAGCCTTTGTTGAACATATATATATATATAGAGGGTGTGTGTGAGGGTGAGGTGGTGTGAGGGTGAGGGGGTGTGAAGGTGAGGGGGTGTGAGGGTGAGGGTGTGTGAGGGTGTGAGGTTGTGAGGGTGAGGGGGTGTGAGGGTGATGGTGTGAGGGTGAGTGGGTGTGAGGGTGAGGGTGTGAGGGGGTGTGAGGGTGAGGGTGACGGGAACTTGTGCCTCATTACACCTATGGACACTTCAGGGGCAAAATATTTATCCATGTCTTTAAGTGCACATTGAAAAACATCGATGGTGGTATCTGAGACTTTTGGCATGCGAGAATACATTTTAAATCCCACTGGTCCTAATGAGTGGAGCAATAATCTTTTCTTTTGTCAGGCTTCATTTTCCCTGCTTCATCAATAGCACATATATAGTTGACAAAATATTCCTTCCATTCTAACCACACTATACTAGGCTGAGAACCTATAGCCCAGAATGGTTGAGGAGGACTGATGGAGAAGTTTTGCTGTGCTATATTTTGTTGTGCTATAGCTTGCTCCATAATGAATTATCACCGACCACAGCTTGTAATAAACTGATGGTGATCCTGTGCAAAGTAAAATGTGCCAAAGATATAAATTGGCCAAAACAAATTAAAATGTAAGCAAATAGTATAGTTGTTTCCCGACGATCTCACCTGTTCCTTCTTCGTATATTTCAAAATCTTGTCAAGAATTAAGATCCCACGTCGCAAGAGTTAAAGAAAAGCTCCGACACTTCAATGAGCTTCGGTAACTCTTGTTCCCTGAACTGACTCGGCTTCTCTTGCTATTCAATATGGCCGCTATCACGGCCATATTGCTGATGTCATCACGCGTGTGACATTGCGTGATGACATCAGCACGGTCTCACTGCAAATGCCTCTGTTTCTTAGCATCATGAACTACACAAGAAGATTTGTGCATGGAACTCCCCGCTGCTTTAAAGGCGCAGCTGATGGCGATTGCTGTTAAAAAGGTAATCCTACCTTGTAGTTGTGAAAAAAAACTAAAAAATTCTTCGCTGGTATTTCGCAATCTCCAGAATTAGTATGGCTGTCTATATCAAGGAAGTAAAAGTACGCTGTCAAGAGCATAGATCCCAGGCAGTCCAAAATGAACGAAAGAGAGAAAATATTTCCGCTCAACCATAAAAAAAATCCCATAGCTTCGTGTCCGACATCGTCGCCAATTATTGTGATTGAAGAAGCAGGAATCGAAGTTCAAACAGGAATTTATTGTAGATAAAATATATGAAGGAACAAGCGAGCCCCAGGCAAAACGGCTTCCAGTCCAAGGCACCAACTGACTACTGAATGCCCTGGACTGGAATCCAGAACACCGTACAGTAAATTCCATGGCTCTCACTACCACGAGCCCTTAAAGGAATAACACATACAAAAGGTTAGAATACATATAATAATGTCTTACACAGCAGTATGGGAAGGCGCCAGGCCCTAATGGGGTCCCAATGAACCTTTATAAGGAAACTATGATCTTGTGGGACACCATTATTACCATTGTCGTGAACGCTGCTGTACTTTACTGGATTCCGACTCCTGAGAGCTCGCTGGTATAGTCTCCATATTCAAGAAAGACAACAGGCAAGATCTCTGATGCTACCGACCAATATTTCTGTTGGGCTCTGTAGTAAAAGTTGTTGGCTGGATCTTCTTGTTTAGGATATTAGGATAGAGTCTTGGGGTCAGCAGTCTGGTGGCATTAATAGAGGGCAATATGGATTCAGAGAAGGATTGGGGACGCAGGAACAGGGCCTCAATTTGAACTTTCTGATTGGAAAGTATACCATTGAAAAAAGGGCTCCCTTTTTCTTGCATTTATGGACCTAAGTAGTGCCTTCAATCGTATGTATCGTTCCAAATTGAGGCTCATTTTAGCCGGGATAGGTGTGCCCAAGCCTTTGGTTGATTTATTTACGTGCACTATATTGTGGGGTGTCAGACATGGTTAAGTGGGGGACTGCACTGACACTTTTGGGCTGTCCAGAGCTGTAAGACGGGGCTGTGCCCTGGTGCTGATTTTATTCCTTTTTTACATAAATGGCCTGACACCGTGTTCAACAGTTAAGGGAATGAACCTCCCAAAGGTAAATTCAACCCCAGTTCCAGCTCTGCTCAACGCAGATGATGCTATGTTACTTTCCCGCACACATGATGGTTTATAGGGTCTTATTATGAACTTTGTCCTGTTTATGGACAATTTAGACCTCAAAAGCAGTGAGGGCACATTCATCAAGGTAGGGTTATGAGGGTCCTTAATTGCGATTATTAAGGAATCGCAATTAAGGACTCGCAAAAGCCTATGCATGTAGGAATCGCTATGAAAATAGCGATTCCAAAACATTCCTTAATTGTGACTCGCAAATTGCGACTCGCAATTAAGGAATGGCTTCCCATTCATTCCTGTGGGCCTAAAGGCCAATAGGAATGAATGGGAAATTACATGCGCAATTTGCAAGTACCAATAGGTACTTGCAAATTGTGCATGCAATTTAAGGGTGCAAGGGTGTCAAAAGGACACCCTGTTGCACCCCTGAAATTGTGATGTGCACCCATGTTGCGCACACACATGCCCCAAGAGCATGTGTGTGTGTGTAATCTGAAACTGTGAAAAATACACTTAATTGCATTTTTCTAAGTTTCCGCTAAATACCATCAGGTTGAAATAATCGGTATTTAGTGGTCCATAATAGCGAAAACACTATTTTAAATGCAATCTTGCATTGCATTTAAGGCATCACAATTTGCGATTCCTTAAATGCAATCACAAATTGCGTTTTTTTCATTTGGGACGATGCATTCCAAATGCAAAAATTACAGTCGCAAAGGGGCAGATTTACGACCGCAATTTCAAAGGATGCATGTGGCCCAAAATATCTAAAACTCATTATATGTGTGTGGACAGCAAAGTATCAAGGTCAGACCCATATCCATTACGGGCAATCTCCTTACAAGGGCGACTGAATTTCCCTACTTGGAATGACCTTTGACTCTGAAAGCAGTTTTTTGCCCTGCACATCAAAACGTTGCCTTCATTTTAACCGTTCATTGGGGCCCTGTATGATGTGTCTCAGAATGTTGCTAGCAAACCTGTTTAACCCCTTTCAAAAATATATCAAATAAAATGTGTAGCTGTACTGATTTACGATGCCCGAATATGAGGCTTTTGGGATTGCACCAGGTTACAACAGAAGGAGAATCCAGTGGCTGAGCTATGTCAAGAAAACTGTGGAAGCTCTAGACATGCCTGAACTCGTTGCATCACCACATCACAATTACGTGAGGTGAGTGAACCAAGGTGAGGGAGCTGTATTTGATTTTTGCGGCTGCCAGTAGAGAGAGTAGAGAGCTGATTAAGCCCACTGTGAGAGATTTAGCCACGATTCAAATGGGCACGAGCACTGAGCCATAATTGTCTATTGTGAAACATGCATGTGAATTGCTTCTGACCAAATTTCACGTAGGCAGAATCAGATTCCACTTTCTTTCTCGCTAGGCTAGTTCGCTATAAAATCTATTATGATCTGCCCGAGTAATGAATCCTTCCCTCAATAATTGGTTCATTTCTTTTTTTTTGTACATTTTTTCAGCTGGCCAGCGTAAATACACAACCAAATCCAGTGCATAAAACATATACATCAGCACCTCTTTTCACTACACCTCAAAAGCAAAACATATCACACACACTAGCACAACAAGATCTTCAGAGCACAACACCTCATAATACTTACATCACAAAATACATAACATTGACAAATCCCCCCATACAAGAAAAAAACCATGGGTGGCACATCCTTCTCTGTTCAAGCAGCCAAACTATGGAACTCTTTACCCCCCCAACATAAGATCCACCGACTACCACCTTATCTTCAGAAAACTACTCAAGATTTGGCTCTTCCCCACATAAGCACCATAGAGAAACAGAAATTTACAGCATATCCCTCTGTATATAATCATTTGTTTTCACTATAGATATCTACCTATCTTTGTGTATTACTTTATAAAACATGTAAAATAATTATGTTGTTAAGAGAAAAGAGAAAAAAAATAATATTAATCAATAAATAAAAAACATCTTTGGTCTACATGTACATACTTCTATTGTGCATCTATGTAACTTCAATGTACTTGGATCTGTGTGTCTGTTACTTTTCTCCTGAAAAAGCATATCCAATGCACTACTCTATTTCTCATCCTGTGCCTCTATCAATATATTTAATCTAAATATACTTACTTCCTTTATGTATCTATATACTTTCAATGCACTTATGGATCTATATATTTATCACTTTCTTCTAATTTAGAATTTCCAATGAACTAGCCTATTTCTCAGCCTATACTTCGCTCAATATATATTCTAGCCCAAACTTCTGACTCATCTCAAACTTCTTTCTACTACTCCTTCCAATGCACTACCCTATCTCTCATCCTATACATCCATCAATATATCCTCTGCATTCACTCTCTCATTTATCCCAAACCCAATACCACTACAATGATCGCCAAAATAACCCTTTCTAGACTCTCTCCTGCTCTACCCCTCCTTGCATCATCTGACACCTCTTTTTACTACACCGATCCCCTAAAACAAACCTTTCTAGTCTCTCCCCTCTGACTCCTCCCCTCCGAAACTCCTTTTTATTCATCCAAAAGCCTTTTCCTACTGCTAAGACCTAAAAAAAATAAAAAAGATACAAATAAATCCTTCACTCTTTACCCCTCCACTATCCTTTTCAATCAAAATTAACAGACTAACATGTTCACTTCTCAAATTCCATATTCAACTATACTAATATACTGCCCAAATAACAATAACATATCTACTACTCAAATTACTTCATATTTATACTATACTAATTTTCAACACTAATCCTTTATGGGTTCCGGAGTGGCGTGCTATTCGCCAGAAAAGCGCTTCAACACCCATCAGGGGTAACAAGTGCTATATGAATGTAAATATTTCGTCTCCCTTTATCCCTCCGCTATCCTTCTCGCTCCAAGTAACAGACTAATATCCACCACTGAAATGACCTCATATTTCACCATATTAACCTCTTCGAGGCTCATGACGAGCTGAGCTCGTCATGAGCCACGGCGCTCCAGTGCTCATGACGAGCTCAGCTCGCCATGAGCCGTGGAACGCTCGCATGCGGGGATAATTCCCCTGCTGTGCTGAGCGTTCCACGGGAACGGGTGTGGCCGTGACGAGCTCAGCTCGTCATGAGCATGGGGCTCTGTGCGCGCCCCCCTCCCCCCAGCACAGCGGGGGATTAACCCCCGCAGCGAAGGGGTTAATACACCACTAATCCTTTATAGGCTTCCTGAATAGCGTGCGTCAACAAGCGATAAATACAAACCTTTGTCCTCCTCTATCCTTCTGCTATCATTCCAAATCCAAATAACTGACTAACCTATCCACCACTTAAAATGTACTTGTATGTTTCACTATACTAATTCAACACTAATCCTCTATGGGTCCTGGAGTAGCGTCCTACCCGCCGGAAAAGCGCTTCGACGCCTCGTCAAGGGTAGTAAGCGCTATATAAATGCAATTTCAATACAATACAATACAATGGTGATCCAGTAATATTTCTTAATGCAACTGTGCACTTTATTTTCTCTCTCACAATTCCCTGTTAAACCCATAATCTCATTGGTGGATATTTCACCCTCAGAAAGTTATTGCTTGATTCAAAGTTTTAGATGTGAATGTATTTCTTATTGATTTTCGCCTACTTATCTTTTTGAGGATTTTATTGTGCTTAGTGTTTTAATTAGGAATTTATAAGACAAATGATTTATATGCTGGAGAGTCTTCCATGTTCAACATGGAATTATTGCATGAAATTGTGCTGTATATTTAATTATTTTATGATTATATTGGTATAACCAAATAAAGATATCTTTGACTTTATTTGATTGATACTCATTCTGTTGTCTCTTCTTTTGAAAGTGTATATTTTGTTGAATAGACAGCATTTTGTTTGTTGGAAAAGCGAACTATTAATGCTGTTCTCTTAGTGAATTGCTTGTTATCAACCTTTTTACTCCTAATGAGGGTGTGTAGAAAAACACTGAAAAAGACATCGTAGTTTTATCAGTACTTTATTTGTCTTTAGGCGTCCTCCTTCTCTCTGCTTAGTTTTGTTTTCTCTGCAAACAGTGCTGCGATTTACAAGGTTAAGATTGATTCAGGGCGCATTTACTGTAATCCATAAATCAAAAGCAAACGGATGCAATTGAAAATCACTCAGAGATGAACGGGACCCATGGGCCAGAAGTAAGTAGCTGTGGTTCCCAAAGAACCATTTACAAGCTTCCTTGGTGTGTTTCTCCATTGGGGAGAGTTCAATAGTATGGATGCTTGAACTACCAAGGCAGCACGTGAAGGTCTACTGGCAATGTGGCCCTCCCTACATTGCCTCTCCCCATCAATCCCCCCAGCAGCAAGGTGTGGTGCAGCACCCTAAAGAGCGCATGTGCGCCTAGTGCTCAAGGCATACAGGAAGCAATTGGCGATTCCCAAGGGGTATGACGTGCAGCTTGACACATTGTGCACGTGCAGGAACCCCCTCCACTGTTACACACCCGACCACACAGTCATTTTGCAAAGTCGTTAAAAGCATTCGGTACACTCATGATTTGTCTTTTATTGTTTAAACGTAGGGCACTGTTGGGTCTCAGGCTGCATTGCCTCGAAAGCAACATACAAGATTAAATCATGTCAGTAGCAATCATTTCAAAGAAGTGGCAGCTCTGCTATTTGTAACTGAAAGCATCGCTGTGTGGCAAATCTGAGTGATTTCTCCTCTTAAGGAAAGGAGTTGCGCCTGTGAACTAAATTTAGCCTGTTAGTGTATGCCATTAATAATACACAGCCCAAGAGAGAACATATTGCAGGACGTTTTGGTGTAACTGAGTCAACAGAACGTGCCACATTTAATAATAAATCATACACCAGGGAAGGTAACAGCCTTCCTAATTATAGCGGTCAAATGAACATGTTTATCAGAATTTATGCATGGTACATTTCATATTTGATACATACACCTGAGACCTTTAGAAATAAACTGCTTGTCCAAATGTGTTTAATAAAATAAAAATGTAAATATATATATATATATATATATATATATATATATATATATATATATATATATGTATATATATATACAGTTGGGAGTTTGCTGTTTATTCGTATACCGGGAGTGGATTGCTTCCGGCTTCGTGGACCCGCCCATTGTTTGTGAGGCACGGCGTTTTGCAATCCGACTACGCCTTCGGCGTTTGGGACTTATACTGCTTCAGTATTTTGCCGTGCCCCCCGCAACTCAAGTGACTTTGGCAGAGATTGGCGTACCTCTGGTGACCGGACCCGGCGAGGAGCTTCGCAGCCAGGGAGGTCGGCTGACTTTCCGTGGTGTTTGGAGGCGGAAGCTGGTAGGGCACCGTTGGTGCGCTCATTTGCCTGTTCTATCCATTGAAGTATAGCGGGTTTGGGCTTGTTCTCCTCTTATTGAAGCCAGCCAGCAGTGAAGCGGTAACTTACACAAACCGCTGTGATATTTTGCAGATAACATGTTTTCCACTGAGGCGCTAAGGAGTAGGGAGTTTGCGGAAGAGGCTCTTTATGGTAACCTGCCAACTACTTCAGTAGAAACCACTCATGACAATCGTATTACTAGTACTAACAGTAATACTAAGGATCTTTTAAAAACTTTGGAAAAGCTACTTCGAAGTGAATTGTCGAAGTGGTGGGAGTAGAAGTCTTTGGAAAAGTATATTGAGGCTAACCGGGTTCCTCGCGGTTTAAGAATAATGATTGTTCCTACCTACGAAAACCCTGACCCCAAAATGTTACAGGAGTGGGCGGAAAACAACCTAGAATCATCTAGAAAGATGTTGCAGATTTTAATAAAATATGCCCACACTGACAGGGAACCGCTACTGATTGAAATCGACAAAATAAATGCTATGTTGGAAGCTACTGGTGAAACTGACTTGATAACAACCACCAGAAAGGAAATTGACCTACGCCTGGCAAAATTAGAACAAACCATTCAAGAGCGCAAAATACACAAGTTTGCTAGAGACAAACAGGACTATGCAACAGGACGCATTTTTACCTTTTCTCGAAAATATGATTCCTATAAGAGAAAGGCAATGTCTCTTCAACAGAAACCAAATGCTGCTCACAGTTCTAATGTGCAGACTACTGCTGCTGGTGCCATGAATGAGGATAATCTATCAGTGGCCTCCTTCACTGGCTCTGAGGACAGTACACTGTCTGCTGATACTGGGTCATCTGTTCCAACATCTTTCTCAGTAGTGGATGAACTTAATTTTGTAAGCGAGGACCGGAGATATTCCCTGCGCTCGCGGAACAATCCTCCCCAAGCAGGCAAACCAGCAGCCAAAAACGCCGGCGCAGGAAACGAGCCGCCAAAAAGAGGTGGAGGGAGGGGCAGAACGTGCAGGAATTGGAACAAATAATTGAAACTCAAGACAATACCGTGATTAATCTGACTGACTTTGTACTGTCCAAAGCGGAAGAGCAACTTTTATCCTTAGGTTTGTCCTATTGCCCACCGAATAATTTCTCCTATGTCCAGGCAAGGATCGATGTATTTAAGTTTATTAGGAAAATTAAACTGCAAAAATATTTCCTTTTACATCCTGAAAAATCTGACGAAGGCATAAAACAAACTATTCCATCAACGGATGAAGCTCTTTCAGTTAGGAATTTGCAGGGGTTACAAACCCTTATCTCCTTGGCAAATGAGGACAGTTCTCAGAATGAACCTACAGTCAGCCAGATTGTCACAGTTAACCGTTCACCATCTACAGGATTCCGGGGAAAGTCTACATTCATGCCACTAATGCCCAAAGATGCTGTGGATGTCTTCAGCGATAGGGTCATTATTGAGCTTAAGACTCTAAATAGGACGTTACTGGGCAAGAAAAGACAGTGTGATTTCAACAACTCACAATACACCAAACTTGTGAAAAAGATCCAAGGCAACAATCAGATAGTTGTGAAAAGTGCGGACAAAGGGGGGAACACTGTTCTCTGGGCAAAAAGTGACTATGTCACGGAGGCAACTCGCCAACTTAACGATCCCCTCTGTTATTCCAAAACCACCAAATTCACTATGCAGAACAGTTATGTGAAGACCAGAAAGGATATCAATACCTGGTTAAAAAGTGGTTTATTGACAAAAGAAGAATCTAGGTTCTTGAATGTTTTGCACCCTATCACACCTTTGTTTTATTTGTTGCCAAAAATTCACAAATGCACTACCCCGGTCCCAGGTCGCCCTATTATTTCAGCACAGGGGAGCATGAATGAAAATATTCTCAAAATATGTTGACTTTTTTCTTCAGCCTCATATGATTTCTCTCCCTTCCTTTCTTAAAGACACTACTGATTTTTTGGGGAAGATTGATTGTATCACCTGGGGCCCTGATTTATGTTTCCTGGTGATGGACATAGAAGCATTGTATACCAGTATCAACCATCACCAGGGTCTGGAAGCTGTTCAGTTTTTTTTGGATTCCCGGGAGGCAACTATGAGGGATCACAATCGAATGTTGTTAGATATGATTCGTATTTGCCTCTTCAACAACTATTTCCAGTTTGGCAAGGAATTTTACCATCAAGAACGCGGGGTGGCAATGGGTTCATGCTTCTCCCCCAGCTATTCATGCCTGCATGTTGGCTGGTGGGAGGAGCATGTGCTTGGCGTCACTCACGCTCATTGGCTTCCCCACCTACTAGCCTACTGGAGATTCATAGACGACATTTTTATCGTCTGGAAAGGATCTCAAACTCTGGCAGCTGATTTTGTCAAAGAAATCAATGTGAATGACAGAAATCTTAAATTCACTGCTACAATTTCTGACACATCTGCTGAATTTTTGGATGTGTTGATTTATATTGACAACAACAGAATGCAGTCTAAACTGTTCAGGAAGAGCACTGCGGGCAATTCCATCTTGCATGCCCGTAGTGCCCACCCCCCCTCATACGATCAATAGCATACCTTTGGGGGAATTCATTAGAATCAAACGCATCTGTAGTGATCCTGTTGTCACTCAACAATGTCTAGCAGAATCTAGAAATAGATTCCTTCGTAGGGGCTATAAAAGAGCGGTACTAGACAGAGCTCTCAATACAGTGTCAACACGCACACGCGAAACATTGTTGACCCCTAAGATAAAACCAGACACTGATGGTACCAATGTGACAACAGTTAGATTCATCACTACTTTTTGCGCTCAAAGTTCCAGACTTAGCCAGATTATCAGATCTGAATGGCCAATTGTATTAACTGATGTTATTCTAGCTCCTTTTTTGCCCAAATCTCCAGCTATCACCTTTAGGAGAGCTCCCTCAATGAAAGATTCCCTTGACCGTACACAACCAGAAAACCAATTAAAGAACACTTGGCTTAATAAACCTGGTTTTTACAGATGCACCTCGTGCCGTGCCTGCACATTTGCAGTCAACAGCACCCATTATACATCTGCATTTAGTAATCGTGCCATACCGATCAGGGAACATCTGACATGTCGCAGTGATTTTGTTGTTTATAAATTGACCTGCACGTGTTCATTGTCATATATAGGGAGCACGAAGTTGCAAGCAAACCAACGGATCTTGCAACACATTCGGGCCGTAGTTAATTCGGACATGAATTACCCGGTTGCGTGCCATTTTAAATCAGTGCACGACAAGAAACTTAAAGATCTTACTTATACCTTGTTGTGTTCCGTGGCTAGTCCTGGCAGAGGTGGGGATCGAGAAAGACTTCTACGTCAAAGAGAGGTATATTTCATCATTCTGCTCGATACCAGATCCCCCAATGGGCTGAATGCTTTTGATGAATTACACCATTACCTATGAATCTGGTAGCTTTTCCATTGTATATATTTTTTGACATTTTTGAAAATTGTGTTTCTTTGGTTCTTTCAGATACTTAAAAGATGAAATTACAGCTGGGTCTTATACACCTATGATATCTGAAATGTTTTTGGTAGCTTCCATAAATTGATGCCTCTGCTGCTAGTTTGATTCCATGTATATAACATCTAAAATCTTTTTTGGTCTAATCACTTGTTTTTTGTATATATTGGCAATCTGTGATGTCCTCTGTATTATGTTGTGGGCCATTCTTTTATAATAGAAAATCTTACAAGTGCACTTGCAAATGATCATGATGTTTCATTATAATATGAATTTGTTTTTTCTTAGTATAAATTACTATATTTGGCCGTTTATGAGCACTATGCTCTAATTATTTCTCAATATTCTATAATTTTGGATATTGATTGTGGACTTCTTATCACATGAATTTGATTGCCAGTTCACATTGTTATTTGACCCTTGCAACCTGTTTCTTTAGGTGCTTGGGCTTTTATCTCTGATTTAACTCACCGCCTACTCCTGACGCGTCATGTGACCAAGCCCCGTTCGCGGGGCGAAACGCGTCATGGAGGGCACTTGCTCTGCACTACTTGCTGCTGCTGATTAAATGCACTGCTACAACTGAAAACTTTGTTGTGTTGGCCCATCTGTTCTAACTCGAGGGATCGCTTTGGAGGTCTGCGCCCGCTTTAACTGGGTCCAGAGCAGTTGGGAGTTTGCTGTATAGTATTGCTAACTGTGCTTATATTTTGGCTGCACAAAGCATTCGTTCATTGTTAGTTTATTTTGGAAGACATTAAATGTAATATAATTAATGTTGGGTGTTGCAGCTGCTGGAGATAATGAACTTCTCACGAGATCCTGTCCTGGAACTACCTGACATGCCTCCATACATGGCCTAATCCTCATGGGGAAATGGCCTAATTACTGGTTAGTAATCTCACGTTGAGTCTTCCTACTAGCCACTGGTCAACTAGTATGAGGGTGAATCCAGTCTGGGCAATGGGTAACGAAGCCACTGATTTAAACTTGTCAATACAATTCAAGCCCATTCGTTCACCCCTAGACATAGGTTCCTGACCTCTCTCTGACAATTTGTGTTTGTATAATTCAAGCATTATCACACTCATCAAAGACACAAGATCGCGCAATGGTGATGGAAGGAAATGAGAACAGTGATGAGTAACTGTAGAACTCAGAGCAATGACACCTACTGTTAAGTAATCATAGCACTGCTAGTTTGTCACAGGGGCCTGCCATAGCCCTAAGGGTATATTGTTAAAAGAAGCAGTGACAAGTAGTTAAACAACATCCATCAGCAAACGTCCAGCAGTCATGTGCCAATCATGCCCACTAAGGGACTGTCAGTTCCACCACACTTTGAAGACCAGCAATGTCACAGTCACATACGAACTTTCACAGATATTCCCCGGTGGGCATACAACATCATTCATGAGCAGGTACATATTGTTGTCAAGTAAGTTACAAGAGCCAAAGGCACCAGAAAGATAAATGATCAACCTCAGGAATGTCTCAACAGCCTTGGTTGAAAAGAAATGTTCTCCTTCTCGAAGTAATCACATTTCTGGAAGACCTGACACACACTATTCAACCCAGAAGGACAGATAGTCCACTCACATGTTCACATATCATGCACAAGTTGAATCTTTTCAGGAAAACCTAGGTACTCCATCACCCTAAGAAGCATGGAGCAATACCAGAAACTACAGAGTTCACTGGCACAGACAAGCAAGAACTGCATGGAAATAGAAGCAAAAAGACCGAGGTTCTACCTCCACAATGCTAAGAATACAGAATTTCCGTAGAAAATATGGTAATGGTATGACAGTGGCTCTTTCAATAAAGGTCTATGCAACTAAGATCATATCTGCACTAAATTATAGTGATGCGTCTAAATTCTACTTTCTCTGAATAACTCTGATAGGCCAGGATGCAGACTATGGAAAGGGGGATTGTGCCATAGTATCTCCATGCTACCAATGGTAATAAGAAGACAGCAGAGATAGGGCCTACTAATGAAATGGCATATGTTCTCTGGTTGCATGATATCTAAAGATTATTAATGCAAGGTGAGGACTCTTCTCGAGTTGATGGCAAAGTTAATCTCATATGTGTAACAAGGACATGAGGATACACCTACTGCAGATCAACGCCTATAAAAGGAAATAACTAGGGCACCTACTTCAAATCATGGTACTGGCACTTGGGGTAGCAGTATCTGATCAGGATCTAAGGGATCGCTAAATTAAAGCTGAAAATATAGGGGGTAAGAGAAAAGAAACTGCATGATTTAGGAATAGAGATATGAGTGAACTAAAATCCTGGGCTCTTCACCCTCCGCCTGGGACGACTCCTGGTGGCCTCCCGCCCTGGGCACCGCACCCAAACCGACAGACCACGCACGCAACCTGGGCTTCATCCTGGACTCCTCCCTCTCCATGACCAGGCAAGTCAACAACGTCTCCTCGGCGTGCTTCAACATCCTACGCATGCTACGGAAGATCTTCTGGTGGATCCCCACCGAGACCAGGAAGACCGTCACCCAGGCCCTCGTCACTAGCCGACTGGACTACGGCAACGCCCTCTACGCCGGGACCACCGCCAAGCTCCAGAAGAGACTCCAACGGATCCAGAACGCCTCAGCCAGACTCATCCTCGACATCCCACGAACCAGCCACATCTCCCGACATCTGAGAGACCTTCACTGGCTCCCCGTCAACAAAAGAATCACCTTCCGCCTCCTCACCCACGCACACAAAGCCGTACACGACCAAGGACCAAGCTACCTCAACAACCGGATCAACTTCTACGCTCCCAAACGCCACCTCCGATCAGCCAACCACGCCCTCGCCGCCGTCCCCCGCATCCGAAGAGCGACTACAGGAGGAAGGTCCTTCTCCTACCTGGCCGCCAAGACCTGGAACTCCCTCCCGACCGACCTGCGCCTGACCCAAGACCACCTCTCCTTCAGGAAGAAGCTAAAGACCTGGCTGTTCGAGCAGTAGCGGCACCCCCCCTCCCCCAAGCGCCTTGAGACCCTACGGGTATGTAGCGCGCTCTATAAATGTCATTGATTGATTGATTGATTGAAAATCGAAATCATCACTTGCATTTTGGATTTGTTTGACAGAGGAAACAGAGCTTAAGCCTCAACTTTCAATTTCGTATTTATAATTTAATTAGTTGGTTGATCGTGATGCAAGGTGACCTTTGACAAGTCAGAAAATGTAAACATTGTGCAAGTTGCATAAGAATGGCTTAGAGACCTTCCCATCTATCTTGTGCACATTTCCCAACCTAAGGCATTTGAAGAAATAATATTTTGGTGAAATTTATTTTTGGGTCACTTAATGACAATGAGCCTACACAATGTTAAAAGGAGTGCTTATGAATTCTAGTGATAGTAGATTAGGTACATTTATACGTTTTTTTTCGAAGTGAAATAAATCAACGTTGATATGGATTTTTGTATCTGAATCACATTTGTTGTAATGGATGAGCTGTATGGTTTTGATGGTTGTTTCTTATACTGAGTTTAGTGGCTTAGTAAACATAACTATGCTTTACATTAAATTCTTTTTTTTTTTAAGATTTATTTTTTGTTTAACAGGGAAATCTGGGTTGTTCCAGAGTAAATTCCCCTGGCTGGTGACCCTTGACATTCTATAAGTCCCATTAGGTGAAAGGTATTATCAACCAATTTACAACTAATATGGACGAGAACTAAACCGCACACACTCACAGTGATTCAATTATCGAGTTAGACAGGACCGCAGCCAATCTATACTGTCTAACAGACCAAGCTATGCACCCTATATTAGATGTGATCTAGAAGAAGTAAACAATAGTCTTGACTAGTTTGGTGGAGCTTTTGTCAAATGTTCTAGCTCCAATGTTCATACTACCAGCAGAAAGTAAAATATCCCGAATTGGCCCATCTCAACCTGAAGATTGGCCATTCAGCAAGTCCCTTTCTCCATGCACCGGGGGAGGGAAGTGTATTTGGTTGTTGTGTAATATGAAAATCGTAAACAGGAACAACATCAGGGAGGAGTTTAAGTTCTATGCCAGCATTTTTAACCTGTTTGAGGATACGAGACGGGAAGTAACACTGTAAGTGTAGAACAAGGCAAAACATTGTGCCAAGTAAATGAACCCTGGAGAGTTGCCAGTTAGGAAATAAATCCTAACTGAACAATCTCAGAACAAATGGTTGTGTTATACCTTTGTATCCATTTTAAGTCTGCCTTAGAGACCTTTAGCTGTCTGCCAGTCCTGCATGGTAAGCAAAAATAGATAAACAGCAGTATTCTCCATTTTCCGTCATGCATTTTCCATTTACAGTCATTCTATTGGATATTAGGGGGCCTATTCACTAATCTTTCAGGCTACGCAGCACAGCAAGCAAAGTTGCTGTGCTGCTTTGTGTGAACGGCAAACGGCAGAAATGCTCCATATGTTTAAAGATATGAGGCATTTCTGCTCTACCCTTGAGCTAGTGCACGGTGTGCTGCTTAGAACCAACACAGTCACCCTTACACCATAGTGCAAGGGTGCGTGTGCCACAGGCGGGATTGTTTTTGCGCAGGAATGAGCACCTTCCTGCACATAAACAATCCTTAGAGGCATTCTCTGCCTTCTATGTGTGCTGCATTCTTCCCGTTACGCCTCACAGGGAAAGGCGTAACATTTTGATGCATTCTCAGGTTTACTAGCTTTTGTAAATCTGGGAATGTGCCAAACCCATGGGTGCATGCGTGGGAATACCAATTCTCCACCTATGGTATGCCTCCCAAGTTAAAATGCAATATAATTCAGTGCAAGCAGCTGCAATGCGCTACTTTTCTTTGGAAAGCCACACAAGGCGGCACAAATCCCTGCATGCATGACTTTGTTAACATTACTTAGAGTTTGCGCTGTCCTTGCGTCACCTTGTGGAACACCAGGGAAACGCAAATGCTTGATAAATGTGGGCCTAGGTGTTTAGTCCACCTAAAGCGTCCTTACATTGCAACGCATGGCTGGTAAAGTGCCCATGAACTGCAATGAAGCCACACCCTGTTTGCCTGTTCCCAATGTACACCTAATCTTGCTTAATCTACTTCTACTCATATCCCTACTTCTAGCCCAGTTTGTACCCTCACTCCTATGCCTATGTCTACTCCCATCCTATGCCTGCTCCTGGCACATGCCTACACCTACTCGTCCACTTTTAAGAGGCATATTCCTAGATATGCTCTCTGTTTTTTCATGCTCGTACTCAATTCGTCTTACTCAAACGTGCTGCTACTCTTACTACTTCACCTGCTCCTAAGCTTGTTTCTGCTCTCACTCTGATTTATTCCTACACTTGCAATTACTCATACTTAATCCCACTTTTGCTACTGCTTACTCATACTCTTACTTCTGGGTATTCATAGGTTTGGCAAAGAGACAGCTTTAGGTGTTACCAAGATCCTGTGAAGAACGAAAAATCAGAGATGGACTTTGGGTCAGCCTCCTCAGCCATTCGTTACTTTAGTTGAGCCTTCTTCAACCACTGGTTGTTTTAGCTCGGTTCCTTCAGTTATTGGTTAATGAAAGTGTTATTTACATTTGGGTCGGTTCATAAGAATATACGCCTCTTAGTGTCATGCTCCTGGTTATTAGGAATAAGTGGCGCTTGAGGATGGCACGCTGTTGTTAGGGTCTTCTGCTGCTTCAATATGACTCCGGCGCCCAGCCACAGTCTATATCAGGGATGACGGCAGCACATTCATAGGCTTTCATGCATAACTATCCTGCAGTGAAAGTGATTGTAACTATGATTGCTTATCTATTATCGGACATAACTTTTACCTTTAATCTATGACTGCTATTGATTTATTTAGAAGGTTAGTCACCAGAGCCAATTCGATCCACTTTTCCTCAAATACCTGTGTATTGAACCATAGTGTTTGAGTTTCATTAGTAAAAAATGTTTTATTCACGCAAATACACAATTAGATGTGACAAAACATCTGCATTGCATGTGTATTGGAATGAGTTCACAGTCTGAAGATGCTGAGCAGAAAGTCTTTACACTAAGAGTAAAATGCTGTGTTGGCCTGGGACCATTTCCTAAATATTAGTTCATTATCTAAGTGTATGATAAGTTTATTGTTTGATTAATTAAAATCATTACAATAATTTTAAGCAACTTAATAAAATGGCCTCATAACCAACTATGCATGCAACAAGCAACTCAAGAGACATATAGTCAGGATAGCCACATCTATAGGTCTATAAAAATAAGAAGTAGAAAGTCAAATAAAAATTATGAATATCTTAGCTGCAGCCTGCTACGTACTTATATGACAAAACCCACTTTTAACAAATTTATGCTATTGCATAAAATTAGGCATGCACAAATCATTCTCAAAATCTGTGCACAAGTTGCTAAAGTGCTTAGCAATATTTCTACGTCCTTTAACTTCTGGTCCTCTGTTGTTTGACACTAGGTTTGTGCAGCTCAATTCTCTCGAGTACATTCCCACTTCAAATGGAGCAAATTACAAATTGTTTACAGCCTGTGCAAAAATTGTTAAAATTGACATTAATAGTCCATCACTACTTTCTAATTATTCATTCTCATAACAGGTTAAAAAAGTGTTAAAAATACTTAAAGTTAATACTCCATCTGTACCTTTCAATCATCATTATTTGACAATAGTCATGAGCTGCTCATTACAGGACCTGAGCAAAAGCTACTACAGCGCTTAACATTGACTCACCATGTTTTAACTTCTTATCAATTTCCAGTTATCAGTAGGGCATAGATACAACCTTTGAAAGAGATTGCTTAAAGGGCTCAGCATCAATTGCATGACACGTTACACAAGTCCATTAATTACGATAAGGTGGAAGAGATTTTTTCCACCTCTGTCAGGAATTTAACAAACCGGCAAATAAGCTGAATTGACTTGCCAGATAAGCATAAAATAAGTGCATGGCAACATGATTGTACTCCTGCTTTTAAAAACGGAGGTTTTTAAAATAATTCAGAGTGCACATAACAGGTTTGGGCAGACACATACTAAATCTAGGAGCGTTTTTTGAGGATTACCACAGAGCTTGTAGCTACTAGTTGGACATTCATGTACCCATTTTGGAATGCCGTCCTTAGTTGGCTATCTACCAAGTCATAACTTCAGATATGCATCCCCCATAAATAATGAAAAAGAGACAGCCATAGAAGGCTGTTAACCCAATATCTTGTATGACTTTTTGAATGTCCAGTACAAAAGGGGGTGGTGATGGACGGAGCATCTGAATCAATCAAACACTCACACCCAGTCAAAAGATCTGGGTTGAATCCATCAGCGTTCTTTAGCCCACTCTGCCACCCCAGTTCAGACATGGCTATATGCAAATCAGTCTGACCCTGTGCCTCATGGGAACAGTCCAGCCCGAACTGCCAAGCCATGTCTTCCGAGGACCGTTTTCTGGCATTCCAGCCGTCTTCAGCCCGGCTTGCTTAAATCCTGTGGCAAAGTGAGCAAGGGACTCACGTCTGAGCATCACCACCCCCTTTTGTACCACTTTTGGCCGCCATAAGTGTGGCAGGGTATGCTCAGACATGAGTCCCTTGCTCACTTTGCCACTGGATACAAGCAAGCCGGGCTGAAGACGGCTGGAATGCCAGAAACCGGTCCTCGGAAGCTTGTTTCCGGTCCAAGGAAGACATGGCTTGGCAGTAAGGGCTGAACTGTTCCCATGAGGCACAGGGTCAGACTGATTTGCATATAGCAATGTCTGAACTGGGGTGGCAGAGTGGGCTAAAGAACGGTGATGGATTAAACCTAGATCTTTTGACTGGGTGTGAGTGTTTGATTGATTGAGATGCTCCGTGAATCACCACCTCCTTTTGTACCGCTTTTGGCCGCCTTAAGTGTGGCAGGGTATGCTCAGACGTGAGTCCCTTGCTCACTTTGCCACTGGATTCAAGCAAGCCGGGCTGAAGACGGCTGGAATGCCCGAAACCGGTCCTCGGAAGCTTGTTTCCTGTCCAGGGAAGACATGGCTTTGCAGTTCGGGCTGGACTGTTCCCATGAGGCACAGGGCCAGACTGATTTGCATATAGCCATGTCTGAACTGGGGTGGCAGAGTGGGCTAAAGAACGGTGATGGATTGAACCCAGATCTTTTGACTGGGCGTGAGTGTTTGATTGATTCAGATGCTCCATGCATCACCACCCCCTTTTGTACCACTTTTGGCCGACCTTAAGTGTGGCAGGGTATGCTCAGACGTGAGTCCCTTGCTCACTTTGCCCCTGGATTCAAGCAAGCCAGGCTGCAGATGGCTGGAATGCCAGAAACCGGTCCTCGGAAGCTTGTTTCCGGTCCAGGGAAGACATGGCTTGGCAGTTCGGGCTGGACTTTTCCCACGAGGCACAGGGTCAGACTGATTTGCATATAGCAATGTCTGAACTGGGGTGGCAGAGTGGGCTAAAGAACGGTGATGGATTAAACCCAGATCTTTTGACTGGGTGTGAGTGTTTGATTGATTCAGATGCTCCGTGCATCACCACCCCCTTTTGTACTGCTTTTGGCCGCCATAAGTGTGGCAGGGTATGCTCAGACGTGAGTCCCTTGCTTACTTTGCCACTGGATTCAAGCAAGCGGGGCTGAAGATGGCTGGAATGCCAGAAACCGGTCCTCGGAAGCTTGTTTCCGGTCCAGGGAAGACATGGCTTGGCAGTTCGGGCTGGACTGTTCCCATGAGGCACAGGGTCAGACTGATTAGCATATAGCCATGTCTGAACTGGGGTGGCAGAGTGGACTAAAGAACAGTGATTGATTAAGCCCAGATCTTTTGACTGGGTGTGAGTGTTTGATTGATTCAGATGCTCCGTGCATCACCACCCCCTTTTGTACCGCTTTTGGCCGACATAAGTGTGGCAGGGTATGCTCAGACGTGAGTCCTTTGCTCACTTTGCCACTGGATTCAAGCAAGCCGGGCTGAGGACGGCTGGAATGCCAGAAACCGGTCCTCGGAAGCTTGTTTCCGGTCCAGGGAAGACATGGCTTGGCAGTTCGGGCTGGACTGTTCCCATGAGGCACAGGGTCAGACTGATTTGCATATAGCCATGTCTGAACTGGGGTGGCAGAGTGGGCTAAAGAACAGTGATGGATTAAACCCAGAGCTTTTGACTGATTGTGAGTGTTTGATTGATTCAGATGCTCCGTGCATCACCACCCCCTTTTGTACCGCTTTTGGCCACCATAAGTGCGGCAGGGTATGCTCAGATGTGAGTCCCTTGCTCACTTTGCCACTGGATTCAAGCAGGCTGGGCTGAAGACGGCTGAAATGCCAGAAACCGGTCCTCGGAAGCTTGTTTCCGGTCCAGGGAAGACATGGCTTGGCAGTTCGGGCTGGACTGTTCCCATGAGGCACAGGGTCAGACTGATTTGCATATAGCCATGTCTGAACTGGGGTAGCAGAGTGGGCTAAAGAACGGTGATGGATTAAACCCATATCTTTTGACTGATTGTGAGTGTTTGATTGATTCAGATGCTCCGTGCATCACCACCCCCTTTTGTACCGCTTTTGGCCGCCATAAGTGTGGCAGGGTATGCTCAGACGTGAGTCCCTTGCTCACTTTGCCACTGGATTTAAGCAAGCCGGGCTGAAGACGGCTGGAAAGCCAGAAACCGGTCCTCTGAAGCTTGTTTTCCGTCCAGGGAAGACATGACTTGGCAGTTCGGGCTGGACTGTTCCCATGAGGCACAGGGTCAGACTGATTTGCATATAGCCATGTCTGACCTGGGGTGGCAGAGTGGGCTAAAGAACGGTGATAGATTAAACCCAGATCTTTTGACTGGGTGTGAGTGTTTGATTGATTCAGATGCTCCGTGCATCACCACCCCCTTTTGTACCGGTTTTGAATGTCCAAGCATGCCTTGTAGTCAATAGTGCCCCTTAATCCACGTTTGAACGAAAGCTGTTTAGGTGCTTGGTTCAAAAGAAGTTTAAAGCACACTAAATTCCTCTCTAGAGGCCTAGTTACCTGTAAATCAAACGTTTGCAAAGACAATAATAGGTAGGCCCTCCATGTGCCAATATAGGGAGAGTTGGTCATTTCCTGCCAGCACATATTTGCTAAGGAACCAGGTTCAGATCAGATAAAAAACAAAGAATGTATACATTTGAAAAATAATGCCTGTCGCACTAGAGCCTGCCCTTGTAGACCGAACTGCAACCAAATTTCTGCCTAAACAATATTCTTGAAAATCACAAAGATGGATTTTATAGCCTTAATTTGCAACAGATCCAGAAGTTTAGCATCTTTCCCTCTGAAGATATCTGAGCCATAAGCTAACGCTAAAATTAGTTTAGCAGTCATAATTTTCATCAGATCATCATAAGTGTGACACATTAATTTTGTCTCGAAGCGATTTGAAAGCAAAAATAGAAGAAGCTGTTTTAGCTCTTAATAGATCAAAATGTCCTCTAAAAGTGGTTTTGTTATCAAACAAAATGTCAATATACCTGTACCTTTTGACTAGTTCAATTAGCTTTCCTCGTGCATGCCAGGATTAAGATTTGGCTGCAGATGACCCAACTGATATTATTTCTTTTCTTAATGTTAAGTGCAAGATGATTAAGTCAAACAAATTGTTCAAGGGAATTGATTAATCGCTATAAGCCTATGGTTGTCTGACTAAGTAGAATAATATTGTCATCATATTGTAAATATTATAGAGGACTATTTACAAATTTTGGGGAGTGTGAGTTTATTGTTTCCAGATGTTGAATCAGATCCACCATCCCCAAGGAATTTACGCATCACAGTTCTTAGAAAGTATTACGGAACTCCCTATCACAGACCCCAAGAGTAAATGTCATGCAGAAGCCACTGCAAAGTGAAAAGAATCTCGGTGTGTTTCTTTCCATTTGTTTTGGTCCACATAGATCTCCAATTTGAACCTACAGAATATTTTCTCCCCAATATTAAGTTAAAATTCTAGTCTTCTACCTTCACACATTTTGTCTTTTTGCACCACTCTATACTTGGACAAGAAACACGGACAGGTAGTAATTTGGCAGAGTAGAATTGTGATCTATATTCTGAAGAATGCCTCAGACCTGTAATAATAGGCTCTGGCTTTCAGCAGAAATATGTTGACCTAAAAGAAGCAAGTATTGTAAAAGTTCCGCCTTTTCTTTTTAACTTACAGACAGGAGATGGGAATAAAATTAATATTGTTTGCCTGAGGTATTTTTATTTATAGCTTGATCTCCCTCTCGTTCCATATTGAATACGACTTTCAGCCAGATTCATCAAGCTGAAATCGGCTCTCAAAGCTCCAGATTCTGAGAATCTGGCCCTTTGCGAGCGCTATTTTTGCATTTGGGATTCATCATCCCAAATGCAAAAATCGCAATTATAGAACTCGCTAAATTGCGGAAAATCGCATTTAAGGAATCTCAATTAGAGATTCTTTAAATGCTATTCATGAACCTTTTTAAAATTGCGAATTCGCAATATGGGGCCGCTATTTACCGCAAAGTGTAACTTCGTGGTAAATAGCGAAAACTTAGAAAAATGCACTTTAGTGCATTTTTCTAAGTTGTATGTTACAGACACACACATGTCCTTTGGATATGTGTGTGTGCAACACCAGTGTACATTTGCATTTCAGGGGTGCTACAGGGTGTCCATATTTGCGATTAGCAATTAGCGAATCGCAAATAAGGAAGCAGTAGAAATCGCAAATAATATTGCGATTTCTACATGCATCCCGTTTTGCGAGTCTTTAATAGCGATTCCTTAAATATCGCTATTAAGGACTCGTAAAACGGAACTTTGATGAATCTGGGGGATAATGACTTTAGCACAGTCTTTATGATGGAAATATTCTTATATGTTTGGTAAGCTACAAGAATAGGAGGTCATATTTGATCTCCAGAATATTCATATAAACAAACTCATGGATATCAATCAATTATGATTTATAAAGTGCTGCAATTCACCCAATATGGAATCCTGGTGCACGCAAGCCCCGGAGGCGTATTTGAACAGCCAACTCTTAAGGGCCATCCAGAATTCCAGAACTGAGGTTTTTGGTGCAATGTGGGAGAGTCATCATCCTCCACTTCTGCTTTGGTAGATGAGGGGAGTGAAAGGGAGGCAGAGCATAGTCTTCTTGATGGTTGGTGGAAGTTCAGGCGGTGGTTAATGTAGGCAGGTCCTCGGTTGTGTAGAGCCATGTGTGCGTGGATTAGCATCTTGAATTGGCATCTCTTCTGTAAAAGGAGTCAGTGGAGTTTCCTGAAGTGGGGTGTGATGTGGGTTTGTCGGGGAAGGCTGAGGATGAGTCTGGCTGTGGCTGTGGCGTTCTGTATGTTCTGAAGTCTCTGTAGAAGGTGTGCAGCGATTCCTACGAAGAGGTCATTGCTGTAGATATGAGTGAGGAGTATTGCTCATGATGACGCATGCCACCATATTGGGGGGAAAGGGTCTGCTGTTAATACACTGTGCTTGAGAGAGTCAGGGTCAGTCCTGTATATGCAGTGTCTGCTCTTTGAACATGGTGTTCTCTAGTGCAGGTAGATGATATTTTGTGTCTATGTGCGGGGACTTCACATTGCATGCCTCTGTGCAGGCAATAACCTACTTTTATATAGTTTGTGATTATGTACTTATTCGGCTCCTTCTGTTCTTCTCCATGAGGTCAAGAATGCCTCAGCCTTTATTTCGGAGGTTGGCTAATTCTCACCACTGCATAGACATATTAATTCATTTCTTTACTTTCAAGAGCTAAGAGGTATCTGGGCTAGATTTAAGTAAGCACTGCCTGGCCCTATCCACCCACCTACCTGTGCTCGATCCTTTGACCAGGCCTTGCCCTCGGGATCCAGCTCTGATGCTGTCCTGGAGCTCCCGATTTAGAAAAGGGGGTGGTGATGAACAGAGTGTCTGAGTTAAACAGACCACTCTTACCCAGTCCAAAGATCAGGGCTTGATCCATCACCGTTATTTATCTCACTGCCCCAACCCAGCTCAGAACCTGGCTATATGCAAATCAGTCTGTCCCTGGCCCAGTGCATCATGGGAACAGGGCAGACTAAACTACCAAGCCAATTCTTCACCAGAAAGGAGACAAGCTACCGGGGACCGGTTTCTGGCATTTCAGCCTTCTTCGGCCCGGCTTGCTTGAATCCTGATGGAGCAGTGAGAAAGGGACTCATGTCTGAGTATACCCTGCCACACCTATAGTGGCCAAAAACGATTTAGAAAAGGGGGTGGTGATGAACAGAGTGTCTGAGTTAAACAGACCACTCTTACCCAGTCCAAAGATCAGGGCTTGATCCATCACCGTTATTTATCTCACTGCCCCAACCCAGCTCAGAACCTGGCTATATGCAAATCAGTCTGTCCCTGGCCCAGTGCATCATGGGAACAGGGCAGACTAAACTACCAAGCCAATTCTTCACCAGAAAGGAGACAAGCTACCGGGGACCGGTTTCTGGCATTTCAGCCTTCTTCGGCCCGGCTTGCTTGAATCCTGATGGAGCAGTGAGAAAGGGACTCATGTCTGAGTATACCCTGCCACACCTATAGTGGCCAAAAACGATTTAGAAAAGGGGGTGGTGATGAACAGAGTGTCTGAGTTAAACAGACCACTCTTACCCAGTCCAAAGATCAGGGCTTGATCCATCACCGTTATTTATCTCACTGCCCCAACCCAGCTCAGAACCTGGCTATATGCAAATCAGTCTGTCCCTGGCCCAGTGCATCATGGGAACAGGGCAGACTAAACTACCAAGCCAATTCTTCACCAGAAAGGAGACAAGCTACCGGGGAGCTCCCAGCATGGTGCTCCTTCTTCTCTCCTTTGTCAAGTACTTCTCCTTTTTAAGCTCTTTTGATGTTTCCTCTTAGCTCTCTTTTGCCTTTCTCCACCTTTTCTCTCACTCTTGCACTCTCACTCTTGCTCAGCTCTTTTGCTTTTTCCTCTTTGCCATTTTCCTCTCGCTCTTTGAACTCTGAATCTTACTCAGCTCTTTTGCTTTTTTCCTCCTTGCACATTTTCCTCTCACTCTTTGCACTCTAAGGGGCAAATTTACAAGCCCCCTGTGCCACCGGTACATCACTTTTTGTGACGTACTGGTGGTGTATTTTACTAGCCCATATTTACAAGGAAATGAAAAGCCACCCTGCATGATTTTTCCTGTCCTTGTAAATATGGCCCCTTTACACATGCACTTTGCGTGAAAGGGGCGTTCCCTGGTTTCGCATGGTGCAAGGGTGCCTGCACTGGCGCATGGCAGCTGCTTGTGCGTCAGCGTTGGGGAGAGCACAGGAATGCGACACATTATTGTAAAAATGTTGCATTCCTGTGCTTTGGAAGTGCCGCAGCGTGGGGCAGCCGAAGGGCTTGCGTTGCTGCACTGCGGCACTTCCTCATAAATCTGCCCCTAAATCTTGGTCAGCTATTTTGACTCTGTCAATTTTTTCACTCACTCTTTGCATTCTCACTCTTGTCCAGCTTTTTCTTTTCTTCCTCTTTAGTCAATTTTCCACACACTCCCCAACATTTTCTCTGCTGTTCTGCTTCATTTCTCTCTGCTTTTTGACTATTTTTTCTCAGCTTTTTTGCTCCTTTTTCGCCTCATGTGATTAGCCTTTTTCCTGTTTTATAACCTTCTCTCCCTGTGCAGCTTTCCCACCTTTTTCTCCATGCCATGCTCTCACCTGTTTTCCTGGTGCTTGCAGCTCGCTCCAGCCCCACTCACCACCATGGAACTCCTACCCCTCCCACTCCTACATCTTAATGACAACCACAATGCAGATGCATGCAGTGGATGTGCAGTGAGTGCACCACCTGCATGCCAAAGTCTGGGTCCTTCCACGCCCCGCCCACACCTAGCATCAGGACCCCTGGTCCTCTACCCACCCACTACACTCTCAGATGCTAATCTGCTGCAGCCCTTCAAGCCCTGAACCCAGAACGCTCCTCCCAGCACTCCAGCTGTTACTCTGCAGGTAACACCCAAGGTGCATTCTTCTGCATCTCCTGCCACTTCTGCATGCCCCTCCAGCTACCCCAGAGCCTCCATCTCCCACTCACTATCCAACACACAAGACCACACATCCCACATTACCCTTTTCACAGCTCTCACTCCAACCTGACCTGCATCCACCTCAACACCCTCTCACTCATCAGACATGCCCATAGAAGTTTGATATCTCACGAATGAACCCTCATCAGACCTGCTCTTACTGACAGAAACCTGGCTCACTTCGAACTTGGCCCCTGACATTGCCACAGATATTGCCCACCCCCCAGATACAAGGTCATTAGACAAAACAGACACTACCAACCAGGATGCGGACTAGCCATCATCTTCAAAGAAAAAATCCACAGCTCTATTACATCCACAAACAACAGCTGTTGTCTAGAACACCTGCACATCTCCTGCAACTCCACCCTGCGAGGCACCCTCATCTGTCAGCCACCTGGCCAATGATACAACTTTTTCAACTCCATCTCAGTTTCATAGCCCACCTGGTGCTCGACTCCAGCCCCTTCATCATCCTCGGCGACCTCAACTACCACCTGGAGGACTTCACTGAGCCTAACACCAAAAACCTCCTGGAGGTCCTGACCGCACTTGGCTTACCCAACAAGTGAAGAACCCCACCTATTTCACCAGACAACTCATTGACCCTATCTTCATCAGCTTTTGCAACATCACAGTGAACATAACCACCCCCCTCGCCTGAGCTGACCACGCTTCGACCTGCTTATTCCCCTTTGACGTGGAACGGCACCTCTTAAAACTGTCCAAAGAAACTGGAACAAGGTTCCAGAATAAACAAGGACCACAGAACTCTAAACCCAGCAACCAAAACATCCACAGTGAGCTCTCACGATCCATTACCAACTTCAACACTTGATAAAATCTTGCGCCAACACCCTTACCCCGCTCAAACCACCACCTGGACCAGGCCACAATCGAGTTGGTCCATGAAATAACTTAGACTCACCCACAAGTCAGCCCACAGGTTCTACCACTAGCAAATCAGATCCACCAAGCACTCAGCACTGACCAAATACTGCCAAACAATGCCAAAGAAATCTTTACCATTGTAAAGCATTTCACCTCATTCACCACGAGCTTCACAACCATCACCCCTGCTCTCTCACTATTTCTGCAATGATCAGCAACATCTACAACAATTTTGATCCTGAACTGGACTCATCCACCATTACAGCCCTCCTGCCGCATGAGACAAACCCCCCCCAGATGCCATTATTACCTCCTGGCCCATCATCACCACTGCAGAAACCATTGTGACCATATTATCTGTTCATCCAGGAGCTTCGTCAGATCACTGCTTTCAATTCATCTTCACCAAAGAACTGGATCCCCTCTATGTATCCCTGTCCCTAATACTTAACAACTCCATCAACACATCCTCCCTCCCAGATGCTTGGAAACATGACACCATACTCCCCTTCTGAAGAAACCCTCAGCAGACCCTAAGACATTGGTTAACTAGTGACCAAGCTCCCTGCTGCCCTACCCTGTCAAAGTCCTAGGGAAGGTAACTGGCAAATGACTGGCCAAGTACCTGTACAACAACCACCTCCTCGACCCCGCTGAATCAAGATTCAGTTATAAACAAAGGGTAGACCCAGATTGATGGTTTGATACTTACTTCAGTGGAAACCTGTATTGGATCATTAGTCTTTGACCGGGGAATGTATTGCTTATTTTTGGGGTGGTCCATGAGATGTAACTTTTTACATATGCGAAGTATGCCAGTAAATTGCAATAAAGAAAGATATAAAAAAAAAAAAGGGTAGACCCAAATAAGTAACTGGGACCTGGGTATGGAACAGTACAGTAGCAAATGGTCCCAGTGTGCATTAATTAGGAACTTTTACAAATTATAAACAATTTAAACATAGTAACACTGATGCTTTCAGGAAAATTAGGTTCAATGTTATTTATTCACATTGAACAGTTATAAGTGCTGGTAAATCAGCATATAATTCCAAACACTTTGCACAAGTGCCCCACAGCAGTGGGAGAAAGGAAAAGGAAGGTAAAAGTGCATTAAGTGAGGGTTGTAAAGGTGTAAGAGAAAGGTGGTGACATTGTCATGATCAAAAAAGTAGTTGCAGTGGAAGTGGCTTGTGTAAGCCGCAGAATATATTGATCTTTTTTAACATTGCTATTATAAGAAACAGTATCACAGAGTGCTACAACAGAGTGTGGCAAATTTACTAGCTCATAAGGAAGTTTATTTAGCAATATGATCTATAGTAATCAAGTTGCAGATATCTAAGCCTGGACTGAGTCGAGTAGCTGAAAACCGTAATCATCTAAAAAAGGAAGCTCCAAAACACATTAAAGGAGGCCTGATCCGTTTCACATTTTCAGGATAACTAGTGACTATGCAAATCAGTTCACTTTGAAGATTTATGCAGCATTCCCCTTACAGCTGAATGAAGAAATATTGTCTCTCTGCCACCACCACATACAGTTATAAAAATGAGGGCAGGTAGGGACAGGAGAATCAGAATAATGAGAAGACAGACAGCAGACACCACCGCTCTGGGCACAGATGAATGCAGAACGAAGTTGGAATGGAAAAATAATAACCTGCCATCAAGTTCTGCAGACATCCTTATTAGTAGAAGGGACATATATTTAAAACAACTCTATGTAACCAGCTCTCTGTGCTCTGTTACAGAGCTGTTATTTCTGAAATATTTCACATGTTAAATGCCTTTATATTTATACATCAACCCTTCCTTTATGTTAGTAGAGTATCTATCTCAAACTTCATAATAATGAGCCCTCGGATAAAGATAAGCTTAGGTTACTTGACACTTGTGCAACTGGAAAAGTCATTTGCAGGCATTAATATTCCGTGATTCCTGTCATATCAATAAATAGATCAATTGCTGCTCTTTGTGAGTAAATGCAGTAATGATACATACATTTCATGTGTAGTCAATATTGTGACAACCTATGGTTAAAGTCATAAAGTATTCTTCCCCCTGCCTACTGAGCCATAAGCAGTAAGCTATGCCTCTTGACAAGCTTCCTGGCAGCATGTTGAGTGCTAACTCCTGTAAATTACTTCCAGGCCCTTAGTTCTAACATGGTTTGTGCATGGACCACAGAATTTTGAATTTAATCATAGTCTATATCAAGAGCCAGTACAGGAATTTCAAGGCAGTAATTGTGCAATTGCGTTTTTTTGGAGTACAGGATAGCCTGTGTAAGGAATGGATTTTAAAATCCACATTTCAACTTACAGACCATGTTAGAATTGTACTTTAGAAGCATTTAAACCATGTAGAAATGTTTTGATGTAGAAAATAACAACTAGAGAAAATGTGTTTCAGCTTTGATAAAAGAAATGGAATTTATTAGAACACATTTATTCTGCTAAAAGAATAACTTTGTATTAGACCTGGCACCATTGGCGTGGGTCTTCCTTCCATTTTTGCTGTTGCCTCATGTATTTTTTGCTGGTGTTAGATGCTTTGGGCACTGTGCCACTGCTGTCCAGTGCTACAGTGCAAGTGCTCCCTATTGTAAATCGATGTATTAATCAGTGGTTCCATGTTTGGCTATTTGGTTTACTTGTATGACCCTAGTCTAGCGCACTGAGTGTGCCCAGGGCGTGTAAATCCAAATGCTGCTGGTGGGCTTGCAGGACTAGTTGTGCCACCCACAGTAGCAGCCTTGTAAAATGTGTCTAAGGTCTGCCATTGCATTGCAGAGCCTGAGTGCAGTCTGGTACTGTCACACTAACTGGGCAAGTGCACCCACTTGCCAGTCCCTAAAACTTCCCTTTTCTTCATATCAGTCACCCCTATAGTAGGCCCAAGGGCAGGGTGCATTGTAAGTATAAGGTAGGACATGCCCTGGTGTGTGTGGCATGTCCTAATAGTGAATTACAGCCATTTTCGTTTTTCACTATTGCAAGGCTACCTGTTCTCCATAGGCCAGAATGGGCTGTTAGAGTTATTACATTTTTTGTAATCCTAACTGACTCAGAGAACATGGTAGAAATTCAAGTTTAGTTTGCCTGGACTCAGAATGATGAAATGCATCTTTTAGTAAAGTTGGTTTTAACATTCTGTGTTTGAAAATACCACTTGTAGAAAGTAGGTATTTTCTTGCCTAACCTTTCAAGCCTGCCTCTGCTAGGTTGTGTATTCCTTGTCTGGAGTTTGTGAGTGACAGGGCTGGGGGATTCCAAGAGACAGGATGAGTCAGCCCAGTGGTGAATAGAGAGATATGCATCTAGATGGGAGGGAGGAGTTGCACCTGAATCTTGAATAGGGCTGTGCTTCCACAATGCTGGCTCCACCTCCTGGGGTTCGGCTGATGTCTCTGCCCTGCACACTGAAAGAAGAGAAGGAATCCTGTCAACAAAGTGCTCCAGGGCTGTAACTGCCTTCTACAATGCTGGCTCTACCTCCTGTGGGGTGTCTGATGTTTCTGCCCTGCACTGTGAAAGGAAAGGAGAAGTCTGGTAAAAGGAGTGCTTCAGATCTGGTTTGGACTGGGCAAAGGCCCCTCTCCCCTCAGAGAACAAAGGATTTTGGGGAATAAATATTGGGACCCTGATCCAATGAAATGAGATCACTTTTGGACTACAAGAAGAAACCTTTGCTGAGGAGAGGAACCTGAAGAAACTGCAGAGAGACTATTCCTAAGCTTAAGTGCTGCTAAGGGTAATTGGCCTGCAGGGGTTGCAAAGAAAGGAGAAAGAACTTTGGGGTATATTAGCACGCAGCAGCGATAATTATCGCTGACCGCTGCTAGCGTGAGTAAATATATCGCCATGTTAGCGTTGTATTAACAACGCTTAACGCCATGGAGATAAAAATACCAGCGATAGCAGGGATTATCGCTGTTTTCAATGGAATATCGCTGGTTTTCCAGCGATATTCCATTGAAAATGGCGATAACCTTGTTGATAGGGCAGGGCAATCTTAGCCATGTAATCCACCTCCCATTGGATTACATGGCTAAGTCAGGTCACAAGCAGGTCTTAGGAAAGTAGCGTTAACTGTGGTTAGCGCTACTTTTCCTAACACTCTACTTGTTAGCTTACAGCTTGATAATAGGAGAAATGTTGCTTGGCGACATTTCTCCTATTTTTTTGCACTGGAACGCCCACTTTGCATCTCATTAGAGATGCAAAGCTGGGCGTGGTTGAAAGGGGTGCAAAATTAGCAAAACACACGTAAGCGTGTCTTTGCTGATAAGGCGTTGAAATTATCGCTGCTATTCGGCCGAAAACAGCCGCAAAAGCGCCGATAATTTCATATCGCTGCCTTGCTAATATGCCGCTTTGTGTGCTTTATTTTCAACTTGTGAAGGATCCCCAAGGGATTGGAACAGAGCTTGCCTCCTGCTGAAATCTCAGGGACAACAGACTTCAAGCCCCAGCTCCCCACAGTTCTTTGGAAGTGCCTGCTGCTGTTTTGGGCCTTCTGAGGGACTACCTGTCGCAAGGAGCTTGAAGCGCGACTCAACGATGAAGAAGCGTGTTGCCATCGCTGCTGCTGCCGTCGCATTGTGGATGTCGGCTCTGTAGTTGTCGCATTGCGGAAGCCTTTTGCAACGTCAGAGAAGAGTGCCGCAGCCAAGGCTGTTGCTATCGCATCTCCGAACAAGGGTGTCACCGCTGCAGCTGACGCATTGAATCGAGACTCCTTGCATCCTCAGAGAAGCGTGCCACATCTGGAAGATCTTCACATCTTTATTTCTTTACACCGGAACTTTGCTGCATTTCCATTTCTGTGACATTGCTAGTCGTGGAAGCACAACGCATCGTAAGGTACATTGACGCAAAGTGTAGCATCTTAAGAACTGAACTGAAATAAGCTAAAACTACCATCTTAAATTAACAGTATTGTGTATTTTCGGCGTTTATGGTCTTGTGGTAAATCTATATAAAGTATACTTATTTTTTATATAAAACCTTGTGTGGTGTCCATCTGTAGTGTTGTCACTGGGCTACTGTATGTGGTCTCAAATACTTTACACACTGCCTCTGAGATAAGCCTGTCTGCTCGTGTCAAGCTACCAAGGGGGTGAGCAGGGGTTATTTTAGGAGTGTACCCCCTTACCCTGACTAGAGGTAAGTGTCCCTATTTGTCACAAATACCTACCTGTGCCATCTAGAGACCCCCAAATATAACGTTTAGTAATTAACAGTAGTGAAAATGTGCTTGCTTAGCTATTTATGAGAATAACATGAAGAAATGTATTTTGTACCCGGCTATCATATTTAAATGTGTATTTTTGCTTAGGCCCAAGCCTATTTCTTTTGACTCTTGCTCATATCTAAACAGACATTTATTTAGGTCATTTGGCCTAGTATCAGCATCTTGCTCGAGAATGGGTAAACTTCAAGATTATGTTTCCTTAGCTTCATAATGCTATATTAGAACATGTTTACAAAACAATGAACTGTGCAGACAATTCATAATGAATAGACTGTTAGAATGAACAATAATATAGACAACCTTTATTTATGCTTAACTACATCATCAGTGGTATATTTGTTTGAGCCTCTGACTTGCCATTGTATTCACAGTAGACACTAAACTCAGCTTTAGCTTAGGTAAGAAGGTTCTCATGAGAACTTTCCTCCATTTTTCCAGCAATGGCTACAGTGTTTACCTATGTTCCAGTGTGAATGTTTACCGTGGGAATCAGGAGTAGAAGCAACGGATGTTGATGACACCATCAGATGAGCGGTTTCCATTGACCTAGAAAATTGAACACCGACAAATTTTTGTTACATTATTGTGGGAGTTTATATTAATGAGCGATCCTAGTGAGTAAGGAGAGACCCCTTATGACTCTGCTGCAGAAGAGTAACTTCTTATTATTGCCCTTTGTTACAGACAGCTATTACTATAGGTGGCTTTATTCTGATTTCTCTGATCAATGCAATTGCAACAATCATTATTTATTACTGACATTCTGGTAGTTGCAGTGAAGAACTTGGCTGAGTTTTCCAGAATGACTCTTTGTGGGATGTTCTGTTCCCTAACTATGCCCTAAAATTGTACTCTTTTCTGAAAGGAACTCTCCATGGGTGTCTCTGCGTGGGGTCGGTTAAGTCCTTTAGCTAGTTTAATGACAATCAATCAATCATGCGTATAATAAGCGCTACTACTCTACTGTGAGGGTCTCAAAGCGCTGGGCGGGGGGGTTCACAGGTTCCAGTCCATCAAGGAGGGGGTCTGTCGTAGAGCCAGGTTTTGAGGTTTCTTGTGAAGATGGGGAGAGATGTTGTCTGTCTGAGGTGGAGAGGGAGGGCGTTCCGGGCTCTGGCCGCGAGGAAGGAGAAGGAGCGGCTGCCTGATCTGGTCTATCTGGTGTGAGGGACCACAGCGTAGGAGAGCTGGGCTGATCGTAGGGTCCTTTGGGGTGAGTGGAATTTGAGTCGGCTGTTCAGGTATGCTGGTCCTGTGTCGTGGAGGGCCTTCAGAGCGTGGGTGAGTATCTTAAAGGGGACTCTAGCTTCGATGGGGAGACAGTGGAGTGTGCGCAGATGCTGGGAGATGTGGCAGTGCCTTGGCAGGTTGAGGACAGTCTTGCAGTGGCTTTCTGGATGTTCTGTAGCTTGTGTGTGAGGTTTTCGTTTATTCCGGCATAGAGTGCGTTGCCGTAGTTGAGTCTGCTGGTGACCAGGGCTTGAGTGATGGTTTTTCTGTGTTCGAGGGTGATTCCTTTGAAGGTCTTGCGTAGGAGGCGGAGGGTGTGGAAGCAGGAAGATGAGTCCATTTTGAGTTCGGAGTCCAGGATAATTCCCTGTTTGCGTGCGTGGTCTGTGGGGGTGGGCGGGGACATTTGAGGGCGGGGGCGACCAGGTGTCGTTACAGGCATCAGGGTGTGGGCCCTTGATGAGTACTTCTGATTTGTTGGTGTTAGTTGAAGGAAGCTGTTTTTCAAACATTTGGCGACGGCTTCCATGCCTTCTTGAAAATTGTGTCTGGCCGTGTTGGCTTTGTTGGATAGGGAGAGGATGAGCTAGGTGTCATTTGCTTACAACACAATCTTGAGTACGTAGAATCTGACAATGGGGGCGAGCAGAGCCATTGAAGAGCGTAGGGCTGGGGGATGACCCCTAGAGGACTCTGCAGGTTATTGGTGTAGGGTCCAAGAGGAAAGGAGGAGTCTGACCCCCTGTGTTCTGCCGGAGAGGAAGAAGCGTATCCAGTCGAGGGCCATGTCTTGAATCCGTGTGTCGTGGAGTCTGTGTATTAAGGTGCGGTGAGAGACTGTGTTAAACGCCGCTGAGAGGTTGACGAGGATGAGGGCTGCTGTTTCTCCTTTGTCCAGTAGGGTACGGATGTCGTCTGTTGCTGCGAGGATGGCGGTTTCAGTGCTGTCGTTTTTTCTGAAGCCAGATTGGGAGGAGTCGAGGATGTTGTGCTCTTCGATGAAAGTTGCGAGTTGGCTGTTGATGGCTTTCTCAATGACTTTCGCTGGGAAGTGGAACAGGGAGATGGGTCTGTAGTTTTTGAGGTTGGTGGGGTCCGCCAGGGGTTTCTTGAGGAGTGGGTTGATCTCGGCGTGTTTCCAGTCATCGAGGAATGGTGTGGTTCCCAGGGAGCGGTTGATGGTGTGGCGGAGCATGGGTGCAATGGTGTCGGCATCTCTGTTGAAAATGTGGTGGGAGCAGGGGTCCGTCTGGGCCCTGGAGTGGATTGAGTTCATCGTCTTCAGTGTGTCTTTGGTGGTGAGGGCTGTCCAGTTGTCGATCGTTGGCTTCATGGTGTCGGGGGTTGTTGGTGAGGTTTCAGTGTGTTGGTTGTCTTTGTTGAAGTTGTCTTAGATCCTCTTGAGTTTGTTGTGGAAAAAGTTGCTGAGTTTGTCGCAGAGGTCTTGTGAGGGTGGGACGTCGGTGGACTCGCTGGTAGGTTGGGCAAACTCCTTGATGATGTTGAAGAGTTCTTTGCTGTTGTGTGCGTGGGTGGAGATTCTGTCTTCGATCGCCTTTTTCCTAGTTTTTCAGATGAGTTGGTGGTGGACTTTGGTGGCGGCTCTGAAGGTGTTGTGGGCCTCTGTGGATTTGGTGTTCCTCCAGTGTTTTTTGAGGCAGTGGCAGTTGCGTCTAGACTCTCGAAGTTCGGTTGTGAACCATCTAGCTTTCTTGGCGTAGGTGGTGTTGACGCTGTCGGTGATCCATCTGTGCAGGTTTGGGGCTACGACATTGGGGTCGTCATTTTCCATGACAGTAGGGGGTGGAGTTGCTGAGGTTAGCTGGTTGTCAGTGATTCTGGTCCAATTTCTTCATGAGAGCCGGTGCTGGTGTCTGTTGATGGTGGGTGTTCTGAAGGTGAAGTGGACGCAATGATGGAATGTCCATGGTTGTTCGGTGGTGTGGCTGAAGGTGATGGAGTATCCTGTTGTTAAGAGGGGGTCGACGGTGTATCCTGCTGAGTGCGTGTGTTCGGTCATGATCTGGCAGAGTCCAATGTTGTGGAGGTTGTCGAGGAGGGATGTGGTGCAGGGATCCAGTTGGTTGTCGAGGTGGAGGTCTCCCAGCAGGGTGTAGTTGGTAGATGTGATCGCCTGCGGGGAGATGATGACTGTGATGGATTTGGCAGAAGGTTCGCAGGGTCCAGGGGGGTCGGTAGATGAGGGTTACTCAGCGGGAGGCTGGCCAGTATCTTGAATTGAAGGTGTTCCATCAGGTCTGTGGGCTCGTCAGGGAGCGCACAGCAGCCGCCATTAAGTAGGAGTCGGGACGGCTGGACAGCTCGGAGGCAGAAGCAGGGAGCAGAATTGGTCACGCTGGGGGGAGGGCCCACGGGGGCGCAGCGGCGGGGAAACAAATTAGTGGGAAAGGAGGAATAAGGGGGTAAAAAAGGAGAAAAAGAGTGAAATAAGGCAGAAAGCAGGAAAAGCACAGAAAGCAAAAAAGTGCAGAACCGACCTGATAAAAGGTGAAAAATTTGTGAAAAACGGAGCGGACTGCGGAGCGAGACAAAGGAGAACAGAGGTCCACTGGACCAACAAGAAGGCTAAGGGAAATAAGAAAATGTGGAAAAATGAGAACAAGCAGAAAAAGAGCAAAGCCAGAGGGAGAAGCAAAAAGAACAAGAAAAAAACAAAAACGGAGAGCAGTAGAGAGCGGAGCAGAGCGAGGCAGAGGAGAACAGGGATCCACTGGACCACCAGGGATGAGGTGCAGGTGATCCTGCGAGTGGAGGAGGGCCTCGAACACCAGCAGACAAGAGTGCAAGTGCAGGGGCAGGCCTCACTTAATGGTGCTGCAAGGAAGGGGGAGCAATTTCACTGACAATGAGTCAGTGGTCTTGCTCAAGAGAGGCAAAAAGCTGTGTGTCTTTGCAGTGGGGGAGTGGACGAGGTCACCCGCCCTCGCTGCACTGATTCGCTTTGATGAACTCCTTTATGGAACACTCTGTGTTGATGTATGCTGTCACTTATCAACCTTTTATTCAATCAACCTTTTATTCAATATTTCTGTAAACTGGATTTACCTGAATAAAGATACCAAAACTTTACTTTACTAATCCTTTAAGATAAATAAAGGTTTTGAAATCTTCTCCAACATTTCATTATTGACTGAACATTAAAGATCTGGCAGCTGATGATTTATGTATGACTTGGGTTTCGTTCCAGCTCCATTCACACCACGGTGGCAATGGTCCATACGACCTGTCAAACGCCATCTGGATTTCCAAACAGGTAAATCTGTAAGACAGGGTGTTTAGTCTTAAATACAATTTTGTCAATCCTGTTAGGCACTAGCACCTGTGTTAAAAAATGTCAGCATTCCCAACACCATGGTGCTCATAAATTCCACACATTACTGGAAGAGAGATATAATTTTTTTAAACACAGAGAGTTGAAAGTTAATGCTTCTAACCAACTTACTTGGAGCTTGAAGGAGAGGTCTGGGTCAAAAAAAAATTCACCGCCGTGCAGGCGCTGGAGTTGACCCCATTGTTGAAACTGATAAAACAGGGGGGAGTTGATCTTGGAGTGGAGGGTGTTTTCATTAATCCAGATGTTCTGTAGTCCAGGGAATTTGTGATATTCTATTGGCGCGCTCATTTAAACATAAGTGTAATCTGCATACATTTAGAATGCAAAGTAGTGAGATTACATCATCTGGGCTGGACCATAAAAGCAATTGTTAAAGAGCAGGGATGAAAGGGAGGGTGAGTCCAGTCAGGACTCTACCTGCATTGTATGTGCAAAGAACAAATGGCTTTCCCCCTGCCGTCTTTGTTTGCTGGCTCAAAACTTTTGAAAGCTGATGGTTCCCTTGCAAGCAAGATCAGCAAAAGAAACAGTGCAATCAGAAGAGTAATAGCAGGGCAGCAAGGTTAGTCCTAGTCTTGAGGAAATTGGTCCACATGCAGGAAGCATCATAACTCTGCCCATAAAATCGGTATTGATGAGCTTCACAGTAAGCCGAGTAGAACGCTAAATTACATTCACAGTCTCGCACAGTTGGCAGCAGCTCACTGCCAATTAGTCCAAAGCATCTTTTCAGTTTGAAATCCTTGCCTGGTTGGGGCAAAGTCTCCTTCCTCACAAGGGTTACTGAGAAGGGCAAACATTGCCATGCTCCCAGAATGGGAAGTGGTGCTTGAGATCTACATGACACTAGGTAAATACAATCGTTAAGGTCCTACTCTGGCAGGAAACTTAGGGGCATATTTACAAGAGCTAGCACTGCCACCAGGTCATTTTTTATGATGCAGTGGCAGCACAATCAGAGCTCCACATTGCTCCATATGTACAAAGTGAGGCATTGGACGCAATGCGTCAGTTTGTAGAGGCCTGTGTCACATTATAACTGCTCCAGGTATAATGCATGCAGGGTAGGTATTCCCATGTCAAAAGCCACATAGAACAGATGCAGTCAAATTTACAACTTTTCACTGCGCCACTCCACAACTTGACTGCACTACATCTTCTCAATTGAGGCGTAAGGATTGACGCAGGGCTTTTAACATGGGGCTCGCCTCTGTGTTCTGACATATTTATGGAATTGCGCCAGTCTTACAAACAACTCCTGCAATGGGTCACTTTAGCGCCAAAAGATGCGTCACAATATCTGAAGCATCCCTGAATCCTTGCGCCATGGAAATTGTATTGTAAATACAGTGCATCCATGGCACAGTTAGTACATTTGCGGCAGATGTAAGAAATGTGACTCATCGATGCCCCTTAGTGTCCTCCGTTACGGACCGAGTCGCCGCCATCAACCACGCTTGACCGCATCTTTAATACAGAAACACGTCCGATATACTAATACGACCCGGATTTATACGTGCTACACAAGCGGTGTTGTATTCCCCAGATGCCATCCTTTATGATTACACTTTAACTTTTAAAGAATGGATACTAGAGCGGTCGCTATGTAGATGAAGATTTAACCAACTAGGCAGCATTACATGTTTGAATAGTTATTGTCCTACACACCAAAAGACAACGACGTAACGAAAATATAGGGTATTAAATACTATACCTTCTGAACCAGCAAAGCTGAAAAAACGAATGAAAATTAATTACCGAAATACGCTGATGTTGTCCTGATGAAGACACACTGGTTGTGTCGAAACGCGTTGACAGAAAAACATCTACTCTGACAATCAGCTGTGGGAATCATCATAGTTTTAACTTTCCCCTTGACATTAGAGACTACTATAATTTGAACACTGTACTCTCTTTTTATCGTTTTTATATAACTTTTGTATTTGTCTATCAATTTTTATCAATGTGATTAAATTCTATATGTGATTACAAGTTTGCTTATATATTTTTTCCTTTTACTTTTGTTTATATTGTTACACTAACTAGTTGCCAGCTATCTATATTGTTTTTGCCTGGATATTGTGTTTTTCTATCAAGTGGTTGGGGTGTTACCCTGTAGGGTGTATAGTATGGATTTATCCCAGTTAAGCCTGTATCCTGAGTTCTTCCCGAAACTGGCAAAGATGTCCATGGCCACCGTAAGGGACTTACGAGGCCTCGTGAGATAGAGGAGGATGTTGTCCGCGTATAAAGAGATCCTGTCTTCCACCCGTCAGTCCAGCAAATTCCTTCCAGGGAGAGATCTTGCCTAATCCAGGCTGCAAGCGGCTCCAAAGAGAGCGCAAATAACAGAGGTGAGAGGGGGCATCCCTGCTGTGTCCCCCTTTCAAGCGCAAACACTGCAGAGATTTTATTATTGACAGAGACCTGAGCCAGGGGTTTAGAGTAGAGCAGATGCACCCACCCTATGAAGTTGGGGTCAAAGCCCAGTTTTCGGAGGACAGCCATCATATATGGCCATTCTAGCGTGTCGAGCGCCATTGCAGCGTATAGGCATACCACAACCGCACCTTCCCGGAGGGTGTGACAGCGTCCCAGCACCCCATGTAGCCGACGGAGTTTGAGCGCAGTGTTACGGTGAGGCATGAACCCAGACTGGTCCGGGTGGACTAGGGCGGGGAGAACAGGCTTGAGTCGATTTGCGAGTACTTTGGCCAGGATTTTTGGCTCTGCATTTAGTAGAGAAATGGGCCTGTATGAGGCACAGAAATCCCTTGGTTTCCCCTCTTTCGGGATAGCCACTATGGTGGCAATGCGTTGGTCTCGAGGTAAGGTGCCCTTCTCCCTGCTCTCCTCAAACATTTGCTTGAGGTACAGACTCAAGCCACCAGGCGTCAGTTTGTATAGCTCTATCGGCAAGCCATTGGGCCTGAGGGCCTTTCCCGGTTTGAGGTCCCTGATCGCTCAGTTTAGTTCTTCTATGGCAAGCGGCGCCTCAAGGACGTCTCGTTCCGAGTCTGAGAGGACGGGGAGCCGAATGTCGGTCAACAGGGAATCCGAATCTTCTTCAGGCCTCTCAGAGCCCCTGCTGTAGACCTTTCGGTAGTGCCGTGCAAACTACTCAACTATCTCACGGGGCTCCGTTACGACCTGTCCAGATTCAGTTGTGAGCTCCGCCACTACTCTCTGAGCCTGTTGCTTTTTGTCTAGCCAGGCTATTAGTTTGCCCGCTTTGTCTCCATGGTCATAAAGTCTACCCTCCCTGTCTCTGGCCATGGTTTTGGCTTCATCAGTGGCTATTGCCTTGTATTCTGCCGCTTTGAGCTCCATCAGGTGCAGCATTCTCGGTGCACCCCCCTCCTGAGCCACCCTCTCCAATGCCAGGAGGTCTTCCTCCATAGTAGTCATTTGCTTGTCCCGCTCCCTGCGGCGACCGGTAATAGCGGACTGGGCTTCCCCACTTAGTACTGTTTTAAAGGCTTCCCACAACACCGGCGACTAGTCCACAGTACCGTTATTGTCCTCGAAGTAGCGGTCAATCGAGAGGGTAAGCTTTTTCTTTATTTCTTCACTACGCATGTACCAGGCGTTTATGGGCGCTACGCAGCCCTCCTGCCTGTCCCTCAATGTAAGATGGGCTACTAATGGGGAATGGTTCGAGATTCCCCTTGCGAGGTGTTTAATGTCACGAATCGTTGTGTCACGCTGCAGCGGTGACAGTATGCAGTCGATGCGGGAGAAGGATCTGTGTGGGATGGAGAAAAATGTATACTGAGTATCCCTCGGGTGACGGAGACGCCAAAGGTCACTGAGGCCGAAGGCCTCGAGGAAATACAATAGCCACCTTTGCCCCGTTGGTATGTCCCTGGGAGGGTTACTTTCAAGGGTCTCTAACACTACAGCGTTGAAGTCACCTCCCACTAGGAGGCTCCCTTCTGGAAAGGATAGGAGAAGCTTACCCAGGTCCTGGTATGATTGGGTTTGAAGACCAGGTGGAACATAGACCGAGGCCAGGTTAATCCCACGGCCCTCCCACCTACCCTAAATTGTTACAAAGCGCCCAAGGGGGTCAGAGTCTGTGTGGTTGATGATTACCGGAAGGTTACGACGAAGCAAGATACCCACCCCGCGGGATCCTGAGGTAAATCCGGCGTGAGCCGCTAGGATATAGCCCCATCTATTTACGCGTGGCAAGTGTTGCCCAGTAAGTGTGTCTCTTGCAGGAGTACCACATCAGAGAGGTGCCTCTTGATGAATTGCAGTACAATTGTCCTCTTAAGCTTGATCCCCAAGCCCATTGACGTTCCAACTCATTATCTTCAAACTCTTATCCCACTTCATAGCAATGCATGTTTCCTATCGATACCTCCTCACCGTGACTCCCCGTGTCGTGCACATGTGTATCCATACAGTTCTGAAATGACCCTCTATGCATGATAGTACAAATTTCAACAACAGCAATACAGTCCTTGCGTGACCTGACCAATCTTCTTCGTTCACCCCCAACTGTCCCACTCCACCCCCACCCCACCCCCCCCAACTCCCTCAGATCCCACCCCCCTCCCTGCTCTCCTGCTCCGTAGGCTTTGAACTACCCACATCCCCAAGTAGCAGAGTGCCTTTCGCCCAGTACTCACCACGGAAGAGGAAGAAACAACAACTCTAAGTAACCTGTCTTCCCTTCCTTGCGTAACTGTTGTCTGGAGCGCGCACTAGCCCCGGCCCACCCCGCCACCCAAGTCTCCCCCCCACCCAAAATACAACAGAGAAACAATGCGCCCGCACTTCTCGCGCACAGCCAATTACGGGATCCGAGCATTATCAATCTATAGCCCACTCCTCCGGTCAGTGTGACGGACCCTGCATGGATTTCCAGGCCGTCAAGGAGAGATAGAGTGAGGGGGAGGGGAAGAAGAGAGAGAGAGGGGAGGGGGAATAGGAAGAACAGGGCAAAGGAAAAGGGGTGTTGTAGGGGATGAGAACCATCCTAACAGATACAGTCAACAGGCTCGCTCCTCATAAGAGCCCCTCCGAGATTGTGCCCCCCACCTCCCCCACCAAAGAGCAGCGGGTGGAGCGCAGCCCCTCCCCGTGAAACGGCCCCCTTCAATACAGTACTTTACAGTTCATGTCGGCTCCTTCCCGCAAGTTCTTCATTCTCCGTGACTAACCGCCCCGCCTAGGGTGTCCCATCTGGGGCTCGTAGACCGGGATCTCCAGGAGCGTTGACTCTGTCCGTCCAGTTCCAATCTCCCAGCCGCTGACTTTGGAGATTCAACTTGTGTGTCTCTCCAGTTCTGGGCCCCCGCTCCTTCACCCATTGCTGATGATTCCCTATCAAGCCAGTCCTGCACCTCCGCTGGCGAAGTGAAAAATATGGACTTGCCCCCCGATATGACCTTGAGTCTGGCGGGGAAAAACATCATGTACTTGAGGCCTTTTTCTCTCAACGCCGCCTTCACACCGCAAAGGATCGCCGCTCACGCTGAACTTGAAGAGTGAAGTCCGGGAAAAAACGGATGGTGACGTTTTCGTACTGCAAATCTCCGGTTTGTCTGGCCGCCTGTAAAATAGTATTTCTGTCTCTGTAGTTAAGGATTTTTGCGATGATTGTGCTTGGCGGTGCCCCCAGTTTCGTCTTTGGGATGGGTGCCCGGTGTGCACGTTCTACAGTGAAGATGGTGGACAGACTTTTGGGTTTGAGATGTTGAAGGATCAGATCCTCGACAAAAAGTTCCATGCCGGGCCCCTTCAGTCCTTCCCGCACCCCCACCAGGCGGATGTTGCTCCTTCGGGCCCTTCCGTCCTGGTTGTCCAGCCGGAGGGCCATCTGTCGATGCTGGTGTATTAGCACTTCTACTCGTTGTTCCAGCTTCTTGGTGGAGGTTTGAAGCTCCACTATTCCCGCCTCAATGGCCTTGGATCTCTCCGAAGTTTTATTTAGGTCCGCGCGTAGGAGGTTGACTTCTATGGAGACTTTGTCTATTTTCATTTCTAGGTTGGCGCCCAGCGTTTGTATGGCCGCCATGATGCTGGATAGTGACGGCTCCTTCTGGGTAGAAGATTCTTCGGTCGGACCCTCCTTCTATGGTGTGCCCTTCTGCACTGTGTATTTATTGAGCTTGTTGGTCTGAGTGGCCGTGCCTTGCTTGGGCCTCATCGTTCCTGAGGCTAGATCTCGCGCCCTGGTCAGCTGCGCTTCCTGTCGCAGCTGGGAGAGCAAGCGATGACCGGAGCGTTGATGCGGGTCCGGTACCTGTCCACCACTCCCGTCTCTCATAAGGGGGAAATCTGGGGTCCTAATCAGTATGTCGTGGGTTGTTGGGCCGCTCTCTCCTCCTCGCCCCTGGGGCCTTTTCGGCCTTCACAAGCCGCAGCCGCCGCCACCCGGTGACATTGTGGCATATGGCGCCCACTTCAGTTATCTGGTGCAGTACAGTGCCTTCTGAAATAGAAGGGGGTTCCCCAGGGCCAATGAATGATATAGGCAGGAACGAAGGGGAAAACACATATGCAAATAGAAAAAATCACCCTGCCAAGAACGATAAATAGTGGTCCCAAGTGGGATCCAGTATTGATTAGGAGGGAGCAATTTCAAGTGAGTACCTAGGACCAAGGAGACGAATGGACCACAGTCAAATCATCCTTTATAGAAAATATATCTTTTTTATTTTGTTTGATTTAGTACAGTTAGTCATATTAGTAAAGTATTCAAAAAATGGTAGATACAAAAATTCATAAAATCATCAGTGCTATTCATCATTTCATGGACGGAAGAAAATTCATAGACAAATAAACATAGAAAAATACAGTGTTCCACTCACTCCAGGGGGTAAAACGGGGGGCTCAACAGACACTCGTATCTAAAAAATCATTCATACTCTAACACATTCAGTCACTTCATAGAGGTGATTAACATTTGGCCTGCAACAGAGAGAAGATGGAGTTGTGGTTGCATGGGCGTGGGTACACTTTGGGGAAGGCAGGAAGATGGAATATTGCAGCCGTTCCTGATGGTAAACGCCGTAATAACGCCAACGCACGTTTTGGTGTGGGGCACCTTCGTCAGGGCTGGCAGAAGTGAGGGGGGGGCACACTAGCTGAAAAAATTCAAATAAACGATATTTAAGTATATCATAGATTAAAGGATTAACATTACACAGGTTTAGCATGACATAGGTTTGCACATTTTCAGAATTCTCATTGGGTTTCCTATAGTGGACATTCAAATAATATTTCAAGACATTCATATAATATTTCGAGCATCAAGCCTATGGGACACATCAAAAGATGGTCTTGGTCTAGGCATTCACAGGTAGCTCCCAGGATAAAATCCCCCGAGGACTGGCAAATAGTCCAATCCACCGGGGTAAAACCGGTGAAGACACAGAGATTCTCTAATCAGACTACAAACATTTTTCAATCATACTTCATATAACATGTTCTCATAATTATGGGCCCTTTTAATTTTAAGTAAACTGATCCAGATCTTCTTCCCAGGTTAAAGTATGCTATGAGGGAATATGCTCTAGGATCATACCTGAGGGAAATGAAGGTCGAAAATCTAGAAGACAGGGTCCTTTCTGAGGGGTCAAGAGGGTAAGTAGGGGAAATTCCGGGAGAAAGGAAGAATCACACTGAAAGGATTAAAGACAAGGACACCCCTGCCACAGTTAAACTTCTAGTTGGATCTGGGGTTCCTACAATGGGAGCGTCGAAGTAGGGAATGGGGAAATTCAGGGAACAAGAAAGCCATGAGGCATACTTACCTAGTAGACTGGTGGGAAACTGATCAATGGCGAAATTGTGGTCGATCAATTCAGGCAGGATTTTTAAGGGAGTTGGCTTCCGTTATTTAGGGAGCACTAGATAAACAATAGGGCATATTTCAGAAGAGGGTTATTTTCCCCCCATGATATATAGACAGAGGTAAAAAGCCAATAAGTGAACGGGCAGATGGGAAGGGTCTCATAGGTGAACTCACCTGGACAAGATATCATGCTATCTGCCGCGTCTGGATGCTGGTAATGCAGTGGGAGTCGAAGGATGGAGCAATCTTAGATAATAAGTAAGTCAGGCTGGGAACTGAATAAAAGATAAGATAGATGAGACAGTAATGGGAGTTAAGGCTCTCCGAGTGGTATGGACATAATCTAAGGCGGTAGAGGTAGCAGATATGCCGATTCTCAGCGAGGGCTCACCTGATGATACGGGAGTTCACGCTGCCTGAAGGAGATGTGGGAGCAACATAGGACTCATCACAGGCATGCAATACTATCAGGCATTTCAGGTTCAGATCTGGAGACGGGATCTATGATCGGGGAAAAGGAAAACATAAGGGAAGTAAGGCGGGTCATGGATGTATATTAGCAGGATCGGGGGTCCGAGGGGAAGAAGGGCTTACCTCAAAGGAAATCCGAAGTGCTCGAATCCACAACGCGGGTCGATCAAATCTAGGTGCTAGCTGCTGCCAGGATAACCGGGAACAGAGACCAGGGGGAGATCGGTCGTCTTAAATATGGGTCCAATTAATTGGATTCTAATCACCTGGATCGCGCTCAGGTAATGCGGGTAAACAAGGGACTAACGGATCGAGGTCCGTCGGATTTGGGCGCCATCTTGGAACGATAAAGAGCAATGTTAGGCGGAAGGCGAGTGAATCGCTCTAAGGTAATGTGTGTAAACGAGGGGCTAAAGGGTCGCGGTCCGTCGGATTTGGGCGCCATCTTAGAAGGGGGTTACTATGATGGAAAACAATGTAAGGCAGAGGGAGTGTGGAACGGTAAATAGGTTCAACAGAGGGTCAAAGAAATGGATGGAAGCGTCATGGTGGACGGCAAGGAGATTAAGTGCAGCCCTCAATTAGGAGTGTCGTCTTGAAGTAGTGCTATAAAGATACAGGAGAGAATACACTCCAGGGGTAAGGAATGGAACTGATTAGAAAAGAATTAAGGGAAAAGCATCATAGTAGACGGCAAGAAGACTAGGTGCAGCCCTCAATTAGGGGTGCCATCTTGAGGCAGTGCTGTAAAGATACAGGAGGGTATAAACTCCAGGGGTAAGGAAAGAGACTGATTAGGGAGAGAATTAAGAACAGAGTGGGATGAAAGAATACTGACATGTATGGAGAAAAACGGGTCTCAAACCAGCAGGGGACCAGGACTCATAGGCCTAATGGGTTTAAAGGGTGGACCAAGGGTGGACTTTATAAAAAAGTGTTCTGCCATTGGCATTCTTCATTAAGACCTTTGGTGACAAAATTCATCAGGAAAATCCAAAAGACCTCCCTTTTTTTGCGGAGGTTTACTGGATCAGTTCCATGTCTTACTTTAATTTTCTCCAGTATAAACCAACGAAGGTCATTTTCTGTGTGTCCCTTTTCCACCCAGTGGGATACAATAGTGGCGGACGTCTTGAGGTTTCTGATGTTGGACTTGTGTTCCCCGACTCTCACCCGGCATTCACGTACAGCTTCTCCCACATATGGGAGATTGCACGGGCATAAGATGACGTAAACCACATTGCTACTTCGACAGTTGGTAATTGTCTCATTACGAGCCACTGAAATGGTTTGCTCTGTAGTGGTTATAGAGTCGCCAGTTATGGCCTGTGGACATGCATGGCATGAACCACATCTGTGGTTTCCAAAGACTGGTTTCATACTGGTTATAGCACTTTGTGTGCCAGTGGTGGTCTCAGCTATCTTCCCTCGAATAAGGTGGTTCTTTAAGTTTTTGTTCCTTTTGAACGCGAAGATAGGTCTTGGTATGGGGGTTCTGTTCTTTTCCAAATTCAAAAGGTGCCAGCTGGAGTTAATGGCTTGATCAACATTCTCAGAAGGTTTGGGTTGAAACATGTTCTCCCTGTTGGTGTATCTTGCTCTTTTAAAGGAGTCCTTGACCAGTTTGGGGGGATATCCGCGGTGCAGTAATTTCTCTTTGAGGATGTCAGACTGGGTAAGGAAATCATGGATATCCGAACAATTTATCCGGATGCGGAGGAATTGACTGCAGGGAATACTCTCCTTCTGACAGCGTGGATGGAAACTGCTGAATTGAAGGAGAGTATTCCGGGCAGTCGGTTTTGTGTACAGGGATACTTTGATGGCTTGGTCGCGATGTTCAATCCAGATGTCAAGGAACTCAATTCTCTGCGAGTTGGAATGGCAGGTAAAACGTAGATTGGGATCAGCACAGTGTAGCCATAGGATGAATTCGTCCAGAGTGGTTTGATCCCCCTACCATATAAAGAAAATGTCGTCAATAAATCGTTTCCAATTTTTGGCATTCTCATGGAAGGGGGCCATTTCATTGAAGATGTTCATTCTCTCGAATTCCCCCATGTGTAGGCAGGCGATGCTGGGAGCACAGCTTGCTCCCATACTCACTCCAGCAGTTTGCCTGTACAGGGTGTTCCCAAATTCAAAGTAATTCTCGAAGAGAACTATCTCCAGACATTGGAGAATGAACTCTGAGTTACTGATCTCGGGTCTGGTGGATAAGATGGTTTTGATGGTGTTATATGCTCCATGCTAAGGTATGTTGGAATATAAAGATTCCACATCCAGCGTTACTAAAAGTTCACGGTTTTCAAAAAATAGTATGCCCTCAATGAGGCCAATGAAATGGCCTGTATCCTTGACATACGATTCGAGTTCGGTAACCAGAGGTTTGAGGAAATTGTCAATATATTTCGAGAGAGGCTCCGTGGCCGATCCTATGGTGGAGACAATCGGTCTCAGAGGTGGATCTAGTTTGTTCTTGTGAGTTTTGGGAACACCATATATGATGGGGATCCTGGTGTATTTAGGCGTGAGAAATTCTGCTTCTGCCTCACAGATGGTTTGGTTTTCTGCTGCTTGTTCTACTATCTTCAGAATCCGTTGTTTCAAGTTGTTCTCCAGGTTACGATGTGTGATGGTATAGAGCCCGGAGGATGACAGGAGTTCATTCATTTTGGCAAGGTACTTGGCCATGTCGAAGATAACAATCCCTCCCCACTTATCACAGGGTTTAACTGTGATTTTTTTGTTGTTTTTCAGTTCCTTAAGGATGGTGTTTTCAGGCTCCCACAGGTTGGTAGCTGGGATTGGGACATATCTGGTCATTTTCTTGATCTTTCTCATAACGGCCTTCTCAAAGATGTTGACCTCAGGTCCAATCATTTCCAAGGATGGGGTGAAGGATGAAGGAGGTCTGCACCCTGATTTGTTCTCAATGAGGATGTTGGGGGGATTGTCCGAGAAGAACTTTTTGAGACGTATCTTTCGAAAGAATAATTGAAGATCTCGATGGAACTCAAATTTGTCAAAATTACTCGAAGGGACAAAGGATAGTCCTCGGGTAAGCAGGTGGGTGGCCGATGGATCAATTGCTTCACCCGTGAGGTTGAATACTGGGATGCCCTTTATGTTCTCCAGTATTGTTGCTGGCGGGTCTGGACGTACTTATGGGGCTGACCTCGACCCTGATGGAAGTTCCTCGATTGGGGTGTCCGCTGGGTTGGGCGGGAGGTGCCCCGGCGCTGCCCTAAAAAATGGTTCTGAGGGTTGTTTCTTTCATATGAGCCATTTCTATTGAGCTGATTGGAGCTATGTCCCTGATCAAAGTTGGAATCATATTCATCAGGGGTATCGCCCTCCGAATCCATACTTTCAGAGAAGGTGGTAACCTTCTTACGCCCCCAGTTGGGATTGGGTCCGCGTTCATGGCTGTCATTTTCATTGGTGTAGAACCTGGTGCCAAGATATGGGTAGGCACGTTCTTGTGAATAGAATTGGATATCTTTACGTAATTTTTCCATCTTCTGTTTCAGAAGGTAATCAGAGAACGAGTCCAGATCTAATTGGATCTCTTCTAGTTTTTTCTTTGCCAGGTCAACCGCATCTCCATCTTTGAGTTTGTCCTCTAGCTCTGAAATGTCCTTGTTTAGGAGGTCTATAACTGCCCGAACGGTTTCGACAATTAGCATCATCCAGTCCCTGCAGCCACAACTCCATCTTCTCTCTGTTGCAGGCCAAATGTTAATCACCTCTATGAAGTGACTGAATGTGTTAGAGTATGAATGACTTTTTAGATACGAGTGTCTGTTGAGCCCCCCGTTTTACCCCCTGGAGTGAGTGGAACACTGTATTTTTCTATGTTTATTTGTCTATGAATTTTCTTCCGTCCATGAAATGATGAATAGCACTGATGATTTTATGACTTTTTGTATCTACCATTTTTTGAATACTTTGCTAATATGACTAACTGTACTGAATCAAACAAAATACAAAATATGTATTTTCTATAAAGGATGATTTGACTGTGGTCCATTCGTCTCCTTGGTCCTAGGTACTCACTTGATATTGCTCCCTCCTAATCAATAGTGGATCCCACTTGGGACCACTATTTATCGTTCTTGGCAGGGTGATTTTTTCTATTGCACACGCAGTACAGTGCCTTCGCCCGTTCCCCGCCAGCAGTTCTCACCCGTATACTATGGGTTCTCCCCAGTGTCCACGGGAGAGGTAGGCAGGGGGGAGCTGCGTCAGTCAGAGGAGCACTGTCCCTGCCTCTGGGGCGGCTCAGCTATCACCGTCACAAGATATGCCTTTTTTACCGGCGTCCTCAAGCCTGCGTTGTCATCTGCTGGCCACCGCGCCTGGGCTCCATGATACTGGGGTAGCGGTAGTGTTGTCTGTGCGAACAACGCTGTTCGCGCCAATCTTTTTGCCCCGACCAGGCCGCAAGGCAGGGGACTTGCCTGCCGCAATAGCCGGCCGCTGAGCACCCTCGCTCCAGGCCTGTTGTCGGCTGCCGAGTCTCAGAGGCGCGGAGCGGCAACAGAGCCACGTATCACGGCCCAAACCAGACCGCCAGGTGCAGCTTCGGAAGGGCTGTGCTGCGCTGCGCTCAGGACGCAGAATCCGTCGGATATTGAGCGGATTTCAGCGGGTGGAGGACTCGGTGAAACGGAGCCCTCGGGTTAGGCAGCCATCTTAGCAGGCGCCTAGCCATGCCCCCGTAAGTGGTGATTTTAATATACATCAGGACGTGATGAATATCCAGTCACAAAAATATCTAGGAAGGAAACCGAGGGTGCATAGGGTAATTAGAGCATTTACAGACACTCGTGGTCTGTGTGATGTCTGGGTTGAAAAAAAAGCAAACAGATCCTGGATTCACATATTTTTCCATCCGCATAGGAAATTCGTACGGCTGGACTATTTTCTTGCTTCCCATCTATTGATAGGTAGTTTTAACATTATAAAACTCCCTCAATTGTATTCTGAATATAACCCCTTGATATTAGAGGTAAAAGAGGTCAGCAAAGATAGACAAAGTGCTCAATGGTCTTTTGATAAGTAGCTGCTCTCAGATGAAGAATGTAGTATTTTTATTAGACAGTGGGCACAGGAATTTTTTGATTGCAATAGGTATAATGCATCTCGTGAGATAGTCTGGGATACATTTAAAACTGCCCTGAGAGGTCAGACAATAGGGTATGTAGCTTGTTGTCAAAAACAGCATAATAATAAAATTGATCAATTAATTAACAAACTATCTAAACTAGAGGCAGAACATATTCAGATAATAAATAAGGGCAGCCCAGAGTGTTTAATCGTTGAACATATGACCTGATTAGCTATCGCTAAATCAGAAATAAATAGATATTTTAAGAACAAAATCGCCCAGATGTTCAAAGCATATCGTAGGGAGCTTTATGAATACGGGGAGGCTACGGGTGACTTTTAGCACTAAGAATACAACAGAAAACAGTTAGAAATAATATAGTTAAAATGAGGGGTAGCAATAATCAGTTAGTATCCCGTCCACAAGAAATAATTGGGGTATTCGAGGAATTTTATACTAAGCTTTATTGCTCAGAGGAAAGCTCATCTGAAGTCGATGAACATGAGGAAAGAACTGATGAACATCCTCTTCTTCCACAATTAGATTCTGAGGCCGCCTAGAATTAGAAAGGGAAATAACTATAGAGGAAGTTAAGGAGGTCCTAGCATCCCTAGCACTGGGGAAAGCTACAGCCCCTGATAAAATCCCTTTAGAAATGTATAGATTATTGTTGCCCCAAATACTCCCTATCATGCAAGCTTTATTTGTTAGCATTCAATATAGAGGGATCCCACCCATTTCGTGGCAGGAAACAGATGTGGTTGTCTTTCTAAAAAAAGGTAAAACAAAAATAATGGCCACCCGACTACAAAAAACTATCGTTGCTCTTATATCACCAGGGCAACCTGGCTTTGTTCCCAGCAGGGGGAACCACAGACCATACACAGAGGGTTATTTCAATCTTGACATAGCAGAGGCGGATGAGGTTGAAATGGCTGTGGTCCTCCTGGACGCCAAGAAGACCTTTGATCGGGTGGCCTGGCGATACTTATGGAGGTGTTTGGAAGATAGAGGATTTTATCCAGGAATTTTAAAGGCTCTCCAGGCAATGTATTTCAAACCACATGCTCAGATTCAAATTATGGGTCATACTTCCATGAGGATAAAGACAGCTAGGGGGACGAGCTAAGGTTGTCCCTGCTCCCCTATTCTATTTGCATACTATCTAGATCCTTTTATCAACCATTTTCTACATAATCAGTTGATAAAATCAGTTAAAATCTATGATTATGAGACAAAAAAATGTGCATATGCAGATGACATCACGATTATTACAGCGTCACACTGAATGGCGGCGGCGGCCGGTGATCACCGCTGTTGTATGCTGCAGCGGCCGATGAGCAGGAGTGCCCGAGGGGAACAACGGGAAGAATCGGTCATGAGGAGTGAATAGGAGGCGCTGTGACTGCATGACTGCGAGCGCCCGCCTGGCGCCTCGTGACTGCGGCCGTCTGGGGTCTTGATCTGCCAGCGTGAAGAGCCCCCAGCAGTGGGGAGGTCAGCCTTGGGAGCAGAGAATTCCCAGGTGAAATGTGGAGGCCTGGGGCGGGTACGATTTGTACCGTAGGAACCCGGGCAGGACTTGACTGACTTTAATATGGCACCCAGGCAGGACTTACCTGACCTAAACATGTATAAAAACACAGGAGTGGTAACCTGTCAACCTTGTTGGGATTGGGGTAGAGAACTGTATATGTAGAACAATATCCCAACTGGTATAATTTGTAGACAATTAGTAAGGATATGAATGCAACATTATCAAGCGAGAAACAAGGAGACTCTGTATATTTGTCATGTGTGCTCAAGGCATCATTTACTCCATATTTATCTCAAAGGATCGGGCAAGTACAATTACAGTTAATATCAGCACTGCAATTTACAATTCAAGCATAACAATCCAAAGTTGTACAAGGTGCACAAGTGAAGAAGTGAATAACACTACGGCGACACATGTGACATAGTGATCAGCGTGAGCGGTGCAAGGTGTTTGTGCATAAATATATACAGTGAATAAAAACAGAGTGGTTTCGAAATGATTTGAAATAGTTAGTTTCTGTTTGTCAATCGTTGCGAGAACCACTGTGTGAGGGGCGCCTAGCGTCTTGCTGATAAGTCGACGGCGTTTCGATCCGTAAAAATTGGGACTGGGTGGGTTGGTGGCAGTGCTGTCGGTGGGAAGAAGGGCATGTGTCAGAAGGGGTGGGGTTAAAAACAACACCTTTTTTCTCGCTTGATAATGTTGCATTCATATCCTTACTAATTGTCTACAAATTATACCAGTGGGATATTGTTCTACATATACTGACCTAAACATGGCGCCCGCCGGATAGGGAGGCAGCATGCTGGTTTGAGACTGACTTCCACACTGGGAATCTTCATACAGGCCTGCTCAGAGTTGTTGACCAGCGGCAAGCAGGAGCTTTGAGATCTCCACCCCCATCGGTGGAAATGGGTGCCAGCTTTAGATTTTGCAGGTGTTGAACCTGGTCCCCAGTGTTGGGGAGGGGCACATGATTGTTTCTTCTGAAGAAGGAGGAACGCCCCCTGGGAAGTGGTGGAGTGGCATCACTATGAAGGTGCCTGGGGACCCCCTACACTCTTTATTCTAAGCTGAAATATTCCTTACAGAGCCCTCTCAGGACAGTGCCTGACCTTAAGATGGCATCTGGTTTTTGTTCGAACTGTGGTATCTCATCTCTCCATCTCCCCCGCTTTATTATGACATCCTCTGATTGCACCTGATCATTATCCTGACAGCGGAGTCCGAGCACTATGTCCGATTCCCGGTGGAGCTGCTCGGTTCAGCTATAGAGGAGTCGGGCCCGGGTTCATCCTCTCGGCCATCACCTACCCAGCCGGACATTGGGCACAGTTTCTTCCCGTCTCCCTGTTTTTCTCACATCCCTCCCCTGATGAATTTCCGTAACTTGGCTTTTTTTCCCCATGTTTATTTTGCTCTTGGAACAAATGTAACTTGTAACCTGTAACTCTGATCCTCATGTAAATACTGCCTGTACCTGCCTAAAATGATGGCCGCAACAAACCCTCCTGCATCTCTCCTGACCTTATCTCCCTCCTCCCCTACCCCCTACCCCTACCCCTCTCCGCTCTACTCTTCTCCACTTTCCTGCTACTGACCTTTACCCTCACCTGTCCTGGCCCTTAGTCCCCACCTTGTTTATCTGTGAATTTTCCCTCGTCAATTGAGATATAGCTATTTAGTCTGATGCCCGATGGATCTACCTGGTTTAGCTATAAGGGAGACAGGCCGGGGATTCCCTCCTTGGAAGTCACCTACCTAGTCGGTCTTTAGACAGACTTCCTTTCGTCTCTCCTGTTATCTCCTCCCGCATCCTCCCTCTATTTATGTCTCTCCTTCTCTCCTCTCTCAATGTATTGAGACTGACCTATTTTGTCTGATGCCCGATGGAGCTCCCTGGTTTAGCTATAGGGGAGATGGGCCGTGGATTCCCTCCTTGGTCGGCACCTACCAAGTCGGTCTTTAGACAGACTTCCTTACATCTCTCCTTGTTGTCTCTTCCCTTATCTCCCCTTTCTCACCTCCGTTGCCCCCTCCACTACTTTTCTCTCTCCTTTCTCTCCTCTCCTAATTGTATTGCCTATTTTTCGATGTATTGTTTAACTGTTGATCTTTTTCTGTTTCATTGTTGATTCTCATGTAAAGTGCTCTGATACCTTCGGGTCTAGCCAGCGCTATATTGAACATTTTAAATAAAAATAAACAGTGGAGAACTTTGGGCGATTAACATTAATCCAGTATTGCAAATAATATATAATGACTTAAGACGCATTAATAAGCTACATTTAACAATTATCGGTCGAAATATATGTAATCAAAATGAAGATTTTCCCTAAAAGTTTGTATCCTATTCGGGCAACTCCATTGGAGCTTGCTGCTACTAAAATACACAGAATCGAGGCAATGTTCTCTAAATTCATTTGGGGGTATCAAAAGGTACGTCAAACCTACAAATATCTGATGCTACCAAGGGACCGGGGAGGATGGGGAGCCCCTAGTGTACAGTTGTACTACTGGGCTATGGCCCTGCAACAATTTGGAACACTTTATCATCTTCAAAGGGATGAGGTGGAACAATCTCAAATACCCATTATATACCAACTGACGATGGGTAACAAGGCGATGGGATTGTTACGACAAGCAGACACACTGTATAAAAACCCTCGATATAAGCACATTCAGATGGTGGTTAGGATTTGGAAAAAAGTAGCAAAAAATTGTAAAATTAGCAGTTATAACAAATACTCCTCACTCTGGCATTCTAACTTTTAGGCATCAACATTCTATGATGGAACGGCTAGGAAGTGGGAACTGGCGGGGGTGACATTACTAGTAGATTTATATTCAAATACGAAACGAAAATCTTTCTTAGAATTAGTTCAAAAGTTTGGTATACACAAATACTCCTGTTTTAAATATTTACAAATTCAAAATCAAATTAGAGGGCTCCCTTTAGATCTTATCAAAATGGGTCCGGTTCCTATATTGAAAATAGCGAAAAACCCAGACAGTAAAATTAAGGATTTTTATCAAGAACTAATGGCAAAGATGTCAGATGATATAGATAAATCAGAATCTAAGTGGGCCCATAAGCTTTTGGATGGGGAAATAGATCTTGATATAGTGCTAGAGATTGGGAATAAGGTGCTAATGGCTGCTAACCTCAAAGCCCAGCAGTATAAAACTGTATATAATCTCTACTATACACCAGCAAAATTATTTGGGTGGGGGAAGAGGCAAAACGATAAGTGCCCAAGATGTCAGGTGGGACCTGCGGATAGTATGCATATGTTTTTTTCATGCGAAAAGCTGAACACGCTAAAAACGGGTATCGAAAATTTCTGGTTCCAGCTATTTAATAGAGAAAATAAAATTACTTCAGTTATAATGCTGCTAGGCTTCGATGCTCGATTAAATCTATTGATGAGGAAACTGGACTTTGTGTTTTTAACAATGGTGATAGTACGCTTATTGATCACCACAGTTTGGAAAGACAGTGAGCCACCTACATATTTTCAATGGCTCTATAGGCTATTATATCTTGGCCGACAGGGAATTGCCTTCTATAAATGTAAAGGGAAAAGGGCTAGGATGAAGGGTGAGAGTATATGGGCACCCCTTATAACATGGTTGGAAGAAAAGGGGCGGCAAGGGATTGGGTAGTTATGTATTTATAGAAAGAATAGGATTTTTTTTATTTTTAGGAAAAAACTGTGTACATACACAGATTTAAAAAGAACTTTATGGTTTGTGGCCTACAGGAAAAATGTCAATGGAATGTAAAAGATGTGTTAAGATCTGTATGATATCTTTGATTTCAATTAAAAAAATTAAATTAAAAAAAGAGTGATTGTGTACTTAGAAGCAGCACATTCCAAAGCTGGTCTTCACCTTGACTGTCCTCTGTAAGCAGGGACTTCATCACTTAAACAATTCATACATTGCAGCATCTCAGTGAAGTGCACTTTAAGCACATCCCTCCCTAAACTCTCCTTTTATAAATGAACCTGTAGTTACTAGCCATCCTATAAGTCAGAACGACAGCCAAGTTTTCATGAACTAAGTGTAACATCTGGAACGTCATGTTAGTGAGAACATCCCATACAAGCGGTTCCTGAGTTTTAAGACCAACTTTACTTTTGTAATCGAGCTTTGTTTTGGAGCCCACCAACCAGCACCTGCCGTCCCTGGAACGCAATCTGTAACTGACTTTATTCAGATATCTGGACCAAAATGCATGGACTGACCGGGAGGACCCAGAGGAATATAGAGTGAGGCAATTAGGTAAATTCCAATAACACATTTCAACACAAGGGCAATACAACAACTACATATATTAACTAAAGGTAAAGAGTAAATATTAAGACTACAACACAGTGGGCTCTGTGCCGGCCACCACAATGAAGAGGTGGTGGCCAGTGGCCGGTGGCTGGTGGAGGGGGCACATGCCCCCTCCACCAGGGAGAGCGTGTGCAAGGGGTTTAATAATAAAAAAATTAAAACTTACCTGGAGCTGCCACCCACCTCCTGTGTCGCGCCTCGTCCTTCCTAGTCCCAGCAAGCACTGGGGCAACGTCACAGACTCTGGGTGCAATCCCCGCACTGCTCTCATTACTTGAGAGCAGCCCCAGGATTGGCCTGAGTGAGCTGGAAAGACGCTCTGCTCACACCAGGGAGTCTGTGAGGGTTTCTCCAGCCCAGCTGTTCAATGCAGCCGGGCTGGAGAAACCTAAGTGCCCATGTTTGTTTTGGTCGGCCTGAGATGGCCAGGCAAACACCTATGCGCACTTAGGGAGTACACATAGCAATCCTTCTCCCCATGCCGCTCCCCTCTCTGCACAACCAGGCTCAGAGCCGGCCCATGAAAAATAAAATGATCCTAGAACATCATTTTATTTTTCATTTGCTGGCTATGAGCCAGACAGTGGGGCGACGCTCCTCCGCCATTGCGGAGGAGACACCACTGACTGAGTGCGCCTACTTCACAAAGGTAAAGTTACACTTTTGGGTAAGTTTATGGTTTTTGATTGTTTTCACACACTACGACTTAAAAGTAGGTTTATGACTGTTGAAACACACATGAAAAGAACAGGAAAGGCCTATATGAGCGGAGTTCTCCACCCCGACTGGGAGTATTTGCTGTTGTAAATTTACTTTTAAATCATAGTTTTTGAATGCCCCAAAAAATGTAAACTTGCACAAAAGTGTGTTGGCCTTTATGAATTTGGCCATAGGTCTCAATGACACCATAATATTGTTGTATAGCATTTTAGGACCCTGGTGTAATTTTCCCGACTAATGCCCTTATATAGATATAAATCACCATGTCCTTGTATAGGCATAGAAATCATAACTATATTTAGACATAGCCCAGGCAGTCCAAATACAGCATGGATACTTCCACTAGTTCCGAAAATCCACAACAATTTCATGGAAAAAGTCGGGTTCAGCAGTTAGGAACTTCCCCTTGCTTGAATATTGATTTTTCCAAGAACTCATGGAGTTTCAAAGAACTACGACTCTTTGATGACGGTATTATGTCCAACTGAACGTCAAAATCGGCACCTTCAAGGTATAAATATGCCCACACTTGCCATAGCAAACACACAGTGGTTTGGAGCAGTTCGACTATCTACTTGCCCGACGCATCTCGCTACAGCAAGTGCCAAAGGAAGTGGACCATCCAGCAGACGCACTGAGAGAGACGCTGTCTTTTCTCTTGCCGAGAAATCCAGCTCCAGTGTTTCCAAGCTCCCCTTGCCGGGTGTTGGTAAATCGAGTCCTAAGACAGAGAGATACCGGACCTCCTTCATTCTAAACCAAGGTACGGAGCTGATTAGACCCTAAGAGGAATCTTGGATAGATTCTTGGCAAAAGAATACTAAACTTATGCTGCACCACACTTACTTCTTTCCTCGTACTAGGCTTAGGTTAGGTACATGGGAGTAGGCGCATCTTAGAAGCACCAGTTGAGTACTTTTACTCTTTATTTATTTATGTATGTGTTGTATGGCTTAGAAACCATACAATGCTTTTACAGTATTATTTTATAAAACTCTTCTTGCTGCTCGCGTTATACTTTACAGCCAGTATTACGATTGTAGCAGTTAATTTCTTCTGCATGAGAAAAAAGACTTTTCAATAAATACTTTTATTGAAAACGCCCATCTCTCTATTTCGCTGCACGTCTGGTGAAATGAAACATGCACGAATGACTAAGTAAAATATCTATCTATTGTTTCCACAACTCTGAAAATACGTTTTATTTTAGGGAAACAAAGTTGTCATGTTTATGCAGTTGTCAGAAACTAATCCCTTCTTGTAAATTCGAGAAAGTTTCTAGTGACCTCTGAGCTAGCTGGCACTCATAATTAAGTCTAATATATTCAATAGAGACCCAGTCAACCTAAGTCCTACGTCACATCTATAGGATATATTATTCCAATTCGCAGAGCCTATTGGGAATACAGGAACTACACTACATGGCGCCCAATGTTTGGTAAGGCACTAATTTACCCCTAGATGCTAGAGTAATTCAGTTGTGCTTTTCACAGAGACCCCTTTTTCCCGTAAAATACTCCAATAGACGTCTGGAGTGGGTTAAATGATAAAATATCCGCCATAACTGATTAGGACGAAAATCCTATGTATAGTTTTTGGTTGGTTCAACGTTGAAGGATACAGTGTTACAAAATATTGTGCACCTTATCTTTGTTTCCTTGAAACTTTCTGTGCAAACTTTCAGTCAACAAAATGTTGACTAGTGACGAAGAAAACGTTGGAGATGCAGTAAATGCAAACCAACCGAGTTTAAACCTTACAGCTTTCCAAGAAACCGATGTGGATGCTATAATCATCCCGGAAAACGTACGGAAAACCATCACTATAAAGCTTATACAAAATGGCCTATCATCGAGAGGTGGTAGGGTTATATTTTTCATAGAGGCACAAGAATATTGGCAGACAGAGGTATTCTATTCATGGATTATCTTCCCTGAAGCAAAGCCAAGAACACATGTGTTCCACTTCTACAAGATAGAGGAACCTCCAGCCGAATACGTTCCTTTCGAGGACATTGAAATTCCACTAACTTCCCAAGAGAATCAGCTCTGGTTCAAAGACGCCCTACAACATCAAAATCACATTACCAGGCTCGGTCCACTAGGTATATCAGGAGCAACATGGCTGGTACTAGCCAGTTATACACCACATCCTGACATTGACATAATGACAGATGTAGAACTGTTAGCTCAGCTAAAATAATTAATTAAAATATATAGACGGTAGGTTCAATATGTCATGCGGACTCTAACAGTCAAACCTGCTGTAAGAATTCCACAGTACACCCCACATCAGGGGAACACAAACAAAATCACACCACAGACTATACAGTCAGTCATTGGTAAATTACCAACAGAAAGGTAACAAATTACATTCTGGTTAGCTAAAAAAATTACTCAAATCGAGGCAGTATTTCCCGATAGTACACCTCATGAGAAACACAGGATTCTAACAATCTGTTTACCAATGGGGATCGCACCACACCTGGAGGACTGTGACACTTGGGGTACAGTCTTTGCAGCAATCTACACAAAAACACATGGTGTTCCGTTCATGGCGGTAATACCAGATGTCGTGAAACAGGTTCAAAATGAATATGGTGCAGAGCCTGCTTTAAATCTTGGTATGAAGTTACTGAAGGATTTCAAACAGGTCGCAGCTATAATATTAGCTAATATTAAAGGTGAAGCAGCATCCGTGGCAATCCGTCAAAAACTAAAAGAACTTGATGTAACTGAGCAACCATATGAACTAGCCAGAATAATAGAAAAATCCTATGAGGAACTAGGTAGAGATAGTTTGGTTGGAAAACCAGTAAAGCCCGAACTAACAGAAAATCCTGAAAAAGTTTTTATTAAAACACACTCACTGCTCCTAAAAAGAAGTGGGAAAATACTAGAGAGAAGCTTTCACAATCTAGAGGTAAGTCTCCTCAAAAGGAGCCCTCTGAAAAGAGGTATAACCTTAGAAACAGGGATAATTTGAGAAAAAATGATAGATATCAAGATACCGATACACTTTCCTCTCGTACCTTTCAGACTTCCTCACAGAAATCGGAAAGAAGAGGACGATCAGAACACAAGGAGGAACACATGAAGTCCAAAGACGATCAACACGTTCCAAAAAATACGAAAACTCAATTCACCAAGAAGAAGGTAGCAAGTCTAAAAATCAGACATGCCGAGGATCTTGAGGACACAACTCAAGAACGGGGAGTGGGCCCAGACAATGCTGGACAGCGCGGCAGAAGTTGCCATAGCTCGCAAGATCCTGGAGGATCATCTGGAGACAGTGGACCTGAATGAATACATTCAAGTTGAAACTGCCGATACCAGGGTTAGTGTACCCCATAAGTTATATGAAGTAACACTCCGGATAGAGGGGGACATAACTAGAAAAATGAGAACACTCTTTTGGGAAAAACTCTCTAAGGGTTATGACATTCTTCTGGCTGAAAAAGACTGGCCACCAGAATTTGTCAGGGAGTGCCCACATGGCGAAGAGATCATTATGCCAGCCTTCTCAAATCATATTCCTATTCATAAAAAATACACCTATGCCAGAAAATGGGCTGTGGCCCAGGCTCCAGCATTATATATAAAAATTATGTGGGATGGGATGAGGACTCTCCTCACCATAAGATCCGTTTAAAAAATCAACCTACTTCTCAGAGGCAGTATGGAGATAAGCAAGAAGCTAAAAAACAGGTCAGGGAGATCTTAGATCAAATTGAATACCAAGGGGTGATTGAAACATGCACCTCGTCCATGAACAATCTTTTGTTTCCTGTCTCCAAACCAGACAATACATATTGTCTAGTTTTGGACTACAGACATTTAAATTCTTGTTGCAAAACCTTTGCAGTACAAAATGCACACAGTGCAGCACTGATGAATAACATCTTGCACAAAAAATATAAAACAACATTAGATATTTCTAACGGTTTCTTCTGTCAAAATATCACACCTGAAAGCAGGTATTTGACCGCTTTCTCAATTATGGGGACACAGCGTCACTTCTGTTGTCTCCCCCAGGGATTCAAGAATAGTCCAGGGTTATTTTCAGCCAGAGTAACAGAGTTACTACAAACATATGATGATGAGGTATTATCTTATGTGGATGACATCGATCTTACAGATGATGACTTGGACAGGCACTTGAACAGGGCGAACACCATAATACTTGGGTTCGCCTCTGAAGGGTATGAATTCAGCTTTAAAAAATCAAGAATTGCCCATCTCAGCGTCCTTTTCTTGGGATACGAACTTTCAAGTGACGGCAAAAGCCTGGCAGTAAACTTGTTAGAAAAATGTGCACTGCTTCAACCTCCAAAAACGCAGAAAAACGTACAGTCAATTCTAGGCTTCCTGAATTTCGGAAGAACTTACATACTAAACTACGCAGAAAGGGTTAAACCTCTCTACAAATTAATCAAACCTGATTTCAAATCAACTAATTGGACTCAAAAACACACAGAAATTTTGTGTTCAGTGCAAACAGACATTTACAGAGACTCGTAAATATACGCAACCTTGTAATCCGAATCATCCCAGGGAGATGCGGATTCACGTACCTAACCTTTAATGAAGGTGAAAAGGTACCAATAGCTTATAAATCACACTTGTACACACAAGCTGAAATGAAATTCACTTCAACAGAAAAAAATTGACAGCGGTTCAAACTGCAGTAGCAAAAGAGAGAGTTCTCGCACAGGGAAAATGCATTAAAGTCGTTACTCCTGTACCTGCCTTAGAGCCAGTGATAAAAGCAAACATTTTGAATGCAAAAGCTTTCATCCAAGATGGATACAATGGGTTAATTCTCTTGCTGCAACAGATGTTGAATACGTTTTTGACCCCTTCTTGAAAACTCAAGAATTTCTACAATACGAACAAGAATGTCCTCTGCCCATTGAGATTCTGCCTCTAGAACATTACGGATGTATAATTTATGCAGACGGATCAGCACAGCCCGCAATTGGGGGGAAAAAAGCTTATAGTGCAGTGTGTGCGATTGTTAAAGGTCACTGGTGTGATGGTAAATTCCGACCTATGGTCACAAAAACTCAATCTTTAGGAGATTGCACAGCTCAGCAAACTGAACTACAAGCATTCAAAATGGCGCTTGAAAATACCGATCGCGAATTCCCCATACTCATAGTGTGCAATTTGTATTACTGCGTCCAATCTTATAATGAATACTTGCAGACCTGGGTTCAAAACAGTTTTAAAGATGCAAAAGGTGGCACAATCAAGCATAAGTTGCTTTGGGAACAAGTAGTTCTATTACAGAAAGAACTACAAAGACTCACATGATCCATACTCTGAGTCATTAGCGTGATGGCGTTCACGTTGCAGGGAATTCATTGGCTGATGAAGCTGAAAAGGCAGCTGTGCAAACGGATTCTGGAGCTGCAATCACTCGTTCAAAAACAGAAATAGATGGCGAAACAATGCTAGCTGTCAATGCCACGAACAAAGGCAGCGGTGCAGCATTACCTCTAAACTATCCACTCGAATATTCATTCATAATTGATGCAAACTCCGTCCCTTTTGCTCAAATCCCTGGATTCTGGGAAAGGGTAACTCCAAACAGGAAAAGTAGATGTGCTTTGATACAAGAAGCACATATGGGAGAGGGTCTGATACATCAAGGGATTTCAAAATCTCTAGGAGAATTAAAAGAGACATACTGGTGGCCAGGGATGAATGCCCCCATTTTTCGAATTTGGAATTAATTGCGATGTCTGTTACAGAGATCATAGCATAGAGAGCCACCAGATACCTGACTACAGTGTAGCCAGCCCAAAACAGACACCATTGTTAGACAGCATTAGACTTTCTACATGCAGACGTCACCATGGACGAATGCGGTCCCACAACTATTAGGACAAGATTCATTTGGATGTGGCCTAAGCGCTCACTGGCGCCCGAACTAACTGTTATAAAAGATTTGTGAGTCTTTATCAGCACATACGCAATCGGCACACTACATTCTGACCAGGGTCCTGTGTTTAGCTCTCGAGCTTACAAGAAGGCTTGGCCAGCTTGGGCGTTGCATTGTGGTACTCAAGTCCATTCCATCCTGAGGGAAATTTGGTTGTAGAAAGAAAAAACTGTGACATAAAGCAATCTATAACAGCAAGGGTATTAGTCTCAGGTGACGGGTGGGCCAAACATCTAATAAATGTCCAACATAGTCTTAACAATCTGCCAAGAAATTCTCTGGGTGGAATCACTCCATATGAAATCATTTTTGGTACTAAAATGATTGTCGCAGACCTCGATCGTCATACTTCAGTGGTAGAACAAAAACCCTTTGATATCAAAGACCGTTTGGCTGTTTTGCAGGACTTAAATGAAACAAGAAGAAGTTTAAGTAACACATTACAGAAACCAACGGCCACTGAAGAAAAACCACCTGTCCCAGCAAGACCTGTCTGGATTCCAAAGATTGGGGATCTGGTCAGAGAGAAAATAGCGGATAAGAAGGAATTTGGGCCATCTTACAGAAAACCAGTACCTGTCTTAGCAATCCACGGATCAAGTAAAGTGAGAAAGGAGAACCGGTTTGTATCAATTGACCTGGTAAAACCACACCATGTGGCCGATAATAAGTAGTAGGACTCCAAAGGTGTAGCAGAAGACCAAATCTCGTTACTATTCAAGAGGTTCAAACTGATAGACTCCTCACCTTTGAAGAATCTGCAGTAAGAAAAGAAGGACTATGCAACAAAGCCATGGAACTTGGGCCTCTTGAAACCCAAATAACTGTTTGTCAAGAAACTCCTGTCTACCATGATGTAGCATCTGACTATACTAATATGTCAAGGGACCAAGCAGCTTCAGCGATTTCAAATAATCTGGATGCAATACCAACAATTGCAGAACTGCCTCTGGCTATTTCATCAATTTTTGTCTGAGGATCCAAGTGAGCCGGAAACAACACCAGCAAATAAAACTTTCAAGGAACAAGTAACAGAACCAAGTTGCAAATACACCAGCTTGCAAATACATATCTGGTTTCACCATGGGTTGAATTTTGGGTTGTGTTAGGTGTACCTTTTCTCCTACTATGGCTCATTCTTGTTTTAGGTTTGGGAAAGCTGATAGATGGAAAATATAGTAAAATGGACACAGCAACTAAGAACATCAACTTGCTCCTGAAGCCAAACAAATCATCACATCGTGAACAAAGAGACCTGTCATCAGTAAACATCACAGCCGTTCCTCTACTGGTGGTATAGCATGGGACAGAACTGATTAGGACATTTATGGTCCTGTAGAGCTGTTAAAGATTCCACACCAATTTAAGGTTTCCTTGAGTGATTTTGTTTCACCCAGCACATCTTCAGATAATTGGGACTTTGAGACTGTTAATTACATGATGTCAGATTTACAAATGTCAGCAAAATTTACAAAATATGAATACTTAGAAGGTTCATCAGATTATGAACAAATGTATTGTTTTAATCATTATGGTCATCATTGTTTGCACAAATCTGCAAACCCAAGAAATGTTTTTCCGTATAATCAATGGGAACATTGTCCGATGCCACCAAAGCATAGCTCATAAACATTTTATGAAAAATGTCCATACTTCTCAGGTTTTAATGTCACAAATCCAAAAACATTTTACTTTAAAAATGTTAATAAGACAGGAATGAAAAGTATGTTGACTAATACTAAGCAAATTTATTCTGCTGCCTTTTATGCTCAATAGTCCACATTAGGTTTTGACTTTTGGAAAGACAACATTGAGACAAAAAACTGTCTGGGGCACAAAAGACTGGCAGGTGCAAGGTTTAGAAGCCTTATTCAGCATCTGCATCATCCCAGAACAAATAATGTTCTTAAATGAAACTGTTCAACAGACATCTTGTTTTGGCCTTGCTAAGATAAAAGACTTAAACAAACAGCCCATACCTAAACCCACACCTGATAGTAATGGAACTACAGATGAGGAGGTAGACGTAAAATATATTTTACAACAGAACAGAACTAATCCTGATTGGAAAAAATGGTTATTCTGACCCACAGACACAAATAACTGCCAAGATAGATTCCTGAACAAGACACAAGGGTTTACAGTAACTAGGCCAGATCCAAGATATGTCCAGAGACAACATCCAGGGATAGTAACAACTTACAGTGTCGGAAGATTGTGCCTTGAGTGGCAACAAAAATCTGCACTCCAAGATATAAAACAACACTTAACTTTACTTAAAGATGGCATTGATTCAAGAGATTTCTTACAAGGACCTCGTAAACCATGTCATAAACGTTTCATATACACCAGTATTTATGCTGCTTATAATGAAGCATGGAAAGTCACGCAAATGGAAACTGCAGAACGAATACGAGAAATTGATTGTATTAATTTAGAGAAAGCTCTCTCTGTAGTTGACAATGGGTTAATGACTGTAATCCAGAATTGATTCCTTGGACAGCATTGTATCCTCTGCCATAGACATAATGGAACAGGACTTGCTCATGTTACAACATGGACAGTCTCAACTGCGTTCTATAATGCTGCTAGGCTGGACGTTACAAAACCTTTGTTGAGGCATCTAATCAACACTACGTCATTGTTTACTGGATTTAACCTTACAGATAAACAAATCTCTTTGGCACAGAGGGGAGCAGACTATACGGTGCTGAGCATAGAAAAACTGGAAAGATTACCATTAACCGTTTCTGAGAAACCAGCAGTGGAATGAATAATACATGGCACCGTCACAATGCCAGTGACGGTTTTCCAGTTTCATTATTGCTTAAAACACATACCAGCAGGCCTGTATGAAAGGTTGGGTAAAGAATACATAAAGTCGACCTGGGATTTACCATACACACACAAATGTTGAAGTGAGGAAAAGGAGGTGTTTCATAGTGGTAAAAATTGCAAAAGCATACTGGGCGGGACATTTTTATGTCAGGGTATTAATTTACATGGAGCCTGCGATGGTTCTTCGACCAACTTATCCTGCGACCTGCAGGGTTCCCCGGCAGCAGTGATAGATCCAATTTTTACGCAGCTTTCCAATGGAAGCTACATAATGTTGAATAAACACAGCTGTTGTGGAATGATGCCAGGAATAGCCTATCTCGTTAGTGTGTCAGCCAGGGTCACTTGTTATATGCAAGTATTGTTTCCTAAAACTAAGACAGACCGGGAGTTGCCGCTATGGCCTTCATTGAACATCTCTTCTTTATGAATTGATACTTTAAGCAGAATTAAAGCAATTCTTTTACAAAAAACTGTGCCACTGACCTCCTCCAGAGAGACGTATGATCTTCAAGTTGCAAGGTCCTCTGCGGAGATACATGCCTTATTATCAACGAACTGCCCCATACATTTTGCAGAAATGTTAGGTCGTATCTTAAACATGTCTGATACCAGTGGCATTGTACATGTATTTAAGACGATTTTTTCGGGACTGTTAGCACCCTTTGAAGCAGTCCTAGGCATTTTTCCTAAATTCGTGCACTCTGTGTTCGACGGTCTTCCTCTCATTTTGGGTCTCGTAGCGTGGATACTATTTTTGTTCCTTCTGCTCCGATATGGCAAGTCCAGTCAACAGCGATACTCAGATTACCATGGAGAACACTCTTCTGGCAATACAGTATCGTGAGCGCATAACACAGATTCTTGGCTTGGCTTGTTAGAGAGATCTGAATACCACATGGTTCCTATCATTCAGACCAATCTGGTAAGATTGCATCTTACCTGTTCTACAATGCCTGCTTTGTGGAGAGGAATGCGTGTTAGATATTTGTCTGACACTTCCATCCGCACTGCCAACGGATGTTAACGTTTTTCTTGGTTCGGTAACGGCTCATGCATTGTGTTGTCCCTAGCGGCTACCAATCCTGATGACGGCATTTATTGAGGTCTCACCAGCAATTCCATCTGAAAGTGAGATACATGGACCAACAGGCACACAGGTACCATCTACTGCGAACTTTGCTAATGCGACTGACGCTGACGGCGATGCTACTCATCTGTGTACGATTGATCTACTTAATGAAGGGGTTCAACTTTCACCTATTTTTTTTTAATTTTATTTGCGGTTTTTATAGAGCGCAACACTCATCCCGAGGGATATCACGGCGCTTATACCAAGCAGAAACTAGTGACGACTGATACTTAGGAGAGTTTAGAGATTTGGGAAAAGGTGGGTTTTCAGCTTTTTCCGAAACAGGAGATAATTTGTGGTATGTCTGAAGTCGACAGGAAGCTCATTCCACATCTTTGCTGCCGAATAAGAAAAAGAACGGCCACCTGTTCTGACTTTATAGATGCGCTTAGTCCTAACCAGTGCTGATTGCAGTGAACGTAAGTTCCTAGTGGGGACATAGAATTCGATCTTCCCTTGAAGGATAGTGGGGCCAGTCTTATGCAGAGCCCTATGGGCATGGCTAAGCAATTTAAAGGCAGCCCTCTGACGCATAGGGAGCCAGTGCAGTTTCTTCAAGCATTCCGTGGCCGAGTCTAGCTTGCCTTTGCTGCAAATAAGTTTGGCCGCCGAGTTCTGTAATACCTGTAGGCGAGAGAACAGATGTTCGTTCATCCCTACAAACAGCGCATTCCCATAGTCTAAACGACTAACCAATAGGGCCTGTGTGATGGAGCGTCTGCAGTCCAGGGGTATCCAGGGAAATAACCTAGCGAAAAGTTTTAGGATGGCGAAACCCTTGCCACAGAGTGATCGCACATGATCTTTCATGGACAGGGCGTCATCCATGATGATCCCCAAGTTCCTAGCATGTTGTTTCGGAGTGGGGGCCACCATGAGGAATCCCACACATGTTTGGCACCGCCAAACAGAAGAATCTCAGATTTTCCTGCATTCAACTTTAGACAGTGTGAATGCATCCACTGGGCCATCTCTGAGAGGCAGTTGGGTAATTTGGTTTTTGTGATATCAGGCTTCTCATCCAGGACCACCATCAGCTGCGTGTCATCTGCATAAGAGCAGATGCCAATGCCCCACTTCCGTCCAATGTCAGCAAGAGAAGACATATAGACATTGAAAAGAGTGGGGCTCAGTGAGGCACCCTGGGGGACCCCGCAGCTGATGGAATTAGGCCTGGAATGGAACCGACCCATATGTACTGCCTGAGTACGGTTGCTCAAATACGAGTGCAGCCAGCTCAGTGCAGTAGATTGAACTCCTTTACTCTGAAGTATATTCAGCAGGCAACTATGGGATACCGTATCAAACGCCGCTGACAGGTCGAGCAGTATCAGTGCCACTGCTCCACCTTGATCGGTGGAGGATCTGATACTGTCCGACACTGCCAGCAACGTTGCCTCGGTGCTGTTGTTAACTCTGAAGCCCGCCTGGGAGGGATCCAGGAGGAGGTTGGTCTCCAGGTATCTTGTCAATTGTGCATTGACCAGTTTCTCCAAAACTTTGGAGAGATAGGGAAGCTGGGAGATGGGTCTGTAGTTCTCTGGATTGAGAATATCAGACCCAGCTTTCTTCAAGAGGGGGATTACCGAAGCATGCTTCCAAACATCAGGAAAAGTAGCAGTTTTTAATGACTTATTAAAAAGTTGTGTGATCAGGGGACAGAGTGTGGATGCAACCTTTGAGAACACAAAGTGGGGGCAGGGGTCCGTGGGAGAGCCAGATTTAACTGTGTTCATGGCTGCTCGGACCTCGTCTACTGACAGTTGTTCGAAGACAGCTAAGCGGGGAATAGTTCCCGAATCTGGTGGCAGGGCTGTTGATGTTTCTGTTATGATCACAGTGTTGGGGGTTTATCTGTATTGCTGTGCACGTATTGGGGGGTGAAGGTAGAATAGATTTTCTTAATTTTATCAGCAAAAAAGATGTTAATACGGTCACAGGCCTCGCCGAGGGGGTGAGTGTTTGAGAGATGCAGGATGGTTTGCTAAGCTCCTTCACTATTTTGAACAGTTCCTTAGCTGAGTTACTATTATCCTGGATACGCTGGGTAAAGCAATCTTTCTTTGCCGTTTTTATAGCAAGGATATACAGTTTCGGTTTAAGGACATAGTTTAGTCTAGCTACACTGTCCTTGGACTGTCTCCATAAATGTTCAAGTTTTTGGCATTCCCTTTTAAGACTTTTTAAATGAGGGTTGTACCATTTCTCCGGTATAGCTTTTTTTCTGGGTTCTCGCATCGGGGCTAGTTTGATTAATATTTGCACTATTCCAGTGTCTAATAGGGTGACATCTGTACAGACAGACAGAGGAATCATCCGGGAATTTAAAATGGAGCTCTTGGAAAAGATTATCAAAATTGGAATCATTAACCGACCTCCAAGCTCGTTTGGAGATCTGGGGAGCTGTTATAGGTTTCAGAGATTTGCAGGGAAGGTCAAATGAAAAAGATATAAGAGAATGGTCCGACCAGGATAGGGGCTGGACCTCGCGTATGTTAGTGGATTCAATGTTACTGAAAAGTAAATCCAATGTGTGGCCAGCTATGTGTGTGGGGCCCACTACCCACTGCTTAAGATTAAGGATCTCCATATCATATTCCAACTGGGAAACACTTGGAACATCCATTTTCTCATAATGGATGTTAAAATCGCCAACTATTAGGTAATTTTTAAGTTTTAGACAGAGTGGCAGGAGTTGGTTGAGTAATTTGGCGCCAAAATTGGCTTGTTGTCCAGGAGGGTTATATATTACCGCTCCAGCTAAAATGGTGAAACCCTCATGGAGTACTCTGAAGGGTAGGGTCTGATGTTCGTAGTGGACAGTTATTGGTTCCATAAAACATGCTAGATGTTCCCTGAATATCACAGCGACCCCCCCTCCTCTTTTACCAGATCTATCTTGCGTAATAACTTTATAGTTAGAGGGGAGGGCGTTTGTTAGGTCCGGGGCGTTGATGTCAGATAACCAGGTTTCGGTGATGAAAACCAGGTCCGGGGTCTTGGACGTAAGTAAGTCCCAAATATCCAGAGCATGTCTAGGTAAGGATCTCGCGTTAAAATACAGACAGTAAAGGTTCATATGATTGTTAGTATATGTAATGTGGTGGCTTAATGGGAATTGACCCATGCTGGACCAGCGACAAGCGAGGCAGGAAATAGGTCCATAGGATAATCCTGGGCCCGTTTGAGTACATGGCCTTTAATTGTTGCTATTTTTATCGGCTAGCAACTCGCTACGGGAGTAGGGGATGGTCGTGGAAGAGTTTCATATAAAGGCAGCAGGGGATATGGCCCCTGGTCCCGGTTGGTCGCGGACGGGCGCAGACGGGCTGACCTTTGGCTTACCTTCGGCGCGCCATTGACGCGCCCGCTGCGCCCGTCGGCTGCGCTTCGGCCAGCACATGGGAGTAAATAGGGAGGGGGAAGCGCGGGCTCGTGACTCCGCCCTCTGGCTCGCGGTGGATGGCCCCTGATTGGTCTGCCTACCTCCCCTTAGGCTCTCCACGCAATCGGCACTCAGCCGTGGTGGAACGGAGCCCGGGATTTGGCAGCCAAGAATGCTGGGGTGAGAGGAGCAGCCTGACTCGCTGTTATACTCACAGTGCAATAGGCAATGTTAAAAGTGTACCGAGGAGCAGCCTCATTCGCTGTTGTCCTCACAATACGAACCAGAAACACTAAAAGTATTACAAGTAACGAGGAGCAGCCTAACTCGCTGCCGTCCTCGCAGTGCAAAATGAGCAGTTTAAAAAAATAACGAGGAACAGCCTAACTCGCTGTTATCCTCGCAGGATCAAATGCAAGTAACAAGTATCATTTAACATTTAACAGTTTTAAAGTGCAAGCAGTGCGAGCGTTCTGTGCAAAATCTAGGTATAGCGCTGGGCAGCAACAGCAGTTTCAGCAAGGTGGTAGACAATTTCTTTGCCAGCTTAGAAGATTTAATGTTTTCTCCTGACACCCAGAATAACTTTTGAAATTAGCACACTGCGTTCTATCAACTTTAAATTCGACCTTCGATTTTAAAAACAAAAAACCTTTAACTTTGGAACTATATTTTTCTACGATTTGATTTGACTTTTTCCAAAACTGAACTTTGGCACAAGGTAATCTGCTTAAAGTAGAACTATTCTTAGAGAACCAGAATTCTTTGAATACTTCCTAGAAACAATATTGACCTTATCAAGAAAACAAAACAGTTTGTATATTCTGCTATGGGATGGTCTCGACCTTTTTTTCTGTATTTAAGAGCCATTTTATAAATGTAATTTTCATGATTCATTCAGTTAGTATTGCCAATATCATAATATATGCTTAAAATGAAATCCTTACTTTCAAATGCGTAGGGTACAAATGCTCATTTTCGTGAGCAACCATTTCAAATGCATTCAGGTATCTTTGGGTGGGATTGTAAACACATGCTTTACATATGTTTTAGTGCCTAAATTTAGTCATGTCGAACATAATAAAGTGGAGTGGGTGATGAATAGCATTTTAGGACCCTGGTGTAATTTTCCCGATTCATGCCCTTATATAGGTATAAATCACCTTGTCCTTATATAGGCTTAGAAATCATAACCATATTTAGACATAGCCCAGGCAGTCCATATACGGTATGAATACTTCCACTAGTTCCGAAAATCCACAACGATTTCTTGGAAGACTCGGCTTCAGCAGTTTGGGACTTCCCCTTGCTTGAATATTGATTTGTCCAAGAACTCATGGAGTTTTCAAAGAACTACGACTCTTTGATGACGTTATTATGTCCAACTGTACGTCAAACTCGGCACCTTCAAGGTATAAATATGCCCACACTTGCCATAGCAAACACATGGTGGTTTGGAGCAGTTCGACTATCTACTTGCCCGACACATCTCGCTACAGCAAGTGCCGAAGGAAGGCGACCCTCCAGCAGACGCACTGAGGGAGACGCTGTCTTTTCTCTTGCCGAGAAATCCAGCTCCAGTGTTTCCAAGCTTCCCTTGCGGGGTGTTGGGAAATCAAGTCCTGGGACAGAGAGATGCCAGACCTCCTTCATTCTACAGCAAGGTACGGAACTGATTAGACCCTAAGAGAAATCTTGGATAGATTCTTGGCAAAAGAATACTAAACTTATGCTGCGCCACACTTACTTCTTCCCTCATACTAGACTTAGGTTAAGTACATCGGGGTAGGCGTATCCTAACATAAACAAACAATTGGCATTTCACATGGTAAAAACACAAGGTATTGATTCATATGGATGTTCATTTGGGAACCTAGGAAGTTACAGTATTATAACACATGGGTTGGGAAAAATATTAAGGGGATACAGGTTTGGCATCAATTGGAGCTCTCGGTGCGAGTAAAGATTTCTAAAACATTGTTTTCTAATTCCTAGATCGCAGTTAATAATGTCAATTTCCTGATGAAGATGACACCATTTTAACAACACCGAAACGCCGCGTCGACTGTTTTTTGACTGTTTTTAATATATGAGCATGTACATCATAAAATGATGTGTTTTATTAATTTTAGAATGTAACCCTTAAGGGAGGTATCTAATAAATTGTAAAAAAGAAAAATTTCAAATCTTTGCTGCATATGTCTATTACTTATTGATGATTACACAGTGACACAACTCCAGATTATCATTAGATCTAGAGAGAATAGCTGACCCCTGGGACACACTACAGGTCTGTTCCCCCACAGACTCGTCTAAAAATTAGTAACTGGAATTCATTCCTAGAAGATCCCAGGGTCTGATTTTCTGTAATATATTCATAAAAATGCATACATAAATAACACAGGCTAAAATAATCATCTGGTGCTTCTAAAATATTTCTACCCCAGTGTACCTAACCTAAGTGTAGTACAAGGTAAAAAGTAGGTGCTGTTTAGCTATAGTCTAGTTTAGCCAAGAGTCACCAAAAGTTTCTCTAAGTTCTAGTCCGCTCCATACCTTAGAATGAGTGAGGTTGGAATCTCTTCCCAAGTCTCAATCTCTAACACCCCGCAAGGGGAGTCAGAAACACTGGAGCTGGATTCTCTGCAAGGAGGATGACAGCGTCTGGTCAGTGCGTCAGTTGGGGACTTGACTTCCTTCCGAACTTGCAGTGGTGAGCTGCATCATGCAAGTAGGCAGCTGAACCGTACTGTGGTTTGCCATGGCAAGTGAAGGTATATATATACCTTGAAGGTGTTTAGGAATACCAGTATCGACGTAGAAGTCGTGCATAAGAATGTCATGAATGAACCCCTAAAGAATAGATATTCATGCATAATAAATAAGTTCTTGGATAAATCAATATACAAGCAAGGGGAAGTCCTAAAGGCTTAAGAGTCTGGTTTTCCAAGAACTCGTTGTGACATGGATAAACGGATGTAGTTGACCATGGCTCTATTTGGTTAGCATGAGCAATGCCTAAATAAGGGCTGGATTTTTATGCCTAAGTAAGGGCAATGTGAATTGTACCTATATAAGGGCATACATTGGGAAATCTATATAAGGTATCTAAATCGGCACACAACACCCTCTGACGCAAGAACAAAGTTTATGGTTGAGCCATTATTTGGGTTCATTTTTTATTCAATATAACTAGATTCCTTATAACTAAAAGTCTCTTAAGCTCATTCTCATGTTGGTTGTGAGAAAAATGGGGAAGAGCCTCTCCTTCCCCATCCACTAGTCCACACACCACCCTGGAAGTCTTGTCACAGACATGGGCATTAAAATCATCAACCCAAAAGATATCCAGGTGATGGGTGTTTGCATTACATATCAGGTCTCCCTCATTTTCAAATAGGCCTGGTACATCTGACATGTTTCCTATTTTGTTAATGTTATAATAATTAATTATTTTCCAGTCCCAATCTTCGCAACCCTTACACAATAATATGTGGTAAGTAAGTAAGTGGTAATAAGGGGAGGCATCCAGAAATCTTAGCACCTTGAGATTGAGAGAGTTGGATATCAATGTTAACCCCTTGCCTGCTGATGACGGAACCGCGCCGTCATTAGCTGCGGTGGCGCTGTGCTGATGACGGAGCGGTTCCGTCATGGCCCGCTCGGAGCGCCTGCGCGGCGCGAATTCTGCACCTGCACTGAGCGTTCCATTGAGCGGGGCGGGCCATGACGGAACCGCTCCGTCATAAGCACAGCGCAACCGCCGCTGGTGACGGAGCGTTTCCGTCACCAGCATGCGGCCGCCGTGCGGCCTACCCGCCCCCTTAGCACTGCGACGGAATAGCCACCACAGTGAAGGGGCTAATAGGCCTCTGCTTGCCGTCCCCGCCTTAGTAGGTCTCACCATAGTTTGAAAAGAAAGGAGGCCATCTATAAAAGGTGGAATCTGTTACCCAGGTTTCCTGTAGACATGTTATATCCTAATTGTCCACTAAACCACTACAATCTGCATTCCCCAACTTCTGCCTTAATCCTACCATGTTCCATGACATGAACTTAACCCTTACGGTGTCAGATATCTTTGACCCAGTCTTGCTCTGATTCTCCAGATCTATTTGGCAAAACTCCCTCCCTTTAAACGGATTACTACACCATCAATCACATTCTTTCAGGCCTTTCAGAGGGGCAAATCTATTGTGAAAGCTGTGGGAATTTAGATGGAGACCATGGGGGTCAATATAACAATCTGATCTAGTTTGAGGAAGCGCTATACGACCCCACCACCTCTATGTGGCCCGTACATTTGTAGGTCTGTAGAAATTACCCAGGGACAGGGCTACCATCTGTGAGATAGGATGGGTTGTAGCCTGGAGGTACTCAATAAACCCCCTACTATTGTATAGTCATTAACATTCACCAAAATACAATCCCCTCCTGAGGTTTTGGGGGAGTAGCCCACCCAGGCCACTCTCCTTGCCATAATGATTACTAAAATTATAGGACAGACTCACATTTTTATTGCTCCAGCGAAGGACTTTGGCCATAAGTTGTTCCTTGATCTCCGTGTGGGCCGCTCCTAATTCAGGTACTTTTGCTAAGATAATGAGATATGGGCATGCTTCTGGAGGGAGATCCAATTTATGTCTGTGCTTGCATACTAATAGCAGTTTGTCAGACCCCTCCCCCCTTGGACCCTGTTTTATCAGGCATGTACTTCTCTCAGGTCTCAGTAATCCCACTGTACCTCTACCCTCGGAAGTGCCCGGGGGGTGGGAGTTTAGTTCGCGGGAGAGGCCTCATCGCATGCACTTGGGAGGTGGTATTTAGGGAGTGAGGTATAGGTGCACCACCCCCACTCTCCATTTTTTATGGGCGAATATGCATTGGAGATAACTCCATAGAGGATTCTCCTGAGGCCCTGTTTGCACCCCAATGGGTCACATTGCTCCGTGGTGCCACAGAGTGGTGTATTGTTGTATCTACTTTGTTACTTTTGTGCAAATTAGATAATCCTTCTTCTATTTTAGTTAACCTGCATAGTATGGGCTGTAAAGTGAGAGTGAAAATATGTTCCAGCCTAGCGCATACATTATCATTTGTATTGTTACTTGTACTGTTGGGGATGCATTTGTGGGTATATCATTCATTAAACCACCCTCAACACTTTTGAGGTACTTATCTGGGTACCATTTTTATTCCTTACACTCCCCCGTTTTCTGTCCACCGGGGGTTCTGATTCCAATGTGTGCTCTGAATCTAGGGGGGGGACTGAATGCTCGTGCTAATACAGGCTCTATTTGCAGGACCCTCCCCTCCCAAGGCCCACTCAATGTCTGTATCATCCACCACCTGGTGTAGGGCATTCTCACTGGAACGAGTTTTTACCTCTTCCAGTGAGAGGCATTGCTCAGTTAGTTCATCTCTTTTTTATTTTTAAAATGTTATTTTACAGAGTTTTATATAGCGCAAACTTGACCCGAATCGGGTATCAAAGCGCTTTACATAGCACCAGTTGCATTCCATGAGGACACATTCATTTTTTTTTGTTAGGCACAGGGAGATTAAGTGATTAGCCCAGAATCACAGGATGTTTAGCGTCACTGCCGAGATTAGAACCCAGTTCCCCAGATTCGAGGTCGACTGCCCTAGCCATTAGGCCAACTCCTCTCCCCAACAGCACACATGCTGCCTTGTCAGAAAGGAGTCCAGGGTGTTGATTGTATCGCTTCCCCACTCAAGTTGTTTCACCTTTCTTTTCACCATGATTGTAAAAACGAGATCGCCAGAAAAATACAGGTTAGAGGGGTTAAAGGGGATAGAGAGGTGGCCCGGCCTCTTACATACACTAATGGGTGTGGACAGGTGATGAGTTTGCATTGTGCTCATTTGTGAACAGGGAGCCAGTGGTGCTCCTTCAGGTGAGGTGTGATGTGAGTGCGGTGTAGTAGGGTGACAGTGCTGAGTTCTGAATGGTCGGCAGCCTTCTGGTGATGTTGTTGTTTATCCCAGCATAGGCACTGGAGGCAGGGGGTAGGGGGATGTGGCAACACCCCCAAAACAACCATGCTGGAGTTCAGATGGTGAATGAGCAATAAAGATGCCTTTGAATCCCATTTTTATCTTGTCACATTTGCTGTGCTTTCAAAGACCGAGGTCAGATATTAGGCTGTGTTTCCTGACAATTTGTTGCTTATTCTTTTAGCATAGAAATAGGTGTTTTTTCATTTCTCTGAATGCAAAATTAGAGGATCGTAAAATGCACTGTGTGACGAAAGTAGAAACGAAGCGCTTCAATTCTGAAGTGTGATGGAAACAAAGATTGCAATAGGATCAAACATATGAAGACACTTTACTTGACGATGCACAAATGACAAACATTTTGCTGAAACCCGATTTCCACACATTATTGTTTTTGCTTTGAATAGTAAAACTGTATATCTTTGCAAATTTAGGGCCAGATTTACTAAGATTATGCATCAGAGATGCAACACTTTGTTGGTACAGCCCCTGACACAAATCTATTTACAAAGCCACGCAAAGCACAATTTATGTTGGTTTCTGTGAGCTTGTAAAAAAAAGTAACTCAAGTCAATGGTTGGCACTATCTTGCTTTACCCCGAGTCTTGGAGGTGTACCATGTATGGAACATTGGCATTCCCTTTCATCCATCCATGCATTTTTACGCAAACCCATATTTATTAAAATATGTCAACCTCTGGGTTTGCACAAAAATGCTGGCCCGACCTGAGGCTGGCATAACAAGGAGAATTATCTTTATTTCTCTTTGTTACTTCCTCTTTGCACGTGTGCTAAAGTTTGCATCACACATGGAAAGAGGCATACCTCTCTAAGTAAACTATCGGTCCACAACACATGCACCCTTGCACCATGGCGCAAGGGTGCCTGGCTTGGTGCTAGGCCGTCACAAGCGCACCAGTGCAGAAATATTTATGTAGCAAGGACAGATAGCTGGAATGCAGGGGACATAATGAGCCATTAAATCAAAATTTGAATTTACTTTCTTAAATCATGCCATTTGAAAGTTGAAAATTAATTTAGGAGTGTAATTTCCGTTTTGACAGACTTGCCCCAGACCTGCCAATTAAATAAAAAATGGTGTGTGTGGAAGGGGCGGGCCTCGTGCTGAGAAGTTTTTTCCCACCACCAAAACACCCTCCTCTAAAAAAAGGCTTACTAAAGCTGTTGCCAAGGTCCTGGGGTGTTTTCACCCGCCTTAATGAACATTGGCTGTTCAAAGTCTCAAAAGGCAATCTCGAAAATCCAATCCTTGCAGTGATTTCCAACTCACTTTTCCTGCCACTGTGTGATATCGGCTCCTCACTGGATGATGATGTGGAGGGAGCAGCTACTGTGTGACACATATGAGAGTTGGCAAGTCTATTGCACGTCACTTCTGGAGCGCAGTGACTGATTTCTGCTGGTCATGGGAAGTGACACGCGGAGGAGGTAAGGGCTGGGTACCAAGAAAGACACCGTGATTGAGAGCAGATGGCCACAAAAGAAGCCCCCACATTCTGTTTTCCTATCGCCAAATAGGCTTTATGGGGATTAACCATTTTCCTTGATGAGAAAAAAAATCTTGCTGTTGGAATACCTCCAGGCTGGTTAGTCTCCTGCCCCCACCATAGTCTCTACAATTGGTTTTGTGAATTGAACACAGCTAGATCTTGGTGATTATTACTACTATTGAAGATCACAAAGTCTGAAATCTACGAATTGTGTGCAACTATGTTCACCTTTAAATTCAATTTAAACAACAAAAGTAATAATGGGGGCGTGGCCTGATGCAGATGGAGTGAGCACCACAGCTTGTGAGCTCTGATCAGCCGGTCCCCATCCAGCTCCATCCTGAGGCATCTCGAGAGGAATAGGACCCTGCTGAGAACCCCTCAATTAGACAGAATGGAATAGCACCGTCGGGGGCAACGAAAATGGCTATACAAGCGAGAGCGGAAAGCCGATCGGAGGAGCAGTGGACACACTTGTGAGCTTTCCAAAATGGCGGCACCAATTGGCAGGAATTGAGGACTACACTGTGGAACCGCACGGAAGGTCGACCGGGACGTTGGGGCTCGTGGCAAAGGAGATGTGCACCCACTGACACAGTGGAATGTGGATAAGGCCCCTTTCATGCTGAGAAAGACCCTGTTGCAGAACTGAGCCAGGGCCCGACCAGTGCGGCTGGGAGGAGCGCAGAGTGCTCCGGTGACCCACCTTATGGTAAATTGAAAGACTGGAGGAGGGAATGGACGAACAGCGACTGCTGGAGCCCCGTGAAGATGCACGACAAGAACAAGAGAAGACGGGACTCTGGGCTACTCTACACCATGAGGTGAGGCTACCAAACTAAGGGGTTGTGAAGAGAAAGTACTGGTAGAAGAGGACCTGAACTGGGGTAGCCAGCACACGCTGCAGCAATAGGAAGTGCCGGGGGTACTACTGTGCCTGAGCTAGGACTCTGAGGCCGGAGCAGATGGGAAAATGCTGAGAAGCTCTCTTTGGCATCAACAATACCACTAGGAAGAGGACAGAAGAGCTGGGCTACTCGGAGGTCAGGGAGGTCGGGCCTAGAAGCGCAGTGAGGCATAAGGACAAGGGCTGGGACTGCTGCAACTAGACCCCAGAAATGTGACAAGGCGGCCCGGCCCCTAATAGTACGGGAGTACCGGCTACGGTGACCGGGGCCCGCCAAGTGCCGAGAACCCAAGAGAGAGAACTGTAAGGGAGGAACCCGGCCCCAACAACGGAAAGCCTTGAAGGTACATAGCTGGTGCCAAGACCCACAGTGGGGTGAAAAGGGGAAGACGCAGCCCACGACAGCTAGGAAGCTGGAGCCTACAGATAAAGGACACTCTGAGGCTGAAACCTATGAAGTAATAAAAATAACAGAATCTATGCAGGGTTGAGGCATGATTCAGCTCAGAGAAGTGGGCCCTGCCATGGAGCTACTAGGCAATAGGAAAGCTGAAAAGTGGGGGAAGGTCAGAAGAAGACAAGGGGCCAAATGCCTGGCAGAGCGAAGGCTAACTGCTGAACAACACGGGGGAAGACTCAATGAGCACCGGTAGCAGGTCCTGACCCTTACTACTTACCTTAGAAGAGAGGCCGGGTCATGGAACCACAAACTACGCAACATGCACAGGTCAAATCTGACCTGAGCTGCCCACAGAGTATACGTACTGGATTTGCCCATTGAAACCTCTACATATGAATGTGGGCCTAGTAGGTCGCAAAAGTGAATGGTGCCAATACCCCGGAGAACTAAAACCCCTGGAAAGAACGAACATAAGTAATAGGCACACAGGGGGAGGCACAGCTCTGGAGAGAAAGACGGCAGAAGTGCCAAAGAAGCCGGGCAAAGATGGAGCCTCGGTGGAAAGAGCGACAGAGGAGAATGAGAATCCTCAATCCCAAACAGAATGCCCACCAGACCCAACACTCCAAGACATCCTGCAGGCCATAACCACTTCAAGTGAGTGACTGAAGGCCAAGATAGACTCCATAGGCACAGACTTGGGTATCCTTAGAGAGGACCACAGGCGAGTAATGGAGCGAGTATCGGCGAACAAACGTCAGCTGTCGAAACTTCCCTGGAAATCGCAGCAATGAAAAAGTAGTTGGCAACCCTTGAAACAAAAGTGTGCACACTTGAAATGCGAGCAGAAGACGCTGAAAACAGATCACGCAGGAATAATGTCCTTGTAGTAGGTCTGCCCGAAAAAGCGGAAGGCTCCAGCATGGTGGGCTACCTTGAATAATGGCTACGTACGAAAAATGCGCCGGACGGATTATCAGAGTTCTACGCATTGGAGAGAGCTCAGTGAGCACTGACAAGACTGCCTGTACCTGAGCCCCCCCCCCCCACGAGTGGTAATAGTAAAGCTGCTCCACTATAGAGACAGAGACTATATCTTAGCTCAAGCACGACTAAAGGGAGACATGAAAGTGGACAATGCAACAGTACAAATATTCCGGGACTTTTCAAGAGAAGTGAAGAGGCAACGGAGTTCATTCCAGAGCGTGAAACAAAAGCTCCATCAACTAAATTACAAGTACATAATGCTCTACCTCGTTGGACAGAACGGAGTTTTTCTGAACCCCGCAAGAGGCATGGGAATGGCTGGAGAGGCATGACGCAGCAGGACCACCCCAGGGTCATGGACAGAGAAGATGTTGAGTGGGAACGTTCCGTAGCCGACTAATCAAGAGGAATGTAATGGCCCAAACTCAGGAGCAGGCACAAACTACGATGAAGGTGGTGCTGCTGATGAGTAGAAAGGAGAAGGGTTGCACATCCTCATAAGCAGCGATGCAGCAATGGAATCGGGCTCCGAACAGGGTCCTGTGAGTCTGAGGCCCTGAGCACAGTGCTTCCAGAGGTAACGTCACAAATAGCTGATGGCATCATTTGAGAGATATATGGGTGCGGTAACCAAAAGGGGAGTCTGAGGGACACTGCTCAATCGACCCAGCAACAAGGTACTGGGGTTCCTATGGGGAAAAAGTTGCAGGGGTTTCCTGAGGCTTCTGAGCTGGGGGGTGGCCATGAGGGCCGGAGTAGCAATGGGTAACCCCCTTTGACTGAACGAACTGCAAGCAGCCACTTTGCAGAATTAACTTTCTAGTTTGGATGGGAGGCGGTTACCTATTTGTCCTGAGGAGCGGAAGTTGGGGAACTTGTTTACTGCTACTAAAGGGGGAGGAGGGCCTTGAGTTGCATTGCCCACAGAATGAGTCGACGATTGTAGGGAGCACATATCAGCTGAGGAGACAGGATCAAGGGGGGATGAGGATATGTATTTCTAGATACAATAATAGATGGCAGATACACAGAAATATAAAGCATTGACCTGGTACATTAGAGGAATGCACACAATGGCGTAGAGATATAAAGTACTTACCTACCTCCGACAGGTGAGGCGTCCAAATAGCTCTGCTACAAGAAACGCACCTCACGCAGAAAGAGGGAATAGCGTTGCAGAGTCACTGGAGCGGGCAAGCTAATTATATCAAGTTTTTGGCCAATTCGTGAGGCTCAATGATATGGATCCAGGCAGGGGTCCCATTCCAGCTCATAGACTCCCTAGTAGACCCGGAGGGCCACTATGTGGTAATTCATCGATGACTGGAGGGCCACAAACTGAATATAGTGAGTGTCTACACCCCCAACACTGAGCAATCCACCTTCTTTACCCAATTGAACCACTACCTGGCTCTATATCTGACGGGCACTATGATAATGGGGGTTGTTTTTAACAGTGTAGACGATGTGTATATAGACAGGTCCCACCTCCCACTGTGAGATACTCTGACAGTGCGTGCATTGCAGGCATTTATTAACTGGTGGTGCTGATGGGGACTGTTGGACTCCTTGAGAACCCTTCATCCCCGGGACAGCGATAATTCTTACTTTTTGGTTGTACATGAGGTCCACGTGTGACTAGATGCTTTTCTATGCACAGCAGACATACAGAACCTAGTTTACACTGTAGAACATCTATCGCGCACAATATCAGATCATAACCCAGCATTACTAAGATTAAAGTGGGTGCACCCCAGACCAGCAATCCCCACCTGGAGACTTTGCCCAGACGTTCTAGAAGATCAGGTGTTACGGGTGGAGATTAGAGGTAAAATCGCGCAATGCTTCACTGACAATGTAGGGATGGCTTCTTCATCACAGGTGGAGTGGGATGTCTTCAAGGTGGTTCTGCATGGCCAATACATAGCAGAAGCCATGGGGTTCAAAAGTATCCTCCTCAGGGAGGTCGAAGAGGTGGATGATACTCTTAAAGGGTTAGAGCGCCAATGCCCAGAACACCCGGAACTCCAACAGAGAGTACAAGAAGCCAAAAAGAAGGTAGCGAAGCAGACCGAGAGTCTCAGGTGCTTTGATTATAAATAGGGTTCCCGGTTTTATGGTATTTTTTTTTTAACATTTCCGTCTATTTATCCATATTTATTTTTGACCATCTTATTGGTGTTTATCCATAATTATTTTGTGTTTTGAGAATAAATTAAGCTGTAACATGGTATATTTCCACGTTTATTTTACTCTTGGACGTGCACCCAAACATAGGTGCCTCTCACGTTTCAACAAACTAAGTAGCCACTTATAGAAAAAGACAACACTTACAGGTACATATTAGCATTATACTACAAACATATGTTAATATATGCCTGTATTTAAGGACATCATACTGTCTGCCTGCTCAGCTGTTGCATGGAATTCATGAAAAACAGCATGGAGAGTTTCTCACAAAAAGCACCATTTTCAGGATTTTTCCACTTTTAAAAATAAATACAGACAGGAACCAATTGTTTTCTGTCTGTATTTGTCTGTAAAAATCAGTAAAAACTGAAAACTGGAAGCCTACATTATAAACAGTACCTAGAGCGAAGTCATGCAGAAAGGGACAAATCTGGGTCCTTACTGACGTGGTTGGCGAATTCCATAGGCAGGGGCTCCTCAATAGTGGAACTAGACAATGAACAGGGCACCAAACAATATACACAGGAGAACATCAATGATATCTTTGCTAAGTACTATGCAGGGTTGTGTAGGGGCTCGACACAGTGCAACAGAATGACGGCCTGAGAATACCTGGAAGGGCTACTGATGCCTAGATCTAGAAGAGACCGAGGAGATAGTAACTGACATTACTTTATAGGAGGTACGGACAGCCATCAAACATATGTCACGTTACAAGATGCCGGGCACGAATGGATTGCTGGCAGTATTTTACGCTGCAAACGTAGAGAAACTGGCCCTCAGATTGGTCTCCCTATATAGAAACAGGGATACTGCCAGAGAGTACCAGAGAAGCCCTCATTGTCCCGGTGTTGAAACCAGGGTAACCGGCACATAATTATACGGCCTACAGGCCATTATCCATGTGAATCCAGGCAGAACACTGGTATAAACATACGGAGACTCCTAACTATCATGAATTCAAAGGATTGTTATAGACCAGAAACAGCGATGTTCACCGTAGACATCAAGAAGGTCTTTGATAGCCTGGAGTGACACTTCCTTTATGATGTGCTGCCCACGAAGGGGCTAGGGGGAGGATTTCTGGTGTGGGTAAACCTGCTCTACACAAACCCAACAGATAGGATGTGCACAGGGAAGACTATTTCCCTTAGACAGGCAGTGGAGAGGGGTATGAGACAGGGGTGCCCTCTATCTCTGCAGTTTGTTTGCCCTTGCTATGGAACCACTGGCTTGCCAGCCAAGAAGCGAGCAGGAATACAGAGGACTGGTGATCAGAGAGATGAGTCACTATATAGCCCTGTATGAGGACAACTTCCTGCTGTTCCTCCAGAATATGGCAACGTACCTGGCAGGGACGCAGCCCATGGTGGCACAATTTGGTAGACTGTCTGGCCTTAAGGTAAACTGGCAGAAATCGAAGTTGTTCCTTATGACGCCTTACAGGCCTCCTCCAGCTGATCTGGGGAACCTTCATTGGGAACCCAACTGTCTGACTTGCCAGGGGGTAAAAGTTTACCACAGCCCGACAGAGGTTTTTGAGGGCAATGTGGGCAGAGCGATATGCTTGTTCCAATCTTCTCTAGATTTCTGGAAGTCCTTGCCACTTTTGGTCCCTGGACTAATAGCCATACTAAAGATGGTGGCACTCCCATGACTATTGTACTTCTTTGGAACCCTTCCAGTGTGGATTTCGCAAGCGATATTTAGGGACCTAGATCCGATGATTGTAATCTTCATATGGGGTATAGGCCACTGGAGGGATGTGCTGGCTACAATGCAGCGTGTCACAACAGAAGACGGGTTTGCAGTATACCATATAGCAGCTCAGCTTAACTGGATGATTCAGTGGCTGGCTGCTGGGAGGAATCCGGATAGAGAGCAGCATCCATTCGCTGCGACTGCCCCCACACTTGCGAAAACTTTGTTAGGTGTGTAGAGGAACTCTACGGGAGACCCAACCGAAGTCAAGGTGGTGCTACGATTCTGGGCTCGTCATTTGAGACGGGTTGGTACCTGAGTGCACTACTCTCAGGACCTACCCATAACCCTGCTCCAACATCGCCCGCAGGGGAGACACTGGGCAGGACTAGAAGCCTAGGAAGAGGCAGGAATGAGGATGATAGGAGACTTCTACCTGGACTCTGAACTGCTCTCCTTTGAAGAGCTCCAGAAAGAATATGACTTGCCAGGCGCCCAGTTCCTAATGCACAGGGCTTTCGCATGGAGGATACGGAAACACTGGGATATGGGCACTACGGAACCCTGGGCACCTGAGGGGTGCCGGTACATCGCAATTTTGGCATGGAATATCAAAACTGTTTCCTGCCCCTTTAGGGCGATCCGGCGGGACACATGCAGAACCCATTGAAGCGACCACGGTGGCAATGGGAGGGGGACTTGGGGAGCCTGATCCCTGAAACAGACTTAGAGATTATAGTGGAGAGAACTCCGAAAGTGTCCAAGAATGTGAGGTACAAACTAATGAACTACTATGTCCTCCACAGAGCATATCTTACCCCGATGCGAATCAGACGATACTTCGGAATAGAAACAGCAGCTTGCCACAGGTGTGGGAAGAAGGAAGCCCATATTTTGCACAAATTCTGAGATTGAACTACTCTGCACATTACGGCAGGAGATAAGGTGAATAATAGGACACATCCCTGGCAAAGAGTTACCACAAACCCCAGCCATCACATACTAGGGGGCATATTAGCAAGTGCTGGCGATATAATTATCGCCGCTTTAGCGTCCGTTTTTGGGCGAAAAGCGGCGATAATTATATCGCAATATCATCAAGGACACGCTAGCGTTTGTTTCCTTGATGTAGAGACCGTTTTTTCACAGCCTCGCCTCGCATCGTTAATGAGATGCAAAGAAGACGTGGCTGTGAAAACAACACATGTTAATATCGTGAAGGCAGCTTCGCGATATCAACAAGGAGGTGCAGCGATAAAATAAAATCGCGCTACATCAGCCTTAACTCAAGAATTTAACCTCTGTTAAATTCCTGACTAAGGCATACTTTTAATGGGAGATGGCTTATGCTGATACGACCACAGGGTCATATCAGCAATGTTATCGCTGTTTTCAATGGAATATCGCTGGAAAACCAGCGATGTTCCATTGAAAGCACTGCTATCGCTGAAATATTATCACCCTAGCGCTATGCGTTGTAAATATAGCGTTCTCATGGCGATCATATTCAGCGATAGCCAGCGATAATATTTCTATTGCTAAGTACGGCCAGCGATAATTATCGCTGGCCGTTGATAATATGCCCCTAGGATAGTTCCCACATACGGGCAATAAAAAAAACAACGGGAAATTCCAAGACCTGGCCTATGTCCCTAGCTAGGAACTGAAAAAAGCACCAGGGGGCCGAGAGTGGGAGCATGGGAAAAGGAATTAGAAAAGTGGGCGGGGCAGGAGGGAAACTACTACTTAGAGAAGCGAGACGAGGCATAGGCAAAATAGCCAGGGCATGGGAACGACTAGTGGGAGAACTGGCAATCAACGGGCATGAAACCAAAAGAGCAGGACCCTCACAGCTAACACACAGGACGGGGAGAGGGGGAACAAGGCCAGAGAATAGGGGAAGGCTGGACAGGTGACATTACTACAGCTATATGAGGAAACATAATTCCAGGAAATAAGAAGAGGTCCACAGTAAGCAAACATTGGTTGACGAGACAGCTACCCAGAATCAAGTGCAACACAAGGAAGGGAGGTGGGGACGAGGGGAAATAGTTTGTGTTTCTGTTGAACTGAAGCAGCTTATATATATCCAGTACCTTCGATGTAAGATGTGAGTTATGAGCATTTGAAAAATCAATAAAGGCTGGTTTAAAAAACATATACAACAAAAGTAATAATGAATGTGAATGCATTCGGACAAAAACACATTAGAAAAGCTTAAAAAAATTCCAGGTTGCTTTGAGTCAGTAAGTGTATCTTTTTATAAGCTCACAAAACGCCATTAGCCACTAGAGTTTGATTCCAGAGGCAGCATCAAACAACGGTCAGTGTCACCTTGTGGTTTGAAATAGATATTGAGTGCAATCAATTACCTGCGCATGGCACCTTATTTGCAATAGTTTAAATGTTTAATAAGCTGTACAACGTAAGATGGAAAATAAAATCAGCATTGGTTTTAAAACAAACAAGGTACCAGTCTGTAGAAAATTAGCTTTTTCTTCATGGTCACCCTCAGACGTTTTGCCTTTATCTGGACCCTATTTTGTAAGCTTTATGACTCTGTGCACTTTACCACTGCTAAGCAGTAGTAAAGCGCCTCTGCTAGCCCTCGAAAACATGAGCTGTACATTTGAACTCCCTAGTTGACATATTTAATTTCCCTAAATGTCCATTGTTAATGGTGCCTAAAGTGCACCTATAGCATGTAAATTTAGATGGCCTATGTGAGCTACAGTAGTGGGTTTTAACCTGGGGTGTGCTGCGCCTACTAGTGAGGTCAGCAGACTGCTTATAACATGAAATAAGATTAACAGATTAATAAAGTGTATATAAATATATATAAATAAAGAAGCAACATTGAAAATGTTAAAACGTTCTGTTTAAAAATTAAGCAGGAAGCAGTCCAAGAGCATAAAACAGAAAGTAGTATGAGCAATTGAATTTAGAAAAGATCAAACCTATCCATTAAAATAAAAATTTCGATTTAAAAAAAAATTTGTTTGAGAATTAAATAGAATATTTAATCATATGCGTATTTGTTTGATGAATGCTTGTTTCTGTATTTTTGTATATTGTTTTGCAGTTCAGCTCATCAAAGCTACTTTGCCCGGGGTCCCTAGATTCTAATATTGACTCAGTGAACGTCCTTGGATTCCAATTGTGATGGAGTGGGGGCAGTGGCGGCTCCTCCGCTATGAAGGAGGAGCGTCGCCCCACTGATTATGAGCAGTGCAAAGTAAAGGAAATATAAAATGATAAAATCTTGAGTTATCGTCACCTCTCGGGCAGCCAAAACCAGTCATTTGCACTTTCTCCGTTCTCCATGCCGACTGCATTACAGCCAGCGTGGAGAACATGCCCATATCCCCATTCCCTGGTTGAGCATCGAACCAGGATGCTCAAAACCATTGGTCACGGGAGGCTGGGTGCCTACCAATCACAATGCTGCATTGCAGCATTGTGTTTGGTCAGGGGAGTCTGGCTGTTCTTTCTGGCTTCGTGTTCCTTGAGTACCACAAGGAGAGCAGGAGCAGAGACGCATTACCCAATGGCAAGTGTATATTTTTATTGTTTTTATTTTTGGGGGATTGTTCAAACCCACACATCCTCTCCTACACACGCTCACCCTGCCCCGCCACCAGCGTGTCATGCCAATTGCCACTGAGTGGGGTTCCCCAGATTCCAGCAATGATTAGGTGGGGTCCTCAGAAGAAAAAAGATTGAGAACCACTGAGCTACTGTGTTTATTTACACCACCCGCTTATGTGACAAAAACATATTTCTGTCAGGCGCACTACTGTGCTCTGGCTAAGCTGCAGTTTATATGCACTGCAGTGATATATAGCAGAGAAAACTGCATTTGCCATGTAGAAAAATACTCTTTTTATTTAGTCATAAGTTGTACTTGAAGTGTGCCTTGTAAGCCCACAGGAGAGAGTGCTAATAAATAAAAATAAGGCACACTACATTATGGGCTTAGAGTGATCTCACATTGAAATAAAATACAAATGCTATTTCATTCCGTAGCCGTGGCTAGACTGTTTTATAATAGTCCTCCTAGGTTATTTTTCACCTCTGCATAGGAAAGGACTAGAAAAATATTTCAAAGTTATTTACTGCTTATTGTTTAATAATCTGGCTTAATGGTGACATCAAATTTTTGATAACTTTAGCAGAAAAGTAACTTTGTAAAGATGTACTTTAGGCTGCCTGAGCCAGAATTGACTTTTAGATAGTTCTGCCACTCATCACACCCCAAGAACTGGATTATACATCCTTGACTTAATTACCCTGGCTTAGAAGTCGATAGCTTGCCTCCGGGCCTAGGAAAGGACAATAGGTGTTAACTGCTGACCACTTAGCACTTATTTATCTGTGAGAGGGCAGGAATAGTTGGCAGAGCTAACAGCAGCGTTAGCACTACTTCTTTTGACCTGCAGATGCCAGGCAGAGTTTCTTCTATTCATCCCCAGGACCCTTGTAGGCAGTTGGGCTCCAGCCACAGTAGGAAGGAGACCCAGTTTGTACCCATTCAGGTGGCGGAGTGGCCAAGAAGTTGAAGCAGATCTGGTAGAAGCTGGCTCCTGTCATCTTGAACCAAAGGGTGTGGCTCACTGGTTAGAGGCAGCAGTCCCGGGAGCAGAGGATGGCCCGAGACCAGTGTTCAATTCCCGACGCGGCAGGGTCGTGGACCAGGATCAGCGGACTCAATAATTCTCACCTCGGTGCCTACTCTAACCAGGGATCACACTCGGCAACTCTGGGCATTAGCTTGCCTCATCTCCACAACGGCCCCCCACATACGCCGGAGATGCCTGGTTTCACCTTGGAGATACCCAGTAGGGACCATCTCACAGGGAAAGCCAGGACGGGTCTATTGCGCAGAGATACTCCTTCGGGAGTCGATTCTAGCGCGTTAGAAACCCACAATTAAAGAGCTCCTGGGTAATTTTACAGTAGGGCAAAGAGGAAGTGCTGCAAAAGGAGGGGGGTGGAGAGAAAACTTTTATGACTGGGTGTTACATTTCCTTCAATACCTGGCTCATGAACAGGCTAAATCTGGCCCTTCCACCACCACCACCTCCTCAGAGCATTCCTGGATCCGGGAAGACTCCTTCTGAAGAAGAAGATTATGCTAGAAGAAGAAACCTGACTCCTACTGGCAGAAGGATGCATATGCAAGCACTCAAGGACCTTTGAATCCTGCTAGCATCCAGGGACTAGAACTGCTCTCCAACAGTCATGTTGCTGGTCTCCTGTTTATCTGCTTCAAGAACACAAAAAGAAGAAGAATGTCTTACTCCAAGACGGACGGCCCAGGTGGATAAATAGTACTAGCCCTATATGAGACCTGACTGGAGAGAGACCTGGTGTATGCCCTTTGCACATGGCTGTGTCTAAACTGGGGTGGCATGGTGGGCAAAAGAAAGATGGATTTAACCCAGATCTATTGATTGGGCAGAATGTTTGATTTGCTCTGCATTACGTCCATCATCTGTGTGTTTTTTGCTTTCTCGCCCTAAGTGCGCCGGGTATGCCTAGACGTGGTCCCAGGCTCACTGTGCCACTGGATTCAAGCTAGCCTGGCTGATGAGGGATGATGCCCTGAAACCGGTCCCAGGATGCTTCTTTCCGGGCCAGAGAGGACCTGGTTTGGCAGTTCGGTCTGGACTGTTCCCATGAGGCACAGGGTCAAAACTGATTTGCATACGGCTGGGTCTAAACAAAGATGGCATGGTGAGCAAAAGAACAATGTATTTAACCCAGATCTTTTGACTGGGAGAGGATGTTTGATTTGCTCTGCATTCCGTTCCTCATCTGTGTGTCTTTTACTTCTGAGCAAGGGCTACAAGACTGACCAAGCCAAACATTTCCAGCAGCTGAAAACTATGTCTGAAGGTTAAACCTTTGACTGGGTCAACCGGCTTGGTGTATTAGACCTTCACTGCATCACAGCCGGCCTTAAATTGGGCCTCGGTCCCTGTCCCCCTCAAGGTATTGGCTTCCTTAGTGCTTGACTTCTTTCACTTTTTGCCTTAAAACTTCGTATTTTCAGTTCCCCTTAACCTACTCTGATGATCTTGGCGTCGGTTTGCTCTTTAAAGTTGTCTCTATAGTTCTAAATTGGTTTGAGGATTCTATTGTGTTATGTTCTTTACTTTAAAACTGTTGATACTGCTTGATCCTAGCACACACTTTCCTCGGACTTGCTTGCTGCCTGTGCCATAGCTACCAGAGGTTGAACAGAGATTTTATGGCAAGACAAGAGGCTAGCATTATGCATTAAACTTTTATTAACTCCTTCTGAGGAGCAAAAACACTTAAAAGCTCCCAGAATGGAACTTAATACCATCACAATAAAAAAGAATGTTCAAACACATAAAGGGGCATATTATCAAGAACTGCGTTAAAATTATCTCTGCTTTAATAGCGATAATGGGCTGGATAATATGCCCTTGTGGATTCCCATAAAAACCCAGGTTCACACCAGAACATGGGTGTCTGTGGGAATTCACAAGGGCATATTATCAAACCCATTATCGCCGCTTTAGCAGCAGTTTCCTGCCGTTAAAGGGGCAATAATTTTAGCACCATTCTTCATATTATGCCCCAAAGTCTCCATTTTCTTCCCCTTTTGTTGCTGCCTCTCGGCAATGTAAGTATATCCTTTGAATGTTGTTTTTTAAGCATTAGTTTATTTATAATGGAATTAATTGTACCCAATTTATGGGTTCTATTGTTTTAGTAATGATATAATATTATGTTTGTTGTATAGGTATAATTATTTATTTAGATAAGATTCGGTGAAGTACTATTTTCAGTATTGTTTATATGAGTATTTAATAGGTATGCGAAAGCAGCAGGTTTGTATTTCGTTCTTCTGAAATAAATTTTGGAAAAGGAATGAGCTATTTCCTTTAAAGATTAAAAGAACTTTTTTACCGACGGTTGAGTTTGACGAGAGAGCTCGAGCGCAGCACGTCTGGATTAGTGCAGTCAAAATGGATGCCTGCATGTTTCACTAGCATGAAACGTCTGCTTCGTTAGGGATCGGTGGACGAGTCTCTAAAGGAATTTGGGCCTTTAAGTAACATTGAGGTATTTTTCTAAAGGAAGTTTGTCAATGGTATCCAGGCAACGAGTGTTTGGTGTAATCAGATGCACATTGCCGGTTGCTCGTTTTTAGGTTTCGCCTGGGGTGCGCGATTTCCGTGTCCTGTCATCTCTGTGTACTGTTCTTCGTGTCTGTTGGTTGTCGGGCTGACTCTTTGCGCCCTGTACTGTGCGTGGCATCTTGCCGGTATGGTGCGCATCGAAAAGACTGTGCGCTTCAGGAAAACTAACTGTATGCTTGGCAGCTCGCCCGTAACCTCTGCGCACCATTCTGCCCATCTGGATTGCCTTTAAAAAGAATTGTGCGCTCCCACTGTACTCTGCCGGATTATAAACTGTGCGCTTCATATTGCCTGGTGAACTGTACGCTTCCGCTTCCCCCCCTTTGAAAAGACCCGTACGCTTCAATCCTCATTGCGAAGCTGTACGCCACGTACGGTTGCTCACGCTAGATGCGTGAGCATTGGTAGGGGCCGTCCATTTCTCACGCTAGATGCGTGAGTATTGGTAGGGGCCGTCCATTTCTCCCATTCGGCGCGCACAGGAGTGCTACGAAGAGTATACCCTGCCCCAAACTTGCTAAAAGTAGCAGAAACGCGGGGAAAAGTATTTTTAAATCCCATGCTTTCTCCAGTAGGGAACTTTTAGTGCACTCTGTGGGTGTGTACTTTTTTTCTAAATATATATAGTGCATATGGAGTGCAGCTGAAGGACTTCCTGTCATTTGAAATGACTCCTGTTTCTGTCATAACGTACCCTGCACCTCCGATGATGCTGCCGGGCGTCCAGTACTCTCAGACAGTGCACTTCCTGGCACCTCATAGTTTCCATTGTTTGCAGCGGCGGCTACCGATACTTAAGACGTCTGCACTTTCATGGCCGCAGACAGTACATACAAAGTGCACTTTCCCATTACACATACTGAACAGGGACTGGAACTAAAAGGCTTCACGTAAGAGTCATTTTTATTTCATTTATATGCAGCCTGACGCAGTTGCTGGGCTTTCTTTTTTTTTTTTTCGCAAAATACATGGATTAGTCGGAAAATAACTCGAAATTAACAGAATGCATAGCCTAGAATACTATTACATACACCAAAAGTTGCATAAATGAATAAGATACACTTGATAAATAATTAATAATAGATACAGAAACATATGTTAAACAGAATCAGAATTAGCCATACAGTAAGATAGTCCATTAATGCAACCAATATCAATACAATCAAGATAAGAAAAAAGGTAATAGGACCACCAATCAAGTTGCAGCTTCCAGATAATTGGTAACTCTACCTCAGATTTCTAAACCAAGCTTCTTTTTCCTATGCCCTTTAAGTGCATATAAACTGTACTCCATATTATGGACTGCGAAGAAGCGGGCCCTCCATAATTCGAAAGAAGGCGGTTCCTGTTGTAGCCACCAGAAAGCTATTACCAGCCGATATACGGCTGTTACTAGAAATATTAATTTTGCATGTTGTTGTAGTGCAACTGGAACTGATGCACCCATTTCTACACCAAATAATATCTGTGCTGCACTTAATTGAACTTGACTTCCCAAAATGATAGAATGGTAATTCTGAATCTGAGTTAATAAAGTTGTTAATCTCGGGCAACTAAAAAAAATATGAAGGTCATCCGCAGATAAATATCCGCAACGAAAACATTTCCCCATATTGTCCCCCGGCCATTTAGAAATCTTATCGGGTGTGTAATATAGATTGAATGTGGATTTGGAATGCTGTGCAGATAACTTTGCTGACATGAATAACTTCGAAGCCATCTCCAGAGAATTTTCTATCCGTATATCCTGTCTCCCTAATTTATTACCCCATTTGATATTTTGTTGAACTAAGTCATCAGACTTGGTACTTAACATATGACCGTATAACACTCCTATTTTAACCTTTTTTATATTGTCTTCAATTAGTGCATTCGCTTGGAGAATTATTACTTTCTGAGACAGGAAATTCCTGATTTGCAGATATTTTACGAAATCCTCCCTAGGGAGATGATATTGCACTCGTAGTTGTTCGAAGGACTTAAGAGAACCATCTCTATAAAAATCCCCCAACAACCTTAATCCTTTTTTCCACCATACACACACAACCCTATCCCATAAATCAATTGGCAAAAATATCGGGGATGTTAATGGTGTATACCATGAAATTTTCTCTATACCCAGCAATCTCCGTTATGTTCTCCAAATCTTATATGCAGCGATCAAAACCTTAAAACTTGTGCGTTTATAATAACTCCAATCCTGGTAGAGAAATAAGCAATGTTTAGCCTTTGAGCCTAATAACATCTGATAGATTGACGGGCTCTCTGCCGGGTTCGAAGGGCCTATCCCTGTTAGTAAAACATTCATGCCTTGCAGCATGCAAGCATAGTAATAAAATGTGAAATCAGGAACCGCCCAACCTCCTACATTTCTTGGTAAGGTCATATAACGACCAGCACGGCGGGCTTTACCTCCGGCCCACATAAAGCGCATACAAAGAGTTTGTAACTGTGCCAGGCTAGCTATAGAGATTTCTAAAGGAAGACACCTAAAAAAATATAATATTTGTGGCAATATCATCATTTTTATTAGACTGCTACGACCGACTAACGAGAGATGTAGACATTCCGCCTGAGCTAACTGTTTCCGTACTCCTAATATTAGATCCTCCCAGTTAGCCTTAACCAAAGCATTGGTGAGGTCCTTAGCTTAATCCCCAAATAAATTACCTCTTTACAAACCCGCACATCCGAGTATTTTGGCAGGTTAGCACATAATAGCTGAGTTTTAGCAGCATTCAATTTATAACCCACAAACGTCCCGAACTTCAAAGCTAAACTTTAAAATTTCTTGCATTGCAGCAGCAGGGCATGGCGTGACAACTGCAACGTCGTCCGCATAGGCTAGGACTTTAAAAGAATAGTTTTGTATCATAACCGGAGGGATCTTAGAACTAGATTCCAGCATTCTTAAAAAAGGCTCAATATATAGGGAGAATAAAAGAGGGGAGCAGGGACACCCCTGTCTGGTACCCCTTTGTATTTGGACCAAGTTAGATACTAGTCCCATGGTGCTAATACGGGCAGTAGGATGATAGAAAAGCGTCTGGAGTGATGTAATAAAATCAGGGCCAAACCCCCTGTGCCTCATTACATCCCATAAAAAGCACCATGAGACCCGATCGAACGCCTTTTCGGCGTCTAATAGAATTAAACATAAAGGCTCCTGACTAACATTAACAAAATCAAATAAAGTAATTACTCGGCGGACATGATCCGCCGTTCCGCGCTGTGGGATAAACCCATGCTGTATGGTAGAAACTAAATTCGAAATTACACTGGATAATCTATTTGGCAAAATCTTCGAATAGATTTTGCCATCCGCATTTAAAAGCGAAATTGGGCGGTAAGACCCAGGTAGATTCGCAGGCTTGCCTTTTTTATGAAAAACTACTATACATGCCTTGCTCCAACTCCCCGGGGGTACACCCTTCTGAGCGGATTGCATCGTTACAAGAAGATCAGTTTTTAAAACAGAAAAGAATGACTTATAAATTTCGAGGGGTAACTTATCTGGGCCTGCTGCCTTCCCACTAGCTAATCCATTAACTGCCAATTCTAGTTCTTCTAATGAAATAGGAGCCTCTAGGCTTTCTCTTTCATTATCCGATAGATCTGACATACAAAATTGGTCTATAAGATTAGCAGCCCTCTCCATGTCATACTCGTCTCCTTGATATAATGATTCATAAAATTGCCTAAATACCTCTAATATGCCTGTTTCATTAGTAACCGATACCCCCCTTACATCACTAATGTTATCTATCTGCTGTGTTACTTCCCTGAACCTTAGTTTTTGGGCCAGGCATCTGCCACTTGCCTTCCCATACTCATATTGAATTTGTTGTTTAATAAAGAATTTTTTTGCACTTTCCTGTGACCATTTCAGGTTCAACTTTGCCTTAAGTCTCGCAACTAACGTCATCTGGTCCTCTATATCCCCTCCAGTACATAAAGCCTGTGCCAATAGTTCCTCTGCCTTTGTTAACTCCAGATATAACTCTTGTAATTTTACCAATTGTTGTTTCTGATTATATAAACCAAAGCTCAGAGATTCCCCCCTAAATGCGGCTTTAAAACAATCCCAGACATTACCCACACTATTAGTCCCCCGATTAACATTAAAGAATGTTACAATCCATTGTTTCATATATTCCAAAAACTGTTGCTCCAATAACAGCTTACGGTCAAAAGAGAACACCCTTGGTCTGGTAGACGTAAATATATCTGTTATAGAGAGGACCACTGGCCCATGATCGGACGTAATTCTAGGATAAACCTGTATAATGGCCTATTTCAACAAGGACTGAGGAGTTAATACATAATCCAAACGAACTAACTTACGATGGGGAAAAGAAAAAAATGTGTACCCAGGAGCCTCTCCCCTAATAAAAGCCCATGCATCCGTCAGCCCATGTGCCATCATTAATGCCTGCAGTGCCTTAAATACCTGTGGTTTCCGCCCACTGTACTTTTTTTTTTAAAAACCTTTATTTACGAAATGCACATTACACAGCGTCTGCCTACAACCCCTCGGGGCCGGCCGCTATGACATAATAACGAAAGGATAAAAAAGGGGAAAAAGAGGACAGTACGCCGTTAAAGCAGTCTCTAGGCGTACATTACCGTGTGGAACATAGAGCCATACCTAAAGGATAAAAAAGGTTTAATTTTATGATTTTGTCGAAAAGAACAACAACACACAAACACATGGTATCATACTGGCAAGGGTCGTAGGAGGGGGGGAAAGGGGAAAAGGAATAAGTGTATAAAGGAACGCATCTGGCAAGGGGGGGCGAGCATGAAGGAAGAAAGAACAAGGATAGTATTGAAAATAGGGAACGGAACGTCAATCATGGGGAGGAGGGGAGAGGAGCCTCGTATTCAAGTGGGGGGGAGCAAATATCTCCGCAATACGAATTCCACTGAGCCCAGACCCTGGACCACTTCTTGGGACGCCCCCGTGCCTCATACACCGTTTTTTCTCGAAACATGCACCAGTCCATGTTCTCCTTCCAGGCACTGAGCAGCGGTGGTCTGGCGGAGCCCCAGAGCTGAGCTATATCCCTCTTCGCAACCATATTGCCCAGAGTGACCCAAAGAGTCTGAGCAGCAGTACAGTCCGAAGGCTCCCACACATTAAGTAGGCAACGTCGTGCTTCAGGAAGGAGAAGGACTCCAGTGACAGGTCCCATCACATTGTGTACTCTAGACCAGAAGGCCGAAACCATTGGACATTCCCACAAAACATGGAGAAAAGTACCATCCATACCGCACCCACGCCTACATAGTCCATCCGTTACCAATCCCATTCGCACCAGACGCATACCAGTCACATACACACGGTGGAGGATCTTCAGCTGGACAAAACGAAGTCGAGCCGGAATAGCCACCTCCTTCGGGGAGGATACAGCGGATTGCCAGTCCTCATCGTCTAGTTCAAGCCCGTCAGCTATCCAAGAAGCACGAAGTTGCTCCAGCTGGTCAGCCCTGTTGTTAATGAGCTTCTTATATATTAAGGAAATCGTGCTATCGGGGACAGGGCCGTCTAGGACACGGTCCTCCAGAGGGGAGGATTGCGGAATATCAGTACCGGGGGGAAAGACGGAGGACAAGGCATGTCGAACCTGCATATATCGAAAGTGCTCCTTGTCATCAAGCCGGTATTCCAGTTTCAGGACTGCAAAGGACTACACGGCGCCCCGTGCCCAAAGATCCTCCACCTTACTTATTCCAATCATGTCCCACTTATCAAACCCTTTCGTCTTCCAGAGGTTGCTCAATCGATCCGAATCATACAGTGGCGTCATACGCGTCAGCTTGCCACCCCAGCCCGTCGCTACAGTTGCATCCCTCCAGGCCCGCACCGCACACTTCGTAGGACCCGAAAGGAGACGGATTGGTGACTTCGAGTACAAAGCCCTATTTAAGTTGCCACCGGGCAATAAAAATGTATCCAAGGCAAAGGCGGGAGCGGGTTCCGATGAGTACGTTGCGTGATTAATAGCACTCAGGCGCGAGGCCCAATAGTAGCGTCTAATGTCTGGCAAGGCAATGCCACCATCGTACCAGGAAAGGGTGAGCTTGGACAGCGCAATACGGGCACGACCATCCCAGATCAGTTGTCGCTGTAGACTCTCGACCTCGCAAAAGTAGCGAGCGGGGACTGGGTCAAAGAAATTCTGCAAGGCGTAGAGAAATCGGGGGAGCGACATCATTTTAAAAAGCGCCGCTCGGCCCAATGGGGATAGGGGCAGTTCACGCCACCGTCTCACATCTTGTTTGAGTCGGCGGAGCGGGACGTACAAGTTTCACTCGTAGCGGACTGAAGAGACCATAGAGACATAGATCCCCAAATACTTGAAGCCGTCCGCAGTCACCAAAATTGGGAACCTGCGAGGCAAAGGCGGTAGAACCCCAGCTATGACACAAACACAGGACTTGGTCCAGTTGATGACCAATCCAGAGTTCTTACCAAAGGATGTAAGAACGTCGAAGAGGACGTTCAAGGACTTTTGAGGGGAAGTGAAATAAAAAAGGATATCGTCGGCATACAATGAGACGCGATCCTCTAGATCTGGCGCCCACCGGATCCCTTTAATGTAGGGTTCCCACCGGAGCCACGCCGCAAGGGGTTCAAGCGCCAGCGCGATTAAGAGCGGGGAAAGCGGACAGCCCTGACGGGTGCCGCGGCCTAACGGGAAGGGGCCAGAGCATCTACCATTTACCACAACCTGAGCCAGTGGTTTCTCATAGAGGAGCTTGACCCAGGCAATAAAGTTAGGACCAAAGCCAAACTTGGAGAGGGCCACCCATAGATAGGGCCATTCGATGGTGTCGAAAGCCATAGTAGCGTCTAGAGAGACCACCACCGCAGGCTCCGCGAGAGTTGTAGCTCTTGCGAGAACACCATGGAGCCTACGCAGGTTAAGGGCCGTGTTTCTGTGCGGTATGAAACCGGACTGATCCGGATGGATCAAGTCACAAATTACCTTCAACAGCCTATTGGCCAGAACCTTGGCCAGGATTTTAGGTTCCGTGTTTAGCAGAGAAATGGGGCGGTAGGAGGTGCAGCGATCACGAGGCTTGCCATCCTTATAAATGACCACTATAGTAGCTAGGCGCTGTTCGAGTGGAAGGATCCCACCCTCGGACGCATCAAGAAACATGTTGCGCAGATGGGCGGTGATCTTGTCCGGGCAAAGTTTGTAAAGTTCAATGGGCAAACCATTTGGGCCCATCGCCTTACCTGAACGCAAAGATCGGATGGCAAGGGCAATCTCGTCTACCGTAAAGGGAGCCTCCAAAGCAAGGCCCTCTTCTTCTGAGGTAGAAGGAAGAGCTATATCACGCAACAACAGCCTGGAATCAGCCACATCACGATCACTCACCGGGGTATAAACCTTCCGGAAGTGGTCCACAAAGCAATCAACAATCTCGCCAGGATCAGACACACTCTCACCAGATTCGCGAACAATAACAGGCACGACACGACTCGCTCTTTCAGACTTATCCAGCCACGCCAGGAGTTTGCTGGCCTTATCATCCACATCATACAGCCGGCCAAATTGATTCGCTCGCATCAACTTAGCAGTATCGGTAACACAAGCTTTGTATGCTGCCTGTTTCAGTTCCAGAGTGTGTAACAGCGCAGGCGTGTCGTCCCCACCCAGCCCACTTTCAAGCGCCGTGATTTCAGTCTCAAGGGCCAGAACGGCCTCCCTCTTAGCCCTCCGCTCAGCAGCAATGAGAGAAAGTGCAGATCCCCGTATAACAGTTTTAAAGGCCTCCCAGAGAACCGTAGGGGAGGTGACCAAACCCACATTTTCATCAAAGTAACAGTCAATAGCCTTCACCATATCTGAGCGGAGCCGGGGGTTCCGGAAATGCCAGGGGGGAACAGGGGGAACTCTGTTACCAAGCAGACCACCCACAGAAATCTTAATCATCAAGGGGGAATGGTCCGAGATGCCCCGGGGGAAATGACAAACCTCCCGGACCAAGGATAGAGTAGAAGCCAGCATAAAGAAGTAATCTATACGAGAGAGGCTGCCATGTGCACCAGAGTGGAAGGTATACTGCATCAGGGCAGGGTGCAGCGAACGCCAAACATCCGCCAGACCAAAAGTATCGGCCATCTCACTGAACCACAGCTGGGATTGAGGCAAAACTCTAGGGGGCAGCCGATCAAATTCGCCAGACATGACAGAGTTAAAGTCTCCACCCATGATCAGCAGACCGTCGGGAAGACCAAGAAGAGTCTTGCCAAGATCGGGGTAAGTGGTAGCCTGCAGTCCCGGGGGAATATACACAGCAACTAATACAATTGGCTTACCCTCCCATCTCCCGGAGACAGCAGCATACCGCCCTCGACCATCCAGGATAACATCATCAATCTCAAGAGCAAGGGAGGATTTCACCATTATACCCACTCCCCGGGACCCGGTGGTGAAACCAGCGTGGGCGATCAGTCGATAGCCCCGGCGGTCAAGAGCCTTACAGGCATTACCGATCAAGTGCGTCTCTTGAAGGAAGACAACATCAGGGGCATGGCGCCTCAGAAACTGTAACACAATGCCACGTTTAATTCTGTCACCCAAGCCATTGACGTTCCAAGAAAGAACCTGCATCTCACCCCCCCCCCCCATCCCAGAGAGAACGACCCGATCCAACCCCCCCCCACAACCACGAATCCGGAATATTTGCAATCAGTGACATACCATGAAAAAGGGAAAATAACAGTAAACATGAAACACAACCAAGTCCCCGAAAACCACCCCCAACCAAGAACCCGTTACAACGCCCCCCACCCTGCACCCCTGCTGACTAAAAAGCCACCCCAAACTGCAGTGTGCCTGGCGCCCCATCTGATCTACACAAAGAACCCCCGGAGGAGGAAGGGAGAAATCACCCGCACCCGCACCACCACGGGCACAATCATAAAGCATACAATAAAGTTACTCTGTAGAGTTCATAGTCTCAAGTCGGACAACTGGGGGCCCCCGTTAAACCTGGGCCGCTGCACCACCTTCCGCACCGCCAGGGCCTCCGCTTTCCGTGTCCTCTTTCGGCAACGAGTCTAACCAGTCACCAGCACGGTCCGGCTGATCGAAAAAATAAGCTCGTTCTCTGAACTCAATCCGCAAGCGAGCTGGAAACAGCATGGCGTATTTCAGTCCCAGATCTCTCAGACGACGCTTCACTCCGAGGAACCCAGATCGTTGTCGTTGCACTTGGGGAGTGAAATCAGGATAGATAGAGACAGAGTTATTATCGTACTTCAACGGGCCGTGTTTACGAGCGGCCTGTAGGATAGCGTCTCTGTCCAGATAGCGAAACAGTCTAGCGATGATAGGCCTCGGCGGGCCTCCTGGCTTTACCTGACCCCCTGGGAAGCGATAGGCGCGCTCTACGGCAAAGAACTTGCTGAGTCCTGCGGGAGCGAGTTTGGCGACAATAAGTTCCTCGACCAGTAGATCGATCGAGGCAGCATCATTGGTTTCCGGCACTCCGACCAAGCGTATGTTGTTCCGCCTGGCCCTATTATCGTAGTCTTCCATGCGTTTAAGCAAGAGGTCGTGTGAGGAACGCAGATTCCCTATCTCGGATTGCGCCTCCGCCATGTCCGTCACCAAACTCGATGCCTTTAAGTCCAATGCCTTCACCCTCTCGTTTGTCTTGGCCAGATCGGCTCGAATAAGAGTGACATCCACCGCCACCGTGTCTATCTTGGACACGATGGCTTCGTATTGCTGACTCATATCGGCCTTGAGTCCAGAGATGGCGGCCAAAAGGTCTTGAAGAGACACCTCAGAGGAAGACGACATGTCAGCCCTCGGGTCTTCCAAGCCAACACTGGTGACACCTGGGGAGCCTCTCGGCTGGGTGTAGCGTTCGATCATATTGGACTGGATCGACCCCCCCGAGTAACAGCCTTCCTGCGTTTCTCCGCCTCAGGTTTTTTCGCCATGTTGCAGTCAGCGTCGGCCGGAGACACCCAAGTTCAGCGGGACGGTGACAAGTCCCAAAACTCAAAAGAGTAGTTTTACGAGAGGATGCCACGGGTCTCCTTGCCAGCCCAAAAGAAGGAAAGCGTCCACCTTGAGAGTGGCAGGCCAAGACAAAGTAGGAGGTCCCAATGAGTCAGAGACGAGAGGGCCGGAAACCGAAAGTGAAAGTGGCACACCACCGGTGGGCCAGATGTCAAGCAGCCGTTGTCGTTGCATTACAGCTCGGCCATAATAGGCAGTTGAGACCCCGGTTGCGTCTGGGGTTAGGCCAGAAAGTTGGAGACGATAGAAAAATGGTCCCCGAGGTCCGATTTCGACCAAAAAAGGATCAACGGCATCAGTGAGAGTAGCACTCCAAAAGCCCGTCGAAGTGACCAGGATATCTGCAGGATAGATAAAGAAGGGCGGCGTGGGTCTCGGGAGCTCTCTGCTCACGCGACCATCTTGGATGCCCGCGTAGCTCCTCCCCCCCCGCCCACTGTACTTGACATTTTTATTACATAAGATATTAGGAGCTAAATTAATATTTAAGTCTCCACATAAAATCAGTGGTGTAGGCCAGGAAGCTAACTCAACATTCAGAACCTCTAAAGTTGAAGCTTCATCTAAATTTGCCCCATAAACAGCACACACCGTAAAAGTTGCCTGCCCTACTACACACTCTGCAATTGCCCATCTTCCTAAATCATCAGCTAAGATTCTTCCTGTTTTACCCATGTGCCGCTTAGCCATAATTGCCACCCCTCTTGACGTACCTGAGTACTTAGTACAGGCAATAATAAATCCCAATTCTTCGAGCAACCTACGTTTTAACCATACAATATGCGTCTCTTGGAGACAAATTATATCACAGTAGAGAGCAGATAGCTCCTGTGCTACCCGACGTCTTTTATCTATCGAATTCAGCCCCTTGACATTCAGGGTGCCTATCCTAATACCCCTACCAGCCATCTAGTTGAGTCAATCTTAGGTAATCTAGCTTCATGTACAAACTCAGAACAAAACGTATTCTCACCAAAATAGCTCTTTTCCGACCAATATTCATGTATATATTATATATATCCACCATCCCTCCTTGATAATATGGAAACAGTTGTATTATATGCTGCATTTGTGTAAATAGCCTTGAGAAAGCCCCGGCGCAATTCGCCATTAGAGGGGGAAACACGTGTCGGCTGTCCATGTCTCACAATACAAAAATATAGATGTCACACCGAAACTCGAAGTAGTCGTGTCTTCTATATGCAAATCTGAAAGAATGGGTATTTATCCCAAAAAGCACAATACTGACTTTCACGGAGTACACACTCTCCCCTTCTCAAACTCGCTTATCCTTACGAAGCTCAAGAGGTCCAGAGCTTTGAGTGTGTCTCCATTTACCTATGAAACCAGCCTATTAAGCGTTGTTAGCCTTGTAATCCTTGGACCTTCCTTGCTTTGCTAGTAATTGGCGGAAGTGTAGCTGGGACTCTTGACCAGTTTATAACTAGAGCCACCTCTGTGTTAGCCCACGAAATTGCCCTGACTGAGTGTCGTTTATCGCTGGCCCCCTGCACCTAAAACGATCTTTTTTGGGGGGGGCTTGATGTCTGTCCGCTCACCCGAGCAGCACCCAGCCCCAGGCACTGTCCCCTGTAAATTGGAGGGCGGTAATAGTCAGTCTTCACAGGACCCAGCGATCATTCAGATAATACTGGACTCCCCCTCTATTGTACCACCTGCGACCCAGTACTGGTGGGCACTGCCTGTAGCACACTTTCCGGTGTTTCTACAAGGTCTGTGCCTAAATCCACATCTCAAACAACGGTCCAAGAACCAGAACCGGCATTCAAGAGAAAGCGGGGAGGGGGCCCCTAGAGGGAAAAAAAACAAAAGATGCCTAAAACCAATAAGACCGGAGGGACGGTGACTACAGCTTTGCCAATGACAGCGGAGCCCCAGGCAATTATTTCTTCATCAGGCACCCTGAACTTGGATTTAGTCGGTCCTTCTTTCCTTCAAGCTGAAGAGGGATTTTGGGCTAAATGACGGGCCCTCATTACGTCATCTATGTCACCACCCCTCAAGAGATTGTCACTAATTGAGGAAAGATTATCAAACTTTGAACTGTTAGCCATGTCTAACCTTGGTTCCATGAAAGACTGTTTGGGGGAAAACCTTCGAACAACTGTAGTGACAACGAATGTGATCCGAGACTCTGTAAATTCTAACCCCCCATCAACCACCACAGCAATACCTAATTTAGTGGGGGCACATGGAGGCATAGGAGGTTCATCGGGCGAGAGAGTAGAGTCTTTACCCCTTGGAGGGGGCCTGGTGCAAAAAACATCTGGAAGAGATAAGGAAAATGACCGTTATGTATCTATACCAAATACTTGTGCAAATAAATCCACTTTGCCATGTATCGACTTACCCCCTGAGTCTTCACCATATGTTGTTCTATTGGCTGGGGTACCCGAATTGGTAAAAGGTAGTGTGGAAACCTATACTGAACTAAAAAACAAGTCCATTCACTGGCTAAACAAAAATAGACCCCCTTCTACCCCAGGTGCTTAGTGAAATTATATTTGCACGCAGAGTAAGCTGGGTGGGACAGAGAGTGAAAGATATTGCGGGCGACTGTGTTTTGATTAATTTTAGAGATAGGCGGGTGGTCTAATATATTTGTGAATGGTGTCATCCTAGGGTAATAAGTAGAATTCAGACCCTTGCCTTAAGTTATTTTTATCCTCCCTGTTCCCTAACAGAGAGAATGGGAAACCCAGGTAAAAAATGGGAGGTGAGAGCCCACTTAGGAAGTGTACATAATAGTGGACGGAACACTGATATTTTTCCATTACTCAATGTCCCAGATTTAGTGTATTAGATCAGGTGGATTGACTGAATCCAATTGATCAGTATCTACAAATTATGGTTAAACAGCTAGGTACATGTTCCATGGATGTGGGAGCTAAGGCTATTAATCGACAATTGCTCATCAGAAATGAGTTGTTGAATGAAGAGAGTAGCATGGGAACCAATGATAGTATTCAGGAGGTCCCTTATAGCACTCCCCTTGAGAGGCGGGAAACCAGTTTGTAGCACCCCAACAGGGGGTGAACACTAGTGTTCCTCAGCCCAAAAAGGTAAAAAGATTGCAGGAAGTCATGGCTACCAACCAGCAACCGCACCACATAATAGGAAGCATTGACAGCCAACCCGGGGCCCCCCAAGTTACTTCTAGCGGACAATCGGGGGTGATCCTGCCCACGGTATCACAATGGAGGGAGCCCCCTCTGGCTACTGAGTTAGTAATGGTAGAAAGACCACAGGGTACTAGGATCTTGTCATGGAATATAGCAGGCCTAACTGCGAGAATGGATCTTCCGGATTGGGGAGACTACATAGATTCTCATGTGATCTTCCTATTCCAAGAGGCCTGGGCATTCAAATCATCCTATAGAGTAGACTTTGTCGCATACTGTGAAGCGGCTGTACAGGGTCCAAGGGGGAGATCCTCAGGGGGTTGTGTATTTGGGTTGGCACACATTTGGGTTGTGCGGTTAAAAGGATAGAAACCCACTCCCCCGATATCTTATGTATTCTTCTTACACTTAGAAACCTTCCAAAGTTGGCCATCATCAATGTCTACTCTCGCCCAGTAAGGTATGGGTAGACTTCACAGATGTTAGACTGCTTGGCTGCTTTCCTTTCCAGGTTGCCTGGGAAAGCCCACGTTATTATCGGCGGGGATTTTAATTGCCATTGTGAACCCCTCAATGGCCTTCCATCTTCTATTACCAGTGATGAGGATTCAACTTGGGCAAGTCCCGCGTGCAATACCTATCCGATAAGAGGGTGGACTCCATTAGTATTGCAATTGACCTCACTTACCCTCACCCATTCGCTGAGGGCATGCAATGGGCGGTTCCCTGCTGATAATCCAGGGAACTTTACCTTTGATAGGAATGGCCAGGCATCCACAATTGACTACATAATGGTAAATGTGGAAATTTGGCACAGGATTTTGAATTTTCTGGTCCATCCCCGTGGTGAAAGCAACCACAATCCGCTGGTTGTAACTTTAGATAGTTACCTACCGGAAGGAAGGCAGGGTTTCGTCAATCCGCCACTCTCCAATCTAATTGCAGTTGAAGGAGGTAGAAGAGTCTGCTGGGGTACAATTGCACAATCCCTTTTTTAGAAAAGGCATGCCTTGCCTCTGAAAATAGCGGCACTTTAGAATCCCAAGAAGCGCTAGGAAAAATCCATTAGGACTTGATTACATCCCTGGCGGAGTTCTTCTATAGTAGTAAGACCAACAAATGTATCTAACGTAGAGGAAAAAAACCCTGGTAGAACAGGGAATGTAGAGACGCAAAGAGTGCCCTGTTGTCAAGACGCAAAGAGGGGGATAGCAAATGTATAAGGGAAGCAAGGGCGTTCAAATTCTTTTAGCAGCCAAATCAGAATGGGAGATTGACAGATGCAAGGCCATTAAGAAATCTTTAGATGATAAAGACACAGGAGGCTTCTGGAACCTGGTTAAGACTGGAAAAACCAAGGGTAGGTCTGCCATTGAGCCAAACCTCGGGGAGGAAGTTTGGCGGGCCCATTTTAAAGCTCTATATTCTAGGCCACAAAAAGGATTCAGCGAGATAAGGACATCGGTTAGTGCTCAAACGTTTTACTCCTCTGGTGATATACCCCCTTGTACACTGGCCGAGGTATTATCAGCCTTGGCCAAAGTACTACCAAATAAAGCACCTGTCCTGGACAGGATCCCTGGAGAACTATATAGAAATGAACAGGTAGTGTGGGCTCCATATCTCCAGACCCTTTTTAATGCAATTTTTAACTAGGGCAGGTGCCGAGATAATTCCTATTTATAAAAAAGGTTCTCCCTTAAAACCAGCAAATTATAGGCCGATTAGCCTCTTTGACGTAACACAGAAGATTTTTGCCCATGTTCTATTAGGAAGATTGCAGGCATGGATGGATGGCCTTAATATTTTAACTCCCTTACAAGCAGGCTTTAGGCCTAAAACCTCGACCATAGACCAGTTATTTAGACTCCAACTGATCTATTGGAAAAACATAAAACTGGAGGGTGGCAGTCTGTACCTTACATTTGTGGACCTCAAATCCGCGTTTGACATGGTAGATCATGTTCAGCTGTGGGGCCTGCTACTCGACATTGGAGCCCCAGCCTATCTTTGCCATCAGTTTAAATGCCTCCACAAAGGTACCTTTGTTAGGGTAAGATTCGGCAAGAGCGGGGAATTAACAGCGCCTTTCCCCGTTGAGAAGGGGGTGAGACAGGGTTGTGTGCTTGCGCCAACCCCTTTCTCACTCTTCCTCAATGGGCTAATTAAGGATCTCCTTGCTATCAAGGATATTGACTCCCTAAGACTTGTTAACCGCAAAATACCAGCCTTAATGTTTGTGGACGACACGCTGCTCCTATCCAAAACCCCCATGGGGATGCAGCGTGTCCTTGAGGAATTTAGCTCGTTTTGTAAGAAGCGGAACTTGGAGGTAAACATAAAGAAAACAAAGTACATGGTCTTTCATGCCAATTCGACTAATTGTCCACACCCCAAAATGGACGATAGTTCCCTAGAGAGGGTGCCCATATTTGACTACTTGGGTCTCACACTAAATGATAACATGGGGTGGGGACCACAAATTAATAAAGCAAACCTAAAGCTAATCCAGGCTACTGGGGGATTTTAAAAGTACATAGGAGTTGTGCTGTAAAGTTCATAAGTCCACCTGTAAAAATGTATAAGGTCCAAGCGAGCGGGGCATCAATGTACGGTGCTGAACTTTGGGGCCACTGTTTAGCTAATGTCCTAACACTGACAGAAAATAATTTTGGGCCTTCCTAAAAGTACCCCTCTAATACCCTTAAGGATGGATTTGGGTATTATTTTCATTGCAGACCTGATTGCTTCCCGTCCAATCCTCTACTGACGATGGTTGTGGAGTACGCCAGAGTTAGGAAATTATAGGGAGGAGCTAAAAGCTGTTATGTCTACTTTGGGGGCGGGGATTTTCCTGTGGTTGTCCTTTATTAGGAACACATTTCGTGCTATAGGGAGGGATGACCTGTGGTCGGCACCAAAGGAGACATGTACAGTCATTTCTAAAAAATCACTAGCAACTGCTTTGAAAGAATACAAATTGGCACCCATTTTGCAGACAGTAGACTCATCCAGCCTGACTTTCAGGGTTTTGGATGCAAAACAGTATTACAATTTGGAGTTGGTGTTGGACTCCATTCAACCCCTTGCAGCAAAGAAACTGTTTCTACAATTCAGGCACGGGTCGCTCCTGCTCCATGCATTTACTAATAATTGGGTGGATGTTTCTAAACAACTTTGTCCCGGGTGCTTAATAGCGGAAAAAACAGAAATTCAAGTGTTATTTTTTTGCTTAGCATGTAAAAGGGCTAGATCTAAATAGGTCCTCCAACTTTGCAGAAATCTGGGCAATCATAGAGAACTCTATAGGTTACTAAAACACAATACTCACCCATTCTTTGTTGTTGCAATTTCCAAATTTCTATTTGCAATGTGGTGCAAACGCAGACGCCTATTGAAAGACTGAGCTGAGAATTTGGGAAGTCCCGTTTCCTTATGATTACCCTTGTGATCCTAAACTTGTATAAATTTAGGCCATGAATTACTTTTTAACATTTTTTGTTTAATTTATATTTTTAATGTGTGTTTTTTAACCGATTACACTGGCTTTATTGTTGAAAAAGAAGTCCTCGTTATAGTATTTACCCTTGTTTGCTGCCCCACACGTGACTGTTGATTTCAGGGGTGGGACCCTCTATATGTTGATACCCTTTTACTCCCAAGGGGTTCTAACGCCAATTGTATTTTTTTAATCTCTAACTAACATGTTATTTTATGAACTATGTTTTATGGATAATGCTATTTTATATGTGCTTTTATGGCTGCAATAGCGGAAATAAAGCTTTCTGACTGACTGACTGATAAAGATGACTACAAGGGCAAAGAAGGTGTTCAGGAGGCCAAGTCTAGTCATTCAATATTATCTACTGTGAAGGATCCTTTTGGGGAGAAATAATTTGAGCCTAGTAAGATAAGGCATTCCAGAGGAAGAGACTGGTGGCCCAAGGAGCATGTGTTTCAGTAGATTAAGGCTAGGTTGTTGAAGCCTTTGGAAAGGGAAGAGCGTAACCTGATGAGGTCTGAGTGCTCTAGACTGGTTATTGAGGAGAAGGTGACTCTGACTCCAAACTAAGATCCGGACCTGATTACATATATGTTTAAAATGGGAAACGATCCAAGAAAGGGTTTGGAAAAGTCCCTCAAAATTTGTCAAGATAAATTGTTAGATATTTTGGGCCCGTTGGCAAGAATTTTTGATTATGTAGAGGAGGCGTATTTGAATGGTACAGAGGTGGATATTTTGCTTTTGAGAGGCTGGTGTCAGAATGCAATCTGCTTTATGGGAAACGCAAATGCGGGTTTATTAACAGAAAGACGCAGAACTCTGTTAATGAGGATAATTCCCAAATTAATGGACCTGGCTAAAAAAAAGAGTCTACGGAAAATGCAAAGGGTTTATTGTTTCGAGATGGACTAGTAAGGTCTCTGACAAAATATGTAAAGACTTTTACGAGTCTGGATAAAGCTCAGTTTGCAATGCGAAGAGTGTTTCAGAATAGTGGTTTATACGGTATGGCCTGTAGTAGAGGGCAGTCTACCGGTCGTGCAGGGTTCAGAGTGCAGTATAGTAACTCCTCTTATCAAGTATACAGTGGTTACAGCGGACAGACAAACTGTACCCCTTTCTATCCTCAAAGAGGGTGAGGTCAAGGAAGAAGGGGATTGCGATCAAGGGGTCAATCCAGTGGTCAAGGACAAGGTCAAGGTGAGTATGAAGAGTATTTTTGGTTTTACCCCTTTAAAGGTGGGCGAAAGATTGAAGTTTTTGCATAGAGATATGGAAGAGTATAACAGCAGATGCTTGGGTGTGGCAGACTGTAACAGGTTATACAATAGAATTTGAGTCTTTACCTATTCAAACAGTGGAACCAAGTGAATTATGTTTCAGGGGGATTTACAGGGAATAATTCAGGAAGAGGTAAACCAGATGTTATAGAAAGGTGTGATTATTCAGGTAGAAGAAGGAGAAAGAGGGTTTGTGAGTACCTTGTTCATAGTGGAGAAAAAGGACAAAGGATGGAGACCTGTCATAAATCTTTGAAACTTGAATCGTTTTGCAAAGTACATGAGTTGGAGACCAGATCTGGGAGCAGTTGCAATAGATGCATTTTTGAAGGATTGGAGGAATCTAAAAGGGTATGCCTTTCTTCCTTTTTCAATGATCCAAAGGTTTTGGTGCAAGTGAGGAGGCAAGTCCTTTTAGGAAATGTCAACTGTGGTTTCCAACAGTGATGGAATTAGCAGTAGAAGAACCTCGTTTGATAGAGATGGACAGGGGCATGTTGGTAGGGGTAGATGGGATAGAACATCCATTGGTGGAGAAAGGATCTATCAACCTTCTTGGGGGATATCAGGTATTCAGGAGGAATGTCAGGACTTTCGGAGACAGCTTCAATTTTGGTCCATGAGTCTTGGGCACCAGGGACAAAGAGAAGGTACAGAAGTTCTTGGGAAGTTTGGCTTCGTTGGTGCATGGAAAGGGGTTTGGATCTGGTGGTGGCGGATGATGTGGAGATAGCAAATTTTTGGGTGAATTTATTCGAAAGAGGTATTTCTTACAGAACGGGGAATTGTTATAGATCAGTTAAAGCAGCTGGTCAGTCTTTGGTGCAAGGAGGGTCGATAGGGAGAAGTCCTTTGGTGTGAAGGGTTATGAAGGGTATTCGTTTAAAGAGACCTCCCTTGTCGAAGTATAAGACTTTATGGGATGTTGATTTAGTTTTTAAGGTTTTTCAGGTTTGGCCAGATAATAAGTATTTAGAGGCAAGGAAGTTGTCTACACTTCTTTGTTTAATTTATTTTAGAATGGTTTCAGATGTTAAGGCTTTGGAGGTGTCTAGACATATGTATCAACCAGATTTTGTGTTGTTTGAGCTTTGTAAAAGAACTAAGACTATGTCTAAGTCCATTTTTTATCCAAGATTTGAGGACACTCATAAGCTTTTTGTGGTGCGTTGTATTAAGGAGTATGAATCAAGGATGGTGGATAAGAGAGGCGAAGGTGTGGATCGGATATTGATTTCTTAAGTAAAATCGTTTAAGCCCGTAAGTAACGCCACTATCGCTAGATGGGTTAAGGCAACTATGAAGGAGGCAGGTGTGGGTATGTCGAGATTCACTGCACATAGCACGTGGGGCGCAATGGCAAGTACGCTTTGTAGGCTAGGAGGTAGATTGGAAGATATCATGAAGCCTGCGGATTGGTCTTCAGCTGAAACATTTAGCAAATGTTATTTTAAAAATGTTGATCATGTGTCTAAATGTGTTTTAAAGATGCTTTAAACATGCATAATGCTAGCCTACCGTCTTGCCATAAAATGACGATTCTTATAGGTTTACTGAATGAAGAATTGAGATTTTATGAAAGACAAGTAGGCTAGAATTATCCCGCCCACCCTGCCTTTGTGGCATGTGTGGGTAATAATGGAATATTTCGTATTTTAGATGTCGTTCAAAATTGTTTGCTTTGTACAATTTAAGGATGGTTTATGTCTGGGATAGTTTCATTTGTGATTGTTTGTTTTACAGATTTGTAGATGTATTTCGATTTTTTCAAGCTTTTATGTTTCGAAATTGTTAAGAAGACGAACAAAAGAGGAAAAAAATGGAGGACACAGAGATTTTTATGTGTTTGAAAATTCTTTTTTATTGTGATGTTATTAATTTCCATTCTGGGAGCTTTTAAGTGTTGTTGCTGCTCAGAAGGTGGTACAAAAAGATGAATGCATAATGCTAGCCTCCTTGTCTTGAATAAAATCACTATTATTTATTCAGTAAACCTATAAGAATCGTCATTCTCTCATAACTGTGTTTTGACCTAACCATAGCGGGTCTATTGAGTTGACAGGGTTGTCCCTCCCTCCCAAATTAGTAACCCCATTTCTGACGTTGTGAAAGTGGTGGAATAGGGCTTTTGCCCAGCATTTCCTATTCAGTTTTGAAGTATAGGAATTAAAAATGTAATTTCGGAATTAGATGACTTACATTTTTAATTGGCAAGGTATATGTTTTGGTTAATTTTTAATCAAGTACATTTTTTCATTTTCAAAATTTTGCACCTTTATTTGTTTATGAGCGAGCATAGAGGTGGATCACTCTACCCTGTCTGGCCTTGCTATGTTGACTATGAAGACCATGTGCAAGGAAAGAAGCTAAATCTGGAAGAGAGATCCAAGAAGGAAATTATGGGAAGGGTCCCAAGGCCTGGGGGAGGCCCGCCAAGCACAGATTTCCTCAGAGAAGAAGGAGGATGAAGAGATAAGTGTTTTACTGCTTATGAGGTTGCCGTGTGCATGCACAAATTATATCTGAAGAAAATTGGAGGGGGACAGCTTGTGAAAGCACATGCCCATTGAGGGGAGGGACAAACTTTTGGCCCTACAGGCAGCGGAGCAGGTTCACTATCAACCCATGAAAGCTGCACTCAATCATAAGTTTGGTCTCACTCCCCAAAAATATTGCTTGAAGTTTATGGATGGCCAGAAGCAATTACAGCAATTTTGGAAAGATTTCATTGTTCTGTCTATGAAAGCAATGGAAGGGTGCGGCAAGGGCAAAAAAGTAACTTACAGTGATGGTCTGTATAAATTGTTTATGCTGGAGCACATTCTGAGCCATTGTTCTACAGAGTTGTACCAGCACCTGATTGATTATAAGTTCACTGGTCTCGGGGAGCTTTAGAAAGAGGCTGATCTCTGGCTCAGCACCAGCGTGTTAAAGTGAAAATTGGGGATGGCTACAAGAAGGATGGTTCAGAACCCTAATAGAAGATTAAATGTAAGAACCCCCTAGAACACAACATTTCTGATAAAGGGAAAGCCCCAAACCCACTTCAGGTAAGCAGGAAGGTGGAAACCTAAAGGTGAAGATGCCCTTCGAGAGGGGCAAGTGCTTTAAATGCCGCCAGTCAGAGCATAAAAAGAGAAATTCTTCGTGCCAAATAAGGCACTTACTAGTGGGCACTCTGCAGGCGTGGCAAATGCACGGTAGGGGGAAGGGATTCCGAGGAGGATTGGTTAGAGCATGTCCCTTTGTTTGGAGGTGGAACAATAAGGTTAACTGGTGATCCCGGAAAGTTGTAGGAAGCACTTTCACAGGGTCACAGTGTAAGGGACCCACGTCGCTGCTCTGCATGATGCCTGTGCCAGTCAGACTCTGGTGCCAGAAGGGTTGGTTTACCCAGAACAGTGCCTGGAGGAAGAGGTCTGTATGGTAAGGATTGTCAATGGGGCAGAGGGAGGGTGACCACCCTATGGCTATGAACTACTTAGAGAGGAGGGGTAGTTGCCCAAAGAAAGATATCTGTGTGACCTTGCTTGCCCTTAGATTGCATTGTTGGACGTGAACTACCACATGTAGGTAGAGAACCAGTGGATGAGAACATCCAGGTTGCCCCATTGCAGGTCTCTCAGGGTACTAGCCCTAAAGGTAGAATTCAGGGGCTTAAGAGGAAAGTAAGGGCTAGGAGGCAGGTGCCACCTGCAGTGGGCCAGGGTTTACCGGCTCTGGCACGAGAGGACCCGAAGAGTGGGATTGGTGAGACCCCTTCTGTCCTGGAGGTACTGCCTGTGCTGTCACAGAGACCGGTGATATGAGCCTTGGACCAGGCAGACACCTACATAACACAGACAGAGTGTGTCACCAACAATGTGGGCAGTGTGTCACCATTGGGACAGCCTGGACTGTCAGTCAAGTGTTCAATTTCAGGGTACAGACCCTGAGCTGAAGGAGCAGTCTCAGAGTGTCACCCCTGGAATGGTGGAAGGGAGAGAGTAGTAGGGTGTCTGCAGTCTGAGGTTGCAATGTCCACTCTATAAGCCATAGGAGAGCTGAGAAACCACAGGGAGGTTTCTCAGCTCGTGGTATAGGGACAGGAGAGTTTATCCAAGGGAAGGGATGGAAGGGCTCCCCTACATGGCCATTCTGGTAAACATTCAGGGGCCCTTCAGTGGGCTCATTCGTGACAAGGTAGAAGGAAGCTTTAGGCCTTGTACATGACTCTCGTCTGGAAGGCTTGACCTTGGCATATGTGGCTTCATCAGGTTTGACTGTGCTCTAAGGACCTGGGCTACAACCAAAAATGTCCCAATGGACCCATAAGTGAGTCATCATCATCATCAACTTAACGTTATTCAATCTCAAAGGATAAGGTCATAAAAGTACAATACCTCATAAAATACATATTCAGTCATACATTATAATCCCAATAGATTTAAAAACAAATAAATACAGATAAGAACCATATATTTAAAAATTGAAACTGAAATACTCTCCGTTAAACCATACTAAATTCATCCAGTTCGCAATATAATGTGCAAAGACGCCAAGTGCAAGAAATAGAATTAAAGGGATATCGACCTCCTAGTAAATAAAACCATACATAGATAGCATGCAACAGAAAAGCATACATAAGTGTCAGGGAGCATTTGTAAAAAGGACAGAGCTGGGCGACATTGATCAAAGTCATATTTCCGCAAAAAGGGAAGAATATACTTTTTACCTTCATACATATAAAATTTACAAAAAAAATATAAAATGCTAATTTGATTGAGGGGAGTTAGCATCACATGAACAAACTGGCAGTTCATTTATAGAGTGCAAACCCGCCGGAAAACCAAGCATGCATGGGATAAGATTTAACCTGAATCGTTCCAATACATATCGATGCCAGATATTTGTTACAAAGGACAGATATGAATTTACTTCATCAGGAATAGCTGGAAGCCCCAGGTATATGGCTATCGTAGTTTTGACACAATTTTGTGTATATCTTTTATTTTAACAGTGCAAGCTGTGGCGGAATATGATATCAGCTTTGGAAATAGACTGACATGCCAGGGGATCACTATAAAGGGATTCAAACCCAAATAGTGACAACGCTTCCTTAACATATTGAAGCCATGGTACCTTATGGGACTGCTCAAGGTTTCAACAAATCTTAATGATGCTTTGGGTTAATCCCACCGTGTCCCTCCACCAAATAGAATGCCATAGTAAAACCGGGGCAAGGGATATCAAATCAGAAATATATTGGACCTTTAGTTCTTGGTGTATGTTAAAATCTGAACAGCTTTTGGGGGAGGGATCAAACCCATCTTCTAGCCGTTGTAATGCATCCACCTTCGTTATTCCCCAGATGCCTGCCCCATATGTAGCTGATGCAATAGCTTTTGCAGTATATATCTTTTAATAGGTTCAAGGGACTTAGTGCCCAGTTTTTTTCATAAAAGAAAATTTGGCCATGTTACTCTTTTCTAATGCACTACATCTGTTCATTATCATATTCAACCATGTTCCCAAACTATTGAACAAAACCCCCAAATATAAAAAAGTTTTGTGATTTCGACTACGAGAAGCAATGTAGAAGGAGCATAATCTTTTTGGTCTTTTCCCCTCAATTAAAATGTAGCTTTTAGCATCATTACCCCACAGGTCCAACGACACCATGTAGGACACATAATTATCAATCAGCCTTTGTAGAGCTAAACCTGTCCTGGGTATTAATACAGCTTTGTCTGCATATAGCCCCCCTACATGGCCTAAATTCCTAAAAAAAGGAGGCTTATCAGGGAGAGAAGAATTGCTTCTGCCCCCTGGTACACTCCGGAACTTAGGAGTTGCAGAACTTCTTGCAAAAGGCTTGAACGTGCCTGGAGGAGAGAGCAGACGGAAGAAAGCCGGGCTAATTATAAAAGAGAGATGAGAAAATACAAAAGTGCACTGAAAGATGTCAAAAAGAATTTCTTTAGTGATAGGATTGAGAGGGCAAGTAATTCTCCAAGAGAATCGTTTAAAATTTTCAAAGAACTCTTGAAAGCCCCGGTCCCGCCAGTCGTGCACGTTAATCCTAAAGATAAATGTGAAGAACTGGCTAGTTTCTTCCATTCTAAAATAGATACAATCCTATCCTCTCTGCCCGCTATGCCTCAAATCTCTGAGCCGGCTACTGGTCCAATAAGCTGTCCGACCGAACTTGTCTCCTTTGGCCCCTTCTCGGAGGAGGAGGTTACAAAGGTCTTGGTGGAGATGAAGAGTGGATCTCCGAGTGATCCAGTGCCCATGAAACATCTTAAACTTGTAGCTAACACTCTGTCAGCTCCGCTCACTGACCTTATCAACCTCTCTCTCTCTCGTGGCATAGTCCCTCAGAGATGGAAAAGGGCAGTAGTAAAAGCCTTACTGAAAAAACCAGGCTTGGATCCCGCCAATTTGACCAACTTCAGGCCAATCTCGCTTCTGCTGGGGTTTTCTAAAATCGCCGAGAAGCTGGTTAACCGTCAGCTCTCTTACTATCTTGAGTCCAACCACCTGTTGGGAGACTCCCAGACTGGTTTCCGTCCCGGCCAGGGAACGGACACAGCCCTGCTGGCGGTAGTGGAGGAAGCAAGGAGCACTCTTGATACTGGAGGATCAGTGGCAGTGATCCTCCTGGACTTGAGTGCTGCCTTTGACACCGTGAGTCACCAGGTGCTCCTCCAACGCCTGTCAGAGGTAGGTGTCTCAGGGACGGCCCTGAAATGGTTGGGATCCTTCCTCTCCAACCGTTTCTACCAAGTCTGGGAAGGGGCAGAGCAGTCTTCCCTATTCCCTCTTCAATGTGGAGTCCCACAGGGCTCATCGTTGAGCCCTACTTTGTTCAATGCATATATGACTCCACTTGAAAGAGTGGTAGCCCCTTCGGGGTTGAAGGTCATCAGCTATGCTGATGATACTCAGCTGGTGGTGGGCCTCACTCAGCTGGCGGAACAACCCAACTTGTTACATGACTGCCTGGCTAATGTCTACCAATGGATGTCCAACTCGGCTCTTAAGCTCAATGGAGGAAAAACTGAGTTGATGCTCTTGGGCAACTCCAGTCCCTCCATCATTGCCAGCTGTTGGCCCCGGTCTCTTGGCGATCCACCATCTCCCAAGAAGGAGATCAAGTCCTTGGGAGTATGGTTGGAGGAAGATCTGTCCTTTAGGACCCACGCCAGAAAGACCGCGGGGGTTTGCTTCGGTCTACTGAAATCAGCCCGAAAGGTACTACCACTGCTTCCGGATCCAGCTAAGAAGCTTTTGATGCGTGGTTTAATCCTTTCAAGGCTTGACTTTGGTAATGCCCTGTTTCTTGGTGCCCCTGAAGCGACCTTTAAAACCCTCCAACAGGTGCAAAATGCAGCTGCCAGAGTTTTGATGGAGATCCCTAGAAGGCAGTCCGCTGCCCCGTCCCTGAAAGCACTTCACTGGCTCCCTGTTAAGGAGCGGGTGAAATTCAAGGCGTTGTGTACGGCCCATAAAATTCTACATGGCAAAGGCCCCCCCATCCTTTTTAATATGGCCCGTCCTTATAAACCTCCACGCCTTCTGCGCTCGGACCAGCAACATCTTTTGCAATCTGCGAGAGTTAGGAGAGCTCGGACTGGGGGCAGGCGTTTCTCGGTACAGGTGGCATCTCTGTGGAACTCTCTGCCCCTTAAGATTCGCTCAGAGCCCAAGATCCTATTATTTAGGAAACTCCTTAAAACCTACTTGTTTCCACAGTAGTGAGCAATCGAGTTCCTCCTTTTTTGGTCTGTCGCGCCGGGATGCCCCCGGGTAAGCTGAGCGCGTTACAAGTTTCATATAATAATAATAATAATAATAATAATATAGCAATATGGGTGTACGTTTTTTATTTACCATGGGGATATCCGTTACAAATTGATCCACTGCAGATCCTACACCATTAGTATAAAGTGAGAACAAAAAGGGGGCCAGGACACACCCCTGCGTGACATCCCTGTGGATGGGAAATTACCTGGTACATTCCCACTGGCTACCTTATCTGACCCACGCTGTGGTTTTAGATTATAGTTGGGGTATAAAGAATATTATGTTTTCATCCACACCCAGGTCCTTCATGATACTCCATAGCTTACTCTGGGAGACACAGTCGAACACTGCAGAGAGCTCCATATAATCCATAAAGATGTTTCCTTCCTTGACTTTGGTATACTTAGCTGCAATTAAATTCAAATGTAAACACTAATCCAAAGTCCCCATCCCTTTTTTAAAATCATATTGAGCCGGTATTAAAATATGTTTATCAATAGCCCAATCCTCTAGTCTGTTTAATAAAAGACGGTCCATTAACCCCTTGCACGCTGGCTGAATTTTCGCACTCTGCGGGTGAAATAGAGAGTGGGCGGGGTTTGGATGGGGGAATGTCCGCAGCATGCAAGGGGTTAATTTAACTGTACCATCCAAAAGTGAGATGGGCCTATAGTTTTTGGGCAGTTTTTGGGCTGTGATTTGTCCCTGTTCTTATGTATAGATACAATAATTGTCTTTTTCCATGAGACTGGGGGGCCTACTACTGTGATTGTTTCAAAACATTCGTTAAAAAAGTGATCCAGAGGTCAGGATTTTCAAAGAAGAAATCGATCGGGCCCCTTCAGGGCTGGGGGATTTAGTACTGCTACATTGCAACAGACTACATTTATAATCTGCCATAGAGAAAATAATAGGGGTGTATTGCTCAATGGTCAGAACATCAGCAGTTAGACTTTCCCTTTCAGGGTCTAACCCTTAAGTGAGTACTCTTCAAACCACAGGTTAGATGTGAAGCTTCCACAAGGCAATGGATTTGAACATGTGCTGATGAGTGGATGGCCAGTGACCTAGTGCAATAAACAAACATCTGGCAGTTGTTTCTGATTTTTGGTTGCCTGTGGTCAGAACTGACCCAGGTTGGGGCAGAGATCTGACACGGGAGGCAGATTGGGCCACGTAACTTTGTTGGCCATGGTGGTACAGTTTAAATTCTAGGATGCATCTATGAGTAGGCTAAGCTTGTCGTCTCACAGGTGCGGTCTGCAGGTGAGGATAAGGGATCCCCATAGACAGAGCTAGTGGCTAGAGCAGATGTTGACAGAGGGGTAATGGTTGGTTTAGAGCAGTATACACCTTTAAAACTTGGTGCTACTTTTCATTGGCTCTATTCAAGATGTCTTTCTGTGCTAAACATTAGGATATTGATAGAACACTACGAAGATAATTTGGGGCAGATTTATGTCGGACTTGCGCCGCCGTTGCGTCACGCAACGGCGGCGTAAACGTGGCGCATCCCTGCGACCCATTTACAACGTGACGCATCTAGGCAGATGCGTCATGCTGTAAAGCCCTGCGCCACATGTGGGCATTCCGGCGCAGGGTGGGCGTTCCGGGGCAGGTGCGCCTTGCAAAAGTGCCTGCGTGAAATCTACAAGATTTCACGCAGGCACTTTTAGGACAATGCTGCATCAAAACCCTGCGCCTGCTTGAAGCAGGCGTAAGGCTTGACGCAGCATTGTATAGATATGGCCCCCTAGAGTATTGCTGGAGCTGCGTCGCGCTTGTGATGCAACTCCAGCAATGCGCCGCATTTACGGCACAGATGCGTCACGCATCTGTGCCGTTTTTGCCCCATGGTTCGCCGCATTGTAAATGCGGCGCACCATGGGTGGCGGAGCTGTGGCGTACAATAACTGGCGCATCCCTGGGGATGCGCCAGTTATTGTAAATCTGCCCCTACATCTTTTGTTGGTCAGGCTGCAAAGCCACTGAGTTGGCAAAAGTCCCACCTCTGCCTGTAGAATCATGTCTGCCACATTTTGAGTTGTTGGAAGGATTAAATGGCAAGCCTGGCATACATTTGTTTGTGCTAACATCATGGGAACACTTTCAGAGAAAAAAATTATAGACTGGTTACCATGTCAACGTAGCCCACTTTGCATGTTTTTAGTATTTCAAAATCAAAGCCCGAAGCATTATTTTGTTTCTGGATCCAAAAAGGTTTCTTTTCCTGCTTATTCGTGGAAGTGCACACCTGGCCAGATAATATGCATGTGAGCAGTGATTAATTTTGCATTGTGTTTGCATGAGGTGCCCGTCACCACTTATTGTTGAGGACCAGCGCTTAGTTTCATAGAGAAAAACAAAAAAGAGACAACAAAGGAAAGAAGGAAAGGAAAGATGGAAAAACAGTGACAAAGTCAGTGAGAAAAAGGGGATGAGAAATAGCATGCAAGAGTGGGATAGGGAGGGGGCGTGGCTTGCGTGCCAAAAAAGATTGCCACATAGCTGAGTAGCTCTGTTTTACCAATCCTGTGAGGATCTTCATTCCAGCAAGCAGTCAGCATTTAACCCGAAATTCACACCTGCACATCGAGGTGAGCATATAAACTGCATTTATGCTGTTTACAAGGTTTCTACAGCATTTTTAACGGCGCAATTCAGCCTGCGATTTGAAGGCCGCCATTTTGTTTTTCCCTTAACAAACTCATTGTGCCTCACAATGTTTCCCTGTGGCTCGGCTCTTACTCCTTAAGTTATTCTCTGAGCTTTTTCATTGCTGGGTACACAAGGGCTTTCTTGTTCTGGAGGCAATACTGCTGTTCCTTTTGCTTTCCTGACATGTATTCAAGCCGTTTTTATCATTTTTTAGAACAGTCGCCATTTTATATCCAGCTTGTTTTTCTATATGAGATGAATAACTAATCTCCATCTTACTGTTTTATGTCTGCTCTCATATCACCTATCCTTCAAGGATACTTTCTAGCTGTTGAAGGTTGCAGCTAGTGTTAAATCTCATTCTGTTAGTCATCGTTGGATTTGATATTTTTGGTCTCAAAAGTTTAGTGTCAATCACTGATTTCCACTGTACTTTTTATGGGGAGGCTGAAGAATCCTAAGCTTACTGCTTCTACTAAAGTCCCTACGTGTTCTGACTCTAATTCTAACTGTACTGAAATGAGTAAATTCCCCTCTCAGAAAACTGACCATTTTTCAGACACCATCCCAAAAACGCATTTCTTAAGTAATTTACCTGCAATCGGAAAAAGACCCTCCTTCTCCGGAAAAATCCTCCACATCAGCCATGGACATTATTCTTGACGAGATCTGAGCTCTGAAACCCTTCACAGAGGAAACTCTACAATTTTTTAATGATAAATGGTCTTCGTTGGACTTACGAGTGCTCATTGTGGAACAGCGGACGGAGTCCCTCCAATTTTCTTGTTCTCACATTTCATCCTTGGAGTCTGAAGTATTTCTCCTAAAAAACAGTCGGAGGATTTGCAAAACAGAAATTGCAGGAACAATCTTAGACTTTATGGTCCTCCCGAAAGTATTGAAAGCTCCAGTCTAACTGCCTTTTTTTAATCTTTCTTGCCTAAGCTTCTGGACTTACCTGCTACTCCGTCTCTCAACATCCAAAGAGCTCACAGACTCGGACCGAAAATTTCTTTGAAACCTCATGGCGTCATCACGCTTTTTTCTGCAATACACTGACCTTCTTCAAGTCCTATCAGCTGTCAAGACCAAAAAACACATTTTTGGGGAAGGCCACTGTCTCTTCTTTTCTCAAGATGTAGCTAGAATTACAGCAGACTATTGGAAAAAGTTGTCTCTTCAAGGTTACATATAAAGACAAGACTACAACATTTGATGATCCTGCGGCACTGCAAGTTCCTTCGTCTCTATGGAGCTTATACCATGTATACTTCGAAACCTGCATGATTGTCATTTGTGCCTCTTGTTTTGTAATTGTTTTCCTGCCCTCAATACTCAGTGAATGTTGTTGGGCTTATATCCTCATAATGCCTACATAATGTGGTCTCTCTTTTTAATTCTATATATTTCTTTTTATTTTACGCCTTATTGTCATTTCTTCTTACTTTTCCTACTATTTTTTCTTCATCCCACTTTCAGGTTTTTTACTTCTACAATTGAACTTCCTGTTACGTTGAAGTCTTTGATTGTGGTCCTTTGGGTTTCGGTGGAGCTTCGTTGCTGTCGTCATCATCTTCTGGTGTAGTCACTCCCCAGTCATTTGTATTTGTAGGTATGTTCTTCAGTCTTCTTTGTTTGACATGTGCTGTCTCTTTGTTCTTAATCATCTCCCTTTTTCTTTCTTGTTTCTTTCTCATCCCTTTCCATGACTTGTTTTCTTTCTCCTCTTCTTTATCTTTCTTATTTACCTCTTTCATTTCCCCTGTTCTTTTTCCTCAAATGAGTGCTTTTTATTTTTCTTATATCTTACATACTTGTAAATCCTCCTTCCTAACACAACTACTTTTTTCCTTTGTTTTATCTCATTTTACATATTCAAAGTAAATTTAGCCTTGTTTCTTGTAAGCATATTTTTTGTTCATACTTTTTTCATTATATTACATTTTGGGTTTCTACCTGGAATATTAGAGGATTATAAAATCCTGTTAAAAGGCAACGAGTGTTATCTCACCTGGCAAAGTTGAAAACTGACGTTCCTTTATTTCAAGAATCTCACATTTCTGAAATTGAAGCTTCCAAGCTTAAGAGATGCTGGGTGGGGCATGTGCTTAATTCTCCTGCCCTGGGTAAGAAAAATGGTGTTTTGATTTTATGTCACAAGAAATTAAATGTTTCTGTTGTCCATCAAGAAGCTGATGTTGAAAGACTCTGGGTTATTGTTAAGCTTCTTATAGATAAGATTTCTACAGTTAATTTTTAAAGTATATGGTCCTACTTCACTTGATAAACTCTTCTGGACTAATTTATCTGATAAATTACTTACATTTGATGATGATTATGTCATATTTGGTGGCGGTTGCAATCAAATTCTCGATCCCATTCTCGATAGACAGTCTAATGTTAAGTTCACCCCTTCTAAAATGCAAGCTCAATTTGTCTCCACAGCGCAGAGTAAAGCACTAGTGGATATTTCGAGACTTTGTCATCCTGACCCTAGAGAGAGTATAGTTTCTATTTGGCTGCCCATCATTCCTAATCCCGTATTGATTATCTTTTCTTAAGTAAACCCCTGTCCCAACATGCCATTCACTCTGAAATTGGTTCAATCCTAATATTAGACCATGCTCCTGTTTTTGTTGACATCGATTTGGTCCCCTTTTCCCCTCACCCTGGAAGACAGCGTTTTAACTATTCCCTATTACTTGACCCTACTTTTTGTCAAAAGTTTACTTCCTTTGTTTTGTAATTTTTCACCATCAACAATATCCCAGAATCTCCTTTTGTAATGGTATGGGATTCCATCAAACAACTGCCAGAGGTTTTATTATGAATTTTGTTTCACAAAAGAAGTCCTTAGAAGCCCATTCCTCTCAGTTACCTAATAAAATTAAACAATTGGAATACACTTATTATCATTCTACTAATGTGTCTGCCTTGAAAAATCTCCTAGACGCTAAAATTACTTTTAATAAATTATCCATTAAGCAGATTTCAACTACCGACTAAAAAGTAGTTCTCACTATTATGGGGGCCAAAACAAGATGCGTGAACTATTGGCTAACTATTTAAAAGTAAGGAAGGATAGACCTAAATAGAATCTTTACAAGGCTCTACTCGCACTCCTATCTATAAAGACAAGGATATTTTAAATTAATTAGTTTCCTTCTATAAAAATCTTTACACTTCTGAATCTTTACTTGATGAATCTGACCTCCTTTTCTATTTTCGATCTATTTCCTCTCCTTCGTCTAATCACATTGATTTGGAACCTCCGGGAGCTGATATTTCCTAAGCAGATATATCTCTGGCTGTTTCAGTATTACACCGTGGGAAGGCGCCAGGGCCAGATGGTTTTACCATTGAATTCTCTCATTTTGCAAATATTCTTCTTCCCAATCTTTTACTTTTATTCCAATCCTTTGGGGATAATGGCTATGTTTCAAGATGCACTGATCTGCTTAATTCCCAAAGATAATAAAGATCACTCTCTCTGCAAGAATTATCGGCCTATCTCGTTAGTTAACACAGATTATAAGATCTTTGCAAAGATTCTGGCACTCCGTATTGATCCTATTTTTTCTGATCTCATTGGTCCTGAACAAGCAGGCTTTGTTAAAGGACAACTTGCCTCTGACAACAAAACCTGTTCCCTGGATGATCCGATTGCAGCGATTACCCTAGATGCTGAAAAAGCATTTGACAGGATTGGTTGGGATTTTATGTTTCAACCTCTGAAGTGGGCTGGTTTCCCTTCTAAACTATGGGCTTTAATTTCTTTATTATACTCAGATCCCTGGCCCTCAATATTTGCTTCATCATAGGGTCCCCTCTTCACACTGGGACCGCAAGGTACCCAGTGTGGGCAACAACTCCCCCGTAGGAGAGGAGTGGGAGGTTTTTTTTGTTATCCAAGCTACACGTTCCCTCTATCTTATAGGGGAGAAAGGGGCAGAGTGCAAAACAACATGTGTGAGCTTAAAACTATCTCTTGGTGGGTGAAAGCAACCTTTAACCTAGTACCCCCAATTGATAGATTTAAAACCAAGCTAAATGAGATAGGGATATGGACATTAACCTATGTTATCATTTTGTCAAACCGTTTCTGCCTATATAGACCTAAAGGTTCTCGGCATCCCGCAGGACCAATGGAGTATAATTGTGGTACCGACATCCAGTAATGTCCGCGTGATGCTTAATCAGCCCGTTCATGGTAGGTTTTGAACTCACTGGTCTCTAACGCCACATCTGCGAAGGGCCGGAAGGCGTTATTGACATGCAGGGTTCTTGCACTACTTTTGTTTTGGATTAACAAGATCACAATTGGCTTGAAGGCATGGCACCAAAAGAGTCCTGTGAATGCCTTTAGCTTTTGCCACTCAGGGGCATGTTCTGGGCTAAATTTAGTCCATGGGGACAAAAGCTTAGGTATGGTTGTTCTTTGATACTGAAAGACAATCAACGTGAGGAAAATCAGTTTTGTTTCATTCCAGTGGCTGGGGTTAAGGGAGGGCCAACTATTCAGGTGAATTTCAAAATACTCAAAATTCGCCCTTTTTTCCAACTGCGGCGCGGCATTAGGACTGATCCACGGCTCAGTGGGCAGAAAAAAGCTCAAAGCCAAAAGCACAATTGTTTTTCAGAAGTATGCGAGAGGCCAGACAATGTATTTACCGTAATTCTAGCTACATTAGGATAATTACATTGTCCAGACCCCTGAAAGTGCTTTTCAAAGCACCTTCCTCAGCAGGGAAGTCCATGCGCAGCTCCTATCTACAGGGTCCTACTCGAGGTCTATCAGGCAGGCGCCACACACAAACTCAGTGCTGTGAAACGTTGCTTGGAAGAGCATAGGCAGGGGCCAGCTATTGTAATTACCATTAATATAATTACCATTAATGTAATTGCATTAGCCGGCCCTGACAGTGCTGAATGGCACAATAATTCTACGTTTAAATGCATTTCTCACTGTGTAAATGAAGAAGTCTTGTTCTGAAGGGCATTCTGCCATCATTTCGCCTTCTGTTCTTTAATCTGGAGCAGGTGGATGTGAAACTATCAATATTGATGAATCCAGACAGGTGGATGAAAAAACAATGGAAATGTAAGAAAAGATCAAAGTTTCACATATGTTTACAGCAGATTACAAACAAAAAACTTCCCTACCTCTACTTAGAGTCATAGAATACATGTGCAAACTATGGGTACCTCCAATACTTATATTTTAATCAAAGCTCTGACTGTCCAGACAATGATTGTGTCTGGGTAGCTCCAGTCCCCTCACAAATTCCCTCTTCAAATGATAGCCCATGAAGACCCATCGTGTAAAAGGGCTGGGTCTCTACGGCCAATGGGCTGAAGTGGCATTTGGCAAGGGGACTAGAGATTTGTCACACAGATCTGGTGCAATCACGGATATGTAGGGATAGCACCGTCATATCTTAGGGCTGGAGGTCAACGGTTCAGGAACATGGCCCTAGAGGGCCCTGGGAATCTTTTTATGATTGAGTAGATCATGGGGCATCTATGCTTCGTCTGGACCCTCTGGACCATGCAAGCATAACCATGTATTCCTTTTGCCCTCCACATTAACGCTTCCATTTACATGTATAACAGAATGTGCACTGATGTATTACATAATCAAATCTGAATACTGGTTTTATATTCACCTGCAATGTTCATCTGTTTTAAAATGCAAGCTAAGTTTTATAATTCCCTTAGGCCTAGAAGCCATTTTATTTGAGATAGTACAGCTTCACATTTCCTGCACCTCGTAGAAGCGCAGACTCACTTTCAATATGGGGGAACAGAAATGTGATTTTAGAAAAATAATTAATTAAGCAGTTTTTTTTTTATATCTCTCGCATGTAAAAAATCGTGCTCATTAGATTGTTGCGTTGAGGTAACAGTTTCTGTCACATGTTTATGCTCCATATATTTTGGATTGAGAGAAAAATGTATAAAAACTATGAAAAATTGCATGTATTTTAGCACTAGATGCTCATCCTGGCTTTTTAACAAGCGCTCTGGCCAATTGAAATTACAGTTGATGCTTACTATGTGCTGTGGCTTTTGCTTTTTTTTAAATAAATGCATGTGAAACCTTTAGATCTCCCTACATGTATTTGTTTTAATCAGCTGGTGCATAGTGAAGCGGGAATACAAAAAAAGACAAGAGAGTGCTGGACCAGACTCCACATGATAAACCCAGGCACCAGAGGTAAGGGAGTGCGGCCAGCACTTAACATGGTGAATTGGCAAAATAGCATACATCTATCACAATTAATAAATGTCTATGTGGGCCTATCTTAGCTTAAATTTAGCAAGCTCACCAAATATATTGGTGATGGAACATACTTATAATATGACAAAATTGTTCAAATCTATAAATAGTTCTTAAAACAAAGCAATGGGCATGGTGAAAAAAATAATGTAATGGACACAAGTCACAAACCTTCTCCAGTGCTTATGGGAACGAGGAAGAATCCAAGGGTTACCATATAATCATATAAATGCATGAAATAATCTCTTAGAGCTATCATGACAATGTATGAAACAATATCTCAAAGAATTATATCACTATGTTGTACCCTATGTAGTGCATAAAGCGTCTTCTAGTTAAAAGCCTCTATTAGTTAGATAGATTTACGGTGTGATCTCTTAAAGTTGTCATATCAGAATATTGTACCCTGTGAGATGCATAGAGAATCGTTTCGAAACAAAACTCAAAAAAGTAATCTCAAGAACCTCGTATAAAGTATGTATGAAATTTCCCCAGGAAGTAATGAAACTCATTATCTTGTTATGTTCCTGACGCATTGCCTGTAAAGGACAGACCCATTTGGCCTCTATTTGTCTTAAGAGCAAATCTCTGTCACCACCCCGTGAGTTTACCATTACATGATTGTGAGATCTGGCATCGTTGGCCTAGGTCTCCCTTCCACTACGACTCTTCCAGTCTTGTGTGTTGGGTGGATGTAGATGTCCTGGGCGCCGTGCCACTGCTAATCAGTGTAACAGCGCGAATGCTCTATGTATATAAATGACTGTGTGATTAAGGATAAATCTAATGCTTACATTTGTATAGCCTGTGCTGTTAAGGATTACTTTCTATCACCCTATCCGGGCCTAGGAACCGGATAGGAACTATGAGTTTGATATGTTTATGCTCAGGCCAGGGCGGGCCACCTTTTAGTAAGGATCGTTTAGGTATTATATGTTGTGCAATACCCTTCCTGAAAAAGCGGTAGTTTCTTGTTTAAAGCTTCACTGCGGGCTGTTACGAGTATGCGTATTTGCCATCTGGTTTTGGAGCAGCAAGGGCCAGCGGGGTCAGACATGGCTGGAGAGAGAGATCGGTATTCCAAGCGTGGGAAGGGGTGACTCTTTGATCCAAGCAGGGTCGTGCCTGGCAAGGTGAATGATGGCTCCACTCCCACTGGGTGTCTGATAGCAGACCCCCTCATAATGAAAGGGCAGGATGTCACCTCGTAAACTAAGTGCTCCCCAACCCCACCAAACTGGTTCTGACTGGAGTCAGTGATTTGCAACATTAGAGAACAAAGACTTTTTAGGTATAAAATGCTGTGCTGGAACTTTGGCCAAGTGTGTTCCTTCTGGATGTCAAGACGAAACTCTGACCGAGTGAACAGAAGAAAAGACTTTGCAACTTTGACCCATCTTGCAGAAGAAACTACCCGAGGGCCCAAATCGAGGGAGTCTCCTACCGAAGTCTCAGGAAAATTAGACTTCATCCAGATAGCCATCGGAATTCCTGTGCGAGGAGTTCTGCTTTCAGGTGAGGCCCCCGTCGAGTAATCCGGAGCCTCTAGTTCTACTGTGAGGGCAGCGGATTGGGCATCTTCTGAACATTTGCTAAACCTGCAGCTAAGTCGAGAGCCACCACCACTGAGAGCCTGCCTGAATCTGAGCTGGGATCTTCTAAACTTTAGCTGAACCTGTGCGGGCCGCTGCAGCTCAGAGAGAACTGCTGCCACAGAACGCCTGCCTGGCTGTGAACCTTTGAACCTTTCTTTGCTGAATCTGTGCGGGCTGCTGCAGCTAAGACGAGAGCTGCTGCCGCTGAGTGCCCATACAGTTTACTACTGTGCACCATCGTGATTTGTCCCGTGGGCCGCCTCAGCCGAGAGAGAGCTGTAGCCGCTGAGTGCCCACACCCTTTGCTACTGTGCACCCCTGTGAGCTGTCCCATCGCCGCCGCAGCCAGGAGAGAGCTACAGCCACTGAGCGCCCACCACCCTTGGTTACTGTGCATCATTGTGCTTTGTTGTGATGGCCGTCGCAGCAGATAGAGAGCTGTTGCCGCTGAGCGCCTGCACCCTTGATAACTTTTCATCCCCCTTTGGAATTGTCCTGTGGGGCACCGCAGCTGAGAGAGCTGTTGCCACTGACCGTCCGCACCCTTGATAACTTTTCATCCCACTTTGGAATTGTCCTGTGGGCCGCCGCAGCAGAGGGAGAGCTGTAGCCACTGAGCGCCCACACCCTTGATAACTTTGCATCCCCCTTTGGAATTCTCCTGTGGGCCGCCGCAGCTGAGGGAGAGCTGTAGCCGTTGAGCGCCCGCAACCTTGACAACTTTACATCCCCTCTGGAATTGTCCTTTGGGCCGCAGCAGGTAAGAGAGAGCTGCTGTCACTGTGCACCCACTACAGAGATGCATAATGAGAGTCCTCGCCTCCCCCAATCTGGGCCACACAGCCACGCGCTGCTGCTGAGAGCCCACCTGTCCCCGAGTGTCCGAATCAGTGTGGGTGCACGCTGCTGACTTCTGCTGCCCCGTATTGTGGTCGCTGGGAGTCCGCCTGTCACCATCTCCGCTTCTTTGGGAAGCTGCGTGCTGTCCCCCGTTCAACGGCAGGTACCTGGTGTGCAACGGATTGCGAAGGCCCAGCCCCTGAACTCCGTCATTGTTACGCTTTGGTGGACATGTTATTATCCCTTTGAGTCCCTACGGGTTGACGTGAATTGTCATTGTTGAAGTGCTTTAAGAGTTGAGTTGAACTGTTAGATAAAGATATTATTTTTCTATACCTACCTGAGTTGTGCCCTTTTGTGGTGTCATTACTGCCTTATTTTACGTGGTCATAAACGCTTCACACACTGCCTATAAGAGATAGGCCTAACTGCTTGTGCTACATTACCACAGGGTTGAGCAGGGGTTGTCAAAAGGGGTGACCCACTTGCCCTGACTTAGGAAGAAGGCTCCCTATTTGGACAGTGGCACCTGCCAGTGCCAACTAGAGACCCCCATTTCTAACATTGGTGGTCAGCGGTGAGGATCAGGACTTGCCTTTGTGATCCACGTACAATAACTGGTAAACACCACTTGGTGAGTGTAGACAAGCTCAGCAGCAAACATTTTTTTAGTTTTGATTGGTTGGTTGACTTAGTAGTGACTTGTTGATAGCAGCCATGAGTACTGCTGGTAGAGGAAAGCCAACGTCCAATGCTTCAGAGGATATCACCTTTGAGGAGGAAAGATTAGATACCTATACTGCCAGACAGCTCAAGTCACTTTGTTCGCAATTTGCAGTCCCTGTGATAGGCCTCTCTAGGAAAGAGGAGTACCAGAAGACTCAAAAGGCCTGGTGGAAAATAAAAGAGTCCGCTGGGGATGAGGAGGAGGATGCTGGAGGGCAGCCGGATGAAGCAGTAGAGGGTGGTGGGGATAGGAAACCCTCCAATCAGATACTAGTGTATCCCAAAGGACCCTGACCCCAGAAGAGCTGGAGGACAGGGAGAGAGATAGGAGGCATAGTTTGGAGATGGCTAAATTGGGAGGTCAGAAGGACCTGGAGAGTAAAAAGTTAGACATTGAGAAGAATCAATTGTCAATTGAACTTGAGAAAATAAAAATGAAGCATGAGAGAATGTTGAGAGAGATAGAGATCAGGGCGAGGAGTGTCCCGGTCTCCCCCTCTAGTTGCAGCATACCTTCAGTAACTCCTGAGATTAGAGTTTATATTCCTAAAGATGTTATTAAGGATTTTCACAAGAGTGAGGATATTGGGCAATGGTTTGCCGCATATGAGATAGCAATGGTGTCCCACCAGGTCCCAGAGAAGGATTGGGGAGCGGGGTTGTGGGGACGCCTTGTGAGTAATTGTAGGGATACCCTGTTGGACCTGCCTGAGGAGAGCAGGATGGTGCATGCCCTATAAAGGAAGCGTTGATGACCCGGTATGGTGTGGTCCCAGAAATGTACAGGCAGAGGTTTAGAAACTGTAAGAAGTTAGAGGGTACCACGTGTGTCGAATATGTGTCATATTTCTGTAGAGCAATGGATCGCTGGGTGAAAGGTAGCAAGGTGGAAACTTTTGAGCAGTTGTATGATTTGTTTGCATGGGAGAATTTCTCCCATAACTGTTTTCCAGATCTACGCCAGCACCTGATTGATAGCAAACTGGCCAACTCTAGGAAGCTTGCTGAGGAGGCGGACCGCTGGGTGAGTACCCAGGTCCGCAAAGGTTTTGTGGGAGACTTCGCCAAAGGTGGGCAGCAGAGAAGTAGAGGGGACAAGGGTAAACCGAGGGAGTTCCAGAAAGGGCCCTAAAGTAATTCCCCAGGGAACCAAGCAGTGGTGTCCCAGCCTCCCCTGGAGAAGAATCTAGCGCCCCGACAGGTAGGCCTGTTCAGAGGGGGCCACTCACTTGTTTCAAGTGTGATCAAGTGAGCCCCTGGTTTTATAATCTCCGGTGTCCCCGGAGGAACCCCAATGCAGCCCCTTGTGCACCACCCCGTGCACCATTCTGCCAGATAGCCAGTGTAGCCCTGGGGGGGAGATGGAGATCCAAGGTGGATGGGATCCCATATAGTTGACCCTTGTCTCGCTAGGAGACTTTGAGAAGGTCCCTAACCCCGCACTGCCTAATAACACTAAGAAGTACCTGCAGTGAGGGACCATCAATGGCCATAGGGTGGAGGCTCTCATGGACACAGGGGCTAGTGTGACTGCTGTCAGCTCCAGGTTGGTGTCCAAAGAGCAGATTGTCCCCAATGTGTTCTGCCCCGTCGTGTCAGCCGACAACTCAGAGAGCCAGTGTAAGGTGGCTCAGGTTCCCTTCGAGTGGGGGGTCTCAGGAACTCTCCAAGTGGCTTTGAGGCCCACCATGCCAGTAGACTGTCTGCTGGGCAATGATCTAGAGAACTCCCCATGGGCTATGGTGGAGAGATACTCATTTGGAAATGTTGGGCCTGCCTGAATGGGCGTGTGCAACCACGCGGTCCATGACCGCTCAGAAGGGTGTGCAGGAGGTTCTGGAGCCCCAAATTATGGCCCAGATCCCTGCCTTAAAGAGAAGGGGTAGGGGTGTGGTAAACCATCCCCTACAGTTCCCACAGTCCCAGAGGGACCAGACCCTGAGGAGGATGCCATGGGACCTACAGGTGATTAGGTGGCTGAACTGGGGGACCTACCCGAGCTGACCCATTGGCAGCAGAAAGGGGGTAATTTTCCGAGCAACAGAGAACCGGCCCTTTTCTTGAGGGAGTGCAGTGACAGGCCGCTGCCCAGGCTGCAGGTGATCAGACAGGGTCACATTGGATCTATTGAGAGAATGATCTCCTTTTACAGCTGGCCTAAGGTTGCTGAACCTGGGTCAGCCTTTGTGCTGGTGGTACGCCAGCGCTTCAGAACCTTCCTACTGGGGTAGGCTCATGATGTGTCATTGGCCGGATATCTGGGGCAGACCAAGACCTTTGAGAGGCTGGTCACCCACTTCAATTGGACCCAGATGCGTAGGAGCTCAGATGCTCACTGCAGGATGTGTGAGACTTGCCATGCAAGTGGGAAGAGTGGGGGAAGCTTAAGGCCCCCCTGCAGCCCTTCCCTGTTAGTACCCCATTCAAGAGAGTTGGCATCAATATTGTGGGGCCTCTGGATCCCAAGACAGCCATGGGCAACAGGTTCATCCTGGTCTTGGTGGACCATGTCACCCGGTACCCTGAGGTCATCTTGCTCAGGACAGTGACGGCCCCTGTGGTGGGACGGGCACTGATGGGTTTTTTTTCCACATGGAATTCCCCAGAGAGGTGGTGTCCTATAGGGGGACTAATTTCATCTCCAAGTACATGAAGTCTCTGTGGGAGGAGTGTGTGGTAACCTATAAGTTCACCACTCCTTACCACCTCCAGGGTAACAGGCTGGTTGAGAGATTCAACCAGACCCTTAAGGGCATGATTATGGGTTAGGTGAGCCCATGAGGTGTAAGTGGGATGTCCTCTTGCCATGCCTGTTGTTTGCCTACCGTGAGGTGCCACAGAAATCCTTAGGGTTCAGTCCCTTTGAGCTGCTCTATGGTCACCCGGTCAGAGGGCCTCTGAGTCTGGTCAAGGAAGGCTAGGAGCAATCTCCCAGGAAACCTCCCCAGGATGTGTTCAGTTACATGCTGGCCTTTAGAAACCAGACTCTGCATTTCAGGAAACTTGCTGAGGCAAACCTGGAAGCCAGCCAGGAAGAGAGGAAACACTGGCACGATCAGAATGCCTCTCTGATCGAGTTTCAGCCTGGGCAAAAGGTTTGGGTCATGGCCCCAGTGGAGCCTTGCGTGCTCCAAGATAGATGGACCGGCCCCTTTGAGGTGGTGGAGCGCAAAAGTCCTGTTACCTACATGGTCGACTTACAGTCTCCCAGGAACCCCTTACAGGTTCTACATGTTAGCCGCCTGAAGCTCCACTTTGGGAGGTCGGAGGTGGGCATTCTTCTGGCCACAGGTGTTGAGATGGAGGAGGAGAGCGAGCATCTTCCTGACCACCTGTGTGCCGGGGAGCGAGATGGGTCAGTGGAAGGTGTGGTCCTTTCCCCCGCACTGACTGCACAACAGGGTGATTGTCGCCAACTATTAGGACAATTCGGTGATCAATTCTCCCTCATGCCTAGTGTCACTGATTGGTGTGTCCATGACGTGGACACCGGGGACAGTCCTCCCATAAAGGATAAGGCTTAACAAGTGACTGACCGGGAAAGGGAAAGGGAAAGGAGGTCACCAAAATGCTTGCCCTTGGGGTGATTGATTCCTCGAGCAGCCTGTGGTCCAGCCCAGTGGTCTCAATTCAGCCACCAAGACTGAGGCACGCCCAATACCCCGAGATGATGAGCTCATAGATCGGTTGGGGGCTGCCAAATACCTCAGCACATTTGATTTGACGTCTGGGTATTGGCAGATCGCCTTGACCGAGGGAGCAAAGGAAAGATCAACCTTCTCCACCCCTGTTGGGCACTACCAGTTCTGGGTGATGCCCTTTGGAATGAAGAATGCCCCTGCCACCTTCCAGAGGTTGGTCAACCGGGTGTTGGTTGGTCTGGAAGACTTCAGTGCCGCCTACCTGGATGACATTGCAGTGTTTAGCTCCTCTTGGGAGGACGACTGACGCCATCTCTGGGAAGTATTGATGCCACTGCGGAGAGCAGGCCTCACAATCAAAGCCAGTAAGTGCCAGATTGGGCAGGGTTCGGTAGTATAATTGGGACACCAGGTGGGGAGCGGCCAGGTGGCGCCCCTTCAGCCCAAAATTGAGACTATCCTGGCGTGGGAACCCCCCCAAGACTCAGACGCAGGTGAGGGCCTTCTTAGGACTCACGGGGTACTACAGGAGGTTTTATAAGGGAAATGGTCACATTGTTGCACCCTTGACTGAGCTGACTTCTAAGAAGCAGCCGAAGAAGGTTAACTGGACTGACGTCTGTCAGAAAGCTTTTGACGCCCTGAAGACTGCCATGTGCACTGCACCCATGCTTCAGGTGCCCAACTTTTCAAAGGAATTTGTTGCCCAGACAGAAGCCTGAGAGCATGGTATAGGGACTGTTCTGTCACAGATCAAGGAGGAGGGACTAGACCAAATGGTAGCCTTCCTATGTAGAAGGTTACTTCCCTGGGAACAGAAGTGGAGTGCAATTGAGTGTGAGGCATTTGCTGTGGTCTGGGTGCTGAAGAAGTTGAGACTATACCTGTTTGGGACTCACTTCCGGGTCCAGACAGACCACAGGCCCCTCAGATGGTTGATGCGGAAAAGGTGTGAGAATCCCAAGTTGTTGAGGTGGTCCATTTCCCTACAGGGTATGGATTTCACAGTGGAACACCGCCCTGGTACCGAACACGCCAATGCTGAAGGTCTGTCCAGGTTTTTACGCGTTAGTGAGGAGAACCCCCAAGGGGATGATTAGTTCTCCCCCACATTTCAGCTGGAGGGGACGCGTGTTAGACCTGGCATCATTGGCGTAGGTCTCCCTTCCCCTACAACTCTTCCTGTCTTGTATGTTGGCTGGATGTAGATGTTCTGGGCGCAGTGCCACTGCTAATCAGTGCCACAGTGCAAATGCTCCATGTATATAAATGACTGTGTGAATAAGGATAACACTAATGCTTACATTTGTATGGCCTGTGTTGTTAAGGAATACTTTCTATCACCCTGTCCGGGCCTAGGAACTCGATAGGAACTACGAGTTTGATATGTTTATGCTCAGGCCAGGGAGGGCCACCTTTTAGTAAGGACCGTTTAGGTATTACATGTTGTGAAATGCCTTTCCTGAAAATGCGGTAGTTTCTTTTTTAAAGCTTTACTGCGGGCTGTTGCGAGTATGCGTATTTGCCGTCTCATTTTGGAGCAGTAGGGCCAGCTGGGTCAGACCTGGCTGGAGAGAGAGATCAGCATTCCAAGTGTGGGGAGGGGTGACTCTTTGATCCATGCAGGTTCATGCCTGGCAAGGTGAATGATGGCTCCATCATGCTGAAAGGGAAGGATGTCATCTCTTAAACCAAGTGCTACCCGACCCCACCAAACTGGTTCTGACTGGAGTCAGTGATTTGCAACCTCAGAGAACAAAGACTTTATAGGTATAAAATGCTGCACTTGAATGTTGGCCAAGTGTGTTCCTTCTGGATGTCAAGACGAAACTCTGTCCGAGTGAACAGAGGAAAGGACTTTGCAACTTTGACCCATCTTGTCGAAGAAACTACCCGAGGGCCTAAATTGAGGGAGCCTCCTGCCGAAGTCTCAGGGACATTAGACTTCACCGAGCTAGCCGTCGGAATTCCTGTGCGAGGAGTTCTTCTTGCAGGTGAGGCCCCCGTCGAGTAATCCAGAGCCTCTAGTTCTACTCTAAGGGCCGTGGACTGGGCATCTTCTGAACATTTGCTAAACCTGTGCGGGACGCTGCATCTAAGAAGAGAGCTTCAGCCGCTGAGAGCCCACCCGAATATGAGCTGGGGTCTTATAAACTGTTGCTGACCCTGTGCGGGCTGCTGCAGCTCAGAGAGAACTGCCGCCACTGAGAGCCCGCCTGGCTCTGAACCTTTGAACATTTCTTTGCTGAAACTGTGCGGGCCGCTGCAGCTAAGACGAGAGCTGCCACCGCTGAGAGTCCGCCTAAATCTGTACACTCCAATCTTACGCAGGATCCTTGTGGGCCGCTGCAGCTGAGGGAGAGCTGCAGTCGATGAGAGCCGCCGGAACCTGCACCATCGTGATTAGCCACTGAGTGCCCACACCATTTGCTACTGTGCACCCCCTTGAGCTGTCCCGTGGGCCGCCACAGCCAGGAGAGAGCTGCAGCCGCTGAGTGCCATCCACCCTTGGTTACTGTGCATCATTGTGCTTTGTTGTGTGGGCCGCCGCAGCTAAGAGAGCTGTAGCTGCTGAGCGCCCACACTCTTGACTCCTTTGCCTAATCAGAATTTTTCCCGCGGGCCGCCGCAGCTGAGAGAAAGCTGTAGCTGCTGAGCGCCCGCACACTTGATAACTTTGCATCCACCTTTGGAATTGTCCTGTGGGATGCTGCAGCTGAGAGAGAGCTGTAGCCACTGAGCACCGGCACCTTTGATAACTTTGCATCCGCCTTTGGAATTGTCCTGTGGGCCGCCGCAGGTGAGAGAGAGCTGTAGCCTCTGAGTGCCCGCACCCTTGATAACTTTGCATCTCCCTTTGGAATTGTCCTGTGGGTCTCCGCAGCTGAGGGAGAGCTGTAGCCGCTGAGCGCCCGCACCCTTAATAACTTTGCATCTCCCTTTGGAATTGTCCTGTGGGCCACCGCAGATGAGGGAGAGTTGTTGCCACTGAGTGTCCGCCCCTTGACAACTTTGTATCCCCTATGGAATTGTCCTGTGGGCCGCTGCCGCAAGTAAGAGAGAACTGCTGCCACGATGCGCCCACCACGGAGCTGCACAACAAGAGTCCTCGCCTCCCCCAACCCGGTATGCCGCAGCCGTGCCCTGCTGCTGCTGAGAGCCAGCCTGTCCCCGAGTACCCAAGTCAGTGTGGGTGCATGCTGCGGACCTCTGCCACCCTGTATTGTGGTTCCTGGGAGTCCGCCTGTCACCGTCTCCTCTCCTTTGAGAAGCTGCATGCTGTCCCCCCTTTCAACATAGCAAAACCAAAGAGGATGATGGACGGAGTGTTGAACATTGCAAGGACCCACCCCCAGTCAACTGATCTGGATTTAATCCATCATCATTCTTTAGCTCACTCCGCCACCCCAGTTGAGACATGGCCATATGCAAATCACTCTGACCCTGTGCCTCATGGGACCAGTCCAGCTTGCACTGCCAAGCCATGTCTTCCCTGGACCGGAAACAAGCATCCTGGGACCGGTTTCGGGTTCATACCCCTCATCAGCCAGGCTATCTTGAATCCAGTGGCAAAGTGAGCGAGGGACCCACGTCTGTGCATACCCTGCCAACTTAGGGCGAACTTAGCAAAACCAAAGGGATGACGGACAAAGTGTTGAACATTGCAAGCACCCACCCCCAGTCAACCGATCTGGGTTTAATCCATCATCATTCTTTAGCTCACTCCGCCACCCCAGTTCAGACATGGCCATATGCAAATCAGTCTGACCCTGTGCCTCATGGGAACAGTCCCCCCTTTCAACTGCAGGTACCTGGTGCACAACGGGTCGCGTAGGCCCCATCCCTGTACTTCGTCAGTGTTACGCTTTGGTGGATATGTAGTTATCCCTTTGAGTCCCTACGGGCTGACGTGAATTGTCATTGTTGAAGTGCTTTGAGAGTTGAGTTAAACTGTTAGATAAAGATATTATTTTTCTATACCTACCTGAGTTGTGTCCTTTTCTGGTGTCATAACTGCCTTATTTTACGTGGTCATAAACGCGTCACACACTGCCTCTGTAAAAGGTCTAACTGCTCGTGCTATGTTACTACAGGGTTGAGCAGGGGTTATCAAAAGGGTTGACCCACTTGCTCTGACTTAGGAAGAAGAGTCCCTATTTGGACAGTGGCGCCAGCCAGTGGAAACTAGAGACACCCATTTTTAACAATGATCAATTCCAAAGAACCAGAAACTGTAATCATTTGGATGCATTGTCCTATAGTATACAGTCATGGGATATCTATGAACTCCATTTCTTAAGGCCCTGCAGTGTTCCTTTATGCGTAGCTTGAGTCTTCAAGGTGTACCGACCACATAAATCATACCACAACTGCAGCATGCCACATAAATCAGAAATATGAGTATTGCAATTGATGCAATGCTTTATCTTGTGTACCTCGGCTGTATTAAATTGAACTCCTTTGTCTTAGTACTACCATGTGGGCTCATGTTGCAGTTGTTGCAGGTAGAGAAGTTTACTGGTTTTGTTGACATCCAGGTGCTAGTCTGTTGTGTAGTGGTTATATAACTGGGGCACAGTGAATCACTCAATGTGCATCCCCTCCGATATGCAATTTGATTCTGTCCTGGAGAATCTTGGGGCCTGTGTGGTGAAGAGCCCAATGGGGGTGCCCTAGGAGTTTAAAACGCAATCTTTGGCGCATGGGCAGCCAGTGAAGCTGTTTTAAACATTTTGTCCCAGAACTATATCTACTCTCCTTGCACACCAATCTAGCTGCTGTAGTCTGTGTGACCTGCAGACGTTTTAAAAGATAATCTGGCCTGCTGACAAAAAGTGCATTGCCGTAATCCAACCTACTGACAAGCAGTGCCTGCGTGATGGTCCTCCTGTTGTCCAGAGGGATCCACGGAAATAGTCTATTTAGAAGCTTCAGGGTGGCGAAGCTTCTGCTACACAGGATTCGTATGTGATCTTTCATCGACAAAGTATTGATGTCCAGGTTTTTGACGCACTGTTTTGGTGCTGGCGCCATGCCCAATGAGTGGGGCCACCAGGATGAATCCCAAATGTGATTGGCTCCGCCGAGAAGCAGGATTTCGGTTTCTCTGCATTGAGCTTTAGGCAATGCTCTGACATCCAGTTTGCCATCTCAGTGAGACAATTATTGAGTTTGGTTCTGGTGTCATTGTGCTCGTTTCCGATGGCTATTGTCAGTTGGGTGTCGTCCGCATAGGAACAGATTCCAAAGCCCCATTTCATGCCAATCTTTGCCAAAGATGAAACATAGGCATTAAATAATGTGGGGCTTAGGGATGCTCCCTCAGGAACCCCGCAATTAAGGTTTTTTGGGGTGGAAGAAAAGGTACCCAGCTGTACAGTTTGAGTTCTATTATATAGAAATGAACTCAGCCATTTCAGAGCCTTATTCCCTTTTCCATATAATTTTTCCAGTAAAAGTTGATGGGAGACAGTGTCGAAAGCCGCCGACAGGTCTAACAGGATCAGGGCTATATCCTTCCCCTGATCCAACAGCGATCTTACATTGTCTAAGACAGCCAGGAGGGTTGTCTCCGTGCTGTCGGTAGCCCTGAAACCTGCTTGTGTAGGATCCAGCAGCTCGTTTGATTCTAGGTAATTAATTAGCTGTCTATTGACAAGTTTCTCCAACACCTTGGAGAGGTAGGGAAGCTGTGAAATTGGCCTGTAGTTGGCTGGATTGTTAACATCAGATTCTACCTTTTTTAGTAGCGGGGATACTAAGGCTTGTTTTCAGACCTCTGGAAAGGTTGCTGTCTCCAGTGATTGGTTAAACAGCTGTGTGATGTAAGGGCACAGAGTAGGTGTAAGTTGTGAGAAGATAAAGTGCGGACATGGGTCGAAAAGGGATCCTGATTTGACTTCCCCCATTGCTTTGGCGATCTCGTTTTCTGTGAAAGGGGCGAAGCTATCTAAATGCGCTGGGCTGTCTGGGTGAGGGTCAGTTTTTTCCCAGTTGACAGTATTTTCTGTCAGGGGAATGTTGTTAAAGGATGAGTAGATCGTATCTATTTTGTCCGTGAAGAAATTGCTAATTTTTTCACAGCTGTCTACTGAAGGCGGCAGAGTTTGAGACATGCAGATTGGCTTGCATAACGTGCAAACTATTTTATAGAGCTCTTTTGCCGAATTTGTATTCTCATTAATTCGTTGTGTAAAATATGCGTTTATAGTTTTCTTGGGTAGCATGCTTGCTAGGTGAACCCAGGCCAGGTGTATTTCTTTTTGCGTTTCAATATTTTATTGAAATTTATAAATGGAAAAAATACATGTATTATAATAACTGTATGCATTATCGTACACTAAATATATAAGAACATTATTATATATAAGCATATAATAAAACTTTCTGAATAATTAATCATATTATATAATTTAATAAATACATAAAAATATAAATGAAAGACGAAAATTTGGATTTATATTGAGACCATAAAAAATGGAATTAAGGGAGTGAGTGAGAGGGAAGGAAAGAAGGGCTCACAAAAGAAATCGATAAGTGAAAAATTTACATATATGAAGCATAACATAATATGAGTATTTTCCAAGGAAAAAGACACTCTAGAAAAGCAATGCGAATAGATAAAAGATGAATATAAGGGTTGAGTAATTTCATTTGATATACATAAATATAAATATATGAGAGGACATTCTAAGAGATAGATAAGATAAGATAAGTTCAAATAAAATACGATAAATACTTACTATAACATAAATTAATTATACTGATTCAAAGAAAGAGAAAAAGTAATATTCTTTGACATAAATAAAATTAAATAAATTACATTATATTGCAGGTATATGAATATATTGTTACGGAGCCAAGGAAAATGCAGTAGGAAAAGGAAATACGAGATAAGGATAGTAAAAGAGATTGAAATGGATAATATAGAGAAATGTGCAAACAATAAATGAAAACAATAGATATATTGTGGAGAATGAGAGTGTAAGCAGAGAGACACACATGTATAAATATATATATTAAAAGATACATATTACATGTAAAGGCTCTGGTGAATAGCTATTAAAAACAACAACAAATAGTAGATAAATATAATATGTGTTAAGATTTATAACCACTAATAATGAATAATGAGTGAGAATAAGAGGAAATAGAAAGAAATTAAATTACTACGTAGATGGGTCATTAACGTTAGCATTGGTATTTGAAGCTAGAAAAGGTGACCCTATTCTTAGAAAGAGATCAGATTGATCCTATATGTTGTATATAATACGTTCGTAGGAAGCTGTTTGGATCATGGCCACCATCCAATGTTTCTTGTGATGGTGATTGAGGCGATTTGCGTTGCCATAATATACAAATTTTGGCTGTGTAAAAGTTGGGCTTGTGGCTTAGAAAGTGATTGTGATTGACGTGTATCCTGCAGAAGAATGGTAGCATGCGAAAGTGGGATTTGTAGAGGCATCGTGGAATGTAAGGTTTTACCTACATAATTCCAAAAGGGTTGGATCACAGGACATCCACAAATGATATGAGAAATGTTAGAAGACATGCTATCACATCTCCGGCAGTTAGAATGGGGAAGCAAGCCAGCTTCATGCAGTTTTGTTGGTGATCAGTGCCAATCGCAGGTGTATTGTTATTTTTTATTTTAGGTGGATTCTTTGACTTTTCCACCATGCCGCTGAAGATATGGGTACGGCGAGTTTATGGTGATCTGAAGCTGCGATTTGAGTCCTATTATAGTTATGTGCGGGTGGAAAGGACACATTTTCATGCAAACAATGTTTGGTATGCATGGAAGCGTTATTTTCAGATTTTTCTGAGGACTGACTATATCAGGGTCCAGATAACTTATGTGCTGGGTGCATTTCTTGTTACTGAGCGTGCAATAGGCACCTGGTTTGCAAGTGTAGATGCCTTGTGGATCTATTAATCATCTGTGTAACTTTTTTTGAGAGTTTTTCAAGTGTGGACACCTTTTGGATTTATTATCATTGTAACATCTTGGAGGGTGTGTTTGCTCTGGTGAGCCCCGGCAGGAAGAGTGTAACATTTCTTCCTGTTGCCACAAACAATATAGGTTTGATGGCCATACAGCACTTTCTTAATACATTTGGGTCCTTTTCAGTTACATCTGAGTGTGAAATATAGCTCCTGCATGTATGATGTGTGCTGTATATTGATGGAATTACTCCTGTGAAGAGTGATAACAGCGAGGTCCTCGGCTTATGAAATGTTGTGTGTGCCTTTCCCCTTTTGAGCTTGTGATTCAAAGCACAAGCATAGCGATTGGGGATCCTCCGTTGATTTGTCATCATAGAGACAATATGGACTAGCATAACATAAACTTTGACATTTTGTGGAAACTGAACAAGATTCGAATGCTACATTGTTACAGAACCACTGAACGGAGTAATGTATGAGTATTGCATTTTCCGATTTACTAGACTCTGAGCTTTTTGGTGCATATGGGTGGCATGACTATTTTGACTTTGTGAGAATTTACCATTTTCCGATTTACTAGACTCTAGACTCTGAGCTTTTTGGTGCATATGGGTGGCATGACTATTTTGACTTTGTGAGAATTTACCAATTTGAGGTCATTCGGCAGCTCAATGTGGATCGGACATAATGGAGGCCTTTCATATACCTGTGTTGGATTTTATGTGCTATTTGGCTTATAAGGGACATATTTCATCAGCTGATAGATTGACTGGGGGTGCTGTTTGAAAAGGCATTATTCCCATATAGGAAACATAAGGCTAGTAAGCCTCAATATGATACATATCATAATAAAGAACACTGAAACAATATCTTGATTCTTTAGGTATCATCTTGGGGCTATTAAGTTTACCCCAACCAGAATTGGATGATGCTTATATTGCACAGAGAGCATCTGTTTTTGCTTGATTTGGCAATTAAACTTGGAGTCCCCACTGTACACTTACATCTTGGGAGCACACTTACAAATCAAGAGGTTTGCAACTATGACTCAAATTATTTGTTATTGTGAATATCAACAACTGGAAATGTAAGAAAAATGTTCTCTTGAAAACTTTACACATTTGCATAGCTATTAATTATACTCATAAGATCTGCAACTGTGATTTCCAAATCGCATTATACTTTTTGTGCTCCTCTCCTCTTTATGTCATCATGACTCCTGTTATACATATAGAATTTTCTTGAAACTGCCAGGCTATGTGGGAAATATTGTGGCAGGTTCCCCCTCTTCAGAGGGGCCCCCCTGCATATGTGTTCCCACAAATGCCTGGTGAGATTTAATCTAGATTTTATATGTTGATTGGTTTTTTGTTGGGTTTGTGACTGTGTTAATATGTTTTGTTGTCATGAACTTTAATATATATATATATATATATATATATATATATATATGCTCCTATATAGTTAGTTGTACTAACTATATTTTGCGCACCCGCAATCCACTGCTGATGATGTCACATATTACATCATTCATGACATGGTCAGTGACATCACTGATGACATCACTGATGACATCTCAAATGACATCACTGATGACATTACTGATGACATCTCATTTGACAAACGTATCCAGTGTCGCATTTTAAGTTGGGGGATTAAGTCTCCTTGAATCCTGAGGGTCCCTGGGGGCCAACTAGCCCACCAGATACTTCCAGTAAGCGCCACAGAGTTGTATTGAAGAGAGGTCTGAAAAGTGGAGTGGCCTCAGACCCCGTCACCATGCACTGTCCTTTCAGCACTCTAATCATCCAGTCACTACCCTCGTACTCATGCAATGACCCAGGCACTAACTCATGGCAAATACAGAGGATGTCATGCTAATCACAGGGGTACCCCAATGTATAGTGTTCCCTAGTGTATGGTGTTTTCACTGTATTCTAAGTGTCTTTTAGCATAGCACTGGCTCCGGTCCTGGTTAGTCAGAGTCGGTTACCACCAGTACCCGTCAGTAAAAAGTTGGGGGCACAGGAGGACTTTTTGCTCCTCCGTTGGTTCTTTCTGCACATCTCTTGCTTCTTCCTTCACTTTTGTTCATCTTTCTGGACTTCTGTTGACTCTTTCAGCATTTGTCTTGCTTCTTCTGTCTGCGCTTTTCTTCCTTGTTCCTCACATGTCCTTCCTTTGTAGGCATAGTTAGAAATTAGCATTTAAAAAACCATTGAAAATCACTGAATAAACATAGGTTTCAGGGACGTTATAGTTACAAATTAGCATTTAAAAAACCTTTGAAATTCACTGAAAAAACCATAGGTTTCCGGAACGTTATAGTTAGTTGGACATTTCACTCGTACAAAACCTTAGAAATTCTGCAGTTATAGTTAGTTCAGCATGATGTTATCCTCAAATCTTCCAGTTTGCACTGCAAAGTTAGGTTTATACTTGAATGATGATGGTGCCTTGAAGTGCTGAAGAAAGCTTATGTTATATCTCTACAGTTTCTGTTCTCAGATTCAAGCAGCCCTATCTGAGGCAATCCTACCACCCGAACTGGGTGTACATAACTGTGCATCAAAGAAAGACGGCATTGAAGCTGCACTGTCATGGACCTCATCATATTCTGCTCATTATCAACACAGCTGTTAAATGTTGTAGCCTGACTGCGTGATCCACTCATCTCACTTGAAGCAAGCTGGTGCTCATAGACATGACAGTGTTTCCATTTCTGCTTTTGGACCTGTGACTGGCCCCGATCCCCTGCTGGGACTGTCTCTACTGCTTTCCTACCACTTGCCATATGTCTAGGTCCTTCATGGACCTGATCATTGCCTGCACCCCACTGCCACATAATACTGTCCTTGTAGTCTCCCTTCATTGACACCTTTGCCACAGGTAAGCGGTGCTATCATGGATACTGGATGCATTTGTGGGTCTAGGCTGTTCTTACTGTTTATTAGCCTCACATGCATGCGAAATGTCATGATTCCCAGAGGCCTAGATGCCATCTTATTTGAACTAGTACATGTTGACCTTTCTCCTTCAATCTGGGTAGCGTGTTTGTCCCTGTGTCCACAATGATCCTTGGCCTGCTTCACTGTTTGATAAGAGTTTTTTTGATTTCCTGGGTGATTTAAATCAGTGGACTGCTGTGTCAACCAGGATGATCTATGTATGACCCCACAGAAGCTGGTTCAACTCCAAGTCAGTCCGCTGAGCCATTCCTCATGTATGATAAAGTCCCAATCATTTTGGTGACACTGATTGTCTGTTGAATGTCACGCTTGCTTGGTGGACCTCTTGGGATAGACATGAACTCTGCCTGTACCCCAAATATGTTCATTCTTCTCAAGGGTTGCATGCCTTGGAACCAGTAGACATTCTTTGTTCTTTGCATTGTTCTGCATGGACCTGTGTACCTTTGTTTTTCTTCTGCCATTGTATGTTGGCTTGGAGATGGCAGCACCTGTTGTTTATCCATCTGCCTCTGTGCTGTCAGCCCCTTGGAAAATCAACTCATTGTCTCTTGTGTTGTCCCCAGCTCATACAAAGCACTGTCAATTATCTCATATGGTGCTTGTGGACTCATTCATTCCCTGTATCTTGTGACTAGCAGTCCAACTTTGGCAGGTGATTGTGTTGTTCTGAACTGCCCCATTGGCCCATGACTTCCTTCAGTTTGGGTCATTGTTGCTGGGTGTCATCTTGTTCAGCCAATAACCCAAAACCAAGTGTGTTTCTGGATGGACCTATAGAGCTTTTGACTACAGGGTGGTTCTCCTGATGGCATGACTATGGGGTGGGTGTATGGGCTTGCAGGCCTTCTCAGGTACTGTTCAGTTTTGAGTTCTTCCCTGGAATTTTGCTGATGGAGAGTCTTCGAGTCGACTTTGCCTATTCTATTGTTTCTCTGCTCCCTATGTTTGCACATTTGTGATGTGTCCAAAGCTTTTGAAGGGAAAGGGGTTCATCCCCAGCTAGCCTTTCAGCCTTCATTTTTCTTTAAAGTTTCCCTCCTCCCCTATATTTTCTATGTGTTGCATTCACCACCTTAGTGTTAGAGTCTTCAGTTTGGATTATGGGCCTCCATGGAGTTTGCCTGCTTCAATCGCTTCTCTGCCTGTCTCATCATTGTCGTGTTTGGGCTTTAGAAGTGGGTATGGCTGAATTCCATCAAGTGAGTTTCTAGTTGGTGACTGGTCTATTGATGTAACTGTTTGCTCCTCTTCAATCATCCATTGTGCTCTACGATCCTAGTTCAGAGAAGTACTTGTTTAGTGATAACCTGGTTGGTATGGATGTTTTTCTGCCTTTGTCAGATGGCACTTGATGACTTTTTCATTCTTGTGTCGCACAATCACCGGAGCCACGGAGGGGTCGGTAGGGAGGAATTTCCTTGCTGAAATCGTGCTAAATAGCATAAAGAGACCCTGACGTTGTGCTCATGAGGCATTTCTACCCCTACAAAACAGTCGACCAATAAGCAAAGTTTTTGTTAGGTACATTATTACCTGCACTTTATAATCTCACTTTTATTAGAATTCTAATACAAGATAGAGAAACGTGAGTAAGGTGGGGATTTGTGTACCCCGTCCGGAAGAAGGTGTTTTCACCGAAACATGTTGACGCACACAGAGAGGAGGAGGTGCACATTGTTTGCATGATCAACCTCCCACACACTATTTTAACAGTACCAGCCTGGGGGCCCATTAAAAGTTTTTTTGTTACCCCACTGGCCAGGTTCTTTTTAACCTCACTCACTTAGATCTAAACCCCACTGTACACACTCACATTAAAATACCCCATCCACACCACACATAGTCTTCTTAAGTGCTCCCGTGTATCCGTAGGTCGCAGCACGCCATACCCCGTAGAGGGGTACAATCAATGACCCCGATGATGAAGCATGACACCAAGGGGCCTGTTGGTGTGTAAGGGGACTAAAAACAACAAGGGTGTTCCCCACATCTGGAGGACACACCTAAAGAGTGGATTCTTTTTGTTTATGTACATTTTACCAGGGAGAACGAACCCATTTCGATATATCTCTCTCCCCCCCCCACTTGTTAATCATAATACGTTGGCAGTCAAGGCCATAAGGACCATATCATCAGCACACGACAATAAAGGTACTTGGGCACCTGCTATTTTTGGGAAGTCCAAGTGTTTGTTTAACAAAAACTGCTCCAGCCCATTTGTAGAAACCAGAATTAAAAACAGGGCTAAGATGCAGCCTTGCCGGATCCCCTCTGGCAACGCGATGGGCTTTGTCTTCTCTCCCCCTGGGCCATACCGGATAACTACAGAGGTGGAAGCACGTAGTCTACGGAGGAGAGTGACAAATGGTTCCTCGAAGCCCAAATCTTCCATCAGCGCCCACAACTTGCTCCTGCACACCGTGTCGAAAGCACTGGACAAGTCCATGAAAGCCAGATGGATCAAGGATGATTGAATTTAATCCCCCTGAGGAGTATGTTTAAAATGGGCAAGCGGTGAATCATCAAGATCAAACAGCCCGCACACTTTGTTACTCCTTTGCTGACATAGTGTCCAGATAATACATAAGGGGTGAATTTAAGTGCTATTTTTTCAATTTCCTCTTGTAATTGATTTATGACCCCGCGCTTTCCTCATCGAAAATGTTATAGTAACAATTGATTAATAATAAGCTTACATCTAACAAATTAAAACACATGATCAGTTGGTACCAGGGTGAATCAATTACCTTTTTGATTACGAGCGCCTCATACCTCACTGAGATCAAAGTTACCAATCCCCCCTTGCCCTCCCTTACAATGATGGTTCCGCCAAAACATTTAGAGACGAATATTCATCTATGTTAACATCCGATCTACTCCAAGTTTCCTGGGTACAAATTATATCAAATGTTTTATTGTACCGAACCCAGACCTCCTCTGTTAACTTGGGGATAATCCCTGCTACATTCCAGGAAAGTATGCGTAGCTGATGACAATTTCTTTGAGGATAAGATACTTGCATGGCTTGTCCATTAGGGCCACTCGGGGTCTGGTCGGATGGGGCAGTAATTAAACCCAAACCTCCCATACTCTCACTCACATAATATAAACGGAATAAAGGGAATTTTTTCAGACCCTTGACTCGACTTCAGAGGATGTTGACCAGAATTATCATCTAGTACCATAGCAACCTCACCAGTTTTATGAGGATCAAGAATGTTTTCCTCCAATATACCCCCGTTGGTTGGCAGTCAATCTATTTCAGCCAATTCACTCAGTGGGGCAAATCGGTTTCTATGGAACCAGGGTAGTGTCTCAAAATGCTTAGGGCGCTGGTAGATCGAAGTGTATCTCACTTCTTCCGTGCTATGGTTTAATAATTTAGGTGGAGGATAAAAAAAGCCCAACGGGAGTACTGAGATAGTATGAATGTGCCCACTTTGATTTTGATTTGTCGTCATAACAAGTATTGTTTTGACTAGGCCTGGGGATCTAAAGGTCAGCACAACATAGTCTCCTGCTAGATTTTTGGTCGTTGCCCCCACCCACCTAATCCTACGGGCCATCTTAAAATCGGCAAATAACAATTTCTTAGCCAATCCTGTTTTTGTATTTAAAAAAAGTAATGCCCTATTCCTCATTGAGGACAAATGTTCCCTCTGACCTAACAGTAGTACCTGGACATTAGCTAGGATAATGATGTGAGGTGTAGCTTGTGGCTGGAGGTGCAGATTGATATCAGTATCACTTGTGATCGGATTGTCTCTCTGCTGACCTATGATGGGGCTTTCACTTAAGGGATTAGTGTCTGATTTAGCGTGCTCCAGGTTTACCCTTCTCAAAAATTATTTTGTGTGGGCTGTCCATCTCTTCGCATAGGATCCTGGTTCTGTGATGCCAGGTGTCTATCATTTGGGTGGGCCTTTCTTTGGTCTAAACCATCCTGTAAATGTGCTTCGACTGGGGAATCAAGATCCATATTTCCTCCCCAACTGCCCCAACCGCATTTTCTTTTAGCTTATGCATGTGAGGTAGTGGAGGTGGGAGTACCTTGATTTTCTCCTCAAGTGAATCTAGCCTAATCCCAATATCGGTCAATATTTGGAGGATAGGGTTTAAGTGTGCTATTAATACCACTTGCAGTTTGTCCCAAAAAGGCCCCCCTTCTACTGATGGCGCATTTGTGGTTGGGGTCAACTCTACTTGTGATATGGGCCTATTGGCTTCCAAATTATGGTCATTATCTACAAGCTCACATTGATCAATCTCTAGCCTAGGCAGTGCATCAATCGATTTAAGATGTTTATTTACTACCTACCCCTTTTTTTCTTGGCTCTGGGGTCTTACTCCCACCCCCCTTATTTTTTGATAACTGGCCTCTAGTTATAATTTTTGGCCTGACTTCTTTAGAGATTTCTGGCGTGACATTCTCTGGTGGCATGTTTTGTGAAAGCGACCCACTGCCTTGTGGGTGAGATTGGCGGTCGTCCTGGCCAAATGGCAGCCCCAAAGTACCAGGGCTATTAAATGCCAGTACTGGTAAAGCAGAGGGATCCATAGACAGAGACAATCTACGTTCTGTTCATTCTATTTCATGTATGAGTGCCGATTCTGCTCTTATCAGAAAGGCATCGAACTCTGGATTTGGCCATGACTTAATTCCTCCTCTGACACCAAAAACAGACTGATCACAAAAAAGAAAGTTGGTAAAGTCAATTAAATTCAGTTGGATTGGTCAAGTTAATGGGAAATCCCCAACCATTCAGCCAGACAGTACCCTAGGCGTGTTGTTTCTCTATATAACCTTGTAGTATCCTGCATATTTTATTGTAAGGTGTTTTACCAGCCCTGCTCTGCCAGTGCCTGTGCTCTGACTCATTAGAATGTTGGAGTCTGATGATGCTTCGGAATGTTGGGACTGAGAGAGGCAGAGTGACAGTTGGTCATCGGCTGAGCAGCTGACAGGCAGATCCTGGTGGGGCTCTGATCTACCACATATCTACATGTTGTCCTGTACCTTACTACTTGTTATCTTCATGGAATAAAACGTCATGAAATAGTACCTCTTGTGTGGACCTTCATCATTACATATTTTGGCGACGAAGAACCTACACTTACAAGCGGATCTAGTTACCTGGCAAACACAGATGGACCTGGAGATGGCGCAAATAAAAGAAACTACGGTGGCAACAACCACAATTTTCAGAAGAGGAGGTATCCACAAAAAGGAAATAACCTCGAAGAAGAAAAATGTGTTTTCTACACAGTACAATGAAGTCAACTGCAAGGAAGAAACAAGAAGTACAAAGAAAAGAAAAGGAGACAACAAGAAACAAGTAAGCACAAAGCACTACACCTTTAAGCCCCACCAGTAGCCTCACCATCGGCCAGCCCTAAAACAGGCATTTTGTGCTCATCTACACTAGCATATTCGACTCTGTTCTAACTTCTACAGCATGTGCCTTCTTTCACATCAACTTCACAGTTTGAAAATTCTTCTATTTCACCCGGGTGCACTCCCTGGCACTAACTCTTGGACCCTGATGCATACAACAACATTGCGGCATGAATTGGAATCATTCTGCTATCGACACTGTGTGACCCTCTGCAACTCTACACTACATTTTTGGTCAAAGGCTTTATCTCTACAGCCTGTAGTAAGCCTTCTTCAACTTCAAGTCACCTGTTGTTTCAACCACTATTTCAAAGTTGTGGAAAGAGGATGTAGTCCAGCCAGGTCTGTGTCCATTTTACATTATGCAGTATGGGAGTTACAAGTTTCTGACCAGGAACTGTGTGGTTGACAGTGATATACTGCACTCTCTACATTGTGTGATCCTGAGCACATTTCTGCCTTAATGTATCTGGAATCGTACCAGAATTGACTTCTGTGCCAGGTCACGTCGTATATCTGAGGAAGGGTTGTTCTTCATTTGTAAGCTGTTTACTATTTCACCATTTGACCTTCGACTTTATTGACTCAGTGTTTGTGCTTTTATCCCTGTCTATGTGCCTGTGGCCAGAGAGCACGGTTTACTGTGTTTGCGCATTCATATTGTGGTGAGTTATAATTCCTTTCATCGTCTATTGCAAACAGCAAGTACACTGACCGTTCCAACTGTTATTCTGCCTCAGTTTACTTGCGCGCTCATCTTACCTCAAGCTGGTTGTCGCGCGCATCTCCTCACACGTCTTCAGTTACGTCAGCCACTTCACACGCGCCAGTTACCTCATGTGGAGCCGCGCTGATCTCTTCAACGTCGAGAAGCCACAGTGATGTCATTTGTGCTCCAGAGGCATTATTTTAGCGCAAAAATGTGCCGGGAGCCATCCGGTGCTACGTGCCGTACGTGCTACCATTTTCTTGCTTATGATCCTCCGGGCACTAATTGTCACTGTAAATGTATGTATGTGTCTTGTAAAGCGCACTGCTGCCCTGAGGCGTCGTGGTGCTGTAGACCGCTGGGGAACCCGTCCTGGCTATCCCTGTGAGATGGTCCCTACTGGGTATCTCCAAGGTGAAACCAGGCATCCCCGGCGAATGTGGGGGGCCGTTGTAGAGATGAGGCAAGCTAATGCCCAGAGTTGCCGATTGTGATCCCTGGTTAGAGTAGGCACTGAGGTGAGAATTATCAAGTCCGCTGACCCTGGTCCACAACCCTGCCGCGTCTGGAATTGAACCCTGGTCCCGGGCCGTTCTCTGCTTCCGGGTCTGCCACCTCTAACCAGTGAGCCACACCACTCCACTGCCTTTCAAAAGGGAAACTGGTTGCTCTACTGCAAGAATCTATGGTAAAGACGCTGAGAGCAAATCTTCATATCTCAAACTCCAGCTTTATCTGACGATTTCTTCAAAGCTCTCATTCTGGTTTCTAACTGAGCCTTCAATGTTATTTGACTCCCACGATTTGCCGTACCAACTTTGATCAGACAGTTTTCTTCAGGTCAGAGCTACTGGGAACATTCAAAAGTCGGTGCACGTCTGTGGACCTCGGCGTGGTACATTTCCATACATAACCTCCGGGTCACAATTGCCATACAATGTAGGAGAACAACTAGGAGCACAGTGAACATTTCATTTAAAGATCTGTGTGGCCTTGCAGAACAACATTTTGACTGACAGTTTCTTTTATTATTCTTCTGTCTGCACCAGGAAATTATGTTCTCGCCTGTATTTACTGTGTAGCTGTCACTGTTAATGGCATTAGCTTGTTTATTACTCCCTCGGGGTACATGTTGCGTTCATAAATTTTGGGACTCACCTTTGAGGCTCATTGTACATTCTTATTGATTACGATTTTTACACCTGTCATTTCCCTACACAGGGAGGGCAATGGGTTTTTCGCTCCATTTACTTACGCACTCTTACCTACGTGAGCTACACCTTACGATTATGGACCTTTGGTACTTTTTAGGTTGGGTTCCGTTTACATGGGTCTTGTCACACTTCATTTACCCTACACAGGGATGGGGATGGGTACAAGCCCCATTTGCCCATATACTTGCCTACACAGGCCATTCACGGTTTCCATCCTTACAAAGGGCACCGTTACATATGGTTTTTACCCTCACACAGGGCACTGTCTTATGGGTTACAGTCCAATTTACTTTTACATTGTCACCCTCACACAGGGTGTCTTATGGGTCACAGTCCCATTTACATTTTCTCCCTCACCTAGGGTGCCTTATGGGTCACAGTCCCATTTACATTTTCACCTTCACACAGGGTGTCTTATGGGTCACATTCCCATTTTACATTTACATAGTCCCCTTACACAGGGCACACTTTTATGGGCCTTATACCCATTTACATTTACTCAGTCTCCCTACGCAGGGCGTCTTATGGGTTAGAGTCCCATTCAAAGTGCTCCTCACACTCTTGCATAAGAGTAGAGGACGGTCATGGGTTTTAGTCCCTTTGGCTGATATTGTCTATTTACATTCTATATATTTGACTGTTTTTTATAATGCAATGTTACTCTTTCATTGTATTATTATTGTTTATTGAAAATGAGAGGAAGTATTAGTTATACTGTATGTATCTACTCTGCCTCTTCTCTGTTTTCTTATTCGTCCAGTTTTCCTTGTAGTGTCATTCACATTGTCTTCCTTGGTTTCTCGATCTACACTGCTTGCTGTCGTCCTTTGTCTCCAGCCTTCTCTTGTTCGCACTTTCTTTTCCTTCCTTGTTTAGGAGGAAATCTGTTACTTGTTGAAAATGACATGGCCCTGCCTGGCCTCCATCAACCTCTGACGAGCGTAGGCCCTGACCCCCCTTTAAGCTCCTCCTGGCACGCCTCAGCTCTCCGATGTCTCCATGCACGTTCCTGGTGTCACTCAGCCTTCTCCTGGCGCGCTGTTAGCAGTATGCGGCGTGGAGCCCCACAAGGGGTGGTGGGATGTGTAGTTCCGGCCCCCCAGTCAACCCGATTGCCAGCAGGCTTCCCAGGCCCTCCGCAGTTGCAGTTGTGGCGGTGGCAGTGGCAGGTAGGCAGTTGCAAACAAAAGGTACTGGGCTCCCACGCTGCGGAAGCCCTAACCCCCCTTTAAGCACCTCCTGGCCCGCTGTTAGCAGTACCCGCAGTGGCAGGTAGGCAGTTGCAGGTAAGCAGTTGCAGACAAAAACTTGGACTGCCGCGGCAGGTAATAGCACAACATAATGATGTGAATGACTATGATCTCCTCGCATTTTTATATATACATACCGCCACCCCTGCAGCCATTTATGTGTACCCATGTGTCATGCATGTGTCCAAGACACAAGGGGAAGAAGAATGTAGACTCCCCAAGCAGTGAAAAATCTCCATTGTGCTATAATCGGGGCTTAATTTGTAAAAGAATGAGTGCTAGGGAACAAAGTTTTGTTCTGAAGCCCGCAGCAGGTGCTATTATAGGTAACCCTGGGCGGTGAACTACGCTCTGCTTGCAGAGTTTGCAAAGTTGTGGCGAAGTTGTCGAATACTTCGCAATCTACAGCGAAGCGTAGTTGTTTTCTTCCTCGCGTGCTCCATAGCGTTGTCGCGTGCGCGGTAACAACTTACCATGATGCTGCATTTGCCTTCTCAATTTTCTCTCCCGGTCGCGTGCGCCACGAGGTTTGGAATCCATCCGCACAATCCCGAGAGACTGTGCGAACGTGATCACGTAATTTGGACGCGCGATCACATCATTAGGACGCACGATCTTCCTTCGGGCGCAGTGTTGGTAAGATCGCGTTTCCGAACACACAGAAACTACAATCTGGCACAGAATATCTCTCAAGCATGATAAAACCTTCTCGAAAATTATCATTTTGCTCAGAAAAACCCCTCAGATTGTGATTTGGCTGTAGTCTTTTGTGCAAGGAGTCCTTTTTTTCCACTCTTTTTTTCAAGAGGAAGGAAGTGCCCCGGAGTCTCCAACTTCCTGTTCCTGTCCAGCAGGCTCCTCCCAGTGCTTTGTCCATGTGCTGTTCACTTTCATTTGGATTTGGAGCTGGGAGCATCACTTTTTGTGCATGTCTGCTGCATCATATCATTGGATTTGATTTATTGAGGACTTTTGGATTTGAAATTTTATTTTACAAGTAAGTTGGAAAATTGGTGTACATGTTTGTTTGATTTGGGTTTTTTTTTACCTACGGTTTTCTGGACTTTTCAATCCTTGTTAAAAATTATTGTTGAGGGAGGCCTGTACTTTCATGAGGGGCCAAGTTGTATTTCTTTGAAATTTCATCAAGTAGGCCCAGAGGTACCCATGGGTCTAATCATGTTTCTGTGGTGTCTGTTGAATTTCAAGTTTTTAAGCATCATGGATGGCATTGGATTCAATTGCAAACTCTGTTTTTTGGAGTGGAATTTCATTTTTTGGGTGTGTGTTAATTAAATATTGGCTTTTCAGCCAATAGGTAACCCTAGGAGTTCATATCGTTAGTGTAGGCGTGCTTGAGATTATTGTAGGTAGTTTCTGTGGGTGGCCTGGCCATGTGGTGGCGGCCATTTTGTGGGACCAGCCACTGTGCTTTTGCCATAGGCCTCCAAGATTGTGGCCTACTCTGCCAGTAGGCTGGGAGGTACTACTCAAGTCATCATGGGTGCATGAAAGTTAAACAACTGTTTTTGTGGTGTTTGTTTATTTTGTAACATCATGTATGGCATGGATGGCTTTGGATTGATTTGTAAAATGTGGTTTTTGGGGTGGAATTTCAGGTTTTGGGTGTGTTAAATAATATGGCTTTTTCTGCTAGTAGGTAACTCTAGGAATTCAGCTCACGTAGTTTTGATAACTTTGCACAGTGCGACAACGCGACCTTACAGTTTTTGTCTTCTTCGCGTGCTCAATCTGCGTGCTCTGGCACGCAATAACGACTTTTTGTACAGTTCACGCTGCCGAACACGCCGAATTTGCAATCTCGCGAGCAATATGTCTCGAGTTGCATAAAACCTTCTCGAAAATTATGATTTTGTTCACTTTGCAAAAAAATTCTCCTCAGGTTGTCATTTGGTTGTAGTTTTTGGAGCATGGAGTCATTTGTCTGTTCATTTTTTTTTAAAAAGAGGAAGGAAGTTCCCCAGAGACCTCAACTTCCTGTTCCTGTCCTTTGTATGTACTTTGTTGTTTGAGGGTGGGCTGACCATGTGGGTGGACGCCATTTTGTGAAGCCAAGCATTGTGCTTTTGCCATAGGCATGCATTGTCTATCTTCTCTTTCTTTTCATGCTGTTGTGGGTGGCCAGGCCATGTGGTGGCGGCCATTTTGTGTGACCTTCCACTCTGCTTTTGCCATAGGCCTCCAAACTTGTGGCCTATTCTGCCAGTAGGCCTAGAGTCCCAGAGGTAGTCATTGGGGGTGCTTGATGTAGCTGTTTCTATGTTGTCTGTTGAATTTAAACATAATTTAGGGCATGGATGGCATTGGATTGAATTCCCAAATGTGGTGTTTGGGGTGCAGTTAACTTTTTGGATGTGTGTTAATAATGCCTTTGTTGTATGTGTTGTTGTTGTGTAACTTTCCAACCTTTTTAGCCAAGCAGATTTTCTTTTTTGCATTAAGCTGTGATGTGTAACAGGCATCCTCCTTTGTCTGTCCATATAGGGATATAGGCCTGCTTGAGTTTATTGTTTTCTGGGTTTTACCCGTGTGCCTGTGATGAGTGACCATGTGGCTGGGGGCCGTGGTGGTGGAGGTAGTAGTAGTGTACTGTTTTGTTTTTGCCACATAGGCCTGTGTGTCTTTCCATTGTTCCTGTTGGCTTACTGTTTCCATCCCCATTGCTATCTGCTGCAGGTCACTGATGCTGCATCCATGTGACATGATTCACAAATTAAGGATAAACAAGTTCCACTTCCACTACATTTGTATTTTAGTTCTTTGCTATTCTTACTGTTACTGAGTGTACTAACACTACTAGTAATTAAAATTAAAGCACAACAAATTCCACATTTGACTGATGTTCTTCTGCCTTCTTTCTTTGTAGGTGCACAAAAGACTGAGGAGGAGGTGTCTGTCATCTTTCATCGCCCGTTGTACTGCCAGACGGACGTCCTTCTGTTGTACATGACGTGTGTTGTGACCTGACCAGACATCTCTGCAACTTGTGCAACTGAGTGCTGCTGACATCTGAAGAAGATGGGCCCAAAGAAAGCAGGTACCAGGTCCTCAAAGACCAAGAAAGTTGCTGAGAAGAAGAAGGAAGTGACACTTAAGTCTGGTGTTGACCCTAAAATCTTTTTGGGGAAACCAAAAAGTATGCCTGCAGCAGCGGTGTCCGGGGGGCAAGCTGGGGCCAGCACCTCCGCATCAGTGGGCCCAACCCAACAACCCAGGCCCAAGCAGATGAGTGTGGAAGAGGTAGCCAACCTAATGGTGGAAAGCAGTGATGCTGAGCCTGACCTAAACTTATCGCTATCTCAAAGTAGTACACAATCAACGCATCAGGGAACACAGCATATAAGTGTTGAACAACAACAACTGCAGCCACCGCCCGCAATAGTAGTTGTTGTTACTCCCAAAGTAGGGGCAGTTCAGGAAACTGAGCCTCATGCAGAGCAAGAAGAAGAGGAAGCCACTCATGGAGGAGATCTGTTGTCTTCCAAATCCCAACCAAGGAAAAGGAGGGTTAGTCCATCAAGTTCTTCGCCAATCATCCCTTCTGATAATCTAAATCTCACTTGGGAGCCACAACGCCCTGAGCATGAGAGGGAGACACATGGCAAGACCAGGCTAGGGAAAAGGAAGGTTCCAGAAAGCCTTACACTTATTGAGGTCGATGTAGAACAGCAGGATAATGATGATGATGAGTCTGACTCAGTCATCGCAAGCATCACTCCCGGCCCTGAGCACATAGAGACCAACATTTTTACCTTATCCAGAATGGCTGCGACTAGTAGAGATGTAGCATGCATACCTCCAACACAGGCAACACCAACACGACCTCCAGCTTCCATATTTACATTAGCAAAGGGCCGGCAGCGTCCTACATCCAGCATAAGCACCACCTCAGCAGAAGTAGGTAGTGGTAGTACTGCGCAGCCACATAGTCAAATTCAACACACACCCTCCAGTTCATCTGGCATTGAAAGTGGCACCTCTGGCAGGAGACAAAAGTTAAGCTCCCCAGTGTGGGACTTCTTTACGGTTAGCGTAAAAGAGGAGAGCATTACAATATGCTTCATTTGTCATTCCTCTGCTAGTCGTGGTTAGCTTGGTACAAACTATGGCACCGGAGGCCAAATGACCCATTTGAAAAAACGCCACGCAAACAAGTGGGAGGACCACCTTCGTAGCATAAAAACTGGAACCATTGATGTTGGTGGGGATAAAGTAGTACAAGGTCCACTCACGGTCGAACAGGAAGAAGAAGAGAAGGGAGACATTCTATCTGGTAGTGGTACACAAAGTAGCCCTGTCCCCAGCACTGCAGTGGTACTGCCCGCATCCTCCGCATCAGCAACATCTCAGTGGTACAAGAGTAAGAGTCAGCCGGAGACACCAAGGAGTACTGCGATGCAAAGCGCTGCTTCGAGCCGAACAGAAAGAAATACCACGCAGCGTACCATTCTTAGCCTGTTTACTAGGCAGGAGGGAAAGTACGAATGCAACCACCCAATAGCACGTTTGTACAATGCTAAGCTGGCTAAAATGTTAGCACTGGACCTTCTCCCTTTTTCTTTTGTTGAAGGGGTGGGTTTTCTGGAATTTGTGACAACCATCTGCCCAAAATGGAAGGTTCCCAGCTGCTACTATTTTGCCAGAGTTGCTGTTCCAGCACTACATCATGACGTGCTGGAATTGCTTGGAAAAGCCTTACATCAGAGTGCTGTTCATAGTATCCACCTGACAACAGACATGTGGACCAGGTGCCAAGCCACTGATTACATATGCATTGCTGCACACTGGATCTCTTTTTCAGGTGTTAGAGAAAAGCTATCTGCAGGCGTTGACACTGTTGAGATTTTTAACGAGACTCGCAGACATGCAACTGTAGCCATGTTTGCTATGGAGAAATCTCATACTGCTGCAAACATTTTGGCTGAGTTTAACAGCAAGGTCTTTGAATGGCTGTGACCAAGAGGGCTTAACATTGGTTTTGTTGCCACGGACGATGGCAGTAATGTAGTTAAGGCCATGAAAAATGGTGGCTATTTCAGGGTCCCGTGTTTGGCACACTGCATTAACATTGTTGTTCAAGACTTTCTGAAAAATGAAAGCATAGTCAGCATCTTACTGAACACCTGCAGAAGAATATGCACACATTTCAACCATTCTTTTAAAGCACGGAAGCCGCTAAGGGTCATTCAACGTGAGCATAAAATGCCAGTCAAAGCACTCATCCAGGAGGTGCCAACACGTTGGAACTCAACTTATTACACGGTTGATCGCCTGTTTGAGCAGTACATACCACTTAATGCTTATGTCATGATAAGAAGATTAGGGGATCCTACTGTGAAAGCAATGACCGTTGAGATGTGGCAATGGGACCTCATTAAATGCCTGACAGTGTAGTTCCTATTTTCTCTATAGGCCCTGCGCATTGGAATAACATAAACAGCAGTTTAGACATAGGACTGAGGTCTTCTAGTTCTCTACTGACTATGTTAGACTTAATTTAGGTTTGCACCAGCTAGCTCAGAGGTCACTGGAAACTTTCTCGACTGAATAGGAAGTGATCAGCTTCCCTGGCTCAGACAAGAAGGGATTCAGCTTCCGACAACCGCATAAACATGACAACTTTGCTCCCTCAATATAAGAGTCAATCTCTAGAGTCGTGTGAAACAATAGACAGCTATTTCACTCAGTCAGTTGTGCAGATTTAATTTCACCAGGGTGCGAAGAATAGAGAGACAGGCGTTTTCAATAAAAGATATTATTTATTGAGCAGTCTTCCTTCTCATGCAAGAGAAATGAATTGCCACAATTGCAAGACTTGTTATAACGTAAAGTGCTTACAGTAAAAGTAGTATTACGAAATAATACTGTAAAAGCATTCATATGGTTTCTTAGCCATAAGACATTTTAAAATGGATAAAATATATATATACATATATACATAAGCTAACGTGCTCAACTGGTGCTTCTAAAATACGCCTACTCCGGTGTACCTGACCTAAGCCTAATACATGGGAAGGAGTAAGTAAGTAGCAGTTTAAGTTAAGTAGGTTTGTTGCCAAGGAACTGTTTAAGAATTCTCTCTAAGGGTTTAGTCAGCACTGTACCTTGGGATTAGAATGTAGGAGGTCTGGTATCTCCCTCTCACGACCCGATATCCCAGTCACCCGCAAGGGTAGGCTGGAAACGCCAGAGCTGGATTTTCTCGGCAGGAGAAAAGACAGCGTCTTTCTCAGCGCATCAAAGAGGAGGGGCAGCGTCCGTGGGCTTCTCGCTTCTGCTGGGCTCTCGGAAAGTAGATTAGCTGCTCTGCTCCAAACAGACGAGGAACAATGGGAGAAACTTTGGAATTTAAAGAAGAAAGGGATAAGAGCGGAACTACATGCGGAGTTCCTTGTGGAATATTGTAAAAATGGGATCATTCCCAAAGGCCTACAGGTGACCAATGAACCTGGCATTTTTATAACAGACAAAAAATGTATAGATAAATGGACACTTGTGGCAAACAGGTGCAGTAGGGATTGGATCCTGCTTATTATAGAAACAGCAAATGAATTTATAGTCATCAAGAAGAAATAAATAGAGGATTTGGAGAGCAAGTTAAGGGACAGCACAGCATTGGAAGATGCAAAAGCTAAGCTAGAAGAAATTCAAAACGACGTTGAAGGTTACAATGAACATCTGATTAAGAAAAAGATCAATAAATTGAAAAAAGATATAGAAAACTATAACACCGAATTCGTTTATCCCTACCTCCAGAAAGACTTTTATGAACGCCCAAAGGAACATTTCCAACCCCGCAGGCAGTGGCAAAATCAACCTAGAAACCAACCTAAGAGAAGAGTGAGGTTTTTTGATTCTTCATATAGCAGCACAGACTCGGAGGGAGAATCAATAAATGAAAAACAACAAAAAAATGGGGATTCTAGCAAACAACAACAAGCAACCTTGAAAGAGGGGCTTGCTTTTTTAGACAAACGCAATCAAATGTTCGGCCAACAATGAGGGAGAGGGAGAGGTCGAAGCAATTACAACCATCAGACACAATACACACAAGCCCAAAACCCTCAACGTCGTCGAACCAGGAGCCAGAAACAGTGGGACTAAACAAAACTAAAAAAGCAGCTGTCATTAATTTATCAGACCACCAGTTAACTCCAATAGAGACTAAGTTATTTGAAAAGGGCCTAGGATATGCAATATGTTCGCCTGTAGATCGATATGCCCTAGCAAGAGATTTGCAATTTTTTTTTAGAAAAGTTAGACTCCAAATTTACTTTGAAGGAAAAAAGAAACTCCCAAGGCCAAATAAGTCGGGTTTAAAAAATAAATCCACATGGATCCCCCCATTGAACATTGTACACAAGGATGTAGAAGCCTTCGAAAGATCTGTAGATAAAAGTGTAGACAACCTTTTAAAACAAAAAAATTGGACACCATTCAACCTAACTAAGGAAGAGAAAAAAGCACTAGAACTCCTTGAGCGTGATAATGCGCTGACAGTAAAGCCGGCAGATAAGGGGGGTAGTGTAGTATTAATGGATAGCCAAGATTATGACAATAGAATGTTCAAACTTTTAAACAATAGGGAACACTACAAAAAATCCAGTAAGGAAGAATGGCATACCTTAAAGGGCGAAATAGAGAGAATGTTAAGATTGGCTAAAGATGATGACATTATATGTGAGGAAGAATTTGCATTCATGCTTAATACAGACCCTCTAATCCCGGCACTGTATGGTTTACCAAAGGTGCATAAGGACATCCTTGACCCCCCAATGAGGCCAATAGTATCGTGCATAGGGTCCCTCACTGAACCATTAAGTAAATACGTGGAGGTATTCCTACAACCCCTAGTGCAACAACAAAAAGCTTATGTAAAGGATACAACATCTATGATTAAGAAAGTTGAGGGTTTAAGTTTCAATCCAGAGACACAGGTGCTAGTGACTTTGGATATCGAAGCACTTTACACCAACATCCCCCAGGACAACACCATTGAGATTATGGAAGAGATTCTTAGAGATAATAATCATGAGTTAACAGATCATCAGACATTCATTATTGATTGTATAACTGTGATCCTCAAAAACAATATTTTCTTATATAGAGACAACCTTTTCAGACAGATCAAGGGGACCAACATGGGGGCCACGTGTGCCCCCAGTCTGACATGTTTGTATGTGTCCAGGTTTGAAGAGAAACACATCTATAATATAACTGCCCCATTCTATGAAAACATCTTGGAGTGGGGTCGTTATATAGATGATATATTTTTTATATGGACAGGAGAGATAGACACCCTGAATGAGTTCCTCCTTTGGCTAAATCAGGGAGATGTACATTTGAAATTCACATCACATATTAGCAAATGCTATGTGGAATTCCTTGACATTATCATCAAACACACAGATGGTCATCTGACAGTGGAACTATATACGAAACCATCGGACAGAAATAGCATGTTACACTATGACAGTAACCATCCGGCGTCACAGAAGAATAACATCCCATTCGGGCAATTTCTTTGTTTGAGAAGAAACTGTACCTCAATGCAGGACTATGAGACTCATGCCACTAACCTAAAAACCAAATTCCTAGAGAGAGGGTACCCCAAAAGAATGATAAGGCACGCCTACAAACGGGCGAAATATTTTAATAGAGACAGCCTTTTCAATCCAAAAAATGAGAATAACAACAGCACACAGCCGATTATATTTGTAACAAACTTTTCACAAGTTAGTTTCAAGGTCAAGAATATTATAAATAGAAATTGGCATTTGATTTCGGACAAATCACAAGTTCCAATTCCAAAACCTATGTTCTCATACAGGAGGAATATGACAATCAAAAACTCTCTAGTACATACATACAGAGAGATGCCCAAGAACCTCCAGACAACTATCGATGGCAACCCTTTACCAATGGAACCCATCCCTGTACGGGTTGCGTAAACTGTGCCAGTATTATCAAAGGTGATAAAATTACAGCAAATGATAAAACAATATATATCAGAAGTTTCATTAACTGCAGGACTAAGAATGCTATCTATCTCATCCAATGCCCCTGTAAAAAATATTATGTAGGAGAGACATCTAGGGAAATCAGGCTACGTTTAAATGAGCACCGATCAGCACTGAGAACAAACAAAGCAGGAGCACCGCTCACTGAACATTGGAGGTCGGCTGGCCATATGATCGATGATTTAAAATGGTGTGGGTTAGAAAAAATAATTGGCAGCATAAGAGGAGGTAATCAAGACAATAAAAGGAAAAGAAGGGAGCTATTCTATATGTCCACCATTAATAGTGTAAGATGTGGTTTGAACTCAAGAGAAGACTGGGAAAAAATTATTAAATAGGGTGCAGGAGATTTTAACTCATCAATATTCGCCAGGACAGTACACTTATAAAAATACACCCAAAAGCTGAGTAGAACCGGGTGTAAGTGTAAGTGTATATACCGCGGGGATCAGAAAGAATTGCGTGGTACCATCTAAATAGATTCGGCAATTTCGAGCGCTGTATAAACGGGATCAAAATACCATGACAACGCGCTTGTACTAAAGCACCAATGAGGGGAAGCAGACTAAAACTTGTGAGCGAATAAGAAAGTAGCCAGGAGAAATGTCAAGATGCGTCCGTTTACCATGGCAACGCTATGGTGATTGGCCGTACATCAACCAATGAGGGAATAGGTAACGGGCGTCCAATTAAAAAACGGGATGCTTAAAAACCCGGAAAAACAACAGTCAGTGTTCATTTCATTTCGGAACACACCGATCGCAGGAATTACGGACTGACTGCCGGGAAGGAAGGAGCAGGGAGGCCAACTTAAAGACCGCTGGTAAGTAAAAATCAGAGCTAGGGCCCCCAAGTTGTAAAAAACCAATCTCGAAGCCCAAATGCAACGCGGGTTGACTAATAGCCTTCCACCAATAATAATTAAAGAACTGGGGTGAAATAATTTTAAAATCTTGAAAACACCCTATAAATAAAAGGCATTAAGGGGATTATAACATACATCGTAAAACACAACATTATTATTAATTGATCATAAAATTGATGAGGACACCCCCATTTTTTGTCTTTTGTCACTAAATGTAGAACGGACCGAATTGAGAACGGACCGCACTGGAAGACAGTGTCTAAGAAGTTTTATCGGTCACCTAGATTTGATAGGTGAGTGATTACCCAGCACTAAAAAAGGTTTTTTGAACAGCTAAAGCCATAAAAATGATATTAAATCACATAATTATATTTTTTAGGTAAACTGACGGCAATCACGACTAATTAAACGGTGGCTCCTCCTGGCAGTCAAATATTCAGCAAATCTATGCCATAAAGACAGGTACAGAATTGAATAATAAGTCCTAAATAAATAAGGCAATAAGTGAGATATATCTAAAATATTAAGGATTTCATTTATTTTTGTTTCGTATACCATAGAAACACTTGATGGGAACGAGAAATATAGAATTATGACGACATAAAGGAACGTTGATAATATTTCTCCACCTGGAAAGGTAGGCAAAATAGGGAGTTCCTAGCAAAAAATCCTTTTTAGATAAAAGAAAAGATTTCTTTAAGGGGTCTAAGAATAAATACTTAATTAAGAAATGTTTATTCCACCCAGTGACATCACAATCTTGAAAATTGAGCACAGAATCCTGGGAAAAGGTCCATCATTCAGAAGCCCATAGGAGTTCTATGAGAAACAACATTGTCCAGTAGAGATAATAACTCCATCTGGAACAAGGTATGCGTCATGATGAGAATACCATTAATACGTTCCCAATATTTCTAAGCGTGGGTTCAACAGCATTGGATAATAATATCCAAGGGAAAGGTAAACTTCGCTAGTTTTGTCTAAAAGGGTAGAATTGCATAGGAACAATGAGCAATATGTTTGTTGAAAGCATGTAATGTACATAACATATCAGAAAAACTGGATTTGCACAATGTTTGGGGTTTAAATTTAAAAAGAGGACTTTTGTTTGAAAAAGGTATCCCAGGAATAATAGATCAAAGACAAGGGGTCTAATTCCTATCATGAGATAATTATATGATGTTGGTATCTATGAGATGTTCTCTGAATCTGCACCAAAAAAAGAATGGTAACTCTGTGTTTTTTTTAATTTATTCAGAATCAGTCCTGAAGAAGGTGTACTAGCAGAATACCGAAACGCCGCGTCGACTTGTTTGATTCTTTGTTTTTAAATGTAATTTTTAATAAAATGTATAACATGTGTTTTTAAATATTGTGATAATGAAGAGATGAAAAATGTTTTGTATCAGAATAAAATTCTAACAGAGTTTTACCAAACATATAGTGTGGGGATTATCTCTTTTTTTTAATTTTAATTTTGGTATTTATCAAACACAGCAGTATTTCAGAATAACTTGTTGTTGTCCAGTTTGAGCATATTTTTAGAAGTTGAACACAACGCCTGTACCTTTGCCTTTCCCGCCCAATTGATGGCATGCTGTTTTTTTAGAAAATAGGTTCACCCCAGGGAATACTCATTAAAATTGGACACACCTTCACTTTGTCCATTTTGTGGGGTCACCTTTGCTTTTCTTTGAAAACTATCTTCCCCCCCAGTCCCCTATAAGTCTGCGTGGGGTCCTCCTTTCACTTTTTAACGATCTGCTCCAAAATCACCACCGCGTATTTGCTTAAGGCAACGTTGGTATATTTATACCTGAAAGGTGCCGAGTTTGACGTAAGGTTTGGACATAAGACGTCAATAAAGATGTCACTAAGAACTGGTCGTTCTTACAGTGCTCGCAGGAGTTCTATTACAAATCAAAACAAAGCAAGCGGGGCTTTCCCAGTTTGCTGGAGGTTTGGTGTGTCGAAAGAACTTTGTGTGCTCTCTAGGAATCTAAGGAAGTAGCTTCTGCTGTGTCATGGACTGCAGAGGTGATTTGCTGAAAATATGGCTCTGAATATTATGCCATTATAGGCATATGTATTGATTATAGCCGTATAGGGGCATAAGGTCACAATATTGAATCGGGTTCCTAGATAAAACACATCAACAGAGCTGCTACTTCCTTTTGAGGTCTTTACACGTGCAGTCAGCAGGGAGGACGGTACTATGGGCCAAGCTATCCCATTGTTGTATATGCTATAGCAACAGCTGAAGGAGGTGTCTGAAACATACGAAGGTGTGGAAGTCAAAGTAGATCCATGTTATTTGGCGAACGCCTTCGCCGTCCGCTTATCTGACAATACAAGGATTCAAAATAAGATGTGTCACTTCGACATTACATTACATTACTGCCACAATTTTGGATCCACGGTACAAATGATTTCTGGCCAGTAATTCTTTTTTCAGATGGGGATCTTGCCAAGTATAAAACTTTAATAGCTGAGGAAGCCACTGATTTAGAAAACGAACGGCTTTCAATTAGAGGCCTGTCAGTGCCAGCCCAGGACAGTGCAAGTACTACAGGGCATCCAGAGTCAAGTTCTTCTTCAGAGCATGAGAGCAGTGCGTTTGCTTCCCAGCAGTCACCAACACTACCAATAACATCATCAACAGCACCAAGAGGATCTAATTCATCAGACACAGCAAAAAAAATAGCTGCTTGGTTTCTACAGAAAGGATGGGTCCATTGCTGGTGCAAAGTCAAAACAGGCCAAGCAAATTGGAGCACCACTGAACATTGAGCGGATGGTCCAGGCCTATCTGGATGCCACAACAGAGGTCTTCATGGAGCAAAGCCCATTGGCGAATTGGTATGGGAAAAGAAGCCAATGGACAGTGCTCAGCAGGCTGGTGATAAAATATCTGGCTTGCCCTGTCACAAGTATCTCTTCTGAGCGTGTTTTCAGTGCTTCTGGTGCCATTGTAACTGTGAAAAGGACCAGTCTCTCGCCCAAAAGCGTGGAGAGGTTAACCATGATCAAAATGAATCAGCACATCATACCAGCGGACTACAAATATGTGAATCATAGCAGGAAGAGGAGAGCGACTAAAGACATATGTAGTAGGTTACATGACCTACTGCTGTCCGAACCACCAGGGTTTGAGGACGAGCTCCTCTTCCCTGACAACTAGGCTTTCAAATTGTTACTTTCTCCCTTCCTTTATTTGTGTGTATACCTGTCTTTCTGGTTCAAAATCAAACCACAACAAATCCATCACCACCGTCTCTTATTTTTATTTACCTATTGGAGTTGTATGTCTGTGCATTTAACTATCCACTCCACTCCTCAGAGTCCTGCTTCATCTTCCTGACTCACCCTAAATACATTTCCCTCTTGCCAGACATTGGATGGAGATGGAGAATAGTACAATAATGTAGCCTCTAACAGTCTCTCCATAACAAGTTAAATGTACGTGACTATAGTCATCTTCTGTTTTGTTTCCAATCGAAACTCATCACTGTCTTAAGGCTACCACCTCTGTCTGCAGGCATACACAACTCTTCACTGTCAGAACTTGAGCAGGCATTTAAAACTAATGTAAATTTGCCATCACTTTCAGAAGGTTGGGCATCTCTGATCCGACAGCCAAAGAGAAGAGCAGGACAGGTATATGATTAATGAATGATGCCATGCATTGCATTGGATGCTTGCTGTTTCTGAGCAAATGTGCATGAAGTCGAACTATACTAGTAGTTAAAATAATAACAAAGTAAAAGTGACTAAAGTGATAGTCAATGTTTTCATGTTGTTTAATAATAACCAATTGTACTCCTACTACTGCAGGTGCAGTCTGGACTTACTTAATCGGAGTCACTCACTCCAGACTGAGTTGGTGTTGGTCTGTTGGACAACACGTACACGTACCACACCATGATGATGATGATGACCATACTATCTTTTCACGCAGTCAGTCAGTTGGATCCGAGATGATTGATGGAATGCGATTCAGGAAGTGGCATAAAAGGTAAACACAACCAATCAACTCGAACCACAGGAGACCTAGGCTACATGTCTGTGCAGTGGTGGAGTCGAATAGTGGTATGATGACTGGCAGTGGCGCATTGATTTAGTCACTTGATTTGGAAAATGCTAGGTTGCTGTATATGCCTTTTGTCTGGCTCTGTCATAAATTAAGGTAAATGGAGTTTGGGTCACAGCCCGGTGCCGTGGGCCTGTTCTGTGCTGGCTCCTGTCCTGTTGTTCTTGTAGATTAATGCTGTGTAAATAGTAGAGTAGACACAATGTATCCAAGCCGCCTCAGTCTGAAAGTCTTCTCGCTCAAGAGTCTTGTCTTTCTCATATTTTTTGCCAATACCTGAGATAGATAAGATGTTATTATTACCCCTAGATAGACTGCTGACTCCGTTATCCTCTGGTCCACCATCGCAATCTTTTGATTAAGTACAATCTGCGTTTTACTCTGATTTAATTTATAACCCGAAAGATTTCCGTAGATTGCTGCTTCCTTTTCTATTTCCACTAGTGCTGAGACGGGGTCTATAGACGTGATGGCCAGGTCGTCAGCATACCCTAGAATTTTAGTTTCGTGTCCTTTCAAGGTTACTGGTAAGATTCTTCCATTTAACTCTATCCTTCTTATGAATGAATCTATATAAAAAGCGAAGAGTAGCGGGGAACAAGGACACCCTTGTCTAGTTCCCCGTCCGATGTTTATTACCCCGCTCATCTTTCCCATAATTCTTAATCTTATCCTCGGGTTACAGTACAATGCCTTCAAGGCTCCTACACAAACATCCCCTAAATTTGTTTTCTTTAATACTGCCCAAAGGAAACCCCAGGAGACCCTATCAAACGCTTTCTCAGCATCTAACAATATTAACGCCATAGGGTCTCGTGAGGTTGCCGTTCCATCAAATAGTGTACACACTCTTCTTATATGTTCTGCGGTGCCCCTACCGGGAATGAACCAATGTTGCCGGGGAGAAATAATCTTACCAATTACCTCACTTAACCTATTGGCCAAGATCTTGGAAAAAAAATGTGTATCCCTATTCATTAGACTTATCGGTCTATTAGACCCAGGGTCAGTTGAGAGCTTACTCTTTTTAAGAAATACCACCATAGTAGCCTCCCCCCACGACTCAGGTGGTGTCACTCCACTTTGTATAGTAGTCATAAGTTTATAGATGTCATCTTCTAAGCAAGGGAGATATTTTTTATAAAATTCCAATGGGATAAGGTCTGGGCCTACTGCTTTCCCAGCAGGTAGATCCATAATTGCTCTTTCTATTTCCTCTGACATAAAGCTGGCTTCCAAAACTATTTTGTCCTCCATTTTTAGCTTCTCTGGTGTCGTGCTCTCTAAGTACCTCTCTATTTTGCTACTATCCACACTTTTGTCAGGGTTATATAATCTCCGATAATAATCCTGAAATATTAAACAAATCTCCCCTGGTGTTATTGCTACGACCACTGTTTCCTACTTGATCTCTGATATCTCCCCTTTTGGTAGCAGCCTGCCGAGTTTGAATAGCTAAAATACGGCCAATCTGCTTGCTATATTCATATTGGTCTTTCTTTCATGCCAAATATTTTCCTGCTGCTTTAGAAGCGAGTGATTCGCCTACCGCTGCTTTAGCTATAGCTAGATTATGTGTTATACCCGTGACATCTTGATTTGCCCTAATTGCTTCGCTAAGTTCTCCTTCAATGAGAGCAATTGTCCTTACCTTCCCCTCTAACTCCTCCTTCTCGGTCTTATTCCGTTTAATAGAATAGCTAATTGTCTCTCCCTTATACCAGCCTTCATAGTGTCCCAAACTACTGCCGGGGAGTCCCTCTATTTACCTCGAGGAATTCTTTGAGCCAGCTTTCCATCTGAGCGACATATTTAGCATCCTGTAACAAACAAAGCTCTCTCGAATTTCCAATTTATTATCTGTCTTTGGTGATTTGGGATAGATACATCTAAGGTCAAAGGGTTGTGATCTGACATCACCCGCGGCAACTTTTTAACTTTAGCAATAGATATTATCGAGGGTGACACCAAAAAGTAATCTAACCTTGCTAGGGCTTTATGTGGAGCTGAATAATAAGTGCTACCCACTCCACTGATATTTTGCTGTTCCCATATGTCAATTAACCCGTTATCTTGCATCAGTTGTATCAGTGCCCTATGGATTTTCTTCTTCCGTCCAGAGAACCTTGCTGGGTCATTTTTCCACAGGCCATTCAAGCCATTGATATTCTGATCTCCGCACACAATTATTGCCATAGGGCAGTTGGTCATTTGTGCATTAATGTAATCAATAACCTCCAGGTCATCCACTGTGGGGGCATAGACCGAGCAGATAGTGAAATTAAATCCCTGCACCTGGCATTCCACCATGACCCATTAGCCATAAGCATCTGCCTTGTTCTGTCTTTTCACTACCACAGACCTTCCCCTTGCCAGTACAGCCACCCCCGCGTTTTTGCCCCTTGTGTCGTATATGCTAATAATTGATAACCCGGTTGTTCTAATACACCCCTTTGGGAGACCTCAATGTGAGTTCCCTGCATGCATATAAGGTCGGCGTGGATTAGCCTTAAATATTCCTTTAAATCTCTTCTTTTTTTCGCATCATTCAGCCCACATGTATTCATTGTGACTATCCGCATAATTTCTTTTTACATTCGCTCTTCCTCTTCCTACTCTGATCTTTCTTGTTTCTCGATAATGATGATGATGAAGTTTTTATCCCCTTTTCTCCCCACGTGGCCCCCCTCCTCGATGATCCCTCCCCCCTTACCCCCCGCCTGTTAGAGCAAGCAGGCCTAAGGTCTCTATGATGGAGTCTGGCCGTTAGCCTCCCTCTGCCAGGTTTTATATTTCTAGTGCATTTTACCGGAGTAACCAATACTATCGTTTCAGCAACCCCCTGCATTTTATATATATTTTTCTCCCCCCTTCCCCTATATTTTGAGCCCTTCTAATCAGTCCTTGAGTTTTTCTACTTACTCTCCTGCCTTTCCTCCGAGTGTCGTTCTTTTTTTTTTTTTTGCACTCTTGATCCTGCCCCACCATATTCTCACCCAATTGATCCCGATTATCCAAATTGTCCCCCTATCCCCTTTGTCCCAAAGGTGTATTATCTTTCATGCAGCCGATGCATATGTTCAAATTGTAACTTCATGTGTTATCTCTGGTTGGTCCGTTGGGATTTAGCGTATCCATGAATGCCCTTGCTTGTATTTCAGACGTGAAGACTCTAGTGGTGTTTTTGTGTATTATCTTCAACCTTGCTGGATTAATTAAATATGCTTGCAAGCCCATCTGATGACATGGATCCAGCAGTTCTCTCAGTCTCCATCGCCTTTCAACTGTGCTGTGACAGTAATCCGGAGTTGTGAAGGTTTGATTATCAAATGATCGTTTGGCATTGGGTCGAGCTTTAGCATAAACTTCCTCCCTCAATAGAAAATTGCCAAAATATATCAATATGGCTCTCGGCCTCTGCCTCTGCCTCTGCTCTCCTTCCTGAGTCCTCAGATGATTCTTCTTCAGTGTCATTGGAAATCTGTGTATTCTTTGTACTCCCTTTTCCCACTCCCAATGACTCAGCTCTGGGAATGCCCCTTTCAGCAATTTTAAGACGTAGGCTCTTACATCATCTCCCTCCACCCCTTCTTCAATACCCAAGATCCTGAGATTATTTCGCCTCTGGTGGTTCTCTATATCTTCCAATTTCCATTGGACATCTACCATTTGTTATTCGTACCGACTTAGCTTAGCTGAGTCCTTTACTTGCTGATCTTCTAGGGTACTTGTGCGATCCTCCAGATGAGTTACCCTCGCATTTGTATCTGTGCAAATCTTTGCGACTCTTTTCATTGCACATTGTAAATTCTTAGTTGCAAGTAGATTTTTTTTCCCCTCGATCTTTGTCTCGTCTTGCAGTTGATATATCGAGTCTAAGATCAGCTGTAGCGTAGGTGCTTCCGCAGCTCCCTGTGCCATATTCTCCTTATACGTCATCTGGGTGGCTGAATTGTCCCATTTCAGAGCTGCATCTGTGCCAACAGCACTTACTCGTCTTTGACCGCTAGCTGACTTCTCCTGCGATTGTGAATCCCTCTGCTTCCTTGACCGCCTCTTTTTCCTAGTAGCTGGATCTTTCTCTCTTGAAGAAGTCTATCTAGGGGTAATAATAACATCTGATCTATCTCAGGTAGTGGTACAATACATCAGAGGGCTGCTGGGTGGGAATATGAAGGACAGGTGGAGGGGTGAAGAGGGTGTCCTGGATGTATATGAGTTATTGGTTAAAGATTCTAATAAGTGGCTGCTCTCGTTTAATGAGAGAAGTTACTACAAAAAAGTAAGGTTCAAGACCCTAGGGGCAGCAATGTCAGTTTGGTCTGGGATTAGGAAGAAAATAAAATTACGGAGGATGAATTATTATACCCCCTTATTTAGAAACCTGTCGTTACCCGCGGTATTTCATGATCTAGTAATGAAAAGGTGGGATATCTCAGGGGTTAAAATTATTGGGGACCTTATAGGCTTGACAGGTCTTATAACATTTGATCAGGCACAGCAGCTATATAGTTTAGAGCGAAGAGACTTCTTTAAATATTTACAGGTCAGGTCAGTTTTATTAAAAAAGCAGGGGGGCGATATCAACTTTAAAAGGGTAGAAGTTATGAAATTTCTGAGAGATGAGGAAGGGTTCTCTATATTCCAATTATATGGTGAAATTAGTCAGTATAAAGAGGATGACTGTCGGAGGATGTTCAAAAAATTGAAAACTAAGTCAAATCTATCAGGGAATGAGGCCGAAAGGTCACTCAAACTATCTAATTCAGTGCTAAAAGTAGTAAATTTCCAAACACAGCAATATAAAACTATGTTCGAGCTCTACTATACACCGCATAGAATTTCACGATGGGGAGGAACGAGCGGGATAACCTGCCCGAGATGCCAATCTACACAAGCTGACACAGTACACATGTTTGCTGCATGCCCCGCTCTAGATGTTCACTAGAACAATTTTTCGAGAAATCATTGGGGATCTTTATTTCTTTAACAGATGAAGTCATGGTCTTAGGGGTGACAAGGGATGGTATCGAAGCTCCCTATCACACATTTATATATCTAGCAATGACATTAAGTCGGCTATGCATTGCAACCCTCTGGAAAGGTCTAAATCCACCGACATTTCAACAGTGGATGTCACGATTGCTGGCTATCTATACATTGGAGAAAGCACTATATGATAGAAAGGGATGGAAGACAAAACAATTTGGGAAAAGGACATGGGCCCCAGTCATACAATGGAAACAGAGGCTCGAGGAAGGGTAAAGAGAGGAGAATGGAAAGGGGGTATGCTTTGGCCTTAATCAGAAACCCCATAGGGCATAATTAATCTCAGAGCCACTATGTATTATATATTATGGTTGTTTAGACATTGGTTTTACATTTTTGGATGGACCTCTCTATTTGTGTTTTTTTCCAGAAGATAATGATCTAATATTTATATTTTGTGAAACTATGCCACTCTGTAACATGTAATGAATGGTCATTCTGGATGATGATGGATACATTTTTTTTTTTTTTAAGAGTCTTGTCTTTTTGCACTACACCGTAATTGATGCTTTTTCAAAATTCATTTATTTTTCAATACCCCTTTTGTTTTTCCATCAACACTTACAGGCCGGCCTTTTACCCAGTGCTATTATACTTGGAGCAACAACTCACACTTACCTTACCAATCCTCATCAGCCAGCCAGTGGCACCCAAGAATGATGTGCAGAGTGTCCATGGAAGGGAGAACCAAGATGAATGACGAGATACAACTACACATTTGGACCTGGATAATACAGTAAACTTTAGTATCATATTAATCTTTTTAATAATTTGATTCTTTTTTTCTCTTCATTCATTTTACGACTGTGTGACTTTGTTTGCTAATTGCTCCCTAAAACTATTTTTTTATTTTCTTTGCTAGCTTTCAGCCCGGTACAGCAGGTAATTATGGTTTCTCTGAGGGCATACAGCCAAGGTAAATTTCATATAGTACTACTTCCCTGTACTGTCTAATTGTGTAGTAGTAGTTAAGTACTACTCATTAACCATCAAGCTATCTTCATCATGCATGCATTTTCTTTTTCTACCTTTATAGTTTCATTGGATAGTGGATCATCGTCGTCTTCAAATATGGTTTTGATTTTGTTGTCTCCATGCGTACTGTTTTTCTTTGTCAAACCTTTCCCCAAACCCCTCTTCCCATCCATTCATCAAACCCTAACCCTATTCCCCCGGGCTGTGAGATTTTATATTGAGGTGTGATGTGACTACATTAAATCTACACCAACAACACGCTTGCTGGGGCAGATGTGGTGAAAGCAACACTAATTAAATGTCAACGTGGCCCGGCGATGATCTTCTTCTGCTTGCCCACCCATGCTAACTGAAGGTACAAGACAATTAAGTTTCCAAAGGGATCCACCAAATACATCATAATTAATTGCCGGCATTGATTGGATTTACAGCATTATCGTTTACGAATTAGGATTGTGTTAAGTCACTCCTTCAACACAACTACAGTTTAACTTTTTAGCTTCTTGTACTAGGCTGTCCCTGCCACCATTGTTTTCTTTTAGTTTAGCAGTTGCAATATTGCTTGTTTGGCAGTCATCTTACTACTGTACTTTTCTGCTACTCCCACAATCTCTCTCAGGCAAATGACTGTCTCTTTTTTGTTTTTTTTTGCAAATGCTAGTGCCAGTGTCTACAACTACCACCACAACCATGGCATCATCTCCATTCTCTTGGGAAACCATGCAGCCATTGCTGTGCTGAACTTAATCCTCATCAATCACAGGTAAGATAAGTTTGCTGGGAGGTATAATGGACTAGGAGCAGCGACAGGTAGTACTAGTAGGACAAATATAACTCAGTAAGGGGTACCGTATCTATCTGTTTGCATGTTACGAAATTGGCAGATTATTTAAATTAAACACTGGCTGCTGCCCTGCATCTGCAAGTAAACCTTGTGACGTACATTAATTCGTGAAACAGTAACCCCCCCACACAAAACATTAACATTGTATGTGTAAGTATAAATAAACAACATTTATTTTCATAACAAAAATAGACTATCCCACACCTCACCCACCCCTCTCCCTAACTCACCCCAACCAATGTCCAAGTCCAACCAATGTCCTAAAAATAAGAAACCCCAACAGCCAATTCGCACCCACCAACAAAAGTACTAAAAAAGGGGCAAATCAACAGGGTCCATCTATTATTGGCTGGCTTTAAGGTGTTTGTTCACGAGGATTTTTACATGCTCCTCTAATTGGTCCCCTAGCTGTGCCATTCGGAGGAGAAGTTGCTGGCGAAATGCACAGCACTTACATTTGCATCCATGTGGTGGGCAGCAGATGTTGAAAAATGGTGGCGGTGGGTGGCTGCCTGACAGTGGTGTCGTACTCCTGCAGGCGGGGCTTGGCTGAGGCCCGGAGCATTGGAAGAGGCAGCAGCTGCTGCCACCGCCTCCTCCTCCTCTGCCTGAGCCACCAGCCAGCGGTATTCCTCAACGATGGCCTGCAGTTTCCGTTGCCGGGCCCTGGCTGCCAACTCCTTCCGTGTTGGTTTTTGGGAAGGAGGATCTATAAAGAAAGAAACAGAATTGTAACCAAAACTCTTAGCAAAACAATAACACAAAAATAATTCAACACATAGTGGCACAGTAGCACTAGCAAGCGCAGTACATAACATTTGTGGTAAGTATCTATCCTCCTGCTTCCCCGGCCTCTAACATTTGTTGGAGTTTTTTTCCGGCATTATACTTGTCCTAGTACTATGGATGGACTTCAGTACACAGAAGAACACCAGTCTTTTTCTTATCTCTAGTTTAGATAAATTACACAACCTTGGTGTAGGCTGTAGCCGGCAAGCCAGCTCAGTCAGCTAAACTTGCGTCCAAGACCAACATACGAGTCAATACGCAGACGCCTGTTACTTTTATTTATTAAGCTGCAGGTGGGAACGCTGGTATATTTTTCGATTACGGGTGGCACTGGCCATACTCTCTCTGTTATATGAAGGGCAATTGCTCAATTTCACTTTCACTGTGCCCTGGCAACTGCAAAAAGGCATAATAATAATAATAATAATATAATATACTTCTGATCCAATGATAATTACTTATATGAATGAGATATCAGTACAGTAGCGGTCAGAGGTGGGAGTGCTGGCGGGTGGTGACGTGGGGAGGAGCAGGGTGGGGGGAGCAAACTATGGATTGTGGACAATTACTGGTAAGCAAACATATAAATAAAAATAAATAAATTGTTGTGCACACTGGATTCAGAATCAAAAGTTTACCACGTCCCCACCCTGCCCCTCCCACTCCCCACATCACCACTCACCAGCACTCCCACCACCGACTGCTAATACATAAGGTACTTTGTTCATTGATTGTGTAACCAACAGATAGGCCACCCTCTGCAGATTGGCTGAGCTGACACAATCGAAAAAAATTAATGTAGGAAGTGGTCCTTGGAGTCAGAGGAAGGCGCTTGATAATATATATGATGTGCTTGCAAACTACTGAGTCATCAACTGTAATCTGAAATGAAATCCTACTTTTATATAATATATGATGACCCTCTGCTTTGCTACTCTGGCGCAGTTTCTTTGACATTATCTTCAAAGTAAGACTCGTCTGCATCCAGTGACAGTCTCCACCTATGATGAATACATCCAGGGGGCATCCATCCATTAAAAGTAATAGTCTATCATTCTTTTGTTATATGTATCGATTAACAAACCTTAGCTGGTTTCACTTTCACCAACAACGACCTATGCGTCCACTCCTTCCTTCCTTGCCTAGGCTTTGGGTTTGACACAAACACCGCTGATGGTTCTTGCTATTCACTATCTACCCATATTATGTCTCCCACCCAGGCAGGCATCTTCTTTCACCTTCCACCCATCCTTCAACAACCCATGCCTCTGATTCCTATCTGCCACCTGGATGCTGCTTCCAAAGTATCCTTCTCTGCTAGTCGTATGACATCTCTTTAATCCTTCCTCCTTCCACCCTAGTTCTTTCCCCTTTTGTTCAACACATCCATCAAGGTCATTCGATCTGACTTTTAGTCTTCTCCATAACTTTCACAGCTGAGTTGGAGTCTGATAGAAGAGGCATTTGTTTACTCAACTCACGCTGGTAATGCTATTGCTAATGCATTGGTAATGCTAAGTAAAGGGTGTCTTCTTCAAATGTTGTAAATTGTTCAGTACAGCTTCAAGTTCATACTTACTTAATAGGACTCACAGTACAGTGAGTGAAGTGTTTCCCTTCCAGCTAGTAATGCCAATAAGTAATGAATAGAATTTGCCACAGCCCACTGCTGCTGTTTCCTCCCCCACTGGTGCTCCTGCAGGTGCTGCATCTCCTGCCCCCTCCTGAATGGCAGAATTGGCACTGGTGGTTGGTACTGGTAGTGCGCCTAAAAAAAATGCACCTTTTTAGATGCCTGTACACCTCCCCCTATTTTACTCGTTTTCACCAGGAAGGAAGATTGAAAAAACAGTTAAAGTACAACATAAATCATCACTAGTCCAAATTACGTACTACAGTAGAGTCAGTAGACAGACATTAGTATTATTATTATATGGTCCCTAGGGTCATCTCATCTCTACTCCAACTCTAGTCTTTGGAAAGTTAGCCTGAGCCATGTAACCATTTTAGATTCATGTCTACTCTTTTGCGCTTATTACCTCGCAGCTTGTTGGACAGTAAGACCCCTTTGAGGCCACATGAGTGTTGCATACAAGTGAAGAGGTTGAAAAACAAACCACTTTTTTATGGGGTTCGGTTAGTCCCTATTGCTTAGCCATAATGTTACGCTTTTTGTCATGACTGCAAACAGCTTGCATAATTGTATTATACTGTCTAATGTGCCCCATTATTCTCATAATAGGCAGAAGATTCCCTTCTACGAACCAGAGATTTGCAGAGCTTAAGAAAGATGCATGTAACCAGTATACGTTCAATGGTGAGGGGTCTCCCAGAATTCACACAGATCTCTATCATGCACTAGTTGTACAAATGTTTAGTTGTAATCTTTATTTTGCATGTTGGAGCTGGATGTAATTTCATGGAACAACTTTCAAAGCTTGTTATTATTTGAAAGAAATAAACCTTTTGAACTTGCACATAGACGTTGTGGTATATTTGATGTGGTGTTGTGGACTTACACGAGTGAGTGAGCGAAAGGGTGTTATGTTCTGGGTTGTGTAATAAAATCACTGGGTATCTTCGTGTGGGAGTTCAGGACATAATGGCTAACGAGACATTATAGCTAGTCGGTCAGTGAATTGTGGGATCTGAGTTCTGACTGAGGTGTAAGTAAGGTCCAACCTCCCATCACCAACATCCTATTTTCTTGTGCATAGTTCTGTCTGTGGCTGTGCAGAATACCTACAACAATAGTAGTATGTACTACTATCCTAACAAAAAATACTAGATAAACATCTGGTTGCGCATTTTGTTGGTGGGAATTGTCAAAGCCTAGAGATTAAAGAGGACAACGCAAAGGACAGGAGTGGGCCCAGTAACTACAGCTATTGTTCTATCACAGCTTTCTTCAAAAGAAAACCTTAAATAAAGGGTGGCCAACAGGGAAAGCTTAGCTACAGACAGTCTAATAGTAGTAGTACAGAGAGTCAAGGCAGAGGCCCTTTGAAGGAACTGAAAGACAGGGATAACCAACATTTGGAAAACAGATAATGAAGATCAAAGAAGCTTTAGTTAAAAATTGAATTAGGAAGCATAATTAATAGTTTGGAAAAAATAAGGTGCGTTAAAAGTTAGGGAAATATAATTGTTAATAATATAAGCACTGTAGGACTTACTGGGGCCAGCAGCAGGATCCTTGGTAGAGGAGTGCTCCTCTGGTGGTTGTCCTGCTGACTCGGACCCCGTCTTCTTGCCCCTGGGTCCTGATCATGTAAGAAATAATAAAGAAAGAGAGAAACATTGAGTGCTGTGAAACATATAAATCATTAAAAAAACGCTGAAACATTTTAGGAAACAACAATTGCAATAAAATTGACCTATCTAAATGACTACTGGCTTGCAGGATTAACGGACAGTCTACTTATATGAACACTAATCAAATGTTCCATAATCATTCTGATTGCAGAATACTAACGAAGCCAGTACCACCTGACCTACACCACCTATTCCAGACGGGCCAATTGTTCAGTAAGTCTGCATTTCCATTTTACTTTTGTCAGCAAAAATGCATAGATGAGATGGAGGACACATGCATAAATTTGTGCATGCACCAAATTGTTGGTTGGTTGCGTCATATGTTGTTCTGCTACTGACTGACAATGCTATTGCTAAGCCTACCACTCACTAAACAAACTACAAAAAGGTTCTATGGAGGACTGGGGTAAGAAGCATTCAGTGACAGAGGAGGCGTCACGCAGACCATAAAAAAAAATATGAACTAATACTAAGTAAACCTATTATCCATACATCACTATTTCACTGAAGGAAAATGGAAGGACTAGACTCTAGCAATAGCATTAACTAACTTCAGTTCTCTAAATTAAACTCAAACATCATTAATCAGCCTAAACTAGCGCAAAGTTACAAACAAGTAAGAGAAGTGCCGAGCAGCACCTGTGTCATACAATCACAGAAGATTTTGAAACGGTATTGACCTGCAATGTAACTAAGCGCACCAGTAATTGTGTTATTCGTCCAAGAATTCTACACAATACTTATACTACTATATATTACTAGCTACTCACCAAGCCCCACGACCTCGACACCTAGCAGGTCCAACAGGTCCTGCTCCCGGTCCAGGATGTCTGACCACCGGTGGGCTAGCTGGTTGTGGGTGTGCCGGATTCCCGAGCAGTGAAACACTGCCCAGCGCACGGTGGTGATGCTCCTGGGTAAGGTACCCGGAGCCAGGCCTGCCGCCTGCTGCCAAGGTCAAGGGGAGGTGGATAAAGAAAACCAGGGCGGCCACCTCCGCCTCTCCAAAAAGTTGTCGGGCCTGCACCCCTGCAGGGAAGTGTGGGCGAAAAATCTGTTCCGCTCGCGGAATTTGCGGATTTTCGACAATTTCGTAATCCGCTAATCTCGCGAAATTGTTGAAAAATCAGCAAATCCGCTTGCGGGCGGATTTTTTTTAGAAGCCTCACTTTTTGGCACCGCAGCACATACTAGTGGTGTGCACCATTTTCCCCGCCCTGACCCACTATGATGGACAGCTTACTCAAGGGACCTCGGCGCTGGGCAGGTGTGCTTTCTCCCCGTATCTACAGTCGAAAAGTAGCTGTGATGCCTGATGGAGGCCTCTGCATCCTTTTTTTTTTTTTAATTAACATTTTATTGTAAAAATTAAGTAAAAAACACAGAGCACAATCAGCGATACAATTAACACAAAATGCATCAATAAGACAGTCAAAGAAGCATACTAATCATAGCCAGTGAGGACCAGGTGTTTAGGTCTCGCCTGAAAATCAAAGCAGAATCAGCACTACATAGAATTCAATGACATAGAAGGGCACAATACACAAAGGAAGGACAGCCAGGGTGTTTCAGTTGGGGTCTTGGCGTATTTGTCACGACCTATCCATTGCCACATCTGTAGTAAGGGAGCTGCAAATCTCACCCCTAAATGTATTCCACTTTCCCCATTTTTTATCCCATTTTTTGGGGCACCCTCTAAGTTTGCACACAGTTTTTTCAGCAACCATAGCCCTATCCCTTTCCGCCGTCCATTCCACCACTAACGGACGGTCAGGAGCACTCCATTTCATCGCTATCGAACGTTTTATAAGGAGACATCCCAGGGCCAGCCATTGGCGTTCCATCTCTGTCAGATCTGTCTTCCCCCAGATATTTAGGAGGCCTCCCCTAGGTGTCATTGGTATCTGCTTTCCCAGCGCCTCCACCATTTTGTTGGTCGCCCTGGTCCATAAGAGTTGAATTATGGGGCATTCCCACAGGGTGTGGTAAAAGGTACCAGGCAAACCGCAGCCCCGTAGTCACAGGTCAAGCGGGCGTCTACCAAGTTTGGCCAAAAGAGAGCCTGACATATATGTTCTATGTAAGATTTTGAGTTGTATCAAACGGAAACAGTGACTGATTGCCGATTCCCGTGGGGACATCAGCGCCGTTTGCCAGTCCTCATCCTCCAAGTGGTCCACCTCCCTCTCCCATTTATCGCACAGGGCTTGAAAGGAGTTAGGCAAATAATTACAGAGCTTACGGTAGGTGCAGGGGATGGCTTTCTTAAGGAGGGGTTCGCAGAGTAACCTATCCTCAAGGGGCGAGGCCTCGGGGAGGGAAGAGAGGTCACTTACATTTGTGAGGATAGCGTGTTTAATCTGGAGATATCGGAAGGCCTCCCCTTGTGAAAGTGAGTGTTTCTGTTGTAAATCAGAGAAGGATAGGAGTGCCCCCCTATGCAATAAGTCTCCCAACGTGGATATATCGATGGTGTCCCATTTGTCAAAGCCCAAGTGAAAACAAAGGGAGCCAATGGCCTGAGAGGACCAGAGGGGAGTAGCTTTAGTGAATCTGTTGGGCCAGCCCAGGCTCTTAGAAGCCTGATGCCAAATGGCCGTCGTCTGGCGCATTGGACCTACATAGCGATTACGGGTGGGTCTGCTATAGAGTGCCCCCAAATATCCCTCGCGTCCAGTCTGGTATCTTTCCAAATGGAATGCTGGGTTTGTGGGTGACCCATAGACCCAGGAATTTGTGGCCACTAGTTGGGACGCCCAGTAGTATAGACGCATGTCGGGCAGGGCAATGCCACCATCGTACTACCCCTTGGTGGGCAATACGTGGAGCCTTTCCGTCCCACAGCAATAGGCGCATACCCCCTTCCAGTGCGTTAAAGAATTAATCTGCAATAGGAAAGGGCAGTTCTGGAAAGCGTATAAGAAGCACAGAAGTACTAACATCTTGAACAGGGCTGCTCTAGGCCTCTGCATCCTTGACTTTCACAAGTGTAATCCCCGTGACCAGGAGCTTCTGTCTCCTCATATGCTGCTGTGATCGGTCTCTGACCTTTTATACACACAAGAGGCATGTGAACTCACATAGAAGCTCCGCTCTTTGGCCCCGCTGCACACACTAGTGGTGTGCACCATTTTCCCGCCCTGACCCACTATGACGGACAGCTCACTCAAGGGACCCCGGCGCTTGGCAGGTGTGCTTTCTCTCGTATCTATCGTTGAAAAGTAGCTGTGATGCCTGATGAAGGCCTCTGCATCCTTGACTTTCACGAGTGCAATCCCCGTCCAGTTCCTGTGAGCAGTAGCTTCTTTCTCCTCGTCTGCTGCTCTGATCAGTCTCTGACCTTTTATACACACAAGAGGCATGTGAACTCGCATAGAAGCCCTGCCCGTTTGGCCCTGCCCACACACTAGCGGTGTGAACCGTCTTCCCTCCATTTACCCACTATGATGGACAGCTCACTCAAGGGACCCCTGCGCACTTCGGCGCGATGGCATAGTAACACACACATGGTCACTGGAGACAACTCTTCTGGCCCTTTACGCAGCTGCCGTGTAGGAAAAGCACTATACATTTACCCAACGAGGTAGCACTTACTGATTAGCCAGTAGAAGTATAGAAAGTACAGTCTATTTGTGCAAAACTGCAAATCCGCGAGTTCACATATTTTATTTTGCATTTCCGCACGAATTTGCGGACCACAAATCCGCAAAATTTGCCCATACGTACCTGCAGGGCGCATTCTGCTGCAAGTCAGCCGGCTCTTGGGCGCAGGCGCTTTGCCCTTGGAGCCGGTACTGCTGCCCTTGGCCATGGTACTGGGGTGGAGGCAGAAAAGAAAAGAAGGAAAAAATAAAGTTAGGGGGAAGAAGTAGGAGTTTGAATAAAGAAGTAAAATAAAACAGTAGAAAAGTAACAAACACAGTGAAAGTAGAAATAAATTACAAAATATAAACTTAGAGACAGAGAGACAGAGATGATGAATAAAAAAAGTGAGAAAAACAGTGAAAATAAGTAAAGATTGCAATGATTAAAGGTGGATAGAAAACTAGGCCCAGAACCATAGCATAGAGTGAAAAACAAGATGGCCGCGCCCGTCGTGTCCACGTGGGTAAGTTTGCGCGATATTTCTCGCTAACACGCACTTGTTATCGCGAACAAGTAGATAGCATTCCCGAACATGACATGCAGAACGCGAACACGTTATACGCGACCCAGAACAGGAAATAAGGCAACGCGAGCAGGCGGGACAATTGAAAAAACAAGATGACTGCATGGGTAAGTTTACGCGCTACGATCCACCGAGCACGCAGACAGCGCCCGAACACGCACAACGCGCTCCCGAACAAGAAAAACGCATCACTAACGGGTCCGATGAGCAACTACGCACACTTGCGAAGCTCGCGTAGTGCGAGAACGTCTTCGCGTAGCTTCGCATAGGCCTAATTATAGGTCAGAGTCTTGTTGTCTTGATTCCACCTAAGACCTATTTAATCCTTCACCAGATGTTCCTTGTCTCTCTATTTTACTCTTGCAAGTTATTTTTTATTCCGGATTTCTGCCCTTGTCGCAGTTTTTCCGTCTTTCTTTTCCTCCTTCTATTCCTCTTTCTGTGGTTTTCTGTCTCTCGCTAAGAGATAAAGTCTGGTGAAAAAGTACTGATCTCTAAAACTGAATGCCGGTGGGCTCACCCGACTCAAATGAAGCACTGGGTGTACTACAGTCGGAGAGCAACGACTTGTCGAGAAATCTAGCCCTCCTTCTTCAGTTGGGGGCTATAAGCAACATCTATCATTTCCAGGGACTTGCACTGTGCCCAGTGCCTACTGCCAGGAAGCACAGTGGAATTTAGAATCCCGGCGCTAGCTGGAGACAGGAGGGGATAAAAGGAGGGGCTGTTTGTGTTGTTTTACACCCTCTTAAAACATACCTGTAAGCGCACGTGTTGATGCAATATCAACGTATATTCATATACTTCAACTTTATCCAAATGCGCAGGCTCTCATATCCACTTGTACACAGCAAATCTTGAGTGCAGCCGAACGTAAACCATCGCTCTGACAGAAGAAAGACTATTCTTTATTTCACATTCCATCTCTTCCCTTCATCTCATTGATTTTGTGTAGCATCTTGTGAGTCATGTTACTAACAATTCAATATGCGGTTACTCAACAACGGATTTTGTTACCGGAGAGTGAAAGGGTTTCTGAGGCTGGCATGTCATTTTTTTCGACTGCCGAATTAATTTATTAAGATGACTTCACCATAAAAGGCAACCTATAATTCTATTGGCATTAAAGGTTTCAGAAAGGTTACGAAGCTGATTTATTTTAAGAGCTGTGAGACAATCAAAACTGAGGGGCGGGTAATGTTACCAAGCTTTTTTTAATGCTTACTTTCCCAGATTGCCGACAGTTTCTTCAAGCTAAGTGCCATTAAAAGATGTGACAAATCCAATGATCGAGAAATTCGTGTTAAAGAAGTAGAGGTGTGACACTGCATGCCGATCACTTAAATGAAAATTGTCTCAGAGGTACTTATACTGTTACTAGATGTCAATACAAAGTTCATATTCGAGTATCTCAGCAAGAAATTCTTTGTCAACTTAAACATGTTCGCCGACAGTTTGTTCTAACTCTGCCATTCATAATTCGACATGACAAAAATTCAACACGGTTCGTGACATCCAATTAAAAGTAATGTATCCACGTAATACATCATTATACTCCGATTCAATTACGTTGACAACTGAAACATCATTGGTGCTACAGCAATCTTTAGAATATGCATTCTAGTACTGAATATTGTGAATAATTTTGAAACTTTTGAAAAGGTGCTAACCTGTACATCCACATCAGTGGAGTTTAGGAAAACGCCATTGTTTGAAAGGAATGCCTCCTGCATGACCCGCTCAGAGTATCTGGTACCCTGTCTTCTAGATATTTGGGTAACCTAGCTTATGCACCAAGAGAAGAGTCTGGACCCGGGCCTCTCCTGAACCCAGAGGAGTGCACCAAGAGTACTGTCGGTAGTGGCAGATGACTACTGGCCCTGTCATGGGTTCATGGAAGTACCACAGTGGTGCAGCATGCTGTGTTTTGTAGTGATTTTACCATGATCAGGCCTTTTTACCGGCATCAAGAGTGTGAGTCCACTTTTCAAATTTTATAAATGCATGCTGCTCACGATGGACTCTGAATCCTAGCGCTGAGCTCTTGAGCGCATAGATGAATGAGTCTCGTGTGTAAGATGTGCGATGCACAATGCATGAGTACCTGAGTGAGCCAGACACACGCTTGCGTGTGGGGTTTCTTTTGGAAACCCCTGGCCTGTTCAAGTGCACAGTACGAATCTTTCCCAATTGAAGTATGTTGCTCTCATTCCAGAGAGTGAAACAGTCAAGTGGGGAAAGAAGAGACAGGAGTCCCCTTATAAATCAATCTGGTCCTTAATACAGAGGGATGCTGGTTGGTGTTTCTGAAACTTCCATTTGATGGATGATAGGGGTGAATGGTGGGACTGCAGTTCTTTTGGCAGAGAGAAAGGTCATTTAGAAGCAGCTAAATACACCACACAAAGAGATGCAGTTGGTCATGTGAAGCTTGAAGTAAAAATCCTATGACTCAAGAATTCTTTTTCTTTTAGTACAAAAGCCCTCACTCACCATAAGGTGACATGCTTCATCATTGGGCCCCTCCTCACACCAAATAATACAAATTCAGTGGTGTGTGTGCTACAACGTCCTGCTCAATCCCAAATGCTGTAATTGAAGGAGCCCTTTGAGGTGATCCTATGAGGGGGCTCTGGCCATTCATGAGGACAAATGGGTAGTCAGTCTCCCAAAAAAGTGATAAATAATAAAGGTTAGATACTTATAAAATCCATCAAAGTGGCAATTCACATAGGTCCACTAGTCTCAGTGCCTAAAAAAAGAGTTAAAGATGATATAAACAATTAAAAACAAGAACAGTGAGGCACAGTTCAAAAGAGGGTGTTACATGCACTAGTAAAATCACCCCAAACATCGAGTTCAAAGGCGTAAATTGCTCTCCCGCTACCGAGACGAGTGCTGGGCTTCAACTCAAGCCTTATTTGATGAACATAAAAAGGGCAAAAGGGTATAGGAATTATAATGACAAAGACACAGTTTAGGATGATTACACCAACAGTACTTTGACTCCATCTGTAAAATACACCAAGAAGGGTCGAGGGAGATCAACTCCAATTCTTCAAAACCATCCTAATTATGAAAAACTAGCTGGACTATCATACTGAGATTAATAAGGCTTCAAGTAAGTACTTAGTTCAGTTTATCTGATATTACTGAAAATTGTGCACACACAAACAGTCGCGAGCGTTACAACTGCAGTATGAATCCTAAAACAAAAGAATCACTGTAATTCATGTGAAGGATGCACAAATCCTTAACTTACCTCTGTAGCGACCGCTGTTCTCCAAGTCCATCTCGGCAAGGAGACAGCATTGATGCCAACTCTCGCTTTAAATACAAAGAGACTCATAATCGCTTAGCAATGGGCATCTACATGACGTGACAGGAGGATTATGGGGCCTGTAGTTTGGTACTGATGACATTATAAGAAATTTAGGCAAGGGTACTCCCAAGGTTTATTTAAGGTCGAGAGTGGGGAGTAAAAGCAAAAACTGAAATGTAGAACCTCTACACTGGCCCACTTGTTTTTTAAAACTTAGAATAAATCTAATATATTTCACTAAGGATGCAACATGGATGAAAATATTCACATAGACATGTAATATTTTAGTTTTCCATTTATTTTCATTTTCATACCTTAAGATCAAGGAAACATTTTTATCACCTTTTTCATATTTTTTAAATATTCCAGTGCAAGATATTCATTATTGACAAAAGGAAGAATTTTGATTTGGACCCCACAAAGAATAAAGTGCTGTCAAAACATCTGTCATTCATTACTCATCATTCATTCCTAATCTTACATGCTCTCATTTGTAACAAAGTGCAGTGAAAACAAACAAAGTACAACAGTACATCTGAGATCCCAATTGATTCTTTACGGCTAAGTGTCCATTTCTTTCATCCTTGATTATATTCAGTTCATGAGTCACTTAGTCATAGGCTTCTTTTCTCCTTTTTATCTTTTTGTGTAGGGGTCTCAGGTGTATATGGCCTACGTATGTTTGGGTGAGCCTAATTTTATCACCTTCATCAGGGCCAACATGAAAGAAAGACTAGTACATACATATTTAAAATCAGGGGGTCCTATACATCTGAAATTTAAAAAGATACGCAATAAATTACACGTTAATTTAACAATATCTGTTGCATCCTTTTAACAAAATTTCATTAATTTACGTTATCTTTTATATAGTGCTACTGTGCTTGAAATCCAGGCTCGCTTTAGCGAAGCCTGTAAAGAGACACTGTGAGAGCGGAGTAGTTAGGGTGACAAGATAGATGCACCATAGATATTCCAAGCTACACCGAAATAAATGAAATAGCATTTAATTTAGTTTGTAAAGAAAAAGAAGGGGGAAAGATCAGAGGGATGAAACCTAATGATACGCCCCTGCCTGACCTCACCCTGACTCCAGATGTTCCGCTCCTCACGAGGACGAAACTGGCAAATTGGTCACCTTTTGATGATGCCTCTTTCTCCCTCTGCCTTAACAGCATCAAGTCTGGATCCCCACGGGATCCGATACCTGCCAAGATCCTAAAACTACTTGAACTCAGCCCACGTCAAGTGCTAATGCAACTTCTTAACTCTTCATTATCTGAATCATTTGTCCCACAGGAGTGGAAGTATGCAATGATAATTCCTTTATTAAAAAAGGCTGGAGCAGATATCACCAACTTGTCTAATTTTAGACCAATCTCACTGCTTCCCATTCTATCGAAGATCCTGGAAAGGCACATTAATACTCAACTAACACATCTGGTGGAGAGCTCGGGTTTCTTACATCCGTCCCAATCAGGCTTTAGAACGCATCATTCGACTGAAACCACACTTCTAGGAGTTACCGAGAGCCTGTGACACAGTGTCGATCGCAGAGAAACATCCGCCCTTATCCTTCTCGATCTAAGTGCGGCGTTCAACACTGTGTCTCATTCCATCCTCCTCGCGACTCTCCGGTCCCTGGGAGTAGAAGGTGCGGCTCTCGCCTGGATAGCCTCTTTTTTACAAGACCGCACTTTTCAGGTATTTTCCGCCTCTGCTTCTTCTACAACTTATCCCTCGGTGTATGGTGTTCCCCAGGGGTCGATACTCAGTCCCTTATTATTTAACATTTATGTAAGACCCCTAGCTACTATTGTGGAGGAGGCGGGTCTTACACTGTACTCCTACGCCGACGACTCACAGATCATTTTTTCTCTCTCTTATAAAGAGTGCAATAATACCTCTGCTCTGAAAGAAGGTTCGATCCGTGTCTCTAAATGGATGAAGAGTAACTTTTTGAAGATTAACGGTGACAAAACCGAGGTTGTGATACTGGGCAAAAACAAGGATCTCTGGGGCCCCCACCATTGGCCCACTGACATGGGACCTACCCTGCAACCGGTAACCGCAGTTCGCATCGATGAGAAACTTACAATGAGACAGCAGGCTGTAAAGGTGGCATCCATCTGTTTTGCCACCTTGAGATGGCTTCAGAAGATCATGTGGATGTTGCCCCTTTCCACTCGAAGAACGGTAGTCCAGGCGTTGGTTGTTTCCCACCTGGACTATGGCAACGTCCTATATCTTGGATCGAACCAAACAACCATAAAAAAACTCCAGGTTGTGCAGAACGCTGCTGCCCGAATACTCTGCAACATTCCTAGAAGATCATCTGCTTCTACAGCACTTTGTGACCTTCATTGCCTTAAAATTCCTAACAGAATTAAATTCAAAGCCCTGTGTCACGTTTTTAAAATCAAACACGGCTCAGCCCCAAAATACCTTCAGGACCTTATCCAGGCCTACAAACCCAGTCGAACTTTAAGATCATCACTTCACGGTGACTTTTCTGTCCCCAGATTTAGACTGGCTAAAATGGGAGGCCGTTCTTTTTCCCATTTAGGTCCTAAGTTCTGGAATACTCTTCCTGTGTCCCTAAAGACAGAAACCAATCTTTTTCGTTTCCGTAAGGGACTTAAAACCTGGCTCTACCAGCAGTAATATGTAGCCCTGTAAAATCAGCTCGCCAGTCTTTCTTCTTCAGTCTGTCCCTGAGCACCGGGAAACCCACTGCGGGTAGCTGCATGCTTTAGAAGTTTAAATAAATAAAAAAATAAAAAAAGATGTACTAGAGTGTCTTTAATGTGATTACTACGTTTAAAAGCAAACATTGGTTTTTCAATGTCCAGTTCATTTTACTTTTCAGGGTGGCGTATGGATGTTATTGCAGGTGCCTATATATTACATGGAACACGGCACCATATGCACCTGCTTTACCGCTCCAGGGCACGCCCAGGGGTCATGCTGTCACAGCAGTCGAGCTGCGCAATTGGGGGAGGGGGGAATCCAGGACCTGGGAGACCTGTATCAAGATGGCATCCTCATACCATATGCCATGCTGGTCGAGAAGGAGGGGTTGCACCCCAGCCGATTCCTGCTGCACCGTTCGCTCCTGCCAGCCTGATTTCCAAATGGGGAGATATGACCAATGAACTCCCAATTCACCTAACAATCCAGTACCTACAGTTTGCTGCTTCCCTTGGGCAACACACTGCGATCACACAAACACCATTGAGGCTCCATTGGGAGGGGGATCTGAATTGTCAATTCATTGATCCCGAATGGGTGGCGGTATTAGAAAGCTGCATGCACATTCCCCGAAACATGCATTTCCGCCAGATTCAGTATTATATTACACAGAGAGCCTACCTCACCCCAGCCAAGATCAACAGATATTTTCATCTTACCAATGCCGCCTACCATTGCTGTCACCTTGTCGATGTGGACCTCCTACATATGTTATGGGAATGCCCCTTCCTTCTTTTGAGTGGGAGCCTTACATCCTACACCTCTATAGCAGAAGTAAGAAGCACAAAGTAACCTCTCACTTCCTCGACTTAGGCTTGGCAGTAGCTAAAACTACACCGGGAGGACATATTGGGCATCCGCAAGCTCCCAATTGCTACAAATTGGGATGCAACAGTGGTTGTACTACAAAATACACATTGTGCTAAGTTGGATGCGCCAGATTCCATTGACGACCCAGCTTCTGAACATGTGCTTAGGGACTAATACGGGGCCTGATACTGCCATAGCACAGGTCTAATGGCAGGTTCTCCTTTCTGCTATGCTTGTGGCGTATCTCAGAGTAAGCACCAAATTAATCTCAAATGTAGCAAGTGGGCAGGTTGGTGGACAATTGGGAGGTGACAAGTGCTTCAGTTGTATACACAAACACAAAATTATGTTTTACTAGTCCCGATTCATTATTGCCCGCCTCCCCTGTTAACAGATCACTTCACAGTGGACACTCACTGAAATTACCAGCAAAAGCAGCAGATAACATCCAAAGCCAACTGTGATATGATTTTCCTTTCACATTGCACATTAGTGCATGATCATTGTTATTGCCAATTGCTGACCAGTCCCAATCATTGCTATACTATTTTACACTGTCTACCAATGCCGCTAACCCATTCTGACTGGGGCGAAGCATGTGTTGTACTGTATATGTATGTGTTGTTAATCAAAAATAATAAAAATAGATTCAAACAAAAATCAATATCCAGTTCATCAGTACTCAGGATATGCCAGTTCTTCAAAATGCTCTTTTTGGCAGCAGTAGTCATGCTCCTAAAAGTGCTCACACAAACAAATCTATCATCCTCAGAACGTTGATGGGGCCCCAAAAGACTTCTCTGTTATTACGCGCTCTCTTATTCACCTGATTGATTAGCTGGGGATTATGCTTTCTGTTTGCCTCAACCAGAGGATTATGCTTTCTGATTGTCTCAACCAATAAGAATGTTCATCAACTTTATCAGCTTCGGAACAGTTCCTTCTTACTCGTACAAATTGCCCAACAGGCAAGTTTTACCATAATGACTTTGGATGGAAACTGTCATATAACAGAAGTGAGTTCTGTGCCATTGGTTTCTTGAAAAGTTCATAGTGTACTCTCCCATCTTTTGGATAGCATAATAAATCAAGGAATGGCAACTTTTCTTTTCTGTATTTACAGGTGAATTTAATGTGAACATTTCTAGCCTTTACCTACATGTGAAATGCAAGAAACTCTTCCGAAGTGCCTTCTCACACTATAAGTACATCATCAAAGTAAAGTTTCCAAAGTTTTAAATTCTGCTGGTAGGGATACAATCTGAATAGACATGTCAACATTCAAACTGATACATATGGAGATTTGCCATACTGGGAACGAAAGTGCTTTCCATTGAAGTACTGGTGATCTGTAAATACAGTTGATCTTGAAACAGGAAACTTGCACATTCCATTATAAAAGAAATTGGTGTTCTCTCATCAGTCAGATTGTCTTGTAGAAGGTTATGAATTCTTCTCAGCATCTCACTTAGTTGAATATATATAAAGACTCCAGATCAAAACTAACTAAGAAATGTGTTTCCATATCAAATTGGAGATCTTTCAAAATATTTAGGGCAAGTTACGCATCGTGAAGACTGGAGGGCATCTTACTAACAATTGCTCTCAGAAAATTATCAGGAAATAGCGATAACGGTTCCAAAAGGAATCCAATCCCTGAGACAATTGGTCCACCCAGAGGGAGATGTTGTGGCTTATGCATGTTTGGAAGTACATAGAAGTATAGAATTTAGAAGAAGGTCACCCCTTAGAATCTCTTCCTGATCACTGCCAGATGTGATTGCTGATAGTCAGCCGCCGCTTGCTCATTACTTCTTTATGCCTCTGTTGTTGGATATCCAGCCTGGAGAAGGCCCTGCTGTGTCAATCATCACTCTAAAATAGTCTGGAAGACAGACTGGAAATCACACATGAAAGGAAAACGACCTAAAACCTTGGAGTCTATTGGATAAAAGTTAACTTCAAGGAACGTGTAGGATACAGCAACAATTAGAGTAACACAAATGAGTGCACAGTTTGGGATATAGAACTACATGTGCATGCTATATAGAGGTTATGGAAACTTTGGTGGGAGGGCACAGCAAGGTGAAAGAGCAGGCAAGAGTTCCTGCTCTACTGACCTTGTCAGTGTGACTGCTCTCACCCTGCACAGCTCCACCAGTAAGTTCTGCCCTCTGAGTCCTGAGCTCTCCGTTTTGCGACAGTTTGAGGTCCCACTGGTGGTACAGTGGGAGAGCACTGTACTCGTCTGCTGTTCCGCCTCTCTTGGCTTATTTCTGTGCCCTCTTTTCTTTTTTTGCTCTCTCTGCTCTCTGTTCTCTCTTGCTCTCTATTTCCTCTTTTCTTTTGCTCTCTTCTCTCGCTTTTCACACCCCCCACTGCTACTGCCCCCGTGTCCCCTCCAGTGTGTCTTTCCTGCTCCTGCTTCCAAACTGACTGCCCTCCCCTTGACCCCTACTTATTGGGGGCTGCTGCCCGGCAAGAAGAGCTAGACCCCAGACCTGGTCAGTGTGACTGCTCTCCCCCAGTGCAGCTCCACCAGTAAGTGTTGTCCTCTGAGCCCCGAGCTCTCTTCATTTTGCTGACAGTTCGAGGCCCACCTCCACCCGCAGGCTCCTGCCTGTGCCTCATCCCTGGTGGCCCAGTGGGAGAGCACTCTGCTCTTCTGCTGTTCTGCCTCACTTGGCTTTTTATCTGTGCCCTCTTTTATCTTTTTGCTCTCTATGTTCTCTTTTCATTTCTGCTCTCTGTACTCTCTAGTCCCTCTTTTCTTTTGCTCTGTTCTCTCTCTTTTCGTGCCCCTCCACTGCTACTGCCCCCACTGCCCTTCCCCTTCCAGCATGTCCTTTCTGCTCCCAGCTGACTGCCCTCACCCAGACCCCTACTTAATGGCAGCCGCTGCACAGTCATGCCGCCGGCGTGCCAAAGGCAAAGCTATCTGTGCCCATCCGTGACCCGACTGCAACCAGCGCCAGGTACCCTGGCCCTCGAATCCACCTCCGCTATGACTCCAGCACACTCTGCGCTCTCAACCCCGGATGCATCAACAACTACCAGCTTTCGACGGTGAGAGACACCCAAGGCCTGATATCCTGTCAACACTGCCACTGCACATTCACCCACCTCTGTCCCCCAGCAGCAGACCCCAGCCATCCGAATCTCACAGCACACAAACCCCTGAACTGCATCCTTCTCAACTTGTTCTCCCTACAGAAGCACGCCATACAAATCTGGGACCTTCTCAACACCTACACGTCCGACGCCGCCTTCCTCACCGAAACATAGACCAATGCCAACTGCGCGCTTGACATTGCCACCGCCATCCCTGATGGATAGAAGATCCTGTGAAAAGAATGCCTCACCCACCCAGGATAAGGCATCACCACCTTCTTCAAAATCTCCCTCCGCATGACAACCCCGAATAAACTAATGATATACAATAAAGAGAGTATATTGCTGTTGTCATGCAATCCTTTTACCAACAGACAGCTCTCCGACACAGAGGCACAATTCCTCACTATAGCTCAAATAAAATAACTAACAATGAGTTACAATAGGTGCATTAGCATTAAACTACTTTAATGGGAACCCATGTCCAATAAGAAATGTGGCCACATTTGTAATACATTATCAGTGTATTGCCCTATTCATCACCAATTACCTGTGCAACTGATTTATGTTACTAATGCATTTCATTATGTCACTGATATTTTTAGGGTGCACAGTCTTCTATTAGTACAGTTCTGTGGCACTAACAATTATCAGGGTTGCCTGGCACACATTTCTGAGTTATCCATCACAGACAGGGTGGAGCAGCTCATCTTTAGGTAGGGAGTCAATTCTAACTCAATAGACTGTCATCTTATCGTATTATTTTCGTGTCACACTTGTGGCCTGGCAGATTTACTGTTTGCTTATGCATATCTAAAGTTGATTAACTGCATTTTGATTATTGATTAAAATAGTATAAAACTGGTGCTGCTGGCAATGTGGCCTGAAGTGGATCTTTCATGTCCTGTTTTGTAGGTAGGCTTTCTCCGTCTTCTCTATAATTCTGATTTCCCATATACTTTTGGAGATCTAACGAACGCATACCTATGTTATCCTCTTCTATCAGTTGTAGGTTGCAAATACCCAGCTGACTTGTCTAAACCCTACTAATAATACCTCCCTCTGCATAGAAAGATGCAGCGCTAAAAAGGCATAAGCTAGCCCAAGACGGCCTTACCTTTCACCCAGTGTTGCACCCACCTCGTGGCATTGGGTCCACTCACTGTCCTTTTTGGCTTGTGCTCAGTGGCTTGTGACTCGATAAATAGTATTTATTGATAATCCTATGGATGAGATGCAGCCCATAAACCTTCAATGGCTATATTGAGACCTTCACTACATCCCACAGAGCAAAAACTATTCGAATGAATCATGTTAGTCTATTGGGGGTTTGGGGGGGGGGTAGTGTAAATGACAGTTATATTTCATAAAATGCATTCAAGCCACAGTTCTTTGACATCTTATTATCTTAGAATAAGTGCTGCTTATTCATACACCTTGCCTATTTTTGTGAAGGGATCTCGTAAATTGAGCTACTGTCTTCTAAATGTTGTTTGGAATGAAATAGTAAAACCTATGTTTTATATTGAGCCTGAACTACCTTGTTGTCTGCTATTTAACCTTTCTGAATTGCTGCACTGCATTTGACGAGCTACACGTGTTTCTACCCACATTACACTGATCTATGTACAGCACCACAAGTTCAAGATGCTGCTACTGCAATAAAATATCATCTGTAAAGCTTTATTCTTCACACTGGAGTCAGGTCGATTCTATATCAAATATATCGTTTTTGTAAAAAAAACAATGAACTGCGGAAATAGAAAGAACAGAGGAGCCTAAGTAAGAGGCAAATAAAAAATCCTTGGAAAGACTTAAAGCCAACAATTGTATGAACAAGAAGTTAGTGCCCTGAAAGTGATCTCTGTGTATGGGTTGCCTCCATGCCATTTCCAAACTTTCTTCCTGCTCCACACAGAGAAAACCAGCCCTGAGTGCTTTATGCGAGGCACAATATGAGGTGCTGGAGTCATGTTCCTTTGGAGCATCTGCCAGTTGCAGAACCGGGTGAGGAAATCACTGTGATGACTACAGGTATAGAGCGGCACAGTGAGGAGCCGAGGACTCACACGCCACAATGTACAGTAGAGCCGCAGGCTGACAGGAAGTGATCCACCACCAAGCTTCAAAGATGCATCACTTCAGTTCTTGATTTCGAACGAGACTGAGGGGAAAAGCTCCTGGACCGGACTATGGGATATACACAGCAACAGAGAATCTCATCTGAGAGGCGCAAAGCTGGAAAGGTTAGCACCCCGCACCCCCTGTATGTTCAGATTTTGCAAGAACATGTTGCTTGGCAATAGCTCAGGGCTGAGTTGGTTATTAAATTAACCAAAATAGTAAAAATGTTGTGTGTTGCTTTTGTAGGAGGCTGGCTTAGTATATGGTGCACACTTATTTAAGTGAAGCATCTTGCACTAATCCAGGCAACCCTTATTGTGATTTTAGGGGTCTTAGATAATCATAGAATGCTCTCTGAGTGGTAGATGTGGAGAGCAGCCTTCAGGCTTAGTCCAGAAAGAGTTTTAAGCAGCTTGTTTTACCAGAGCTAATCATATAATGTAGGTTAAACTAAAAAGAACCACACAGTGTAGTTATAAAAGTAAGACCAAACCATATACTAAAGAAGTGGAGGTGAATGACCACCGAAGTCGGGACTTGGACCAGAAGCCTCAAAAGAGTTGGGGATCCAAGGAACCACCCAAGGTAAGTTCCCAGGAAACCCACAGAGGCTGTGCGCAGAGCGGACAAATAGCCGCGTATTCAATGTAGGTAAATGAGAAAGTCTCGGTTGTAGTTTTCAAGAAGAAGGACCCTTCCCAGTGGACCCCGAAGAAACCCCATGGAAGACAGAAGGTTGGCGATTCACTCCACACATGGATACCCCAGGAACCAGTATACCTTCACCAGGGAAGCCGGGTGCATAGGTGCGAAGTGACGTTAAAAACCACCATAGACCACAATGGAGGACTGCAGGAAAGATGCTACTGGCGAAGAAGGAGAAAGAGTCTGGTGGAATCTAATGATGGATTCTGGAAGAGAAGAACCTGCAAGCAGAGGGGACAGAGTCTATGCCACTCTGAGGTGACCAGAAGGCACGGGAGAGCAATGACCACCGATGACGAAAGATGTAAACGAAAAAAAAACAATGTTTGGACCATCAAGATAGGTCCAAGGGACACACCCAGTGCAGGAGTCTCACAGCAGGCCCGAGGAAGCAGGAGAGCCCACTGAAGCCAAAGAAGACCCTCAAGAGTACCCACAGGCCGAAGACACAGGAGTCGCAAGAGGACCTCGATCAGCTCACCAAAGATGCAGGCCCACGGTGCAGCGGATGTGGTGAGAATTAAGATATTGGCAGGAAGAGATGCTGGAGCTTTTAGTAGCCTAGAATCTCTTCGGAGTATAGAGCCAACAAGCCTTGGCAATGGCAAGTTAAAGTGGTGCACAAGGGCTCTGTTCCAGCAGTTCTGACGAGGGATAATGGCCTCAAACTTGCTGAGAAGACAGGTCCGGCCTCGAGGGAGTTGCAGACACACCACATGTGTTGCTGAGCCTTTCGGAATCCATGGGATGTCAGGAGTAGCAGACCGATGAAGCACAGACACAGACAATGAAGACTTGGAGAACAGCGAGACCAGGAGCAGCAGGAGTCTTCCTTGGTGCAGTCTCAGTTCAAGGCAAAGTCCAGCAAAGTCGAAGGTGCCCAGACGGTTGAAGTTGTAGTGGTTTTGAGTTTGAAACATGTCCCATAATGAATCTGAAGAGCCACCCACAGGTAAGCCCTTAAGTACCATAGGGAAAGGGTTGAGACGTGCAAGGATCCCTTCCAGAGGAGGGGCTGGATGGAGGGGAGGATGCTACAATTTTCTTTTTCCCAGTTTCATGCCAGAGCAGGACCAAGGGCCCCTTGAACTGTCTCAAACGAGTATGTAAGGAGGGCACCAAATGTGTCCTTTAAAGCAGTCTGATGGCGCTGGCAAGCACCCCCATCCCAGCCCAATACACTTAGTCCTGTCTGGGAGGTGGTTAAACCTCTGTGTTGCAGGCAACCTATTGTTCTGCCTTACCTTGCTCGAGCTCAGCAGTAGAAGGGCAGAAGCGTGTCTAGTCAGCAGCAGCACTAGCTTGCTGTTAGACCCTGATAGGCTGGTACCGGGAATACACGGGGGCACCCTAGTACATGGGATCCTACATCCATCACTGGAATCGGCGTTGGGTTAGGATTCCAACATAATTGATAGCAAACACGACCGGTTTTGATGCAGCCAATATATAGTTAGACATCTTGTAATTTACTTGATGGCCACTATAGGCATTAAATGGCTGATCACACTTACAAAGCCTGGAGAATCAACTGTGGGGTTTGTAGGGGCGGGTTGCTCATGCACAGGCACACTCACACTTGTAACTAAGCACCCTGCCCTCAGGACTGAAGAGCCTGCCATATGGGTGACTAATTGGTTTTAAGTGTAGTGACCTCAAGCATAATGAAAATCATATCTGTGGTGAGGGGTGCACACACCCACTCACACTGGCTGCAATGGCAGGCCTGTAGTCACAGTTTGAGTGGTCTCTCATGGGTGGCATAATGTATGCTACAGCCCATGGGAGACCACTGGTGTACCTATGCCCTGGTTCTCTTAGTACCATATACTAGGGACTAACAAGTAGCTAATTGTGGAGGTACCAAAGTACTTACCATAGCAAATTTGGGGTAGAAGCATGGTGGCTGGGCTCCTGATTAGCAGGATCCCAGCTGGACTAGTAAAAAATCACACTGACACAGGCAAAAAGTGGGGCTAACCATGATAGAAGGATCCTACCTTCCTACAAAACCCCTACCCCCAAACGAAAGGAGATAAGGCTAACCATGCCCAGATGAGTCTTTCTGTCCTAGGTGGCCGTACGAGGAAGGTCCAATTGAACTGGCATGGATACTCCTGGTTTTATGGTCCACTAAAGAAATCCTCCCCTGTAGGGGCTTGGAACCTCTCAAAAGTTGGGGGTGTCCCTCTGCCAACTGTTTAAGCCAATAGAGAGGCTTGTGGAGTGTCGGAATAGGGAAGTGAGGCCCCAACAGTGTTGGTCCAAACGTACTCAGAGCACTGGCCACAACAGAGGCCTTTCTCTCCATGACTGACTGGTACTGATCCCTCAGAGTCAACCTTTTGCTGCTTACAGCTTTTGTTTAAACCTGTTGGTCTGGAACTATGTGGGGCCAGTCAAGAGTTGGGACAGCCTTGATCCAGGTCTTGCTTTGCCCAAAGCGTCCATTTGGGGAATGTCACTTGCTAAGGGTTAGAGGGATCCCTCAGATTGTTGAGAGCAGCCCACCTTGCTAGTACTACTAAGCTTGGGGTCCCTAATCTGTTGAGAAGGGCATGCCTCTTGGCAGTGGGTCCTTTGGGGTCGACTGACATCCCTGGCCTCTGCAGCACCTGGCTGGCTGAGGCTTGGCAGAGAGGGGCAGGATACCTGCTCCAGACTTGGTTCCTCCTTGGTGGACTACCCTGCCCTCAGTGGCCTCCTTTGGGCAGTTTCTTCACAGGGGGTAGGATTAGTTCCCTCGAGAGTCTGACCCTCATCTACAGTCTGGGGGGAGGAGGACTTGTCTTTCTCCCTTGTGCTCTATGTTGGAACGGGGTGGGCCATTCTTTCAGGCTCCACTGCTGCAGGGTTTCTATGCAGTTGGACTTGTGCCCTAGGGGGTCACACCAACCTGCTCAGGGAGGCCTTTCATCTCTAGATGGGTCTCTAGATCGTTGCCCATCATGCAATCTACAGGCAGGTTGAGGGATACTGCCACCATTATAGGGCCAGTTACGGCTTCCCAGCTGAGATTGATTATGGCCATGGGTGATCTGTTCTAACACCATCAGTGTTGGTCACCTGGTACATGTACCCAAGGAGAAGCTGAAGAGTTGACACAAGTTTTCCTGTCACCATGGTTACACTGGCCCCTGTGTCCCTACAGGCTAAAGCTTTCTGACCATTGATCAGAGGCTCCTGTGTGTACTTGCCCAAGGTATGGGAACTTACAGTAAAAGTATCAAAACCCATGCCACCTTCACACACCAAAGTGGCCAGGGTAGGGGATCTGACTAGGTCAGAATCCACCTCAGTACCCCATGAGAACACAACTAATTTCTTGGGTGCACTACTACTACTGGGAGTGCTACTACTGAGGGCACTAGGGGGTGTAGTAGTAGTGGTATCCTTTTTGCTGGCTTTGGGGCCAGTGGAATCCCTTGCCTTATGGCCTTTCTCTTTGCAGGGATAGCAATAGGGTTTTTTTACGAGGAGAGGAAAAGGATTGGGACCCACCCCAAGGAAGACTTTTGGAGACCTTCAGAGGACATCTCTTTGGACTTTCCCCACCTTTCTCTTGGGCCTTGAAATTAAATTTCTTCTGGTTACCACCACCTTGAGACTTAGTCTTCACCCTGGTACGAACCCATTTGTCTGCATTATTTCCCGATTCTTGGGGAGAGGTCAGATCAGATTCTACCAGGTACTGGTGCAGTTGCTGATTTGCACTCTTATTAAGGGTGTGCTCCCTCATTAGTACATTGTACAATTATGCACATTACTTCCATGAAGCCAGCCTTCCAGAGCCTTAATAGCTCTGTCTATAAAGTCAACCCAGTCTTGGGGTGTGCCTTCTGTGTGTCCCTAAACTTAACCAGGTGTTGCTCAGTGGTTAAACCAAATCCATCTATGAGAGCACTCTTCAAGACTGAGTAATTGCCTCCATCCTTCTCCCTAACAATGAGGAGTTTATCTCTACCCTTGTTAGCAAAAGAGAGCCACAGGATAGCAGTCCACTGCCCTTGGTGGACCTGCTGAACTGTTCATGCCCTCTCTAAGGCAGTGATCCATTTATGGACATCCTCCCATCTCCTAGCATCAAAGGACGTTTCCCTGATACACTAGTGCCACCACCATTGGGCTCTAGGTCCAAATTGCCCCAGATTTGTTCCCACACTTAGTGGAGACTATTGGCCTCTGCCTGGCCACACTGCGGTACATTTTTATATCCCTTTCACATGGCCAGCCCCACTGTCAGCTGGCAAGTTCTGCACCCAATGCTCCGGGCACCTTTTCACGTTATCTTCCTCGTAATCAGAACTACGCCTTCATTGTTCCACTGACTTGCCCACATTTTTCACGGTCAATATTCACTATAGCAGTCCCTCCACATATTGGCAGGTCACTTCATTATTTCAGTCACTCACAAGAATTTTCATGTTCAATGTTCACCATAGCAATTTCTCCACATTTTGGCAGGTCAGTTCTTCTTCCTCCACAGTTCTAATTAGTATACCAAACCACCGGTTCACTTCGTACTGTTAGCTCTATGTTGTTTTGCCGATTTTATCTACTTTTTATGTACATTGATTTCCTTCTTCCCTTTTTACCCCTTCTTCCTCTATTATTTTACAGGCATTTTTTTTACTAAGGAATGTAATATAATGTCCTGATGATGATCCCACTATTGCTCTCATGGGATCGAAATGTCGTCGACTCTCTGTACACCGGGAAAGGAAATTTAATTGGCTATTGTTTTTACATAACGGTGTTGTTGTTCATTTATGCTTGTTCTATCTAATGTATGACTCACCAGCATTTGTTCTGCCTGAGCTTTTGTTTTGTTTTATATTTACCTTGCTAGACGCAGGATTGTGTCCTCACTTTATTTTCTGCAAATGTATACAATATTAAACTAACCTTGCTCGGCTAGACAGCTTCAATATAGTACTGATTCCTAGTCTATATTTATTCCCCCGTCTCCTACTTCCTTGTCTGGGACTACTATGTTTGTAACTCTTTCTAAGAGTGAACAATTGGTAGAAGCGATAGAAAGAAGAAATGCTGGAGAGCTAAAACTGATTAACGGTCCTGAAGCTGGAAGAGTGTGATACTGAATGATGTCTCTTGAGTAATTAACAATAAAGAAACTTAAGACGCTGTAATTGAATGCTAAATGGTTAAATGACCACCCAAAAGAGACAGCGTTGTGGTCAAGTGTAGAAAAGTTAGAGGTGATGTTGGCCTGTAACAGTAAACTAGAATTTGTGTTAAGGAAGGAGGTGACTCAAATGAAGAAAAAAGATTGATGAATATATAGACACAGAAGATGTGAACAAAACGAATGGTGAAATTATTTCAAGAGCTAAAACTGATGTACTAATCTTTAATGTTTACGGTCCTACAATGAATTTCACAGCTTTTATGTTATGTTATGTTATGTTATAACAATTTATTATGCGCACAGCGACTCCAGCGAAGGAGCATCCCGGCGCAGAGACACGGAACAACATAACACAACAAGGAGATAATGCCACAGAAGGAAGGCTTTTAAGAAGCAATTAGAGGGAATTATAATGGTGATTCAGTCTGGCATTGACAAAACGCTATACGAGGAAGGTGCAAAGCCTACAAGAGCTCAAAAGACACTCCTAGCAATGAGCAAACATTTAAATCTGGTGGACCCATGGAGATCACCTCATGCTACAAGCCAAGATTTTACCTTATTCTCCTTTCCTGATCAATGACACTCCAGTATAGATTATTTGATGATTTCTAAGGAGCTAATGTCAGAGGTAGCAAATGCCACTACAGAGCCTATTGGTGTATCAAATGTCTCTTGCTTGTCTTAAACCTTCCAGCCCAGAAACCTCAGCAGAAAATATGCAAACTGGATATTGATATCCTAAAAAGCCTGACAGGAAAATTCTTGGAAGCATTACTAATTATTTTGAAACCAATGAACACATAATTGAGAACTACTGAATTATATGGGCACTACAACATCCACAATTAGGAACTTGTATTGGTATAGCAGCGTATGAACACAAGAAAGAACTTTTGAATCTAGAACCAGAAATAAAACAAATGCAAGATTTTCACATTACTTATGCAGTCAAGAATACCTAAAATGAAGCACCCATAGGTATGAGAAAAATATTTTATCTAGAAATGGTAGACTATTTATTCAGAAAGCACAAGATATGTTATATTGTGTGCGAATAAGACAGAGAGGATTTTGGGCAATTACCTAAAAGCTGGGGGACAAAGGGCACATATATCAATGCTTAAAATTAAAAACAATGAGGTTGCAACAAGAACAGAAGAAGATAGTCCGGATTATTAAAGGGTTTTAAGATGTCTATATACCCCAAAGACAGAAAGAGATCAAAATAAAATTAATCTCTTCATGAACACTTACCAAAACCCTGTGAGGAAGTCAACAACATCCTTGGGACTCCCTTTAATATTGAAGAAATCCAGAAGAAAATCCAATCACTGTCATTAGGGAAGACCCCTGGCTCAATGGCATGTGAAGTTTCTTTAATAAGGTCTATGCAAAACTCTTTACCCATGTCTAGAAAGACTATTTCTGAAATTTGCCAAGGGTGGAGGGGTGAAAGGTACATTTGCAGAGGTTTCAATTATCCTTATTCCAAAAGATAACAGATTTCATTCAAACTGCTAGTTATTACAATTCATTACTGAATTCGATTTGCAAAATTGAAAAAATAACTAAAAGGCAATAAAGTGATTAGTATTACAAATTAGCTACAATAAGACTTCCTTTCTAGTGATAATTTGAAGGGTCTTGGCCATATTCTGACAGCAGAGATATCCAGAAGCTTCTCGGTCATATTCTGACAGAAGAGTTCTCCAGAAGCTTATCGGTCATGGCCTGACTGCAGCAAAAATCATTGGCAGCAATGCTACTTCTAGACTTCAAGAATGCCTTTGAAATTAGAATCAGAGTTGTAGGGGTGCTCAAGAGCTCATTTTTCCAAAATTATTTTCACAGGAGGTTTTGTGAGTTATTTAACATCTCTCTATCATAGACCGAAGACTGTCAGAAATAACAATATCGTAATATTTTGCCCTACATCAAGGAACAAGCCAAGAATGCCCTTTAACCCCTCTTTTTATGTTGCTCCTTGAGCTGCTGCTGTTGGCCCTTAGAAGAATGACACATTGTGCGGCAAATAATGAATACAAACTTGCTGCATATGTGGATGACAATCTCTTTTTTGTGCTGTGATTCTTTATTATCCCCTTGAACATACAAAAGTCAGGCATATGACATAAGGTGCCATGAGTAATAACATTTCTGATTTCGATGAAATTGGAGTTTCGCATAGATGAACATGCAGCTATTGAAAGTAACCCATCGGCCTCAAAGGGCTCCAAATACTCTATTGTCATTCGTTTTTTGGTCTTCGAAATTGCCCTTTCTAAGCCAATCCATGGGCACATCCTGGAACACATGATTTGGAGGTAGTACTAATTCAGCAATACAAGGTTAATATTAAGGTTATGTCCTGCTTGTATTTGCAGGGTATCTATCACTGTCCGTGTCTCCACATCGTAAACATGGAGAGGGGAGCCAGTTGTTGAATGAGGTCCTAGTTAACCTATGTCTCCTGTAGTGATCTTCTTGTTGGCTTTTAGGTGGAAGATTGAGAATATGAAGGACGAGTATGCCCCCCTGCCCCACACCCTCTAACCCCCAGTACAGCATGCGAGGGTTCCTCTTGATTTAGAAAAGATCAGAGTGGCATTCCATCTAGTAGACCATATATAATGTTTTCATAGGATGCCATCTTGATCATCCTTTCTTTGTGTGTTGGCATGGTATGAAAGCCCAGGAGTCTCAATATGCATACTTTTGTGACAGCCAGGGTCTGTGTTTTGAGGTGAGGCTCCGAAGTCTGACATATCATGAAGGAGTGCTCCTCTCGCAGACTGAACTAGTGTAAACTCTATAGAACCTGTAGAATGCACCAAACGAGGGACCAATAAGCTTGTAGAGACAGTCATCTCCATAGAACATGTAGAAAGTCACAGTCATTCTGTTGGCTTCACCAGCATCCTAGGTTCATGGATAGCCTTGCTTTGTTCAGGTGTGTGGAGTCCAGTATCAGTATCAGTCCTGGATACCTGGATAAGTCACTAAATCTAAGTCAGGCTTCATAGAGACACCCAAGTCATGCAATGAATTTAGTCATGGAGCAAGAATGTTTTTCATCTGGTCGTTAAGTGGTCACAAGTGGGTTTAAAACAATGATGGTGTACTAACATACTACATAACCTGACATTACTCCCTTACTGTGCCCCCAAATTCTCAAAAGTTTTGTATAGTACATCCAACAAGGGTTTGGTTCTAAGGACAATGTGTAGGCCTCTGTTTAGTTGCAGGTATTGTCAGATTTGGTGAGTACAAAGCCCAGAATCCCTTTGAAGTGTATTAAATGCTTTAGGCCAGTTGCTCACCACTAGCAGGCCTATGCAATCAATTTATAGGGTTTCCTACGTTAACCATCTAACAGTCTGTCTCGTAATGTGTAAGGCAACATTTAATCATACAGGCATTATTTGAGGAGCCCTGAACACACTTTTAGAATTTTATGATACACATTCGTAGAGTATAACATATAAGTAAAATGTATTTCATGTGTGTTTGAAGTATATTTTTATAAAAACAGAATTGTTCACTTTGAAAATAAGACTGTCAACCGATTGAGATGGTATTCAAACTATGTTGAAAAGTAAGCGGAGAAACATGAAATAAGCGAGAAGGGAACTCAGAGCTCTGTAAAGTGATTAATATAGGGGCAGGGCTAAACATGGATGTTAGAGTTAGATTAGCCATAGTCCATCTCTGCTTCTGTTAAGACCATTTCTAATATTAATGCAAATAGACATGGATGGTCGGAATTAGATGAACCAATAGTTCATCTCTATTAGGACTACTTTATCTTACGGATCCAATGGCTTTCTCCTTGTCTTAGTTTGAGTTCTTTCTTGCCATCACGAAAAGGTGACATGACGAGAAGCAACATAAGTCATACTGTGGTAGCACATCCCTCTTAAAGTACTGTGCAGAATAATCAACCCTTCCTTATCAAGATTACAATGCATTAGGATTGTTGCATTCCAATCTCAATACATGCCAGCAGTACCATTAAAGAGCTGTTAGCTCCTATGATATCACATTCATGGATCAATTAGAATATGTGTAGCAACTTTCATCAGTCACTCTTCACAAGGATGATTATTTTCAACCAAGTAAAATTTTTAACAACCACATCTACTTCTATCGGGTCTTGTAAACTCTATTAGGGGCCAAGACTGTAAAGGTTTAAAACCTCTTTCAAATGTTCTTAACATAATGTGGATAAGTAATTAATGTGTACTTTTTATCCTTTTGCGTGTTGGTGTTTGTTGTGGTGCCTCTTTGGCATGAGATGGCACATTAGATCATCAAGGTGTCGTTGTGTTTAACCAACTCCTTGGCCAGGACCTCCAACTCAGGCTCCTTAAACGTGTACTTTTTTTCACCTGCCTGGGTCCATGTTGGAAATGTTGGAAATGTCAGGCAGATTTCTGCTTGAGAGGACTAGGTTATCCAGAGAATGGCAGTGGAATCAGTTTGTTTTGTTTTACACCAATATTCCCAAAGATGTGTTTAATCTCAGTTGGCCAGGAGAAGTGTTGGAACCACAGGATGTCAACTTGAAAGGTTACCAAGGAGCAAGAAATGGGGAGAACTGCTTAATGGTGGCGAATATTAAGTTCAGGGTGTATGAAACAGTGGGAAAGGTGTATCTTGCAGAGCCTGGTCTGCCAATTTTGGGATGAACACAGCAATACTCCATATCATCATAAATACCAGGGTAAGAGATCAGGTCATGGTTAATGAAGACACTGAGGTCAATACTTTTCTCTTCATGTATAACTCAGTCTTTGAAATCAGATTGGGTGATGCTAAAGAGTATCAAATCATTCAGAAGGAAGGTGGGGTACCTTTCAGGCATGCCACCAGAAGAGTTCCAATGGCCATCAGAGAGATGTAACAATAAGTCTAGAACAAATGTTTCAAGATGGAGTAATCAAGCCCATGGAGGCCTCGGAGTGGATTTCTCATATCGTCATCATGAAGAAAACAGATGGGTGCTGTGATTGTTCAGGGGGCGAAGCCTGATGATTTAAAGATTCTCCTCAGAAAAGAACTTTGAGTGGGAAAATCTACTGCTAAAGGGGTTTCAATGAAATCTGACTTCCCCAGTGGGAGGGAGGGAGGGAAGGGGGGAGTGGTGCTTATTTCATTTCAGATATGGCTAAAGACCATCCACACAGTATATGCCAGCAGTACGTGTGGAAGCAGTGTTTTCCAGGTACATTGGAGAGTAACAAAACTGGTATTGTTTGCCTCACACTCCTTGTCCAGACATTGGTTTCAGCATGGGCCACTAAGTACTTCCAGACTGTTATGTGGGGTAGTAATGTAGTCTTATAAACGGCTCACACAACACTTGATAAAGTGTTGGGCCCTAGCGGGACACAAAAAACTGATTGGGTAGACTGGCCTTTATTCGCAATTATGTTCCAAGAGTATGATTACGTTGTAGAGTACACTCCTTGGTGGAGAAAGTGTTTGCCTACTGTTTATCTAGTTTGCTTAATGGTGCAAGTGAACATTCTGCACTGGGAACTGAAGACCTTATTGGGACTGTGGGGGATGCTTTAAACGGTAGATGATTGTGCATCTAAGAAGGATTGGATGGTTGAGTGAAAGACAATAGTACTCTGAAGGCGGTGTTTAAACTCACTCAAGGGAAGTTGCACAGAAAAAGTGCATTTCCTCCTAGTGCCCATCCCTATGCCAAGGTAGTTGATTTATACATGTGGTCACCCAGTAATAATGAGAAATTACCAATTTATGCCTTCGTTTGGAGTAAGAATTAAACTTATTGCTGTAGCTTACCAGGGAAACTTAGGTCAAACCAAGACAAGTGAGAGTGAAAGAAAGAATTTGGTGGCCTGCTTTGAATGGCCAGATGAAGAACTGGATTTTGGAGTATAGAGTGTGCAAGTCAGCAGGAAAAAAGATAGAAAGCCAGGGAGAAAATAAATGTTCTTAAAGTTCATCAATTCTTTCTCAAGTGTGCCAGAACTAAATGGGTTGAGGTGTTGTTTATGGGGAACATAAAACATAACACATACCACTATTACTGCGCTTGAAGAGATTTTGCAGAGAGGGAATTATATCAGTTCCGATTATGGACTATGGTACTTAACTGAATTCAGTAACAACATGTCACTTCTTACAGGGCAATAGCGTGAAAAACATTCATATCTCCCTTTATAATACACAGAGTAATGGTCAAGTGGGGAAGATTGACAGGTTAGTGAAAGGGTCTATCGAAATTGCTGTCAGGTCAGGACTGAGTATGCAGGGAGCAGTAAAAGATATGTTGGTGGCTTATCACAGCACCCTGAATCCCACAAAAGGAAAGCTTCCTTTTGAGTTGATGTTTGAAAATTCTCCGGGGACAAAGCCAATTTCCTCATGGTTGAGGGATGTAAAGATGCATGCCATCAATCATGCCTGGAAAACAGAACAATTTGTTTGCCTGATAAATAAAGGGGACTGGGTGAAACTCAAATCGAGGAATGTTGGTCATTGCTTATTGAAATTCAAGGGGGCCATACAAAGTGAAAATAGAAGGAAGTAATTAGGTGACATTTTAAAATGGGCAATCTTGGAAATGGAGAAGAATAACATTGTATTAAAAAGGTGGTTTTTATTTAGAAGTGGTTGTAGTGGGTGGCTCCTCTGACTGTTAGCTGGTGGAGAGAATGGTTGATGAAGGAACCTCAAATCTTGAAAGGGGAATGGTAGCCTGGGTCAGGGATGCCTTCTCTGTTCCTTGAAGATCTCATTGAATAACAGTAGTCAGAAGTGTGCCACGGATACACAGACCGCTGGGGTGGTTTGAGGATTTTGTTTACAGCTATGTTTTGCCAACCTGTTTAGAATTAGAATTGTGTTGTCTTCTGGGTTCTCTTGGAGCCTTCCCTACTTTGTGTTATGTCTTTTTTGGTTCTATCCGCCATATTCATGAAAATCGGCATTTGCGATTCTGAAATAGTGAAAAAAGCGAATCGCTATTCAGAAATCGCAAATCCGAATTCATGAATAATTTCGATTAAAAAAAGCGATTCGCACGCGATCGCAAAATCCGATAGCGATCCGATTGAAATTGCGATTAATCGCAATTTCCGCCTACCCGCGCCTGGACTGCGATCTCGCAAATAGCGATATCGCTATTTGCGATATTGCTATTTGCGAGATCGCAAACTCGCGAGATCGGGAAAACGGGAAGTCGCATTTCGAGCCCAGTGATGACATCACAACCAGGAAGCTGCCGGTTCCCACCACCATTTTGCACATTGAGCACAGAGAGAGGGAGCACATTGGAGAGCTGCAGCTCATCTTGGCAAGTACACAGATCCACAGATCCACAACCCTATACCATGGCTGAGGAAGCTGCACCTGGGACCAGCAGCTCGTCTGGGAGAAAGAGAAAACTCAAATTCTCTGAGCAGGAGCTGGAACACCTAATTGAGGGGGTTGTGGCCAACCATGACCAACTGTTTGGCGCTAATTCACGGAGGGTCCCAGAAATGGAGAAGCGGCGCATATGGCAGGGGATAGCCTCAGCAGTGAACTCGGTGGGAGTGGCGGCCAGGTCCCTGGAAGAACTCAAAAAGCGGTGGTACGACCTCCGAGGCCGTGCCAAGGAGAAGGTGGCGGCGCGCCTTGGGGAGTCCTCGGGCACAGGAGGAGGAGGACCAACGGTACCACCAAACACCGCCATGGAGGACCAGGTTGAGAACACCCTGGAGAAGGAGGCCTGTGTCGGTTTCACTACACTGGACTCATCCCGCCCCACCCAAGACACCCAAGGTAAGTGGCATGCGACTGCGACCCTGCCCCCTATGGATGTCCATGACCAAATAGGCTCCCCCAATGTCCCATAGCCATGCCATAGTTGCACATCAAGGAATGTCCTGAAGCATTGTGGGAGATGTAGTGTGGCCACAATGTTGTAGTACCACAATGCAGCCAGACAGGTCCCAATGCACACAAAGCCACTGCCATTCAGGGAATGTCTCCCAGCATGCATGTAGCAACTGCACGTCTGCCAGATGCATGCAACTAATGGTCCACCACTTACCCCCACAGGTGGCGATACCAGTGACAGCGATAGGCTGGAGATCGATGAGGGCGTCCCGGAGGTGGAGGTGCCAACACCTACCCAGGCACCAGCCCCTGCCGCTGCATCTACACCAGCAGCAAGTACCACCAGCAGCGTCCCCCCTGCAACTGGTGCAGCACCCACATCCGCTGGCATGGCAGCCCCCATTGTGCCTCCTGCCACCGCTGCTCCTCCCAGAGCCGCAGCCAGGGCAGTCACTCCTGTGCCCCCTGCATCAACTGCTACTGCCACACCAGCAGGCACACCCCCTGCGACTGGCTCACCTGCAACACCGGCGGTCTTACCCCCAGCAGCTGTCGTCTCAACATCCGGGGCTGCGCCACTGTCCACTCAGCGGCCAGCCTCACAATCAGGCCAGCAGGGCAGGCGTGGCAGGTCACGCCAGCGCTCCACAGCAGCTACCAGGCGGGCCAATGCTGATGGACTGGCGCGGCTCAGCGTCGAGAGACGGATGCTGCGCATTCACCAGCGCCAGGCTCAGCAGCAGGGAGCTATACAGCTCCAACTGCACATGATTGGCCGCAACGTGGCATCTGTTGCAGGCCACATTGAAGGCATGAGGGCAGACCTGGCAGGTGTGGGAGATGGAATGGCCCGCATTGCTGCAGCCGTGGAGGCCAACACCCATGCCATGTTGAGAGTGCGCAGTGGGCAACGCCGGCGCCACCGCCAACTATTGACCCGGCTTGGCACTTACAGCAGGGCAAGTTATGTGTCGGCAAATGCGACATCTCTTTTGGCGCGGCGCAGTCTGACCCAGCAGCACGCAATCATCCAGTGCAGTGAGGACATGACAAGGGTGCTGGAGACCCTCACCACGGCCGTCGTTGCTCTTCACCCTCCACCTATTCCATCTGTTGTGGGGGGTGATGATGCGAGTGAGGGGGCGTCCAGCTTCAGCTCACAATCTGCCTCACAGGCCCCACTACCCACCCGCAGCACCAGGACCCCCCCATTGCCTGAAGCCCCGGAGGAGGATGCCCCTCAGAGGCGCTATGGAGGAACGCGCACTAGGCGCACCTAGAGAACTGCACTTCACCAATGGCACAGGCTGAGGTCAAGCCTGCCATGCAGTCATGCACAGCAGTATGGCGTAATACTGTTTGTTGGACTAATTTGGACAGAAACCTTATATTTCATTTTGTGAATTTAACAAATACATTTATTTTGCTATTTGGACAGAAACCTTATATTTCATTTTGTGAATTTAACAAATACATTTATTTTGCTATTTGGACAGAAACCTTATATTTCATTTTGTGAATTTAACAAATGCATTTATTTTGCTATTTGGACAGAAACCTTATATTTCATTTTGTGAATTTAACAAATACATTTATTTTCCTACACACATTAGCGTTGTGTCATCATTACATTTTGCATGCATTGTTCATTTGTGGGGTGATGGAAGTGGTTGTACTAGAAACTGTTCACTGTGATGTGGTTGCGACGTCTGTGCCCTTCTGCTGGGTTCTCCCCTTGTGCATGGCGCGCATGTGCAGGTGGCCGGTTGTCCCCCTCAGATTCACTGCCAGAGATGTCAACAGGTATCCGGTGCTTGGTTGCAATGTTATGTAGTATTGCGCAGACAGCCACTATGCGGCAGCACTTTTCAGGACTGTAATACATGGCCCCACCTGTCTTGTGCAGTATGCGGAACCTGCTCTTGAGCAGGCCAAATGTCCTTTCTATGCAATTCCTTGTCCGTATGTGTGCAATATTGTAGCGCCATTGCTGGGGTGTAGCAGGGTTGAGGTATGGGGTCAGGAGGTATTCACGGAGGGCGTAGCCACTGTCACCTGAATGAGAGGAGCAGATGGTGATTGCCTGTGCTGCGCTGTTACATCTTTGCAATGTGACATTTCAATCAAAGTGTACTTACCAAGTAGGTGTCCTTCCCCAAACTCTCCCCTGACCAGTCGTGTGTGGAGTCCGCTGTGCCGGAAAATGAAGGAGTCATGGGTACTCCCTGGGTACCGTGCGACGATGTCAGTGATGTATGTCTTGGCATTGCAGACCATCTGGATGTTGAGGGAGTGGTAGCACTTTCTATTGCGGAACATATACTCCATGCCAGCTGGTGGGCAGATGGCGACGTGGGTACAGTCTATACATCCGAGCACATGTGGAAAATGGGCTACATTGTAGAATTGTAGCTTTGTCATGTCCAATTCCTGTTGGCTGGCGGGGAATTTAATGTGACGGTGTAGCTGGGAGAGCATGGCGTCAACAAAAGTGTGGAGGCAGCGTGACATGGTGGGCTGGGATATTCCCCCAGCAGCCGCTACTACCCCCTGGAAACTTCCGGAGGCCAGGAGGTGCAGGCTACACAATACCTGCACATGTGTACGCACAGCATTGGTACGGCTTGTTGGGTGCTGCATCAGGGGGTCAAGGTCCTGCATTAGCTGCATTATCATTTCCCCATTCAGCCTGTATGTAGCATATATCTGCTCTCTGGTTTGGCCCAGCAAGGTGACCCGCTGGCGGAATATCCTGTCCTGGATTCTGCGTCTCCTCCGTGCTAATCGCTGTAGCCTGCGACGCCTCACCACCATGTACATTCCTGGCATTGTGGGACTCCTAATGCTGCTGCTGATGATGGTCCTTATGTGTGATTGGTCAGGCCAGTGCCTGTTGGTGATAGGACAACGGTTTTTTGAAAGTTTTTTTTCCATGGCTTTCATGGTTACCACCTGCTTTGAGTTGTCCTTATTTTGCGCGGTGCAAAATGCGATTTTTGGGTTTTTCGCTAATTGCGATTTTTCTTGAATACCGATTGCGATTATTTTGCGAATTCGCTATTATTTTCGCAGAATCCGTGGTGTGTCGCTATTTCCGAATCGCTAATGCTCAGCGGCAGGGATTCTGCGAATATATTAGCGATTTCGCAAATATGTGTTTGCGAATTCGCTATTTTGTTGTTGAATGCCGATTACGGAAATTGCGCCCGCATTTGCGTTTTCGCAGCGATTGCGGGCGCAATTTCACTTCATGAATCAGGCTGTATGTCTCATATGTCTTGCATGCAGTTTTCCAACTCCGAATCCGTATTCTGTTTTTTGCCTTAGTCTGTACTGTGTGCAGTTGTTGTTATGTAAGAGAACCGTTGTGTAGCATGTTAGTTGGGTGTTATTAATGGTGAAAATGAGATATGTTATTAGAAGGTCATGTAGGAGAATGTTTGCTATGTAATAGAAACCCATCTCTGAATCATGGGATTCCAGCCTCGTTTATCTTGGAAGTGGCCTCACCAGTTGTATCTGTGGTGCCTGACCTTTAAGGTGTCACAGGGTTGAGGTCTGAATAAGCAACATCTGGTTACTAGAAGGAAACTTTCTGAAGTTATTGCAAAAGGGTCATAGCAAATGCACATTTTTTGTTTTTATATGTGCTTCAACAGAGAACAGTATTTTTTTTCTGATGGTAATAATCAGGACGTATCATTTCAGTACCAAAGCACAGCATTTTGATGAAGCATTTTATATTTATATATATATATATATATATATATATATATATATATATATATATATATATATATACATTTTGTGTAGTGTTTTTTCTTTCAGATTTTTAAATAATTGAGTTCTGCACACTCTGTTTACATCCAAATAATTTATTATTTCTAGATCAAAATTTGGTCTCTGCACACCACCAAATATACAGACAGACACTTCTACAGATGAATACATGCACAACTGACACTTCAGGAGACTCTTTCACTGAACCGGGGTGTTTTCCAGTTCAATGTATGAATATGCAATATGACCTTACACCATTGCTTAAGATCTGAACCACTTGAGCATTGTTACATGTGGAGAAATCTTAAAGTCTTTCCTTTCTCAGCTGACCTTTCTAACTTGGTAGTTGGTTCAAATGTAGCTGAATATCCAGAACCTGGACACCAGATCAATTACTAATAGCGATTGTAACTTATTGTTATAGTGTGGCTGTGCCTACCTCTTAGCCAGTTTAAGGTAAGTAGATTAATGACATTTTTTTGCATATTGTTTTTAGAATCACTGTGGTGTATGTTGCACCTAGTATTTTATGAGCTGCATCAAATCCCTGATTAAGATGTTTGTATGAGACAGACTATCTTTGTATACAGCTTCTTATACCTGCTGAGCTAAGAACAGGTCACCATCAACCCCAATCCCCTGTACATGAGATTTGTGGCTTTTCAGACAGATTATTTTGCTAACCACATTTTTGCAGCCAATCAAAAGGCTGTCTATCAGATGTGGTTCCAGTCACCATGAATTCTGACCAGCACCAAATGGATCAGCTACCCTCATCCAGAATATGGCCCTGAGACACGCGGCAATCATGTTTGGAATGCAGAGCTGTTCTTTAGTTGGTTGTGGATTTCCATATCATCCACAAACATTTTGATATGTAGTTGGTGTTGAGGTACAGGTTTCCAATGATCTCACCTATTTATCAAACAGCAGCTCTGGACAGATAATTCAGGAGCACAGCAAAATATCCTTTAAGAGTCATAAGGCGAGAGTACCAATTTTTACCTCTTGACTTTGATCAGTGGGGAATGACTGGATCCACTGGAGAGCTGGTGTTGTGTATCAATTTAGATTTTGTATGAATTTTTCCCGTTTCATGCCCTTATATAGGTATAATTCACATTTCCCTTATATAGGCATAGAAATCCAGTCCTTATTTAGGCATAGCCCATGCTACCCAAATCTAGGCATGGCTACTTCCATCCGTTCATCTACGTCACAACGAATTCTTGGAAAACCAGAACCTCAAGCAGAAGGGACTTCCTCTAGCCTAGATATTGATTTCTCCAAGAAACTCATGATTATGCATGAACAACTATTCCTTAGGGGTTCATTCATGACATTCTTATGCCAGACTTTACGTCAAAGCTGGCATTCCTAAACACTTTCAAGGTATAAATATACCGTCACTTGCTATAGCAAAGCACAGTGTGGTTCGGTGCATTTCGACTACCTACTTCCACGATGCAGCTCGCTACAGCAAGTGCCAAAGAAAGCCAACTCTCCAGCTGACACACTGACCAGAAGCTGTCATCTCCTGCTGAGAAATCTAGCTCCAGTGTTTCTGACTCCCTTTGCGGGATGTTGGGAAATCGAGTCCGTGAAAGAGATACCAACCTCTTTCATTCTAAGGTATGGAGCTGATTAGAACCTAGAGAAATCTTTGGCAATTCTTGGCAGAACTAAACCTATGCTAAAAGACAAACACCTACTTCTTCCCTGGTACTAGACCTAGATTAGGTACACTGGGGTAGGCGTATTTTAGAAGCACCAGTTGAGTATTTCAGTCTGTGTTATTTATGTATGTATTTCTACATGTCATAGCAACAGACAATGCTAATGCAGTATCATTTTAAATTACTTTTCTCGCTGTACAAATTATACTTTGTATTCTTTCAAATGATTGTAGCAGTTGACCTCTCTCTATTTCTCTGCAACTCTGTAGAAACAAAGCATTCACAATTGACTGAGTAAAATAGTTATCTATTGTTTCCACGACTCTGAAGATATGTTTCGATTCTTGGGGAAACAGAGTTGTCATGTTTATGCAGTGGTCAGGAACTAATACTATCTTGTGTATTCGAGAAAGTTTCTAGTGACCTCTGAGCTAGTTGTAAACCACAATTAAGTTTAGTATACTCAATGGAGACATACTGACCTCAGTCCTATGTCAAATTTATAGTGTATATTATTCCAATGCGCAGAGCCTATTAGAAATATAGGAACTACACTACACTGGGTGAGTTAACTCCATCCAATTCTCAATCATATTACAGGGCAACAAGGTCATCCACTTTGCTCCATGACACACACATGAATCCATATGAAAACATCAGCCTTTGCACTGTTTTTCCCCTGTCAACTACCATAAGATCCTCTTTCTCTATGTCCATCAGCTGATTTTGTTACCTCTACCTGACCTGAATCATTGTTGATGACTGTGTACGAAAGAGTGAGTTTCTGCAAAATATGGATATTCTAGTGTGCTTGTTCTTTACAGAATCTTGCTGCGTCGAAGAAGGAAAGAGAAGGGGGCAGTAACTGGCTAACTGTGATATCTGCTGTAGATTATTAGCCACAGAGAGAGGGGGAGTGACTGGGCTTCACCAAGCTTAAGCCTAAATAACAGGTTACTTACCTTCAGTAGTGGTCTTTCTGGTGAATACTCTATATGACTGCAGAACCTCACCTTTCGAATAATCCCAAGGCACCAGCTTGGATCTAGAAGATTTTTACAGCAGTGCTCCAGCGTGCTAGTAGGTGCCATTGTGTAGCTCCCTGTTGATAGTTTCCCCTCAGAAGGGATGGAGCGCAACTGATATAGGCGCCACCCTGTTCACTCACATCAATTTATTGTTTAACTCTGTTCACACCATTAGAAAGGGGCAAAAAACGTAATCTGCTATACCAATGTACAGATGTCTATATTTGGACCTTTTTAGATGAATAAATAGGCCCTTCCACAAAACAGGGAGGGGCCAGGTAAGGAATCTGCTGTTAGAGTATCCACCAGAAAGAGTGTTACCAAAAGTGATTTATTCTTCTGATGGATGCTTCTAATCACAGAGTCCTTACTGCTAGAATAGATACCAAAACAGTATCTTCTAAAGAAGTGGGGGGCTGTGGAATCGGCTTAAAACTAAAAATCCTGCCCTACCAATGCGGCAAAATGCCCTTGCTGTCAGACTTGCCTGTTAAAGTTGTAGTGCACTGAAGCCCATGTCACAGCCTGACAAATGTCCAGAACAGACACTCTTCAAAGCAATGCAGTACTAGCAGCCTTGGCACAGGTGGATTGAGCCCTCAATCCTTTTGGGGATTGCTTCTAAGCTAATGCTTAGCAGAACTTAATGCAGAGAGCCATCCATCTGGACAAAGTCCTTTTGTGGCCTGCCTTGCCATTCGTAGTCGCAGAGAACCCCACAAGGAGCTGATCATTCACAAGATGTAAAAGCTCCTACCTCTTTTCTGGTTCAACCAATGAAGTCTCTCATTCTCCTTCAAGTGGTAGGATGAAGGAAAAAATATTGGGAGGGTGATGGACTGCCAAACATCAAAAGGAATCACAACATTTGGCAAACAAGGAAGCCCTGATCTGCAACACCAATTTGTCTACAAAAAGGTGGAACAAGGTGGTCGCACCGACATGGCCTGATGCTCTCCCATGCTGTGAGTTGAAGTAACCGCAATGAGGAATACAGTTTTCAAGCTTGTATTGCAGGATCAACATCAGGCCACATACCTGTCCCAGCACCCTGCATAATGAAATTTGGAGAGGGGCACACTGCAGCAACAATAACATATACAACCTCAAGTGGGCGATCAAAAGCAGTCAACGGCCGCAGCTCAATCTCCACGACAGAAGATCCTCCCAAAGTGGTAGCTGGATTGGAGGGCAGATCAGTGCTCACAAGGTCTGAGCCATTAGAATGACTTGTGCTTAGTTGTTCCTGAATTTGGGGCAATGTAGGTAGAGTGGAGCACATTAATTTCGTGCTCCCCTCTAGCCTGAATGCATCTCCTAGAGGAAGCTTTATTGGGACCTTCAGTATGCAGAAATCCTCAACAGTTTGCATTCTCGGCAGTGGCGAAAAGCTCTAACCAGGGTTCTACCAATTGTTGGAAGAGGGTTCTCCTAATTGTTGGACGATTACCTGAGCCAACTCGTATGTAGACACCAATTATGCATCAGGCACAGTCAGCTAGGTTTCTCGTCCTGGTGCTCATAACTAGGGATATGTCAAATAGCTAAAATCCCTCTGGGACAAGACCCATGAACCCTCTATGTCCTGCAGAGATGTAAGAAGGTTTGCTGTTGCTTGGAGATGGTATATGACCTACTGTGGTGAGCCTGCCTTTAACAACTAGTATTCGAGGTAATAGAAAAGCAATACCTCTCTGGCTTCCAAAGATGTGCTGCAACCACGTCATCACTTTAGTAAAAATCCAAGGGACACTGGTAAGGCAGAAAGGGAGCATGGCAAACTGGAAAAGCTACTGGCCTACTTTAACCACAGGCTATGCATGTTGGACTGCTGGAAGGGTATGTGAAAATGAACATCCTAAAGGTGCAGGGCTACCATCCAGCTGCCTAGTTTTCGGCAGACAGGTCTTGGGCAATGTAAGCATCTCCAATTTGTTATTCTGCAGAAATGCATCCAGAGGGCAAAGATCTAAAATAGGAAGAAGGACCCGTTCTCCTTCGGCAGAAGGGAATAATGGGATTAACATCAAGTCCCTATTTCCGAGGCCGGCATCTGCTCTATGGCTTCTTTGGACATGGGACCCTGCATTATGACAGCCAGAGGTGGCCCTCAGAAAGCTACTCTGGTGTATGTGGATGGTGGGGAGTGTCAAAAAAGAATGTAAGGGCGTAGCCAAGTTGGACAATTTGGAGGAGCCATGAATCTGATTTAATCTACCACCACCCCTGCATAAAGTGTGTCACTGTCTACTTCTGGCAGTTCATGAGCTGCTAACGTAGCTTAGAGGCTGCTGAAGGGATGCATGTCTGAGCAGGATAGGTCTCCCTGATGACTAGCATACTGTCTGCCTGACCATCCACATGTGGTGATGGAAGACCAAGCTGGTACAGTTTGCTCAGCTTAAGCAATTTGTGGTGATCAGGACCTGACCGAATGAATATTTAGTCACACGCTGGCCATCCTGAATGGCTTGTGCCAGGGAGTCAGAAGTTCTTCAGGGACTACCAGCAAGTGTTCACTGACTATGTATGAAAGAGCGTGCTCATCTTGGCGAAGCTACCGCAGTTGACCAATCTCAAGGGTAGGCTGGCTCAGGGGAACATTAATTTCCTGAATTCCTTAATCATTTTCAACTCTCTCTATGGGAAAAGTCGCAGGAAATGAGTTGAGATTCACCTTGCTGGTAAAGACTTGAAAAACCAAACACTCAGGAGTAAGATGCTGAGTCAGAAAATCAAGCCTGCCTAGCACCTGCCTGTAGTACCTGGCAAAAAAACTGCCTTTTCACCAGCTGGCATGAACAAGGTTTTACCCATTGATGTATCAGTCAGGGTTTCCGTATTGGGCAAAATATGCACAGAGGACATATGTCCAGGTTACTGGACATCTGTAAAGACTTTAGTTTTGACCTTCACAGACGAAAATTGTAGGTCTAAGACCTCCGCTGTACATCTAATGACACAGCAAAGGAAGCAAGGTTTTTGGGTGGTGTCAGAGGGAGAAAAATCAACCCAGTATCTGAATGTATCAAGCCACTGGCGTCCTGCAAGTCCACATACATATTGATGCCATTTTAGTTTGGGGATAACGCATCCCCATCATCAGCACTATTACCTCTAAATGGTGGCAAAATTTGATCAGAGTCTAAACCAAAAAGTTGGTGGAGCACCTGAGGGCGGCTCCAATGGCAGGGATAGTGTTCTGTTAGAATGGGGACCAGGCACATCAATGTGGATTCCAGACGTGAACTCAATTGAGCCTGAGATGAGTTTGGCTCAGATTCAGACAATGAAATTGGTATAGGGTTTTTCCACAGCACCAGAAGCATTCATACTGGCATTGCTGTTGAAGAGATTTGCGCATATTTAGTCCCAGAGTGGCAATCTGCGCCAACTCTGGTGGAGAACCTCAACTGGGCTTGAGGGCACACATGTTGCAAAGAATGGATTCACTGACAAAAACCTTCGCAAAAAGTTTGTCAGGCGAAGAATAAGAGCAAAGGCCTGGATCCACATCTGAAGGCACGGAAAGTATGGAACAGATGTCCATATACAGGTGTGACATCTATATCAGCTCTGCACTGTCACTTCAAGGGCAGAATGAAGTCTATGCTGAGCCACATGATGTCACCTATTAGTGAACAGGAGCACTGCTGTAAAAGGCTTCCATATCCAATCTGGCAATTTGGGATTATTCTATAACTGAGGAATCTGCAGTTAAAAGTATCCACAGCAAGGAACTCTTCAACATCGACGGAGAGTTCTCAAGCCCCTCAGCTACCGCAACTCCCATGCAGTCTTCTTCCACGAGGAGTTCCACTCCATCTAACCCCACAAATGAGACATGACCACCTGCTGAGCACATGGGACCAGCTCACCATGCAAAACACCAAATCCATCATAAACTCCGTCCACTCAAGGAACACCCATGGACCCCTGCCCCCACCACATGTTCAACCTCGGGAGTAAGACAATCAACAGAGAAGTAACCGCTATCTTCAATGGATCCATCAGCATGGCCACCTTCAACAAAGAATGGAAACATGCAGAGGTCAAGACACTACTTAAGAAATCATTCGCCAACCCCAATGAACTCAAGAACTATGGCCCCATCTCCGCTTTCTCGCCAAAGTCCTTGAGAAGTCAATCAACCACCAACTCACAGAACAATCTTCTAGACACTCACCAATCCAGATTCTACACCAACCATAGAACGAAAACTGCCCTATTTGCAGCCACAGATGACATCAGATCCCTCCTCGATCAACGAAAAGCAGTGCCCCTGAAAATCCTCAACCTCTGAGCAACATTCAACATTATCACACCACACCCTGATCAATAGGCTTCACAACACTGAAATCCAATGAGACACCCTCATAAGTATCGCCTCCTTCCTCAACGGAAGAACCCAGAGAATCCACCTACCTCCCTTCACCTCGGAAACCAAGAAAACCATCTGCGGCATCTCTAAAGGTTCATCTCTCAACCCAACCCTGTACAACATGTACATGACTCCCTTGGCCAACATCATCAAATCGCATGGACTGGACATCATATCATACACCAAAGATACCCAGCTTATCCTCTCAATGTCAGTAGACCCCCCCACCATGCTGACCAATTTCCACAAGTGCATGACTGGCATCGCCAACTGGATGAGAGACCACTGTCTACATTTCAACACAGTAAAGACAGAAGAGCTTATCTTCTGGAACACCTCTCCATGGAAAGACACCTGGTGGCTGCTTGAACTAGGACCCTCACCCACCCCGAAACACCACGCCCGCAACCTTAGCATCATCCTGGATATTAAGCTCACCTTGAAAAGACAGATCAACCGTCATCCACCTACTTACTCACCCTTTGCATTTTCCGCAAGATCTTCAAGTGGCTCTCCATCGACTTCAGTCGCACCGTCATACAAACCATGGACACCAGCCAACTTGACTATGGCAATTTACGCTACACAGGAATCCCCTCGCTGCGAGACTGAAAACAATACAAGAACTCCCTAAACTGACCCACATCACCTCCCCCACCTCAAGAAGCTCCACTGGATCCCCATTCAGGAGAGATGCCAATTCAAGATGTTGATCCACAACTGCAAAGCCCACCACAACCAGGGAGCAGCATACATCAACCACCTACTGAATTTCCACCTTCTCTCTAGACACCAGGGATCAGTCTCCCTCTGGCCTGCCAACACCCCCCACATCAGCTGCAGCAGCAGCCGAGGACGGTTAGTGCCGAGGACTGCTAAGTGCTGGAACATATTCCCACTTCACCTACAGACCTCATCATCTATCTTGGAATTCAGAAAATGACTCATGACCTGGCTGTTCAACCGAACCACCTGAAGCAGTACTTTCAGCAGAAAAAAACAAAGTGGGGAGCACAGAGGCACTACTTATCACAAGTAGTGGAGGTGGATACATCCTCGATTAGTCTACAGCCATTAAACCACAAAGATCCACCCTCAGAACAGTTTCAAAAGCCGTGACCTCCCAGGTTGAGTGTGTTTCCTTCAATAGTGGGAAAATCACACAGTATTTTTAAATACCCCTCACACACCAAAAGGTCCCTTGGTGTCATGCTTCATCATAGGGGGCTTCTTGCCCCTCTACAGGACGGGGCATGCTACAACCTATGGATACGCAGGAGCACTGTTGTGGTGAGACGACTATGTGTCGTGTAGGAGTGTGAGTGGAAGGGTTAGGGGTGAATGGAGGTGTGAGATTAAACAATACCTGGCTTGTCGTTAGAAAAAAAAATTTAATACACCTGTGAGCTGGTAATGTTAAAATGTGGGGACGGAGGTGTGTTTGCCTCAATGAGCTATGCCTCCAGAGTTAGTCAACATGTTTCGAAGCCCCCCAGGCTTCTTCTTCAGGACTTAACATCCCTTTCTACACTCACTAATGTGGTGTGTTCATTGAACTAATATTCTACAGATAAAATGTGTTTGTGAGGAATAAATATACTGTGCACATGGATTCTCAATGCACATATACAATACCTAAATCAGCTTCTTTCTTTGTTTATCTGGAAGAAAAACGGCATTACATACAAATGTTAATATGCGAGACAAAAATACACCATCCATCATGATATGGTGGTGAGCTGAAAAGGAAGTGGAAAAGGTGAACATATACTCCTTATCATTAATTCATAGTGCAGTTTGATGGTGGTGTATCCCGCTGTTTACCGGAGGAAAAAGGACATTGGACAAAGACTCACACACATGAAACATAAAGCACACACTCTATGTAACAGGACCAGATATATTCGGTCCATGGTGTAATGTCACACCTGTCTAATAAATACATGGTTATGCATTGTTTGCCAGGAGAAAAAGAAAAGTAGGCATCATGGTATCGAAATGTGACCTACTTGTATTTAAAAGTAAACGGGCGCTATGAGCCTGTAACTGGTGGGAGGGGTGCCTATAGTCACAACCTAGAGGGAAAATACATAAAGGCAGGTTTGTTTCTAAATTGACTGTCTCGGCCAGAAGCAATACCTCAACAGCACAAATGACTCCCGGCTATGACGTACTCACTGCTCCTGGGACACTGCCCCGCCGTGTCTGTCCTCCCCATGTCTCTGCTGGACAAAGGGGCTCATACGGGGAGGGTCTTAAATACGACTCCTAATTGTAGCACCCGCTCGTGAATCAGAGTGTGATAGGGTGCACCTGTGTCCAGCCGAAGGCTCTGTTGGCTGGAGCGCTAATCTCCAATGTTTCCCGGGAGTGGTTCCGTCTAAAGTGCGCTGTATTACTGCATGTAGCTATGTCATGGCTGGATGTCATACAGTAAGGTCTCTGGAAATGGATAAACGCCTGAGGGGAGGTTGGAATTAGTATGCCAGCCTTCTGTTTGAAGTGGAAGGTAAAAAGTAATTGGGACTATGTTCTTTTTATGACCCAAGGCGGTAGACGGATGCTAGTAATCAAGTGTAGAACTAGTTTGTCAACATTCTGAAAAAAGAAAAAACAAATAAAAAGAAAAGAAATAAATAAGTAAAGAACGGCAGTACATAGATATTCAAAATCACGTGTATACCGATAGTTGGTGTTTGTTGGATTCACTCAGTAAGTTGCGGGCACATTTTTAGAGATTCTTCCAATGGGTAGAGCTCTCAAAGAAGTTGCATGGCTCGTGGCTCGGGGGGCTTTATTGCTTTGGGTATTCCCCCCCCCCCAAAAAGGAATGTATTCAGAGACCCCTTCTTTCAGTTAATAGTAAAATAATTAGCAGGGACTGTTGTGGTCATGCTTAAATCATGGTGTGTGACCTGAGACTAATGGTGAATAATATTGACAGGAGCCCTGTGTCCACTCGGGTTTGATAGGTGTTACAGAGATCTTCATGGTTTGGGTGGTATTTGTGTACCCTTTGTGCGTGTCACCAGGGTTGATGTGGGAGTCCCACATGGTTGTTTGGAGACCATGATAGTGTCCTTCGAGAGCCTAATGGGCGATCTTAGGTGTGAAGGTTCTATACCCTTCAGTTTAAGACACATCTCATGTTAACTGTTTCCATGGTATTTCTCACTGCACCATCAGGATTCAAGCAAGCCGGGCCGAAGAAGGCTGAAATGCCAGAAACCAGTCCCCGGTAGCTTGTCTCCTTTCTGGTGAAGAATTGGCTTGGTAGTTTAGTCTGCCCTGTTCCCATGTTGCACTGGGCCAGGAACAGACTGATTTTCATATAGCCAGGTTCTGAGCTGGGATGGTGCAGTGAGATAAATAACGGTGACGGATCAAGCCCTGATCTTTGGACTGGGTAAGAGTGGTCTGCTTAATTCAGACACTCTGTTCATCACCACCCCCTTTTCTGAATCGTGGGGTTGAGATACAGCAGGTTTACCCATGCTATGTATTCTGGAGGTATGCCGAATTTGCTCAACACTGCAAACATATAATCCCATCTAAGGGAGTCGAAGGCCTGTTTGAGATCCAACGATATGCATCCATCAGCATTGTCCCCCGGGTCTTCCTGTATCATTAACTGGCTCAATCGTCTTAGATTCAATGCAGTGCTCCTGCCTGGCACGAAGCCACATTGATCCGAGTGTATAAGTTCCGGAATATTGGGATAAACGCGTTGCTAGCATCTTACTGAGGATCTTTTAGTCCGTGTTTAACAGGGACAGTGGCCTATAGTTCTCCATTTGTAAAGCATCCCTGCTGGGCTTTAGGAGGGAAACCACCAATGCTTGCAGTGTCATGGGTGGTAGGGTGCTGGACTCCATTGATTCCCTATATAGTGTGTGTAGTTGCGGAGCTAACATGTCAATGTATGTCACATAAAACTCTGCTGGTAAACCGTTCGTCCCGGGTGATTTATTCTACGGTAGCGCTCAGATGGCCTGCCTAATTATCAGCCACCGATATGGGTTTTGCTAGATCGTTTCTTTGCGTGTTCGTAAGTTGTGGAATGTGTAATTCCGTCAGAAAGGACTCAAAGTTCTCAACCGACAGTGGTGTGTCTGGTCCATATAGCTCGGTATAATAATCTACGAACGCTTTGTTTATGTCTAGTTGAGTCCGTAGTACCGTCCCCTGCTGATTGTTCACCTCTAATATAGGGGTGGCCATTGAAGCATTTCGCACCAATCTTGCTAGTATCAGTCCCGATCTGTCAGCCTGGGTGTGCTGTCTGCATGTGTATTCCCTATAATCTATCACCCTCAATTCTTCTAGTAGTTCTGCGTGCTGAATAGGTCTGTCTTCGAGCTGTGTGAGGCTGTCCACTGCGCCCGCCGCCTCGGTTGAGCATTGCCAGCCGGCCCTCTACTTCCTTAAGTCTATATACTACAGAGTGTTTAATGCCCACTTTCGTACCCATCGCCACTCCCCGTATGGTCACCTTAAAGGCGTCCCACTCAATTTGCCTGGAGCTGGCTGTGTTTTTGTTTTCAGCAAAATATTTCGTGGTTGCTTCTAGTAATGTGGACCTGAAAACAGAGTCTTCCAGCATCCCTGGCGATAGGCGTCATGTTTGGTATTGGTGTGGGGATCCTCCCCCATCGCATTGTCGGTTCCACCGTGTTGTGGTCCGATAGCGTCTTACCCATGTGTGTGACTGATTCTATGGACCCTGTTAGAATATTAGAGCACAACATGCAATCTATTCTTGTGTGCAGCTTATGTGGTGGGGAGTAGAATGTGTATTCCCTGTGATGAGTGTACTTAATGCGCCACGCATCTGCCAACTCCCAGCTATTCGTCCAGTGTGTTAAAGCTTCCGATTGCTTCCTGCTATCTGTCGCATGCAATGGAGGGTGTGACCTGTCAAGGGACGTATAAAAACAACAATGTTAATAGCCTAATTCAAAGTACATGTACAGACACTTCAGAAATATATAACAAATATCTATAAGATTCATCTTAGGGATTATGTAAATTATCATCAGTAACAGTGGGGCATCAAAAATGTATAAACAATTACATTTAAAATCTGTCAAGATAGGGGCACTGATATGTAATATCGACATAATAAAAGGGAACCCACCTCCCACACAATTCATTATTTAATCAGCATGTGGGCTAGTGCAAGAAAAATGGCATCAGGTTCCGTCATCCATCTCCTTTTGTGCTTCTGAGTCTCGCAGCCAACCTTAAAAAAAATTAACAGTACAAAAGAGTGTAAAAACCTTGGCGGACAGTTTTAGAAACAGTAGAGCCACCTTTGCCTGTTTGAACCTAGTGTTTTTTAGGATACGTTTTAAAAATAACTTTCTGGGGTGTGCGTAATAGGGGCACAACAGAACAAAGTGAAGCGTGTCCTGCGGAGTCCGTTGGTCGCAGCCGCACGGACCCCTCAACTCTATTGATGTTAAGTACCCCGCAGGGACCCCCAGTGTATGATGCAATAAGTTCAACCTGAACTGGGTCATTAAAAATCTGTCCTGTGCGTTATGAAAATGGGACAGATAAGGTTCCATGCCCATACACGATTTGGTCAGAAGGTAGGCTCTCACCGATGGTTTGATCAACTCACTATCTTCCCTGAAAGATGCCAATTTATTTAAAAATTCCAAATTAATAAGGGCCTTGTCCCCGGCTAGCAGTTTTTTAGGGTGGTTAAAATAGTCAACATGGCTCAGGCCTGAGAGAGTCTCCCTCACATATTTAAGCCAAGGGATATTCCTCCCTCGCTCCGGGTAATACAGTCCATTATTAGCTGTTGAGTTAGTACAGCTTCAGGATTTGTCCATATTTTAATCCAACAAGTAAGGGGTTTTAATTGGATCATGTCTCTGGCATAAGAAAGACCCAATTCCTCATGAATGCTATAAGAGGGAGTACTCTGCGGGTCTCTAAGCAGCCGCCGCAGGTATTTATTTTCTTCAATTTGAATCCTCTGAGGATCAATGAAGCCCCAGACCTCGCTAACATATAAAGTTTTAGCATTGCATATGGAACTATATAGTTTCAGTATGTGTTCCGGGGACTCGCGACCCAGCCTATGTGCGAAATTCATGATTGCCTCGGCAGAGCTGGTTAGTGTTTTGCATTTGTTGTCTATCAGGGTTTTAAAACATAGGCGACTATCAAATAGGATACCCAAATAGGAAAAAGCCTGCACTTTTTCCATACGTTGGGTACCAATCCTATAAATGAAAATTCCTACTTGGTCTTTCTCCCATCTCCATTATATATGATTTGGAGAGGTTGGCAGACAAATCCAAGCTCTCCATTAAATTAACAAAACCATCTAAAAGGTGCTATAGACCCCACGCGGTTTGTGCCAGAAGCACCGCGTCGTCCGCGTAAAGCAGGACGGGGATCCCTCTTCTTCCTATCCTTGGGCACTCCACCCCTAAAACACTGAGCGCCCGATCTAAACCATTAATATATAAGGTGAATAAAAAGGGCGCCAGAATGCAGCCCTCTCTCATACCCCTGGAACATGGGAAGGAGTCAGTGGTGTTTCCCTCCTCATTATACCTAACCTGTGCTGAGGTGCCCTGATGCAAGGCCCTTAAAATGTTAACCAAACCTGTGTTGACACCCAAGACCCCCATTAACTCCCAGAGTTTGTTCCGATTAACCCGATCAAAGGCTGCCATGAGGTCCATGAATGCCAAATATTTCGTCTTATCACTAGCGGAGGTGTACTTGGCAACCAAGAGATACAGGTTGAGGCATTGGTCTGAAGTTGAGCGGCCCGGCCTAAACCCATACTGGGTGTCAGAGATCATATTGTGTTCTTCCGCCCAGTCCATTAGCTGATTAAGGATGGCCCTCCCGAGAACTTTCACGGTTACATCAATAAGAGAGATGGGCCTGTAACATTGTGGGTTATCCCGGTTACCTTTTTTGAAAATCAGCACTATTGTCGCAGTGGACCAGGACGCAGGCATACCGGACTCCACTGCTGCATTTATGACTCTTGTTAGAATGAGCGCCCAAAGTTCTACCTGGCTCATTAGGAGATCAGGGGGAATATCATCAGGGCCCGAGGCCTTATTCCGTGATAGACCCTCAATGCCCGCTTTTATCTCACCCAAGGAGAAAAGAATCTGGGATGGGCTCAAGTTTCCCTCCTCTACTAATGAGACTGAGTAACTAATGCTACCTTGGTTATAAAGGCCTTGAAAATGCTCCAACCATGACTCTGGTAGGATGTGACATAAAAATTTGGATTTATTTGTATCCTGAAAGCAGGGATCATTAATGACTTTCCAGAAAGCAGTCTAGTCTTTTGCCTTGGCTGCTTCTCTTAAGTTCTCCCATGCCTGGTGCTATAAAGAGATTTTACAATGCTTCACTGCCTGTTTATACCGTGTCCTACAAGTGGACACTAATGTTTTAACTTTAGGGACTGCCTTTAAAGTTGACTTTAGTTCCCTTAAAGCAATAGAACATTGCCGGTCAATCCACCTTGGGGTGTTCTGTTCCCTTCTTGATGTTCTGCACCTGAGCAGACCATCAATGCATTGTGCAACGCCTTCGAATGCTATTATTAGGTCTGGCCCCTCCACTGCTGAGTCTAGGCATTTCCAAAACTGCTGTTCCTTCTCTGAGAGTAACTCCATATAAAAGGTTTCACCATTAATATTGGCCCATCTCAGTCTCCTTCCCTGGTCAACGGCTGTAATTATGCCGCTAGGCTGCGATCGGTGTGGGTGCTTAACTGGGTAAGGGTCCCGTATGGACAATACTAGGGGGTTATGGTCGCAAAAAATACTGGGTTCTATAGTGAAACTTGTAGTCCAACACTTTAGTGTGTTGGAAACAGAAATAAAATCAATAAAAGTGCCCCTTCCTCTCCCTTTAAAAGTTGGGTGAATTGGGTTACCTATGCCCACACTGATCAGGTCCATGGTATGTACTAAAGCGTACATTCCTAGGACCTTGCTTACCTCGTTTCCCTCCCTGGTGTGCTCCATGTGCAAACTGTCTTCCAGGGGGCAAGGGGACCATTCCCCCTTACTAGTGTTCAGGTGGGGGCACAGGTGACAGTTAAAGTCTACCAATAATATCACCTGGGCACTCGATGCCCCTGACACTTCTATTCCTGCCAACCTTTGTTCCAACTCAACCAATTTATTTAAAGTCTGACCCACTGTAATGGCATTGTGAAAATTAATAACGGGAACGGGACGCGGTACACAGCGCCATTCGGGACTTTCAGATTGCAGTTGGGGGTCAAAGTGATGCAATACATACGTTCCTCATGACCTTTTACTACAGATGTTGCGGTTCTGACTCATGATACTAAAGCTTCCGCTATCAGTGCTACAACTGAGTTATTGTATTTCTTGAAAGAAAACTTTACAACTTTGGACCCTGTCGAGCACACCGACTCAGCTTCCACTATCCGTGCTACAACTGAGTTATTTTATTTCCTGAGTGAGAACTTTACAACTTCTGACCTTATTGAGTACACCGACTTGGATTCAACTGGGGAACTGGGTGAAGTTTGCGCTTCCTGGAATTTATGTTGTTATTCACACCCGGCGAATAATTTGAGCTAGAGGTGCAGAACTATTAAATTACTTATCAGGTGGTCGTTGATATCATCAAGAAAGGATCCAGTTATTGACTCAGCTTGATTCATCTAGGACCGGCTTGTCGATGGCTGCCTGATCGCCTTTGATGTTCTGTTGAAACAAGTACTACCCTACCACAAGACAGCTTTAAAATTTTGAAATCCGGATAGACCGACTGTTATTATTCTGCCCTGAAGAAGCTCTCAGCGAGAGAGCGAAACGCGTTGGCTGATATTGTGCATGTTTTTTGAGGATAGAAGGATTATTACGCAATAAAGAATTTACTTTTCAATATTATTGCGAATCTTTGGACTTTGTAAATTCTGCACCCCCAACATTTTTCATTAATTAATAAGGATTAATTTTAAACCCTTATTCTGGTACCGGATCCCCTGCATACAGTCTGAGTTCCAGCCTAAATCCTCCCATCTCCCTCGAAGCTTCAGGTCTACATAGATAATCAGACCACCCTTGGCTCGTCCTGATGTGGACTTGCGTGCTGGAGTTAAATACATTTTGTAGCCTTCCAAAACTATTGGACTACTGCTTACCTCCCACGTTTCCTGCAGGCATATAATGTGAAATCTCTTTATATAGACAAGCCAGTCATGATTTTCTAGTTTATTGGACAGGCCAGCTATATTCCAGGAGATTATATCAATGTTTCTGTGCATTACGGCAACTGGGAGTTCAGACCTGTGACAGGTATAAATACTTAAGGATACAAGGGGTACAATGGTATCCTCCACTGAGCCTGACCCGCTAAGATCTTCTTGTCCAATAGAGGGGATAAGAGCGTTGGGTTTAAACATAGGTGTCCCTCTATTGATTCTGGTAGGGGGCACGCCCTCCCTTGCACCCTCTTCACCTGGGACTGAACCCCCAGACAGTCAGTCCAGGTCGCTTAGGGCAGAGACACTAAGAATTGAGGTGTACCTGTTCATTAACTGGACTAACCTGCCCCCCCCCACTCTGGTCTGGCTAGATGTCGTCTGGGATCATCACAGTTCAGTGGGTACATCAGATCCCTATAGAAAAAACTAAGAGGGAGCATTCTGATGCTTCTACCACCCCCTCTCTGATTCAACCCCTTCCGTTGATTATCAAGAAGTTCTCTTGCCAGCTCTGGGTACCGAAAATTTAAAATGACAGTCTCCCGGGAAACCTTTCCTGCTGTTTCCAATCCAGGAAACCCTTTTTGCCATTAGGATATGCCTGTAATGTTTAATATTAAAACCTGCGTTGTTCACCAACCAGTAGGCCGCCTTATTTATTAGGGTATGCAGGGTTTCTTCCCTCTCGTCACTACATGAAGGGATCCCTGTCAGGACCACCGTGTACGGGCTTTATGCTGGTGGAAGGTCGAGTATCGGGAGACCCCGGGTGTTCTGTGCCTGGTCTGCACTAGGTAGCCCTATGTTTTTGGGTATGTCCGATCCAATCTCGGTGGTTCTGGGCGCGACATTGGTGTTAGGTCTATGTTCCACTCTGTCCTCTCCTATCTGCTCAATATTTCCCTTATTACATGATGGTCCTGGGGCATTGCCTTTGTTACTTCCCTCAATAGGGCCCTTAGTAGCAGCCTCCTTTCTTCCATCAGGCAGGTCATGCCCGTGGTTAGTTCCCCCTAAGCTTTTTTCCGTGTGTACTAGCTTATGGCCTGAGCTGTTCTCTGGGTTGCCTGCCCCATTGGGCATTAACCCCCTGGTAGTGGAGGAAGCGAGGCTACCCTGTGCGAGTAGCAAAGAAAGCTTCCCCTCTATCACGTTCAATCTCTCGCACAGGGGCCCCAGCTGGGTAGCTAACATTGTTTCCAGCTCGGACCACTGTGCTTTGTCCACCCCCTTGTTAGTTGGGTGGTGTGGCCTTGGCTTTCAGGGCCTTTTTTGAGTGGGTGACCACCTCACCCCTATATCCTGGGGTGATTCCTATTTCTGGCACATCTATAGATGTCTCATTCTCGCCTTCCCATCTCCCTATCAGATCAGGTGTCATAGAGATACGCCCTTAATGGCACTCTGTTTCATCTATAAAAATCTCTGTCTGACTCTGATCAACAACAATTAATTCAAAATGTTGTGGGGCCAGTCCCACCCCCTGTGACAATGAAGTGGTATGAATTAAAACATTTGTGATATTACCAGTTGTATTGTTCAATTGGCCTAAGGGGATCCCCCCGTCAGGCGATTTACAACTAGCTAAAGCGCCCATGGAGGATCGTTTACGCTCTATGATCATATCCAGCGAGAGCCTCTTCTCCGTTAGCTGGATTTCGTGGATTAAGAGAGACTCCGCCCTTGATATAAATGCATCCAAAGTCCCCTTGACACCCCCCCCCCAGAGCTTATAGCCTTCCGCTTACTCATCATGCACGAATAAGAATTCTTTGGGTGACTTGATCAGGATATTACAAAAGGACCAGTTATAAACAGCAATCGATACCTTAGGGCTAACAAAGTTCTAAAATATCTTACTCACGTATACCCTGTAATGTCCAAAGTTCTTATAATCGGGGGTGACTCTAGTTATAATTTGCCTCCTCCTGTCTTTCAATGTAGTACAGGGCAGCTGGTTGGTGGTCCTAAGCTGGGCCGTCAATCTTCCTCTCACTGACTGACAATCCAGCGATACGCAAGGACTTTCGAATAGAAAATTAAAGGGGGGTGGCCCAGCCCAGCCTTCTCCGGCCTCTGACGGCCCGCCCTTGTCCCGGGCTTCTCCCGTCACTGCCCGCACGTGTCCAGCGACGCGTCCCACGACGCTGTATACCTGTACTTCTTTTAAGCGCCTCCTGGCGCTTTCACCCCCACGCTGCTGACGAGCACGCCGCAAGTGCTGCCGGGCAGTGTGGTTCAAGCCCCAGCAGCAGCTGCACTGGCAGTAGGGGCGGCGGTGTGGGCGGTGATCTGCGGCGGCTGGGAGAGGGTCCCGAGCAGTCCTTTCGTTAAGTGGCCCCAAAAGAACAGTAGTAAGGAAATAGGCCGGGCTCCCGCTCCACCGGAGCCCTGCACTTCTTTTAAGCGCCTCCTGGCACTTTCACCCCTGCGGTGTTGATGAGTGCGTCGCAAGTGCTGCCGGGAAGTGTGGTTCAAGCCCCGGCAGCAGCGGCACTGGCGGTAGGGGCAGCGGTGTGGACGGTGATCTGCCGCGGCTGGGAGAGGGTCCCGAGCAGTCCTTGTGTCAAGTGGCCCCAAAAGAACAGCAGTAAGGAAATAGGCCGGGCTCCCGCTTCACCGGAGCCCTGCACTCCTTTTAAGCGCCTCCTGGCGCTTTCACCCCCGCGCTGCTGACTAGCGTGCCGCAAGTGCTGCCGGGCAGTGTGGTTCAAGCCCCGGCAGCAGTAGCACTGGCGGTAGGGGCAGTGGTGTGTGCGGTGATCTGCGGCAGCTGGGAGAGGATCCCGAGCATCAAGCATCAAGTGGCCCCAAAAGGAACAGCAGTAAGGAAATAGGCAGGACTCCCCATACCATAAAGGCGTCAGTGGATGGAATATCCCCTTCCCAAATAACTAGTATTTCATCGATATACAGTTTTCAAGTTTTTATATTCTGGTAGAAGGGGTTGTAGATGTTCAAGATTTTCTTGGACTCAAGGTGATATACGTAGAGACCAGCTAGTCTGGGAGCAAAAGTGATCCCCACGCTGGCCCTACTTCTGTATATAGTAGGTATCTTGGTACATTAAGTAGTTTCTTGTGAGTGCCAGTGACACACTCTATCACCACATTTCGTGGTGTTTGATATTCCCACTCGGTAGAGACCAATACTTACTTCATCAATGATGGTCATTGTCTCATCGTGTGGGAGGCTCGTATACAAGCTCTCCACATCGAGTCCTATGAGAAGGTCCTTTTTGGGGTCAAACTCAGTATCTTTGAGTAGTTGTAGCATCACCTTGGTATCTTTCAAGTAAGTATCCGTCGCTTGGACCAGGGGGCGAAGAAACGTATCTGCGAATTTTGACAGAGGCTCCAAAATGGAGTCTATCCCTGAAACAATCGGACGTCCTGGTGGTTACCCAAGATTCTTGTGAATCATGGGTATAGTGTAGAAGTATGGGACCCTGGGTAATTTTTTTAATAAGGAATTCCGCCTCTTTTTTAGATATCCAATTGTGGGCCCATGTCTCCTCTACCATGGTGGCTATTTGAATTCTGATGGATTTGTTGGGGTCGTCACAGGAGATCTCATAGTTCCTGCGGTCATCGAGGAGTTTCCTGCATTCATTATCATAGGTGGTAGTCACCTGTATAACAATGGCTGTATGGTATGGCTGTATGAATAGAACAACTTTCTGAAATTTACCAACAGCAACTCACAAACTAACTTGGTATTTTTGGATCTCAACATTTACCCAGAGGAGGGTACATTGAAGACTTCAACACATTTCAAACTGACAGCAAAGAACTCCCTACTTATGTATAATAGTTTCGATCCCCAACATCTCACCTCACAATAACAGTGCTCCCACCTATCCGTAGGTTGTAGCACGCCCAGTCCCGTAGAGGGGCAGGAAGACCCCTATGATGAAGCATGACACCAACGGCCCTTTTGATGTGTGAGGGGTATTTAAAAACACTGTTTTTTTCCCACCATTGTAGGTAACACACTCAACCTGGGCGGTCACAGCTTTTGAAACGGTTGGGAGGGTGGATCTTTGTGGTTTAATGGCAGTACTCTCAGCACCTGGATACTCTCAGGGGTGATTAGCAATGCTATACAAATTCAGTTTGATTGAATGAATGATAAGCAGACAATTGATGCAGTGTATATACCATAAGAAGTTTAGCATGAATGTTTCTTGAGTGTAAAATGTCAATGGAGATCGTTTAAAAGTCACCCTTATTAATGAAAAAGGGTAGCTCTCCCAGCAGGTTTGTGAGATCTTTCCCTCAGCAAAATTATGGATGGTGAACCAGCTATTGAAATCAAAACTCTCTTAGGTTGGAGCATGTGTACTCTTTAATTCTCGGCCGCACATGATCCTGCTTCTGAAAAATGAAGCCCAATTGAACTTCCTTTTTCTAAACACTTTGATGCTTATGGATAAGTACCTCTAGAAGGCTGATCTATATACGGTTTTGGTTATCAACATAGGATACTAATTCAGAACAATGATCACACTGTAAATGGAGGTTATTTCTGCGGATATCAAACTGGTCATTCACTCCCCATCCTCACCAAAATTATTTGGGGGTGGGGGGCGGGGAGGCATTGTGGATTCAAATTATTTCCAGGTTCTGTGCTGAATTAACAAAAACAGGACCTCCCAGTGAGCGATAAATGATATTGCATCATTCGGTGTGCCACTGAAAAGGAGGACTTCTGTGTTTGAACTAGTAATACAATAAGTTTGATCAATTATGAACCTGTTGAAAGCACAAAGATATCAGGCTGGTGCTCAGATCCTTCTTTCAGCCTGAGGTGTATTTGAATGTCATCTGGAAGTGGAAGTGCTGCTTGATGATCTGTAGTAAGGGGTATAGAAGTACACACTGAACTGTAAGGTGGATAGTAAGATACCAATGGCCACCTACATGCATTCTTAATAATTGGATTCTAGCATAGCTACCCAGTCTTCTATGCTGATTTTCAAGGTAACACTGTAACCCATGTTAGCACTGATGCAGAAACCCCTCCCATTCTAGCAGGCAGTAAATCCGAATTTGGTGGTCATCCGTCAAGCAAATGGCCCAGGAGAAACAGATGTCACTGGCTTGTCCTTGTCTACTGGAGAATAGAAATCCTTGTATGACCCTGTAAAGGCAATTTGATATACTTGATAAACCTGAACTGGTTGGGGAACATGGCAACCAGCTAGTCGAACAAGTCTGGAGCTCCATCCAGAGGCTCCAGTAAAGTCAGGGAGAACGTGGTAATGACTGCGGCAGTTAAAGATTGAGGCTTACCTGCCTGCTTGTCTGGGGGTGCAGGTCAGCTGGACAGAGTTTGGGCTCAGGCGCTATTCTGTAGATCGAGCGGACACGCCAATGTGTGGCTCTCTGGTTTTCTGCTGGTTTGTTGTGACAAGTATGCTCTGTAGTAGCAGAGTGGCTCGGCACGCACTTTCCTGACACAGAACTAGTTCTGGAGCGCTGAAGGCAGAGTTAATATCAGCAACTAGAGCCCGGGCAAGAGCGGTGGTTGTTCAGTGCCTTGCGTGGCGTTCGAGGGAGGAACAGCAAAACAACGGGGGTGCAAGAAAAAATGAGCTGCCCCTCAGCTGAGTATATCAAGGTGGGGGAAAGGAGAATGCCGAAGGGATTATAATACCCCCTGGCCTTATGGAACTGGTGAATCCCTGTACCGAGGGTAACATGGTGAGATTGGGGTGGGGTGGGGGTCAGCTTTCACAGCTGCACAAGGAGAGTTGGAAGGGACAAAAAGGGCAGCCAATGAGCACGATTTGGCGAGAAGGTATAAGTTGAGATCCTGCTCTTTCCTCCTAAGAGAACTAGGGACTGTCCCCAATAGAAAAAAGAACAAGCAGCAATTAGAGGCCTCCCAGCGTATAGTTAAGAGCCCCTTAAACAGAACCTCTCGAATGATGGTCACGGTATTAAAGGAAATAAGTCTACTTCTAAAGGACCTAGAGACAACTCCCTCACTGAGATCTTTTTTCAAAGTAAATACCATGTCGGATATGGAAGCCTCAGGAGCAGTACAGAAAAGGATCTCAGGATAAGGTCATACCTAGGGAAGTGGACAATCCCACTATTCAGACAGCTATACCAATGGAAAATAGATTTACATCACTGGAAAGAAAGGTCTTGATGCCAAGCAATGAGATGGGGTTACTGTAGAAAGCATGGCAACAAGGTATGGGGGATGTCTTTTGTTAGATCAGCCCACAGGAAGAACAGGGAGCGAAAGGGATGGATTGGAGATGGTCCAAGGTATGATAAGTCAACACTCGAAAGAAATAAAATAGCGTAATTTAACATCAGAAGCTAATCAGAGAGCAATACAGGGCACATGTCGGAATCTGAAGGAGAAGATGTTAGTCCTTACACAACACACAGAAGCTTTAGAAGACAAGGTTCAGGAACTAGGGCTGATTCACAGCAATGCTGAAAGTTATGTTGGCTAATAAGATGCATAACTTCCTCACCTCTAAAGCCATAGATGTTTTTATAGCCGTGCAGGTAGTAAGGGATAAGTAGTCACACAACTTAATTGAGATATTATAAGTAGTTGAACAGTGGAATTCAGTACTGGAACCATGGGTGGTAGTTCGAATTATCGTAGAATTATTGTAGTATGCCACGAGGAAGAAGCAGGAAGGTTACCTGGGAGTGGGGGTACAAGTAGTGGGGAGCTTAGGAAGAAAAAGAAAAACATGTCCTCATGTAGATTAGACAGGGTTACAGTTTGTTTGGGGGTGTTTGATAACGGGTGATGGGGAGGAAAAGAGATCATGGGGGGTGAGTTCCTTGATATTTTAAGTTGGAATGTGAAATAGCTAATAGAAGAATGCAGCACTTAGTTCTGCAACATCTGAAAGAAAGCCATGCTAAGGTTATTATGCTTCAGGAGACCCATTAGTTACGATCTGAATGTATGGGCCTTATTACAAAACAAAGGTGGATAGAGCAGGTGGTAGTTAACCAGCAACATTGTACAAAAGGAGTAGCTATAATAATGAAAGTAAGCTCTGGGGTAGAGATACGGATGAAGGAGGGTGTTGGATAGTCGCAGAGATGAAGGCTGGGCAGACTCTATATACTTTAGCCAGCTATTATGGTCAGAATGTGGACGATGTTACAACATTGAAGAATTTGTTTACCTGCCTTTTAGATTTTGAGGCCCCTTTAATTATGGGTGGCAATTTCAATGTTCTATTAAATAATACCTTAGATAGGTTGTGTTAGACCTGGTATCCTTGGCGTGGTTTCCCCTATCTTTTTGCCGCTACCGCCTGTATTTTGGATGCTGTGCTGGATTTCGTTTTTGCTGGTTTAGATGCTTTGGACCCTCTGCCACTGCTGATCAGTGTCAGAGTGTAAGTGCTCCCTGTGTACATTGTTATTGTGATTGGATATACATGATTGGCATATTTGTATCACCAAGAAGTCCCTAGTAAAGTGCACTGGGTGTTCCAGGGCTGGTGATGACAAATGCTACTAGTGGGCCTGCAGCACTGATTTTGCCACCCACATGAGTAGCCCTAAAATGGTGTCTCAGGCCTGCCACCGCAGTGCCCGTGTGCAGTCTGTGAACTGCCATGTCTTCCTGGTCAGTGTCCACACTGACCAGGCCTAACCCTTCCCTATCTATTGGCATTGGTCACCCCCATGGAAGGCCCAGGGTACCCCCTGGACAGGATGCAGTGTATGTGAAAGGTAGAGCATGTACTAGTGCAGGTGAATGGCAGCCATTTTCGTTTTTCCCTATTGTAAGGCTACCTTGCCCATAAGCTATCATGGGGAATGCTGGCTACAGTGGCTACCACCATATCTCCCCATAGGAGCAAGGTAGGACATAAAAGTCTGGTATCCCTGAACTCAGAATTTAATAACATATCTTTTAGGAAAGGTGTTTTTTCTAACTCCTGTGTTTGAGAACAGCACTTTTAGAAAGTTGCTGTCCTCTTGTCTGACCTTTCTGTGTGCCTTGGTCTGTTTGTGAATTGACTGTCTGGTTTGAGAGTGACAGAGGCTGGGGAGCCCCCAGGGAGCTGACTGGGTCAGCCCTGGGCTGAATGACTGCATTTGCAACTTCAGTGGTGGGAGAAGATCACACCTGGGCCTGAATAGGGCTGTGCCTGCCTTCCACAATGCTTGCTCCACCTCCTGCTGGGCGGCTGACGACCCTTCCCCTCACTCTGAAAGGAAAGAAGATGCCAGGAAAACAAAGTGCTCAAGGTACACCCAGAACTGGTTCAGACCGGGCTCAGGGCCCACTTGCACAAAGAGAACAGAGACTTTTAGGGGTATAAGTACAGGACCCTTGAAACCAGAAAATTAGATCATCCTGGAATCAAGAAGGAACCTCTGCCAAGGAGAAAGCTGAAACTGAAGAAGGAAGACTGTCCTGCTGTTGCTCTGCTGGACTGACCTGCTGTTGCTTTGCTGCCAAGGAGAGGGGGAGGACTTTGCTTTGTGATGTGTCCCATTGCTTGAAGGAATCTCCAAGGGCCTGAGAAGAACTGGCTCCCTGTTATGAAGTCCCAGGAACAAAAGGACTTCACCCCCAGCTTTCCTGAACTCTATTGAGAGAGTTCCGTCCTTCCTGGAGTGTGTGGCCAATGTGTGGTGCCTCTGGAAGTTGTACCTGTGTTGGGAAGCTGGAAACCAAGCTTTTAAAGACTTTCCGCAAATGTTGTCACATCTCTCGTTTGCGGAGCGCATCCCCGACTGTGCGAGGAAATACCCGCCGCTACGAAGGCCGAGATCGTCGCAGCACCTGTTGCCGCTGCCAGAGCCGCCGCATCTTTCATTTGCGGGATGCACCAGACCGGTGCGGGAAGATTACCATCGCTGCGAGTGTCGTCGCAGAGCCCGTCGTCGCTGGGTGAGATCGCCGCACCGCTTGCTTGCGGACCGCATCACGTCGCTGCGAATGTCATCGCAGAAGCCATTGCATCGAGGAGCTGCGAGATAGAGATCACCGCTGGTCCGTGCATCGTTGCCCCGGAGATTGTTGCAACTTGAAAGAACATCGCATCGTGGCTTTGCGAGAGAAAACTTTCTACGCAGCGGAATCCATACAAGCCCGCCTTCCTCCCTATACAGATGGATTCATCGCAACACGCCAGCTGCTGCAGCGGGGTTGTTGCATCGCCTCCCCAGGGTCTCAGGAGCAACGCATCGCTTGTTTTCCACCACACCAACTTTTGCTTTGGAACTTTGCCGCATTTAAAAGGTACTGTTGGCTAAACGTGACCCAACTGTGAACTTTTCACGCAACTGTGGATTATTTTATTGCAACCTTAAGAACTCTTTTGCAACCATATTCTTGAACTGTGTATGTTGGATTTTTGTTGTTTTGGTCTTGTGTAGTTTAGATTAAATACCTTTATTTTTCTAAACTGTTGTGGAGTCAGTTTGTGGTGTTTTCACTATGTTACTGGGAGTGTTGGTACAAATACTTTACACATTGCTTTTGGATAAGCCTGACTGCTTGTGCCAAGCTACCAAGGGGGTGAGCAGAGGTTATCTAAAGAGTGTTTCCTCCTTACCCTGACTAAAAGCAAGAGTCCCTATTTGGACAGTGGTACCTACCTCTGCCAACTAGAGACCCCCAGTTCTAACAGGTTGTCAGTCCGCACTCAGATTAATTCGCCAAAAGTCAGGGCCCATTTGTTGTCTATGTTAGACAATTTGAATCTCTGTGACGTGTGGCGCAACATAAAAGGCAAGACTAGAAACTATTCCTTTTCCTATTCCTGGAGGCCACAGAAGGAGAAAGGGTCATGGATATTGAATATCAACCCATCCATGTTTCGGACAATGCAGCCATACATTTAAAATTATCAAGTCCTGTTTGAAGAAGACTAACATTAAATAGAAGGCTACTTTTGCAAGCCAAATTTATTAAAGGGATAGAGCAAGGTGGAGACCTCCGCCCCTACACATGTGGTGTGGGGCGTTTTTAAAGCTTGGTTAAGGGGAACTCTAAAGAGCTCCATGTGGCCTGTTTAAAAGAGGAAAGGAAGCAAATCTCTTTGTTAGAAGAGAAATTTGCAGTGGCCGAAGTTAACTTAGTCAGGACAAGTTCAAGAGCATTTAAGGAAAAGCTTAGAGGAAAAAGTTGATGATCTACAACGCCAGAATACAGTGAAATTAGAGGAGAAACAACAACAGCAATTCAAAGTGAGTAAGTTGAGGGAATATGAGCAGTGGGAAAAATGCAGAAAATTGTTGGACATGAAAGCTAGAATGGATAGGTCCCGTAACCACATAAAGGGAATAAAGGTAGATGAAGAGTATAGAGTGGTGGAGGATGCAGTAGGGCTAGAGAAAGCATTTTTTAAATTGTTCCAGGGCTTACATTTAGAGGACCTCGAAGTGGATGAGGCTGAATTAGATCAATTGCTTCTAGGGAAACTAAAATATACATAACAAATGGCGCCGATAACTCCAGTCAAGAAAATCTCACTCATGTAACTACCTCCCAACCCAATATTGTAAAAAGCGTCAACAATCTGCCCTACTCCACCGAACCATTGAAGATGACAACTGCACCCCTGACCGATGGACAACATTTGTCCAGGAAAAACAAGAAGAGACTAAGGAAATTAAACAATGCTTGGAAAAAGAATGGAGTGCTATTACGCTGGCTCAGACCCGATAACAATGAACCGAAAGCCAACACCACCTCTGCATCCAGCAAAAACATTGATGGAGGAGGACTCTTAGACACTCGCCTCCCAGTACAAACTATTGTTGTGCAAAGTGTGGGTCAATGTAAGCACAAACTCGCTCAATGCACTGTGCTTAGCCCAAAGGAGAAAATTAGGAACTGTATGGAAAAACAAGAACCCAGGCTCATTATGGAGAAGCCCTAAAGACTTCGGATAAATCCACAAACTCATCAAGCAACCGACCTTCCACCCAACATGGTGTGAGAAAGTCCACGGGCCAGGATGTCCTTTATGAACCCACAAGCCACAGCGATTTAAGACAGTTATGTGAAATGGAGAAAGAGGACCATAACATAAGAAAACCCACAGAGGAGATAGCCATACAAGTTACTCTTATAGATGTCCCCGAAATGAAATGAAACAATAAGGCATTGAACTCCTTGGAAATAATAGACCAGAGGCAGGAGTCCCCCCAAGGAAGCACAAAAGAGAAAATGGTACCTTATGAGGTCAGTCCGCACTGCCCCAATGTGAACAAACCAGAATGCCTAAATCAACCTCTTAAGACCAAAATGCCTAAAGATGACTCAGAAATAAAACTTGTACATCAAAAGAAAGCTGTATTGAATGACGCTGGAACAATCCAAGAACCACGAGAAGGTAAAAAATGAACACTGTACCCAGAGTACCTATCCAAACGGAAATGGGATATCCTCAATAGAGAAAACCTCCTAAATTTGTTCTCGCACCTTCCAGGACTAGAAAATATAAAAATAACAGACAGTGAACGTGTCGCTTTTATCGTCCCAGAACAGGGCCAAATAAATGAGACCACGGTAGTAACTTTCTACAGTAAAGATATAGCCGCAGCCCTACTGTTGAATAAAGATCGTTTGGGCGATTGGCTCATTCAGACAAGTCTTGTAATTAAAGCTAAATACCCTGCTTTTCTAAAGGATATAATTCCAAATGCTTTAAAGGATTTCAACACACCAAGCTTGTCTAACAGTGAATTAACCAGCCAGTTGCCTACTTCAGTTCTGTGTGGCTTCCTAGCATCTAATCGGAGGGGGACCCCACATCAATTTAGGCAGGTCGATGGGGAAAGCAACAATCAAACACTGGGAGGGGACCTGCCCGCAGTAATTTTAGTAAATGGCCTAGGGGAGGTCCTTTGTATTATAAAAATTACCCTGAACCCAAGCAAATCATATAACAAATTGGATATTATCAAAATTTATCTTTTTATTTTTATGAATTCATTTTCATTTCATTATGTGTGGATATAAATAGTTTAGCATCATGATAAATACATAAGCACCTTAGCAACAATTAAATAGTGGTTCTGACTCCATACTTGCATACCATTAACACTCATACAAAAAACATTCACACCTCATACATCATACAACACTAGGCAGAGATGATTTTAGATGACAAGGGGACCGATGATCAGATGTCCGGGTTGGTTCAGTGGGTTCCTAAATAGGAACAGACGCCAACGCGCGTTTCGGTGTGTGGCCCCGTCCGGGGCAACACCTTCATCAGGGCAAAGTGGGGTAGAGAAGGAGGAACCACAAGTGTACAAAATTTCTGTATAGGGAAACATATTAAAAACATATATTTTAGAAAGCATACTTGCGTGGGTTCAAGGCACAATAAGGCATAAATACTTAGATACTCATACGAATAATGACTAACAGTTTGTCCAGTCTTGGCTAGGCCCAGAGACAACAATTAAACAGTGAGAGCAACACATCAATATATAGACATCTTAGATGAGAGAGAGAAAAAACACTTTAACGCACAAATGGGGATATCAACAAGGGGCACCTCCAAGAGATGAGTACAAAATGTGTTTAGCCAGACATGACAGTGGTGCTGTATTAAATTTTACCTATTGGTGGCGAATAAGGCTGGCGTATGGTTGACGAAGTAGGTGATAATTTGCTAGTGCCAGGAAGTAATCGCGTTGCCTTAGGGAGTATCTGTGATAGATGGAATCCTGTCCCCAATTATACTTGGCGGAATCCACCTCAAGGGGGGTGACGCAAGGATAGATAAAAATGTGTATCCCTGAGGTGGAAGAAAAGGCACATCAGTATACTTATCTTGCCGGGGGATGGTCTTGCCTAAGGGGAGGAAAGCAAGGTAAAGAATCGCAGTTTTTTAAGGGCATACCTTCAGATCGAGGGGGAGATACCCTAAATGACTTTAGATAAATGCTGGCATCGTCTGCTGCTGGCACGAAATGAATAAACCTGAAACGGAGGAAACGGCCGCTTAATTGAGCGCAGACTTCAAGTATCGTCCGAACTCAGTAAAAAAACACATAATAACAACATAGGATATTATTTCGGGGGTACCTTTTCAATGTTGGAGGGAATGCCACAGATGGATTCTGGTCAGTGCTGGGGCCGCCGGCTGAGGGTGTGTGTTTAGGCTAATCTACAACGAGAAAAAGAGGGGAGGTAGGATGAATGAATGCTGGGCTGCGGGGGGTGCCGACTCAATGTGAGCATCAGAAGAGGGGACTTCCTACCGAGGAAGATGTCCTTGGTAGATGAGTCAGTTCTACCGTCAAGTTATTTTCAAGCTTGGTAAGATCCCTCCTGGATGGAACCTAGAGGGCGATAGGCGTGCGTTACCAAGATGCGGGAAACATGCAAAAAATGGTGATTATAGGAAACAACTGCGACGGCTCGATTTAGTCAGCAGGGTAGACTTACCTGGCGCATTAGCAGGGGGCAGTCTCCAGTCGGCGGTCCGGATCGCACGCTCGAGGACAGGCAATATGTACGGTGGTAGATCCGTCTATATATACAAAGAGCGGGTGCCGTAGTTAGATTCAGGTGTGGAGGCGCGGGAATCCTGGCGTCCGAGCGACATCGAAGACGGATTAGAAAAGTACTGATCCTTGCATTGAAATAGCGGCGGCCATCTTATAATGGGGACCCATCATTAAAGAACAAAAGTGAGAGAATCTCATAGAGGGTAATGTGACTTCATGGGACGGTCCCCCAGGGGCACGATAATCAGACTAAAGATATTGATCCTAAGCAGAATCCAGCAATTAGGATAAAGAAGCGGTCAATAAGAGCGGCCGCGTCACGGATTACTGAGGGTGGTAGCGGTGGTATACTTAACCTGTGCTATATATGAAGATAAGGGCCCCCTGCAATATGTTAATTATGGGTGGGCAAGTCACGGAATATGGTGAGTGGTAGCGGTGGTATACTTAACCTGCGCTATATATGAAGATAAGGGCCCCCTGCGAAATATTAATTATGGGTGGGCAAGGGGGGAGTTAAAAGCGGGGGGGGAAAAAAGAAAATCAAAATGGGAAAAAAGGGATAAAATACTGGGGAAATTTTTGGTACTATAAAGTGATCAGCAGACAAAAAGGGTAAAATGAGGAAAAAGCGGGGCACAACATTATCGAAATTTACAATAGGGCATTCGCCCACGGGCATTCCTCGTTCAGGCCCTTCTCCATGCTGTTGAGAAAAAAGATCCAAAAGACCTCACGTTTTTTTCTCAGCAATGTAGGGTCAGTGCCTGCCGGGGTTTGAATCTTTTCCAATATGGACCATCTGAGGTCGGTTTCGGAATGCCCCTTAGATATCCAGTGCTCAACTAGAGGAGCTTTCTCTTTTGCCAGTACGGATGTTTGATTTGTGCTCTCCGATGCGCACCCTGATCTCCCTTCCTGTTTCACCAACATATGGTGTTTTGCATGGGCATATGATGATGTAAATACAGTTGGAGGACCTACAATTACTCATTTTAGAGAGGTGGATGGTACGAGTAGGAGTCACTATTTCCTTTCCCACTATTGCATTCGGGCATGCCTGGCATTTACCGCATTTATGGTTGCCCGTCACTGGACCAGTCCCAGTGATGGAGCTCTGTGCTGGGGGTTCCGGTCCTCGCATTTTGCCTCTCACTAAGTGATTTTTGAGGTTTTTATTGCGTTTAAATGCAAAAATGGGTTTAGGTAGCGCACTTTGGTCCTGGTTTAAGTTGAGCAAAAACCAGCTGGAGTTGATGGCTTGTCTTAGTTGGTTGTTGATGGTCGAATGTCGGGTAATACAGACAATGAATTCCCTGGGGTTGGGATCCCTAGGTTCGAACATGGCTTCTCGGTTATAATAACGAGCCCGTTTAAAACTATCCTTAACCAGCCGGTAAGGGTACCCCCGTTGCAACAACTTCTCCTTGAGTATGTCTCCCTCAGTTAGGAAGTCTTTGATATCTGTGCAATTCCTTCTAATACGAAGGAATTGACTGAAGGGAATGTTGTCACGTTGGCAACGGGGGTGGTAACTTCCGTATTGGAGTATGGTGTTTCGGGCAGTAGGTTTGGTGAAAAGAGACACCGTAATCTCCTGGTTGCTATGTTCGACCCATAGGTCCAAGAATTCAATCTTGTCTTGATTGAAATGGCTAGTGAACCTCAAATTAGGGTCCGCTAAATTGAGCCATGCAATGTATTCAGTTAGGGTGATGTCATCCCCCTCCCAAATGAAAAAAACGTCGTCAATGAAACGAGACCAAGCTCGCACGTTCTCGTAGAATGGCGACATCTCGTTATAGACATTGATGCGTTCGAATTCGCCCATGTACAGGCAGGCTATGCTGGGGGCACAAGCAGCGCCCATGCTTACTCCGCCTACCTGATGGTAAAAGTTGTTGTTGAACTCAAAATAGTTCTCCTTTAACACTATTTTTAGGCAGTCCATGATAAAGTTGGAATTTTGTATTTGAGGGTTGGATGTTAGGATGTCTTGCACTACCGATAGGGCGCCTTCCTGGGGGATGTTGGAGTAAAGGGACTCCACATCCAAAGTCACCAGGAGTTCCCGGTTGTGATGATATGGGGTTCCCTCAACCTTAGAAATGAAATGGCCGGTATCTTTGATAAAGGAGTCTAGAGCTCCGACCAGAGGTTGGAGGAATTGGTCAATGTATTTTGATAAGGGCTCTAAGGCTGATCCTATCATGGATACAATGGGCCTTAGAGGTGGATCAAGTTGGTTTTTATGGGTTTTAGGGACCCCGTAGATGATCGGTATCCTGGTGAATGAAGGGGTGAGAAACTCGGCTTCATGTTCACAGATATCACCATTCATGACTCCTCTTTCGGTCATTTGCAGGATACGGCGTTTGAGGGCTGGTTCCGGGTTTCTGGTGATTTTTACATAGTATTCATGGGCAGACAGAAGGATGTTCATCTTCTCTATGTAAGTAGGTGTGTCAAAAATAACGATACCCCCTCCCTTATCACAGGGTTTTATAGTGAGGGAGTCATTGGTCTCAAGGGACTTCAGGGTTTCTTCCTCAATGCTGCTTAGATTTCTGGGTCCCTTAGGGACAAATTTCAAAATTTTGTTGATTTTGAGAGTAACCGTTTTTTCAAATGTTCCTACCTCATGGCCAATTTCTTCCAAACTAGGGGTGAAGGTAGATGGAGGTTTGAGACCTGATTTGTTATCAGAGTCCACAAAAATAGGGCGACTTGAAAAAAATTTTTTAAGGCGTATTTTTCTGAAGAAGGAGTATAGGTCTCTCAAAAATTCAAATTTATTGAAGTGAGCGGTGGGCACAAAGGATAGACCCCTGGTGAGTAGTCCCACTGTCTCAGGGGTCATGTGCTTATTAGACAAGTTAAATACCGGAATGGTTTTCACCTTGTCCAGTATTGTTGATGTCGAGTTTGTACATATGGCTGAGGAGGACCCTGATGGTAATTCCCTCTGTGGGGGTTCCGGTTTCTCGGTCTGTAATTCCCCCGGCGGTTCCCTAAAAAACGATTAGATCGTGGGGTTCGATCTGTATTGTCCTGCCTACTTATCTGAGGGTAGTTGGTGTCGTAGTTGGGGTCATAGTTGGAGTTGTGTCCATCGTCACCATCGGAATCCGTGGTGTCGGAAAAAGTGGTTATTCGTTGATTGCCCCATCTTTGATAACCACTCTGCTGGTCGGTGCTACTTTGAGTGTTATAGAAATTGCTGGTAAGGAACGGATAGGCTCTCTCTTGAGTGAATAAACGGATGTCCTTGCGGAACTTATCCGTTTTCCTTTTTAATAAATACTCAGAGAATGAGTCCAATTCTGCTTCAATCTCCTCAAGTTTCTTTTTTCCAAGGTCTACGGCATCTTCAGATTTTAATTTAGCTTCCAATGTCTCGATTTCTTTAGCCAGGAGATCTAAGACCTGCCGGGCAGTCTCGATGATGAGCATCATCCAGTCCCTGGAGCAACGGTTCGAGATGAGGGCCCGTTATTATAACCGAGAAGCCATGTTCGAACCTAGGGATCCCAACCCCAGGGAATCCATTGTCTGTATTACCCGACATTCGACCATCAACAACCAACTAAGACAAGCCATCAACTCCAGCTGGTTTTTGCTCAACTTAAACCAGGACCAAAGTGCGCTACCTAAACCCATTTTTGCATTTAAACGCAATAAAAACCTCAAAAATCACTTAGTGAGAGGCAAAATGCGAGGACCGGAACCCCCAGCACAGAGCTCCATCACTGGGACTGGTCCAGTGACGGGCAACCATAAATGCGGTAAATGCCAGGCATGCCCGAATGCAATAGTGGGAAAGGAAATAGTGACTCCTACTCGTACCATCCACCTCTCTAAAATGAGTAATTGTAGGTCCTCCAACTGTATTTACATCATCATATGCCCATGCAAAACACCATATGTTGGTGAAACAGGAAGGGAGATCAGGGTGCGCATCGGAGAGCACAAATCAAACATCCGTACTGGCAAAAGAGGAGCTCCTCTAGTTGAGCACTGGATATCTAAGGGGCATTCCGAAACCGACCTCAGATGGTCCATATTGGAAAAGATTCAAACCCCGGCAGGCACTGACCCTACATTGCTGAGAAAAAAACGTGAGGTCTTTTGGATCTTTTTTCTCAACAGCATGGAGAAGGGCCTGAACGAGGAATGCCCGTGGGCGAATGCCCTATTGTAAATTTCGATAATGTTGTGCCCCGCTTTTTCCTCATTTTACCCTTTTTGTCTGCTGATCACTTTATAGTACCAAAAATTTCCCCAGTATTTTATCCCTTTTTTCCCATTTTGATTTTCTTTTTTCCCCCCCGCTTTTAACTCCCCCCTTGCCCACCCATAATTAATATTTCGCAGGGGGCCCTTATCTTCATATATAGCGCAGGTTAAGTATACCACCGCTACCACTCACCATATTCCGTGACTTGCCCACCCATAATTAACATATTGCAGGGGGCCCTTATCTTCATATATAGCACAGGTTAAGTATACCACCGCTACCACCCTCAGTAATCCGTGACGCGGCCGCTCTTATTGACCGCTTCTTTATCCTAATTGCTGGATTCTGCTTAGGATCAATATCTTTAGTCTGATTATCGTGCCCCTGGGGGACCGTCCCATGAAGTCACATTACCCTCTATGAGATTCTCTCACTTTTGTTCTTTAATGATGGGTCCCCATTATAAGATGGCCGCCGCTATTTCAATGCAAGGATCAGTACTTTTCTAATCCGTCTTCGATGTCGCTCGGACGCCAGGATTCCCGCGCCTCCACACCTGAATCTAACTACGGCACCCGCTCTTTGTATATATAGACGGATCTACCACCGTACATATTGCCTGTCCTCGAGCGTGCGATCCGGACCGCCGACTGGAGACTGCCCCCTGCCAATGCGCCAGGTAAGTCTACCCTGCTGACTAAATCGAGCCGTCGCAGTTCTTTCCTATAATCACCATTTTTTGCATGTTTCCCGCATCTTGGTAACGCACGCCTATCGCCCTCTAGGTTCCATCCAGGAGGGATCTTACCAAGCTTGAAAATAACTTGACGGTAGAACTGACTCATCTACCAAGGACATCTTCCTCGGTAGGAAGTCCCCTCTTCTGATGCTCACATTGAGTCGGCACCCCCCGCAGCCCAGCATTCATTCATCCTACCTCCCCTCTTTTTCTCGTTGTAGATTAGCCTAAACACACACCCTCAGCCGGCGGCCCCAGCACTGACCAGAATCCATCTGTGGCATTCCCTCCAACATTGAAAAGGTACCCCCGAAATAATATCCTATGTTGTTATTATGTGTTTTTTTACTGAGTTCGGACGATACTTGAAGTCTGCGCTCAATTAAGCGGCCGTTTCCTCCGTTTATTCATTTCGTGCCAGCAGCAGACGATGCCAGCATTTATCTAAAGTCATTTAGGGTATCTCCCCCTCGATCTGAAGGTATGCCCTTAAAAAACTGCGATCCTTTACCTTGCTTTCCTCCCCTTAGGCAAGACCATCCCCCGGCAAGATAAGTATACTGATGTGCCTTTTCTTCCACCTCAGGGATACACATTTTTATCTATCCTTGCGTCACCCCCCTTGAGGTGGATTCCGCCAAGTATAATTGGGGACAGGATTCCATCTATCACAGATACTCCCTAAGGCAACGCGATTACTTCCTGGCACTAGCAAATTATCACCTACTTCGTCAACCATACGCCAGCCTTATTCGCCACCAATAGGAAAAATTTAATACAGCACCACTGTCATGTCTGGCTAAACACATTTTGTACTCATCTCTTGGAGGTGCCCCTTGTTGATATCCCCATTTGTGCGTTAAAGTGTTTTTTCTCTCTCTCATCTAAGATGTCTATATATTGATGTGTTGCTCTCACTGTTTAATTGTTGTCTCTGGGCCTAGCCAAGACTGGACAAACTGTTAGTCATTATTCGTATGAGTATCTAAGTATTTATGCCTTATTGTGCCTTGAACCCACGCAAGTATGCTTTCTAAAATATATGTTTTTAATATGTTTCCCTATACAGAAATTTTGTACACTTGTGGTTCCTCCTTCTCTACCCCACTTTGCCCTGATGAAGGTGTTGCCCCGGACGGGGCCACACACCGAAACGCGCGTTGGCGTCTGTTCCTATTTAGGAACCCACTGAACCAACCCGGACATCTGATCATCGGTCCCCTTGTCATCTAAAATCATCTCTGCCTAGTGTTGTATGATGTATGAGGTGTGAATGTTTTTTGTATGAGTGTTAATGGTATGCAAGTATGGAGTCAGAACCACTATTTAATTGTTGCTAAGGTGCTTATGTATTTATCATGATGCTAAACTATTTATATCCACACATAATGAAATGAAAATGAATTCATAAAAATAAAAAAATAAATTTTGATAATATCCAATTTGTTATATGATTTGCTTGGGTACAGGGTAATTTTTATAATACAAAGGACCTCCCCTAGGCCATTTACTAAAATTACTGCGGGCAGGTCCCCTCCCAGTGTTTGATTGTTCCTAGCATCTACCCAAACAGCGCACTGGAAAAAAAACCCGCTACAAATAACATCTAGAGCAGGAGGCTCCCGCCAATGTGCGCTAAAACGAAAGAACTCCCAAGACTGGTCTACCAGGCCTAAGGGTGAAGCACATAACATCCCAAGCTGACATGAAACCAGTGAAGATACGGTCCACCACCTAAGAATCTGTTCCTGGAACATCCGAGGTCTAACTAAGGAAAAAGCTGAAAGAGTAACAACCTCTCTTTTAAAAAACGATGGTATTATTGCCCTGCAAGAAACCTGGTCCTTTTTTTTTTCTTTTCTTTTTTTTTCCCTGCCCCAGCCTGGACCCCTTCGGTACCCTGGGGCTCCCTGCCTCACACTCACTGTCTGCCTGGTCCTTGTAATTTACCACCTGGGAGGACTACACTGTTTATGAATCCTGTGCAATTGCATCTCAAGTAAGCAGTCATGAGTCAGGACGCGTATTCGCTCTTAAGAACAACTAGGCCCTAAAGGTCTCCTCAATCTGTGAAGGGCAAGGCGATTATATTTTTAGCAATATTCAGTAACAACTGCTGGCAAAATATAACTCCAAACAACAAACTATTATCCTTGGTTGTATTTATCTACATCCCTCCAAAATCAAGCGAGAGTCAACCTGGAATAAAATTCTCCCTATCATGAGAGACCTCTTTGTACATTTCCTAAACAATATGTGGCCAGTAATGGGAGACTTTAATGCTAACCTAATGGAGACAGGCCTGAACCCCTCCCATCCATTCTCGCTGGACAACCAAATGTGGGCTATTCCAGATATAAGGTGCCAGTACCAATGGAAGGATAATCAAGGGACAAAGGTGGCTGTGTGCTTAAACCAACTAGGGCTCCGTATTTTAAACGGTAGACTGGATTCAGACTCGCCTACCACTTACACCCATGTATCCCCCTTCAGAATGGCTACCTTGGATTACACATGTATCTCGGTCGCCCACTTCCAATTCATCCAGGAATTTGTGGTAACCCCTTCATTGAAAAGTGATCATGCCGTCCTAACGTACAAAGTTCTATTCAAGCAGAGCTCCTGCCCAAAAAATTACTTGATTGGGAAAGAATCAATATTGGAGTTTATTAGAAAACTACGGTGGACTTTGGACCAACAAGCGGCAATTGAAGAGAAGGTGGTTAACTTTTTGGAAAACTTTAACCATGAGTTTAGTGGTCAGCTGACAACACTGTGGTGGGAACAGGGAGTGGAGGACCTTAAAAAAATCTATCTGTAAAGATTGTTAAAAGCTCAAATAATTCCCCCTTATCTATACCCCACCTCAGTGACTAAAAGCACACTATGTTGAACATTAAACACAAATTAAACACTTTATTCGGTAAATGCACATATACCAACATAGATCAAAAATTCTTACGAGAGAAGATATTGACTACTCGTAAAGATTATAGGAAGACAAAGTTCAAGTATAAAAGGATGAAAGAAGAACAGCACTGGACATTTGCCCACGAAATTATAAAATCAAAGGATCAGAAGAGATTTTGGAGCTAGGTAAATAAGACTGCTAGATCGGACCAACCATCCACCTCAACAAATGTCTCCCCCACTGACTGGGAGGCGCATATTGAATTTCTTTATGTTGAGCCCGACAGATACAACTGGAGTAATTATCACAGCTCTACTCCCCCTAATTTCCATACTGGAACTTCACCTACTATCAAGATCGCCCCATTCAAGTTGCCCTTATTATAAAACAAATGCATCCAGATGGGGCACCCGCCCCCAATGGGTTACCAGCAAAGATATATAAAGCTTTGACCCACAAGTGGGCAGCGCTCTTGGCCCCCCTATTTGAGGCATGCAGAATGGGCGGACCCTTTCCTGACTCTTGGCAAGGTTCTCTCCTCGTCCCAATCTACAAAAAAAGTCAGCGATCTAATCCCGATAACTATCAGATGATTGCACTCCTTGACGTTGATGGGAAGGCCTATGCAAGTGTCTTATTACAAGAATTGACCAGTTGGGCGGAAGATCGTAAATTAAAACCTTTTACGCAAACTGGCTTCCATAAGGGCTGCCACATTGAGGACAATCTGATCTGCTTAGCCCACATGATTGAGGTTACACTTGCAACAAATTAAAAAAAAAAAAAATAAATAAAAAAAAAAAAATCGCTGTTCTTGGGATTTATTGATTTCCAAAAACGGCATTTGACAACGTCGTCCGTCCCAGGTTTTGGGAGAAACTGTTCAAATGTGGCATCCCGCAGACCCTATTGAAAGCCCTCATCGCTCTGTATTCTGATACCTGGGTCAAAATAAAAATCTCCGCTGGCTGGTCCACAACCAACAAAATCATGACCAACAGAGGCCTAAAGCGGGGATACATTTTGGCCCCTCTATTCTTTAATTCATACCGCACAGATTTACCGGAGTGGCTGGCCGGCTCTCGAGCTTTTCCACCAAGAATCGCATCTGTTAAAATCCAGTCAATTCAATACGCAAATGATACGATTCTCCTTGATCAAACTCAGGTGGGCATCCAACAACTTTTTGATTCCTTGGCAACATACTGTGAAACAAATGCTCTGAAGATTAATATCTCTAAAACCAAGGTGATTGTAGTCTTGAGATGTCGAGCAAGACAGCGCCCCTGGTACATCGCTGGGAAACCTATAGAGGTAGTTACCACTTATAAATATCTTGGAGTCTGAATAGACCACAGAGGGAGCCTGGGTCTGCAAATCGCTGCAATGCAAGGTGTGGCTCGCAGCCTGGAGGAGGCCTTCTTAGGAGCCAAGAAAGCTCTCCTTTCTCCAGACTTCACTCTGTTAATCAGAGTGATAGATGCCAAAGTACTATCTACTATAGCCTTTGGCGCCACTACTTTTAAAGATAAAATGTTTACCTGGTTAGATAGAATGCAATCAGCCTGTTTTTGCAGAGTGTTTAATCTACCCAACTCAACCTCTCACGCCCCAATCCGTATAGATTTCCGCTTGTTTTCCCAACATTGGACCATGAAAGCAAGATTCATTGCCTACTGTTCAAAAAACAAAATGGTACATTACTCCACACTAAAGAGCTGCATCTGGTCACTGTTAAACCCCAGCACTTCCTGGAATACATTTTTAACATTTTGCTTAGACCCACTAGAAGCTCATGATCTATGGGCGAGCCCGCTGCCCATAGGGGTGACTGCCAAAGCTCTGACCAAACTAGCAAAGATCCTGTCAGTGGAACACAATGCATTATCCATGAAAAATCTATCCCATGGCAGTTGGGCGTTAAAACTTTATGATCTTAAAACCTTACCACATTATCTGTCATCCTCCATAAAGCCATAGGTGAAACACCAGTTAATGAGACTGCGCTTTGGACTAATCCCCCTGATGGCGTATAAGTATGGACGGAGGTGCAAGGCAGATACACCTCTCAGTGTCATTTTTGCAACAACAGGAAAGAAAACTTAATACACGTTTTGTGCATCTGTAGAATTGTACTCCCCTTACGAACTTTTTGGCCGTGCCCCATCTTGAGAATTCTCAATGTGCGGACATGCCAAGAAGCCTTAGAGGAGTGTATAAAGGGGGACTCATGATTAAGAGTAACTCACAGGCAGATACTACCTATGAACCTCTGCTGTGTCAGCCATGAACTTCCTCCCCTTTTCCTTTTTTTTTTTTAAACTATTTTAAATCAAGAGCGGAAAGTGCTCTATATGTTCTTTTTGTATAAACTGCAATGATTTTAATTAATTGTGCAAATAAATATATTTATCTATCTAGGGAAACAACTACCAAAATTGAGCAATGAGGCCCAGAAGTATTTAAATCAGGAAATAATGGGGATGAAATCCTCACAGCGGTTAAAAAAGGGGAAAGAAGCAGGGTCAGATGTGATTCCAAATGAAATTTATATAAGCCTCTCTGAGCTACTAATCCCGGTTTGGCTTGAATTATTTTAGGATGTGTTGAGTAGAGACTCCTCCATGCCTGAATCCTGGAATGAGGTGGTAATTTCTCTTATTCTAAAGTCAGGTAAAGATCCTGTGCAATGTCAATCATATCCTCTAATCTCTTTGGTAAATTGTGACTAAGATTTTCACCAGCATATTGGTATCCTATTCGAGTAAGACAGTTGGGGTCTTCATTAAAGAAGATCAGAGAGGCTTCTTTCCAGGAAGACAAATAAGAGAACTCAACCACACCCTGGTAATATCAATAGATCTTGCCTCCACTCGGGAAACTCCTCTTGTAATTATAACCCTCAATGCCACTAAGGCTTTCATTTGTGTGAACTGGAAATACTTGAGAGGCACATTAAAGGCTTTTGGGATAGAGGAGACATTCAGGAACATCCTGGCCAAGATCTACAAGGCTCCTCGAGTGCTAATTTTGATTAATGGGTCACTTGCAGCTGGGGTATAGACAGGAAGAGGCACCAGACAAGGTTGTCCTCTGTCACCCATCCTCTTCAATCTTTATATTGCACCTCTGGCACAAAGACAGAACAGCGAAATCAGCCCTTTCAGCATATGAGCTTTCTCTAGGAAGATTGCTATTTATGCGGACAATGTGGATGTTGTACACTGTGGATATAAGCCAAGCTCTTCCGAATTTGATGGTAGAGGTGAGTGCATTTTGGAGCCTATCAGGTTATGAGATAAACAATAGTAAAATAGAGGCGATGGTATGGAATCGGGATGATGGTACCATAAGACTCTCAAAAGGCACTGAGATACCTGGGGATAACAATTTTACAGGACCGAGAGGAAATCCCCAGGGTGAAAAATATTAGGTTGAAAGTTCTGAAGGCTGTAGTAAAAATGTAGTACCAGTGTCAATATCTGTTAGGTATTTCTTTCCATAATGAGTGGGCACCAGTATTGGAATCTCCTGAAACTCCAGAGTTTTTTCTGGACTGACTGACAATACCCCTGAAAAACTGTGGAATAACACCGCGGGGGGGAGATGGTGGAGAGGGGTATGTGCCGATCATAGGAAGTATGGAGAGACCTAAGTGGTAGCTGATTTTCCAGGTTTAAGTTCTATCAAGTGTCTGCTTGGGTCAGGGGAAAACAGTGGTCAAACCAAGGAGAAAATCACATGGAGAGGGATCTACAGGGTCCGAGACCAAGGAAGGAGGATGTAGCTCTGTGGTATTGGTACCTGGTTGCAGCAGCTGAAGAGAATACGAGGCCCCTGTAACTGGTTTGGGAGGATTACCCATCAACTGAAGAGCTGGAGAAATTATGGCAAGCATGCTTTAGCTCACTTTATGCTGTAATCAAGTTCTTTGCATTAAGAAGAAATAAGTTCTTTACTTTTTACAGAATTTATTGGTCACCAGTGAAACTGGCAAGGATAAAAGGTGGTCGAGAGGCTAAGTGGAAAAGATGCAGAGCCCGAGAGGCAGATGATATTCATGTGTTTGCCAATTGTCCGGCACTGGAGGAATTCTGAAGGAAAGTTGGTAAGACAATATCCGACCTTGTGGGCACAGAGGTAGAGGTAATCTCACTATAATTGTGTACAGCCTAGATCTATCTAGAAGGGTTTTCCATGCTCCAAAAAGAGTTAAAGTTCTATTTAGTCCTACTGGCAAGAAGGGAGATATGTAAAAGGTGGTGTCAGGCCGCAGCCCCTAACTGGAGTGAGGGGTGGAATTCTTTGTGATACTACGGGGACCTGGATCATAAGCTGAAAATGAATAAAAGGAAGGCCGGACTGTGGTTAATGTGGAATTTATTGGAAACTAACAGAATAGCATGAAGTCCTAGGATAAAAACCTCTAGGTCATTTTGTGGTGCGAGGCGCTGGTGCTACCCAGCATAAACTTCGGTGAGAACGGTCCCCTGATACAAGCACATGGGTTTGTGGCGATCAGGAGGGCGATTGCTTGTAAGAGGTAATTTGAGGACAAATTAAATAAATAAATCTTAACTGCTTGCTTCATGATTTGGAATGATCCTCTTTAAAAAAAAAAAAGGGATCTCCTTTCTCCTACATCTTGTAATGTGCCAAGCTCATCTCACAGTTTGCTTTGAGGATACTTAAGTTTCTTATAGGAAATAAAAGTATCCAACTGCTAATGTGAGTTTTTGAGGGTTAGCAGAGAGCCTGGCAGTAAGATGGCCGCTCACTACTGAGGTGCTGCCAGCTGGAATTAATTATCCAGCATTTATCCTAGATTCTTGGGGACATCGGGACCCCCACCCCCCCCGAACTACTTTATAATCCCCAATACAGGCTACAATATTTAATCAACCCTTTTCAGTGGTGGTGGTCAGATGCCTGTCCCGGTACGTGCTCCATCCATTTATCTTGCTACGGCTCGTGTCTAATGTTGGGGCGGTATCATAGGCCCCATATGGATTACACTGCCTGAGTGGTCCCATGTTCTCTCCCTCACTATATCTCTAGCCATCAAACCTTCCTGGTTGGGGAGAGAGCTACACTCGTAGGTCACTCTCACGGGAGGAGTCCCAGTAACATAAATTCACAATGTTGTTAGGGATTAATGAGCAGGAGGGATTGGGCTATTTGGTTCATTTGGGGAACTAAAGCAGGTGGTGGGAGGTTGAGTTCACGAATGTTGTTAATTGCCATCTTTTGGTTGCTAAATGTTTGCTCACTTTCCTTTCTTATTGTCACTCAGCCAGAACCCTTTTTTGATATCACACACTGCGTTGTGCCGAAGATAGCTACACCAGTGTCACATCCAAATCACTCATGTAGGCCATTAAAGCTGTAACCGTGAACATCCAAGGCCTAAATAACAGGCGTAAGGTGCGCCAAGTCTTTATATATCTGCAAAAAATAATTCTATAGACATTTGCTTCCTGCAGGATCTATAACTCACAGAGGGACCACAGGCACGGCTCCATGCAGGATGGGTTGGGGAGATGAACGTAGCCTACTATTCTAGCTCCACTCGCAGAGTTGAGATCCTAATCAGAAAGGGGATACCATGGCGCATGCTTCGGGTCATGTGGCATGCAAGGTGGATTTATTCTCCTTTCCGATATTATACATGATCACCCAGTCAAACTTCTATCTTTCTACGGCCCTAAAACTGATGACCCCCAATTTTTATTCTGAGGTATTGTGCGTGGCTGGAACATTAAGGCCTGTGCGACTCTCTGGGGAGGGGACTTTAATTTGGCAGCTAGCCCGGAGATGGACAGATGTGGCGATTCCAGAAGCCCTGACTCCCACGCATCAGCCCAGCTCAGTCTGCTTAAGACTTAGGTCTGATAGATCTCTGGCCCTTCCATCATGCTGGCGAGAAGGAAGGCATGCGCATGATGTCCCATGCTTTATGGTCCCATATAGACTACTGGCTGGAATCCTGAGATGCAGGGCGGGTCTCTTGTTTAACAAGGACCTTGTCTGATCACGCTCCAGTCTTATTGGAACTTCTGCTCCCAGACAGCCCCCCACATGCGTTCGTTCACTTGGAGGCTCCCCACTGGTGTTCTGAGGGTTCAGGTATTTCGGGAAGGTATCAGGACAGCAGTGCTGGAATATTTTGCCCAAAATGACAACTCTGAGATATCACGGTCTTCTCTCTGGGAGGCCTTCAAGGTTATTAGAGAGGCGTGCATCGCATAGAAGGCCGGTGTACTCTGCGCATTGCGTGGCGACATTGCCGCTTGGAGAGGGAGATCAAGGAGCTTGAACTCCCGTTTTTTTTTCAGATAGCAATGCATTCAGGCTTGCATCTATTTGTAGCAAGCTGACGGAATATGATGAGGCCATGCAACGGGAGATTCACTTCCTCAGTAAAGAGGCGCGTGCTTGCCGCTATGGGGAAGGTGACAGGTAGGTCTTTGCCCAAATGCTCATTAAGCCATGAATAAGCAACTACATCACTGAGATACATAATGACCACTCTTGGGTGCACGCGGACACTGAAAAGGTACAGACGTCCATGCTAGAATTTTTTACATCCCTATACAAGACATGTCAAGGTCCCACTCCCCTCGCCTTTAATACCTACTTCGACTCCATTCAACTTTTGTGAAGCTGGCCACAGGCAATGCCTATAGGAGTCTTTCTCAATAGAGATCATCAGGGTTATTGGTGCAATGCCTGTAGAGAAGGCGCCTGGCCTGGATGACCTCAATCCCACCTTTTATAAGGAATACACCCCCTTGCTGGCCCCACATCTGCTTGCTATGTATAATGAATCTTTTTCCTCTGGAGCTCTGTCCTCATCTCTGCACGAGTGCCTTATAATAACAATCTTCAAACCTGGTAAAGATCCTTGCCACTTCGATTCATATTGCCCACTGTCCATGATCAATATGGATAACAAGATTGTTGCTTCACGTCTCCTGACGCTCCTACGTACCATTGTCCAGCCTGATCAGGCTTGTTTCATTCTGAGCTTATCAATGTCTTACAGCCTGGGCACCTATTTTGCCCTCCTCCACTCCCTTGACCTATCTTTGCATGTGACGGCAGTATTCTTGGATGCCATAAAGGCATTCGACTCTCTTGAATGGCCTTAACTCTTTGCCTTATTGACGCCCCTTGGACTGAGCCCTACCTTTGTTTAACAAACCGGTCTAGTATATGCTCATCTGGTGGCTTGACTATGGGTAATTTGTAGTCTTCACCATGTTTTTCATCATGAGAGGTACCTGTCAGGGCTGCCCCCCTGTCTCCCATTCTATTAGCGATTGTGATAAACAGCCGCTGATGGCTCAGCTCTGCCAGCACCATGCCCATCGTGGTCTTGCATTCACTCCTCGCAGAATCTTAGTATCACTATGTGCGGACGACATAACTATGTGTTAGAGACCCCCATATAAATCTAAACCCCTTCTTAAGGGAATTTACTAGATTTGCAGAACGGTCTAGCATCGAGATTAAATGGGACAAGTCAATCATTTTTGAATTTACAGGAGAGATAACACCGTTCCTCTCGGAGTTCCCACTTGTCTGGGCAGATGGCCCTGTTAAGTATCTCAGGTTCTGGCTTAGGAGAGATGTGGATGTTTTGTGGCGATCCAACTATGGGCCTTTGCTCACTTGGCTGGACAAGCTGCTGTTGACTCCCATTATTGCTCACTGGCCGACTAGCAACTGCTAAATTGGTCATTCTTCCAAAGTTTCATTACTTCTTTATCAATCTGCCAATTCCCCAGCCCCGATATATCCATCAGCACCTCATGTCACATCTGGTTTCTCTGACCTGGTCAGTAGGACGACCAAGTATCTCCTGAGAAGTTCTGGCACTCGCTTTTGAAAAGGGTGGCTTTGGTGCCCCTGACATAGACTTCTACTATTTCAGCGCTGAGGCACATTTTGCCCATCACTGACTTTTTCCTACCCAATTGCTTGCTCACACGGCCCAGGAATTTATGATCAATGGCATGGTTTTTTACCCCTAAAGAACCACGGGCGCAAATTGACACCGTGCCGTGCATGGCGTGGAACGAGCTCAGACACAGAGCCTGAGTTGAGCATCTTTTGGCTCCATCTGTGCCGCTCATTGGACACCCATCCTTCCCCATCACTCAGAACCCGTAAACCCGCTGTAGAATGTGCAAACTGAACCTCAGAACCATGGCGCTTACATCTCGCTACAACAGGAGGCATGTGGTGATGATGTTTACCTGCTAGACGTGCTCACGTACTATCAATTTCATGCTATGGCCCAAGCTATGCATGCCACATACCTAGATTTCCCACCTACGTTTCAAGTGCTCACTACCCCATCTCCCTGCAAGTTGGTAACACAATTATATGCAGGGTTGCAGAACTCCGCTCCATCAGAATCCAATCTAGCAGCTGCGCATGGGACACTTGACATATCTGTATCTCTCACTATTGCTGCCCCTAAGCCTGTGCGCTCTCCCCCAAATACAGACTCTGTCTTGTCCATTCCAAGTGCATCCACCGTCTCTATAGCACTCATGAACGTCTCTTCAGGATGAGCTTGAGTGCAGATGCATGCTCTGTGCGCTGCACTGTAGTGAACTCTGGATTCCTGGATCTTGCCTGGGATTGCTCGGGCATGTCTGATTACTGGGCAGAGGTATTTGTGATGATCAAGGATATTACAGGACACATCCTTTAATGCACTCCCCTAGTTGCACTGCTGGGCTATGAGGTGCCTCCAGAAGTGCGCAAATTAACTGCGCTTCTTTTACTATTCGCCAAGTGCATGAGATGTGGGCACCATGCGTTGCCAATTGCGCCTGTTTGGATCAAAGATCCTGCCAGGAAAAACTTGTTGCCTTTTGGGCGCTAATGCGTTTGCGCTTATAACCCAAGGATATTTATGGGCCTCTGAACTAAATTTATGCGATCGAGTGGTCACAGCAGAACAACGGCCTGAAATTAAAAATGCTGTGCCTCGGGTGCTGTGCCTTATTGCGTCCGATAATGTAATGTGACCAATGAACCCCTACACCACTGAATGATACAGGACTATGAGATATCCCTCCTCAACTACACATATTTTAACATGCACCACTTTACGTTCCTTGTTTTCCCTTCTTGGTTTCCTTTCCATTACCATCAGAATACGGACTGCAGTGCCTACTCCAAATTAATACCTGCTTTTGTACAAATGTCATTACTAATTTTTTGATGGTTGTAATCTCTATATTTCTACACTGTTATTTTTAAAATACTTTATTAAAATAAAAAAATGCAGAATTCATGTTTAAATATAAAGCATGTTGAGAACAAAAATTGTAGTAGGCAACCACACTGAAAACCTACAGGCTTGTAACCTAGTAATTAAGCACAAATTCTAAGATTGGCACATGTGAAGACGCCATGTTTGTAACACCAAGGCCCGTTAATACGGAAATGCTTGTTGATCGCTTCAAACAGCAATTGTTTTTTGTCGGTTTGCTGCAAATGTTGCGTTTTTTGAAATTACTGTTCATTAATTAATGAATAGATATATGCTGTATTAGACGACTGATAGTGAGGTTCACACTACAGAATATGCAGAGGACAGGGAGGATGATTCATAGGAAGGCGATATTACAAACGAGAGGATGCGCCAGCTACATTCAAGGACACATGGTTGAACGACAATTGTATTCTGGTGAGAAGATGTGGAGAAGAACTGTTCCCAAGAACGTGCTGAAATCTTATTGGTCACCCTGAATAAGGAATATTAATGTTGTAACATAGAAAAATGTGTGCTTATATAATATAACATAACGTGTATTTGTAAAGCGCACTGTCACCCGGAGTTATCTTTTTTCGCTTCGGCCGGGGCTTATACCGAGCCTACTCAAATATGGGTTTCTCCTATTCGCAGTTTGGCGAACACATACCGTCCATTGGGAGGGAGGGGTGAGGGGGGGGAGGTTAAAGCAGACCACTGAAACTTGAATGTGGAAAAGGCTGCTTTATTGGAACAGGTGCGCATCACAAATTAAATCAACCTTGGCAAAAGCCTTCCAAAACTAAACCTCACTAAATAAATAAATAACCTTAACCCCGCCCCCACCCCTAAGATTTCATGACCCCTCCCCCACCCATACAATACAACATTTCAAAACATTACAACATTGTAAAACATTACATCATCATATCCACCCAATAACTTATAAATAGCAGGCCCTTCGTTAACCAACTCCTATGCCTGCCCCTTGACCTCTGTCAAACCCCCAAAAAGTGTAATCAGACAACAAATGACCAACTTATCCTTTCCCTGCCGATAACACAACCTAACCCTTAATCAACAAAATTCTGCCAGAAGCTGCCCCCGAAACCACTAGACCCCGCCACCCAGGAAGGTGGGGGAGTAACACAAACCCTCCTTTCTGCCCCCCCCAAGTAGGAAAAGGCAGTGCTCTGAGTATAACTCACCGATGCACGTTCAAAGATCTCGCCAAAACCTCTCTTAATTCCAACAAATACAAGTCCATTCCAACTCTGGATAACCCCGTCGTCCCTGAAAAATTCAACAGACTCAAAACGTATCTCCCTGTGGGACACTCTTCCAAAACCTAAGTGACGGCAAAATCTGGAAACTTCAGCATTCACCTTCTTCCTAGCCCTGTCAATCGCTCTAGGATTCATTGCTCCTCTCCAGATCCTACGCGGAATCAATTCAGTCCATAAAACATGGCAACCAGACCAACGCTCTTTAATGAAAGCTAAATCCTTCTTAATAGCCCACAACAGGACCACTCCTTTAGTTCCACAAAGATCATTCTCACCCAAATGAATGACTAAAATATCCGGGCAACAACCTCCAACCATTCCCCTATTTAAACATGGAAGAAGTTCCCTCCAAAGCATCCCCCCTTTCCCTTTCCAAACAATCTTAAACATTTTAGCATTGAATCCTAACATTTCTCCAAAATATCTTTGAGCCGCCTGTACTCGGGCCCATTTGATGAACGAATGCCCCACTATCCAAACCGTCACCTCTCGAGACCGGGGCCCGGAAGAACCGGGTTTTAGAACCCAGCAGCGCCAGGGAAAACGCCTGATGTCTTCGGAGTCCCCTGCCTCGGCTAACAGAGACACGGGACACTTCTCGATGACGTCAAAGACCAAATTTATTGGTTGCAACCAGGAACAGAGGTCTACGAAGCACAACACAGGTGGTTCGCTAGAGACTGCACAAATTCAATGAGCGGAGCATGGTCTTTTATGTCGAAAATCACATTCCAGGCTAGCATCGATTACATACAAACTGACCAATGGGGACATGACATTTCAAAAAGTAGCGCAGGACGACAATCCCACTTTCCGTTGTCCAGCCCACCAGAAATGACCAAGCACATTCCAACTTTCCTGTTCGATCAGGCCGGACAAACCCATCATAAAACCTCAACCAAATCAGTGATTAGGCCATAAAGGAAGGAACAGAAACAGATGAGAAGCAAGATAGAAGGGTGGGTGCAGTGTACCATAAACTTCGGCAATGTCCTGCTCTTTGATCTTTATCTGGCCAGCTGTTTAACAAGGAACCGGCTCAGCGAGGTCGGCCTCAGGCAAGGGAGTCAGTTCGGCCAGGTCAAACAAGAGTCAGCTAAGGTGTACGTGTCCCAAGGACTCGTTCGGCCATAGTCATCGGCCTATGTGAGGGCAACCACACAAAATGGCTGCCGTACACAAAATGGAACCCGAGGGTTCAAACGAAATCCCTGAATACGTAGTGTTCTCATTGATCGGTTATTACGAAAACACTCGTACACCGCACTCGTGATTTGCGGTCCGCTGATACCAAAATCGTCTATATCCGACGACCTTTGTTGAACGGGTTCAGAACCGACAAACCAATGACCTTCGAACTACAGAACCACAGACCCTCCTTTTGCCCTTACATAGGCAACAAACCCAAACCCATGTCAGTCTGAATCTAGGTCTATATTCATCAGATCATCGATATGTTGCTGTAGCATCATCCTAGTACTTAGTACCTCTCTCTGGACAGGTCTCCTTGCACACAAAGTAGCACAAAGGCCACATATAGCAGGAGCACACTGTACACAGAACAGGAAAAGCATAGCTAAGATCATTCCAAAGACCATCAGAATCTTCCATCCCCATGTGGATATCAATCCCCAAAACCATCCCATCAACGACCAATCTCCCTTGTCTATATGTACAGACTTGGAGATCTTATGTAGCTTGGAAATGGCCTGGAAGACTGTCGGAGTGTTGTCTGGAATGAAAACGCAGCAGCTCGATTGAATCAGTTTACACACTCCACCTCTATCTGCTAGTATGACATCAAGAGCAACTCTATTCTGAAGTGTCATAAGTCGATCCGACTGGAGCTCAGCAGTCAAGTTACTAAGGGCACCGGCAGTTTCGACTATGGTGGACTCAACCACTCTCGTCAACTGGCAAATGTTCCTGCTGTTAGCCATCGGTCCCCAGAACGGCAGAAAACCCTTAAAGAAATCTCCCAACTCTTGCCCTGCGGTATCTTCCTTACTGAAGACACCTCTGGCAACTCTCATCTTATGATAATCTGCCGCAGCTGAAAAAGTGGGAGGCAACAGGAAAGAAACAAAACATGTGCCAGAGAAGTCAGGGTTCAACCATGTATACGCTTTGTCGTAACAGATGAAATAGGTACCCTTAGCTGCTAGAAACGCTGGGGAAGTCTGAGACGCAAATACATAAGTCTCAGTGCAAACACTCTTCCCTAACTGAGCTCTCGGATTCTTGCCATTACCCTGCAGACAATAGCGACCCTGATGGGGCACTATCCAAATCGGTGGAGAACTTTTCGCTCGCTGGTTAACACTCAGACTAACTCCATATCCAGTAACGTTCCAACCAATGTATGGTTGTCTCTCATCTTTTGGAATAGTCTCATACGAACTAGTTCCTTTAACCATGTCGACTATACCCTTGGCAGAGCACTATTCTTCGGATTATCTTTCGGTGAACATTGGGGATAGACACTATGAGCATAAATGAACATCGTTCTGTAGGCCCAAGTAGAACCATTAAGGCTGAAAGGCAAAACCATGTATGGAATACCTTTATCGGTCTTATGGGGCATTAGGCCACAAATCCAACAATTTGTCGTGTTCATAACAAGCTGGTGTTGGTGCAAAAGTTGAATAAAGGAATTGTTAGCAAATTCCAATCTTCTGAGTATTTCATCTTCTGGCAGAGGGTGAAAAGAATGAGAAGAAATAGTAGGAGGAGGTGTAGGTTGCACAGTGGGCACAAACGTCACTTTAAACGAAAATGTCACATAACCAATTAAAAATATCATTAAGCTCAGCAACATAAATACACATAGTATTAAAAATCGTTTTCGTGTAGTCAGTCTGTAAATTTTGCCTTTAAAGCTTATTGTCTCAACAGGTCTCTCCAACTCGAAGAACTCCATCCTCACTAAATATGCTGCTCGCTGTGGTAGGGTGTTCTATGCTAAGGAATGCCTCTGTCAGCCCAGGGCAACTCCCTTAAGCCAAGCAGAACCTTCGACCTAGTGTCTCCGGCTTGCACTCCTAAGACTAGTCAACCGCGACCCTACAGCTGAACCCAGATGGCAGTTCGAAAAACAAAAATCAAAGTAATTCCTCGGAGGAGAGTTAACCTGCAAACAGAAAAATCATAAAAAGGGATTTTACACTTTTATTTGTCCCGCGACTCTCGGTCGCAAATTATAACGGTCTTTGCCAGGCAATGTTTGTTCTCGGAAAAGGAAATCAGGTTCATCAGTGTTCAAACGATTCAAAGGAGGCGCAGCTTCTTGAAGAATATCGTCACTTTCTTTCTCAGTGTTCGTTCGAATCAAAGGGGCATCGCTGAATGGCAGAAAACAAGGCGCGGTCTCAGTCTCAGAATCTGGAAGTCCCTTCTGGACCCTCCGGTCGTACGGCAAGGGCAAAGGAGCCCTTTTGCAGTGTACGCCGTGGATCCAATTCTTTTTACCGTGCACTCGTACTGTGGAACGTGTAGATAACAAAACGAGGAAAGGTCCTGTCCAGCAGGGCTGCTCGTTCTTGCTCCGCTGGAAATTCTTCATAAACACCCAGGTACCAGGTTCAATGGCGTGTCCTGGATCTTCAGAAGCCTGTGGCAGAGTGTCATGAACCTGTTGATGTAAAACACGCAATTTAGCCGTCAATTCATACAAGTAATCGAGTAACACAGGATGTTCAATCTCACTAAACTTAGTCGGTCTTGGCACGCCCCAAATATTCGCCGGGTGGCCAAACACGATCTCATACGGACTCAAACCTATTCGCGAATGCATAGTCATTCTAGTGGACAAAAGAGGTAGGGGCAAAGCATCTGGCCATTGTAAACCAGAGCTCGCTTGGATTTTGGCCAATTTTAATTTCAAAGTGCCATTATAGCACTCGACTAAACCAGCTGATTGGGGGTGATTTGCAGCGTGGAACTTCTGCCTTATTCCTAATCCCTCACATACTCTCTTCATCACTTGACCCACAAATTCACTCCCATTGTCACTCCAGATCATTCTCGGTAATCCATACCTAGGGAAGAACTCTTTGATAAGGGCTTTCGCTGTGGACAAGTCAGTATTGTCCTTCAAAGGGTAAGCTTCCACCCATCTAGAAAAAGAGCAAACAACCACCAACACATACTTTAGGTTGTTGCACCTCTCCATGTGGATGAAATCTAGTTGCAAAGCCTCAAACGGATATGTTGGAGGAGCAAAATGACCAGCTGGAGTTGGAGTTCCCTTACCAGGATTGTACATCAAACACACCATACAGTTCTTAACCAGATTCTCTGTACATTTGGAAATTCCAGCATTCTGCCAAATTGGAGCCAACAACTTTCAAATCCCTTTCACGCTGATATGTGTCATTCCATGGGCCATTGTAACCACTGGAAGCACATACGAGTCAGGTAACAACCATCCTTGATGTTCTGACAAATCAATCCAACAACCATTCGAATACAGTCTACCCTTGCTCTCTCTCCATTCATTCAACTCTTTCTCTGTAGCTTCAGCTTGGATGGATTTCACACTCTCAATCGTATCCTCACACATGCTTCTATCTGGAACCCATCTCGCCGGACTTGCAACATACATTCGGCTCATCACATTTCTCGCAGTTTCTTTCGCGACCTCATCTGCAAACGCATTACCGCAACCAACATCATCCATAACTTTCTTATGCGCACTGCATTTCACAATCGCTACTTGCAATGGCAAAGTAAGTGATTCAAGGAGTTCATTCACCAACTGGCCATGCTGGATTTTCGTCCCATGCGAAGTCAGGAACCCACGCTCTCGCCACAAACGTCCAAAACTATGAGCAACACCAAACGCATACTGCCTGTCAGTGTACACATTCACATGTTTACCTTTTGCCAACACACATGCTCTCGTTAATGCAATCAACTCTGCTGCTTGCGCTGAATTATGTGGGATACGTACAGTTTCAACAATCGTATGCAAAGTCGTGACAGCATACCCGCAGTCGTATCACCATTCGGAAGCTTGAAGCACGAACTATCAACCCACAAAGTACAATCACACTCTGGAAGAGGAGTATCCCTAAGGTCTATCCTCCCTTTCGTTTCTTCCTCAGTTCTAAGGAAACAATCATGCTGTTCTGTGTCATTATCTATCTCAGCTGAAATCGGCAACAACGTGGCTGGATTCAACGTGTTGCATCTCTTAATATGCACATGACTCGCTAACGAGGTCAATTCGTAAACCCGACAACCGAGCACTAGTTAAGTGCTGTGTCCAGGTACGATTCAACAAGGTATCCACTGCATGTGGAACCATCACAATCAGTGTATTGTCCATAACCAAACCAGCAGACTGTCGAATCGAAACAGCCGCTGCTGCTGTAGCTCTCAAGCAACTCAGCAACGCTCTAGCTACCGGATCCAAGGTCGACGAAAAATAAGCACATCAACGCTGCTTATCGCCAAACTGTTGAGTCAAGACTGACAATGCACATCCCTCTCTCTCGTGAACATACAATGTGAAAGGCTTACTGTAGTCGGGAGTACCCAACACAGGAGCCGAACACAATGCATTGCGTAATTCTGAAAAACTCTTTTGACATTCGTCAGTCCAAGGAATAGGATTTGGAGTATTTTTAACAGTAAGAGCTATCAAAGGTTTCGCTAACAAAGAGAAATTAGGAATCCACTGTCTACAGTACGACGTAATACCCAAAAACGCACATACTTCTCTCTGTGACGCAGGGACACTCATTTTCGCAATAGCTTGAATTCTTTCTGGGGTCAGTTTCCTTCCCTCCTTTGATAAGAGGTGACCTAAGTAGGTAACCTCTTGTCGACAATATTGCAACTTAGAGAGAGAAACCTTATGATGGAAATCAGACAAATGACGTAACAACGACAAAGTAGCCTCTCTACAAATCTCTTCATTGTCAGCAGTAACTAACAAACCGTCAACATATTGAATAAGAGCAGCGCCATCAGGTAAAACCAAAAAATTAAGTTGTGTCTTCAAAGTTTGGCTATACAGCGACGGACTCTCACAATAGCCTTGAGGAGCGCGCTTAAAGCGGAAACTTCGTCCTCCTAAAGAGAATCCAAAGATGTCTCTACTCTCCACGGCAATCGGGATGCTGAAGAAAGCATTCTTCAAGTCAATCACCGAAAACCACTTGGCTGTAGCCGGGATCAAAGTCAGTAAAGCGGTGATATCAGGTACAACAGGGAATTGCGGAACAACGATCTTATTCACTTCGCGAAGATCGATCACGAACCTATATACAGGAGGCTGTGAAGAATCAGTTCTCTTCAGAACAGGCAAAACCGGACTATTGCACACATTACCTCTCGTTTCCTCAATCACACCTTTCTCAATCAGATCATAAATGATCGCCAAAAGTGCTCTTTCACCATCGCTTGAGATACGGTACTGTGGAATACGTGGTAATCTAGCATTCATTTTCAACATCACAACATATGGCGGAATCTCTAGAAGACCCACATCGTTCGGACCCGTGGCCCAAAGAGAATCAGGGAGAGAAGACAATTCAAGTGGAAGTCGATCTTTAGATATATACATCGGAGAGCTCACTCTCTTACCTAATGTAAGATGTACTCCTGACGGAGAACAATATAGCGTTGCATATAATCTCTTTAACAAGTCCAATCCCAACAAGTTCTCACCACAACCGGTCATCAGAATGAGGGGTGCTTCGAATTCCCAAGGTCCAACAGAAATAGACAATGGACTAGAAATCGGATTCGTAACCGGGGCACCAGAAAAACCTACTGAAACATTCTTTAAGGCGGACAAAGGTGCGTCAGGGAGTTTAGAGTGCATAATAGAACTCTTCGCAGCACCAGTATCCAACAGAAAAGGCTCTGACACACCTGATGCAATCACGCGCCTTTCTCCCTACTGATGAATCAGGCTCAAACAGTTGCTCAGAATGAGATATACTCCGAAATGACAAAAACGTTGCAACTGCTTTCTCAATCTCGAGCAAAGCCACAACGGTCCCTTTCGCAAACTAGGAATGTATTCGATACAACTCAGACGGAGCTTGTCCCACTTCGTCTACCCACTGTTCAAAAAGGAACGCACACATTATATCTAAGACATACCGTTGCTTTGGTGCTTCCCATTGATGGAAAACATCCATAATACCCTCAAGGTCATACTGCGCAGAATACGTAACCCATTTACGTGCCATGTGATCCAACACTGTTCGTTCATTAGCATCAGGCAACCGACTACGCGATTGTCTACGCTCCTCAACAGGAGACATACCAAATGATCCCAACAGAGGAGAAAGGATACTAGTTACTGCTGCAGTCTTTCTTTGTCTAGCAAAAGGAGAAGGTGACAGAATAAGGGAAGACGGAACAACATTAGGGGACGCAAAAGTCGGAACAGAAGGAGTAGACAAAACAGGCGTAGGAGTAGCAGACGAAGGAGGTAACAAAGTCGGTGGCCCTTGAGAAGGCTGCACCAAAGGAATAGGAGCCAACGGAAAAAGAGCTGGCGGTGGAGGAATTGTAGGTGGCAAAGCAACCGGAGGTTGCGCAACTACAACTGGCGGCAATGGTGCTGTAGCATTCTGTGCATAAGGGGGTGGCGAACTCAATAGATGCGACATTAAAGGGTCTTTGCAAGATCTTTCTTCTCTTCTTGCTCTTTAAGTGGCAAAGCTGGGTAGCACTTATCTACTGTTAATTTCCGCTGCCTAAGCATCTGTTCGCTCTCTTGCTCTTCCTCATTATCCCTAAACTGTATAGCAGCATGCACCATTGACAAACCTCTTTCACGTTTATTTTTCTTCGCTAACTTAATTTCTTTCTGTTTGGCTTCTTTGCGCCACATGCGGAAAGAGTCAAACATTGCCGGCCGGGCTTTCTTCTTGAACAGTTTATCTTCGAGATTGTCTAAAATCTAGGTATGGGCGAATTTTGCAAATCTCGCGTTCGCGAATTTTGCGGATTTGCGAACTCGCAATCCGCAAAATCCGCGAATTCCCGCAAATTTGCGGATTTCTTCTTTTTTTATGTTCGCACGGGTTTCTGCAAGTTCGCGAGGGTTTTGTACAATTTCGCAAATTGAGAAATTGTACAAAACGCGTGCAAACTTGCAGAAACCCGTGCGAACACAATGTGCCCAGTAGGGTATGTGCCTCGTCTTGTGTGAAAAAAAGGTCAGAGAAAGATCAGTTCAGCAGATGAAGAGAAAGAAGCTCCTGGTCACAGGAACAGCACGGGTATTGCGCTCGTGAAAGTCAAGGATGCAAAGCCTATCCAGCATCACAGCTGATTTTCCATGGTAGATTTGGGAAGAAGGCACACCTGTCCAGCCTCGACGACGCTCAAGATTGTTTTTGGGCTAATGAATGAGTCACTGAATTTGAGCATCAACTTGTTCGAGCTTCCATGTGTGTGCTACTATGCAATCGTCCCGAAGGGCGCAGGGGTCCCTTGAGTGAGCTGTGAGCTGTAACTATTTTACAATGGCGCCAGCAAGCTGCCAGCGCCGTTGTAAAATAGTTACAAAGTTAGCTTGCACAGGAAGCACTTAGATAAAATAAAGCAGCACCTGCTTCGTTTTATCTAGTGGTTCCTGTGCAAGCTAACTTTGTAACTATTTTACAACGGCGCTGGCAGCTTGCTGGCGCCATTGTAAAATAGTTGCATGAGTGGGGGTTCAACTTTTGAACCCGTTACACTCGCAGATTTTTTTTTGCGGATTTTGCGGGAAATCCGCAAAATTCGCGGATTGCGGATTTCCCAAAAATCCGCAAAATCCGCGAGCGTAACGGATTTCCCGCTCACACTTACTAAAATCTCCGTTTCAAAGCTACCATAACGGGGCCACTGTAGGACACCGTCTTTTCTCGTGTATTGTACCCAGATGTCATTATATTCGATGGGGCCCACACCATGTTTTACATAGAGCTCATAAGTCGGAGTTCCAATCAGAGGAACCGGACACAAATCCTCCAATCGGGAATCCCTAGAACAACCAAAACCAAATATCTTTCCAAGTCTGCTAAGACCAGGCATCTTCGCTCTCTAGTCTAGCTTCAAACTTCAAGGGAAATCTCAAAACGATAGCCTCGTGAAAACGCGAGTCCCTCAGCTTTGGGGCCTGCAGGTACCAAATCAAAGCGATTCTCAAAGGATACCCAAACAAAACTACATTTAAAGTCGACCCACCCCCCACACCACGAACAAGCAAACCTCGCCCTCCAGGCAACAACAAGGGCCTCACGTGCTCCTCATCTGACATAAAAAAGGTTTGCCCCTCCCCCAGCTGTACAGAGCCTCTGCGCGGCCTAGTAACGGCAGCGACCTCCTGTAAAATGGACACACGCTCTGGTGCAGCAAGGGAAGCGGAGCGCTTCCTAGACGCTTTCCGGCCTCCCCGTTTCACACCCGCATTCCGCGAGGCATCCCCCTCCGAAATAAGAACCACCGGGCGGGTTTCTAACACCGTCCGCCTCGCTGCCGGAGACACTAATGCAACCTCCACTGCCACCGCCTGATGCGGAGGGTCGCTCACCATGCCTATAACTCCACCGCTCTCCACAGCACGCGCGGGCGGCCTCAGAAGGGGCCGGTTTCCGGGACCGGCCCCGTTCACTTACCGCATTCGCCCTTCTCTTCCGCTGCAACGTACAGGCCGCCACAGCAGCCGCCACACCGGCGGAGGCCTGGTGCAGCGGACGCGCCGGCCCCCCGCCGACGACCAGATCCATTCTCCCTGCCTCTGCCAAAAGACGAAACACCTCAACGACACGTTGGTCCTCCATAACAGCCGTAAGGAATACCACACTGTCTAATCACGCTAAATGTAATAAAGAGTGCAAACACTCCAATTACCTCAACTACAAATTATTTTTAGGTAAGCTCCCAGCCACCAGGTCACCAAACCCCCCCCCCCCCCAACAGTCCTCCCAAATCGCGGGGGGGACCTCCCTGCGGTCAGCTGCCCCCCCCCCCCCCCCGCAAGCCCCCCAATAGGTCCGTCCACGTCCCTGTCACCGTGGGTTTTATGTAAGAGGATCTCTACCCCGCATTTGCGTGTGGGGACAGAGTCCGAAGTATTGCTCCCCGGATCGCTGCTGTTAATCACCTTTCTCACCCAGTCTCTGCGCGGTTTATCAGACACTGAAGAGTCTAGGTGTGCTACTTGAAGGAGGGCTATGTTCACCCATTTAGATTAAAGGTAGGAGTGGATTTTTTTTCAGTTTGATATAATGCGTCAATCCGTTGACATTCTACGTGACCGATCAGAGTGGGGGTTGGTTAGTTGTGCCAAAAAGATCATATAGGGTGGGCAATGATAAGGGGTTGCGGGGGGTGTGACAGATCCTTAGTGGGTCAGTGAGGTCCGCTAAAGGAGGGGCCGGGGCAAGTCTCAGCTGCTGTGTGGGGAGTTGGGAAGTCTGGGTGGCCAACCCGGGGGGAGGTCTCAGGCAGGAGGGGCTCATGCGTGGAGACAGAGGGGGGAGGGATGGCAAATGGAAACCAGAGAGCAGGAAAGAAACCAGAGGAGGGAGGTGGGGGTGTCTTGGGTCTAGCCAGTGTAATAGTGTTGGGGAGGGACGAGAGGGAGTGGAAGGAAAAGGAGGAGAAGGAGGAGAAGGAGGGAGAGAGAGGGGGTGGGTGGTAGGGGAGGGTGCTGGTAACAGGAGGGTCCTCTGCATGCAACAGAGGTGATATGGTTCAGAAAATTGACCAGAGCCAGTTGTACGTGTGATATATACCTGGGTTTAGGTCGCAAAGGGTGATACGCGGAGCAATAACGGAAGACAGTGGGGGGGAATAAGTAGGAGGAGAGGGGTATTGGTTATTGTGCATCGCCGTGGATCCTTAACTTTCTACCGCAGTTTTAAACTCACTGGTGTGCCAATCAGAGGTGAGGGCCCCATCGGGAGGATGGGGCAGTAGAAAATAATAAGAGAATATGATACCTGGGGCCGAACAAAGCAGGGGACAACAGCACTAGATGGGCTGAGGTGTTCACAGTGTTGGTGGAGGGGGAGGAGGTGAGAGGAGTAAGAAGGAGGGGGGAAGACAGCGACCGGAAGCAGCACAGCAGCACAATGAGCACACCCTGTGACTTGCGGGGGAGGTCAGGCAGAGACAGCTGGCAAGATAGGGTCTTAGGTGAGATCACCCAATGTATTGTATAGGGCAGGAAATAAAATAAAATATGCGGGCCACAACAGCAGTGAACATACCGTGCATATATAACTATTCAAACATGTTACATGTAGCATATTATAACATAGTGTAATATAGCATAATATAATTTAGTGGGAGGGTGATACTCAGCTGCCTGTCGCCTGGAGGGCTGCTGTCTTCTCAGCATAGAATCCCTGTTTTGTTTTGATTTTGGGTGGGGGGGTGGGCAAGGTGATCCCGACCAGAGCCCCTCGAGTTCAGTCTGCATTCGAGGTGGGTTTTAAAGGAGAACAGGATTTGTCTCTTTGATCTTGTAGAAAAGTTGCAACAATTTGGAGGGCTGAGGCCTTGTCCTTGTGGGTACAGGTCTCTCAAAGTCCCTGCCCCGGTGTCTTGAACTGCTGGTGCTCCGTCTTCTGCTGTGCGATGCTTGAGAAGAGAGGTCGGCTTGAACTTGCTCCGGTGTTGTGTTTTGGGTGTCCATTGACTGTGCTCTGTGCGGTCCAGGAATATGCGCAGATCGACTGGGTCGTAGATGTCCCTGGAGTCCCCATCTTTAGTGATACGGAAGAGGGCAGGCTCGAAGAGGCCGTATTTGATATTCCTTTGCCAGAGTCAGGGTCTCAGAGAGGAATGCCTTGTGTCGGGCATTAGTCTCTCTGGAGAAGTCTGCAGCCATGTGTATGTCGTGCCCTTCGTACGTAAACAAGCCCTGAGTGTGTGCTGCTGCCAGTAGCTGCCTTGCCTCCTTGTGCTGAAGAAAGCAAGCAATGACGGGGCTTGGGCATGTGTCAGGGTCCTTGTGGGAGGGGGGGATGATGCAGTGGGTGCATTGCAATTCCAGCGGTTAGGGAATGAGATGCCGACCAGCTTCGGTAGGGTGACGCTGAGAAATGCTCTGACATTCAAGCCTTCAATCGTCCCCGAGAATCCAAAAAACGAACGTTATCTCTCCTGCTGTGGACTTCCAAATCGACTAGATTGCTGTGGAGGAATAGAAGTTGTTGATATCTGCTTTGTATGAACTTGAGGCGGCCCTCCACCATTTTCAGTCTTTGGTCCAGTTTCTCCACTCATGTATGGAACCCCGCAATGTCTGCTCTGATCGACTTTGCTTCCGCTGCCAGAGAGGAGATATTAGGGTCTATCCCTTCCAGAAGTCTGCTGACTGCGGAGATTTCTAGTAAGATGCGGTCCATGGTCTCTCCCTGTGCGGAGGCTGAAGCAGTCGGGTGGTGAGGGGGGTTGTTTCTGTAAGAGGGGTGGTACCCTTCATGGACATATTGTGTTGCTGCTTGTGCTATTTTTTTTAAAACATATTTTATTTAGTTTTATGGTTCTGAGCAGTACATTCATGCCTCGTTCTTTGTTACATAATGTATAAAATATGGTACATTTTGAATCCGCATTTATCATATATACAAAATCACATATTTCTGCTACCCATCACTAATTGTACATTCTTCTATATAATGTGTTGATGTTACTATAATACAAGGCAGTATATGTAGCAGAAACTCTAACCGTACCCCAACTACCCCCCTCCCCTAAGGTTTCGATCTGTAACCGCCAATTACATATGTACACGAACATGTAGTTGCCAGTCTTGCCGACATTTGTACATTGTCCTCCCTTACAAAAGTGTAGGAAGCCCCCACTAAGGCCTATAGTATTCGTATGGCATGGGTCACAATACCACAAATCATCCACTTACTCGACTATAAACTCCAAGTTATGAGATCGTAACCCCTCTAACATGACTTCCCACTCTAGGGAGATCGGGGTTTTACGTAGTCCTCTGGATTCTTCTTGGCGGAGCGCCATGCCCTCTGCTCCACCCCAGCACAGTAATTCTGTGTGCCAGGTTCGCACTTCAGGAGACTTACGTGATTTCCATCGCATGGTGATATTTCAGATGGCCAAAGTGAGTGCAAGGTTTATGAATCTGTATTGTACCTTGTGAGCAGAGATAAGAGTATGTAGACCCAAAATGCACTCCTCGAGTGTGTCAGTAATAACAAGGTGTGTGGCTGCCTCCACTATGTTTCTAACTGCATCCCAATATCCCCGTATCTTCGGGCATTCCCATATCATATGTATGAAACCCGCTCCCTCTAAAAAGCATCTCGGACAGGAGTGCTGCGTTTGGGGGAACATCTTGTCTAGTCTGTTCGGGGTTAAATATGCACGGTGTAACACCATTGTTTGGATGAATTTGAATTTAGCATTCTGTGGGACTTTCCTGGGGTGCTCCACTACCATAACCCATTCTTTACCCGACAGGTCTTTCCCCATATCGAACTGCCAGAGGGTCTTCAGTGCCTGTAGGGGTGTTCTCGTATGTGTGCTAATAACAGCGTGCAGCCATTTAATCAGATGACGTCCACCGCCCATATAATATACCATCTTAATTAGATCATTCTCGGGGGGGATGTAGCAGTCCTCTGTGGGGCCCAGCGGGTCTTAATAAATCTAACCAATGCTGCATGCAGTAAGTACAAGTGTGCCGGGGCGCCAGTCTCGTTTATAAACGTATCATGGTTCATTAGTGTCTCCTCCCCAAACAAATCCGCCACCGTGGTAATACCCACATCCAACCAGGGCGTCAGTTTGGGTTTCGGAAGTCTACCACTGGCGAGCGTAATTCCTAATAATGGTATGTTCCCTGCGTACCTCTGTGCTGTGTTTGTGTATTGCAGCGCCGCTCTCCAGCACTGCAGTGCCATCTGTAACAAGGGGGGGAAGGTTTGTCGGGACTCTGCTACCCGGTAATAGTAACGCGTGTAGTGCCCCACTGTCTAGGTCTGTGTCTGTATAGTCAATTTCCTGCAAGTTCCGACCCGCATTCCAATATGACAACCACTGCAGCTGACATGCGTAATAATAGGCACGAAAGTCTGGTACACCTAATCCACCCGCTCGAGTACCCTCTTCTGGTTTCTTGAGGGTAATGCGTCTTCTGCCCCTGCCCCAGATTAAATCCGTAACCATAGTGTTGAGCAAGTGAAAAGTATTCTGTGGCACAAGCAGAGGAAAATTTGTAAAATAATATAATAATCGTGGAAAAACCACCATTTTTGCAATGGCTGCTTTGCCTGCTGCCTGGAGGTCTTGTTTCCATGCTTGTTAGTGGAATTCTTCTCCAGTCTCTAGTAAATGTGCAGTATCAGCGCAAAAGTACAGCGAGAAATGGTAGGGCCAGACCTGTAGAGAAGCAGTGATGGACCAACAATGAATGCATGTTGCAGGCTATCTGTGCGTGTACGGCGATAGGTATGCAGCGTCACGATTCACTCAGGCCATCGGCTCCTTGGATGGGCAATTAGTGTTGCTTTCTGTAATTGGTACTGGAAATTCTCTGCTTCCGGCCTTAGTCTGTAGTTATAGGGGGTGGTACGGGCGTTCACGGGGTAGCTGGTGGGTGACTCCCCTCTCCTACTGAGTGCAGGTCAGGATGGGATACAGTGTGGTTGGGGTTTCTATGTTGGTCTCCAACTCTCTGGAGTGTCTTCTTAGCGCTGATCCTCACACTCTGCCGGGTGACAGTCCACAAAGAACAACAGAGGGGTGGAGCCCAGCCCAGAGGAGTCTTAGATACTCTCTCTATGCCGGTCTTGTGCTGGGGCTGCACGTAGCAGCCTGGTCCACTGTGCTGATCGGTTTGGAGCCCACCAGGCTCCACTAGGTCCATACAATGCCTGCTTGATGTGCGGGGAGACGCCACCGCTCTGTGCCAGGTCCAAGCAGGAGGGGGGGCACTTCCCTGGGTGGGAAGTAGGGACGTTGCTGCCCCCCCCATGGGTAGGGCACCCACGGTGCGCTGCGTCAATGAGCAGAATCCACCTTCGATGTGATGCAGAATACACTAATGTCGGGAAAAACATCATTCGCTGAGGCGTGGGGTCGGATGTCCGGTTGGGCCCCAGAGATCTTCCACTCCGTACATTTTGGTCCCTTGTTCAGCCCCTCAGCCCCGCTCTCCTCTCTTTGTTCTCGGTACGTCCTCACCTGTTTATAGCCTAGTCCACTTATCTCAGCTCAGGGGCTCCCCAGCCTCAAGGAGTCCGAGTGGATGTCCGGGAGGCCATTTTAAGGTGTCCGGTGGAAACGGTGTGCGCTCTATGCCTCCAGCCCTAGCGCATACGTTCGCTTTTTGGGATTCGGACCTGCTGATGGCCGTTTGATGTTACCCAAAGCTTGTTATTTGGCCACGTTGGGACTTCAGAAGGCACCTTCTTGGGGGCGTGTACAGGCTCCCTCCGTTGTGGTTGGAAGCATGGTGGTGTGCCCGTTATCTGCTATGTTCCGGGCGCCACGGTCCTGGGGCGCTGGGAGCTCAGTAGCGGTAACTAGTGCGCGGGGTAGCCGACTACGCATTGGACAAGGCTTCGTACATGCCTCTAGGCCCAGCACGCACACCCAATTTCTAGGGTGCTCCTCTGCCGGTATGGTGCCTCAGCAGTGCCAAATATAGAGTCCTTGGCAGCAAGGCACAGGTTATCCTGGGATATGTTGCTGATGCACCCCTTGACATACCTTTTGTCGGCGGACCGCGACCTGTTTGATGCGGCCCGAGACCTGCTACCAGTCCGTAGCGGGGTCCTGAGAGGCACCTTCTCAGGGAAGAGTGCCCGTTGTGATCGGGTATGCGACAGTGTTCCTGCTGCCTGCTGGGTTTGGTACGTCGTGGTGCTGGGGCCTTAGGAGTTCTGTGGTGGTAATTGGTGGGCAGGGTCTTCCGTCTACTTGTTAACCGAGGCTTCCTGCATGCCTCGAGGCCCAACGCGTATACCCGTTTCCCCAGGCGTTCTCCTGCCTACGTTGTCCTTCTGGGCCAGGTTGCAGGTTGTCGGCGGCAGGAGCTCCAGGCACCCCGAAGGACACTAGTGGTATGTCCCCAGATGTTTCCGAAATGCCTCAGCCTCCCTCCAGAGCCCGCCCTGGAGTGGAGTTCACAGCCCATCAACGATCGGGACCAGACCACGCCCGCCAATCCATTTGTTTGTGATCTTGCTATGGAATCCCGCCACTGATGAAAAAAATTACATTAGGGAATACCATAGGTAATTTTAATCACTTTACTTCTTTTTAGCCCAATCTACCATTGCCATCCCTAGGTACATTAAGAGAAATAGGGGTAATGCAAGAGGCCATACAGGCTCTTTTGTTATTTTGGATTAAAAGATCTCTGTAAGGGATCAATGGACGCCAGTCAGCTATTGCACCCCTGCCCCCACCCGACGTGGAGCTGGTCCCAATGGTGAAAAATACTACCTCTGTGGGTGAAGGATCCTGTATCTTATCAAGGGATGCCAGGCAAATATGGGCTCATTCCGTTCTGCAGCTTTAAAACTACTGGCTGACCTCTTACAAGTGTAGAAATAGATATATACATGGACTGCATACTTATTTGGTAATAAAAAAGTTTCAAGACCTGAGAGTAAGAGAGAAAACCCTCTTACTCATCCACACTGAGAACTGTCTCAAAGAACACAGCACAAGAAACATTTACCACATGAATTTCTGAATGAAAACATTAATTGCAAGGAAGTGATGATTTTGTCGCTACCTCACTGCACAGCAGACAAAGCCCTACCGGCCATAATCCTCCTTGTGCATCTTTCAATTACCTCAGTCAGTCATGTTGACAGGTATTTTCTTTGTAGTGGGGGCACCAGTTAGCTCTTGAAAAGTCAGGTTATGACAAGTCCACTTCAGTCACAACCTTGGCAGAACTTTGAAAACAACTAGGGCGTACTTATGTGGGTAACACAGATTTCTTTAATTTATTGAGAAAGTACTAAACCCAAGGTGAACTTCCTCCATCACATGGAAAATAATTGTGGAAAATTTTGACAGGGGTTTCTTATTCAATGTTTTCTTTTTCTCCACAAATCAGCAGATCATCTGTTACTGACCATCATTAAGTCTGGCTCGTTGGATATTCTTTCTGAATATTTCATTATTAATCATTTTCAGAGCTATTTTCTATCTACTATACTGATTAATTCTGATGAATTATGTGGTATATACTCACTATGTCAGTTTTCTATGATCTACCTCAATTGTTACTCTTTTTTCAAAATGTGGGTTTCAGTTTATTAGTGGTAGTATCAGTGGCTACATTTTGGAAGCTTTTAAAACTTAGTTGCCTATATCTCACACTTTCTGAATTCACTTGAATACTGCCTTGCCACCTACACCTCCTGTGAGTTTGCCTTTATATTAAGTTATGAAATACTGCAATGGTTAGAGTGCACCATTATACCCAAAGGATCCTTTGGCACTGGCCAGTAACAGGCTGGTAACCTGAATGTATAGCGAACACGGATGATGTGAAGATTATGTTCATGATTTATAGAAAAGGCAATGGATATTTTTTTTAATTCCCTTGGAGAAAATGATATACATGGTGGGAACTAAAAAGAGAAAGTCTTGCTACCTTAACTATGTTTCCAAACGAGGGATATAACCAGGACATATTTCTTGATTAACCAAAGAGACCAACTGGGAAGATAACTAAGCGCTGCCCTGATGGAAAAGGACGACTTTTGTCCAACAAGGACAAATGTACTATGCACATACCCTTGAAAATAGCCTGGGTACAAACATTATACATTCAGAACATACTAGTGGACTGGCCATAAAATCGTATGTGCATGATACTAACAAGGACCCTTGGTCACAATGGAGGACTTTTGTTCAAAGAAAAGGAATGCAATTCACTTGATCATGAACATACAATTAAAAGATGATTCTATGCTATATGGGACACCATTTTCCGGTTTTGTGCATTCAGTAAAAACCCAATGCATACTGGAATTCATATTCCCACCTCGCCATAGTTAAAATAATTTGACTACAATTGTATATTACTTTTTTTGCAAAATAAAAAAACTGGACAGCATTATGACAGCCTAAATTATCGAGTGACCTTACACGAACACATAACTAGTGAATAGATCAAGAACAGCAGTATGAAAGGAGAAAACCTATGCACCACAAATCAACAGTGCCCAGAGATTCTGGATAGTCTGATCGAGGATAAGGCACTTCTTAGGAAGGCTAGTCTCTCCTGCCTCTAGTCCAGATAATACTTTTGGCCCCTCATGCCCACCAGTCACTCAGCCCTTTGCCCAACTCCCTAATACAGAAAGAGGTCTGCCAGAGATCGCACTACCTAATGGCCACAGACACAGCTGTGATAGACTCAAAACCTGGCTCTTTATTTATAACCATATAATGTAGGTTTTTCAGTTTACTATTAGTCACAGTGTTTAGTGTCCAGAAGTCACGTTGGTCTTTTTTAATACACTTTATTAATTTGGACATAATATCAAATGAGGAACACAAGCATGTTTTCTTAGTGTTCATATGCCATTAGTAATTCATTGTCTGTTTTATCCATTATCCCTCCTGCATTTGGTGAAGTGCCCTTTTAGGTCGAGTCTGGCATTGCATGCGCTGCACTGCGAGGCATGCTATAATAGGTAGGGAGTTGAAGCTCTGCCCACTCCACCCACATTTTTCATTGGCTTTTGTCATTTTCCAATGTAAACTGTGGCTGTTCATTGGTCAAAAGGCGCAGTAGTCCCTCCTTAGTATCGCCTTTTCTCATTTTGTAACCTCCCATGGCGACACCCTCTGTTACGTGTGTTGTTGCTTGGTAGGCTTTAATTACAGTCTCCGAGCACTATTTTCTCAAATAGATTCGTTCTGCCCCACAAACTCTCCTAACACTTTTTTTTCTTTTATAGCACGCATGTGCAATGCAATAGGTATCGCATCTACAATGTAATGTAAAGGTGTTTTTATATAGCGCAGCTATCACTCCAAGGAGCATCTTGGCGCTGAGAAAATACCAGACTGATGAAAAAGCTAGTCAACTGCTCATGTCAGTGGGGGCCAGACAATCAGATTAAGGCTTTACACCGTATGTCAGGAAGGCTGTAGATCCAAGTCTTTAGTAATTTTCTAAAGACTGATTCGGAAGTGGTTTGACGATGAGGACGGGGGAGTTTGATTCCAAGCCTTAGAACCTATAACTTCCAGAGATTTCCCTCCCTTTGTGATCAGTCTAAAGGTGGGAATGGTCAGCAGGTTTGTGTTGGAGGATCTCAGGTTGCGAGATGGACAGTATCACATGAAGCTCTTTTGGCGATATTTGGGCCCTTGTGAGTGAAAGGCCCTAAATGTGATAACTAGGACCTTAAACAATACACGCTTATAAATAGGTAGCCGGTGGAGAGTGTCCAACGCCGCAGAGACTGATGATTTCCTGGGCCATCTCAGCACCAGTCGGGCGGCTGCATGCTGGACCATCTGCAGCTTATGCATAACTGTTTTGTTCGTTCCTGCATATAAACCATTGCAGTAGTCCAGCCGAGATGTTATAAGAGCAACCGCCACCATTTGTCTGGCTAAGAGCGGTAATAGGTCAAAGAATTTCCTCAGACCTTAAATGATGTCAAAACAGGTACCAGCCATGGTCAAGGCCTGTTGCTTGAACGACAGAGTAGCATCAAACTTGATTTCTAAAGTCCTACCTGCATTGATTGTGTTAGGGGGCGCAATGGCATCTTCAGGCCACGACTGCTTTAGATTGAACTGGTTTTGTTGCCCGAAAAGCAAAATTTCTGTTTTTTATGAGTTACACCTCAGGTGGTTGTTAGTCATCCATTCCAAGGTGGCTGAGAGGCAGCTTTTTAGATTTTCTTCTGCCTCTGTTGTGTCATTGTCCAGCACCAGGATGAGCTGCGTATCATCCGCATAAGAAATGGTGTTGATCTTAAAGGATGATATTAGTTCAATCAGGGGGGCCATATATACGTTAAAGAGCATCGGGCTCAGGCTGGATCCCTGAGGGACCCCTGGCGTAAGCTGTTTTTCCTCTAAGCTGAACGACCCTAACGTGATCACTTGCCGCCTGTTCTTCAGAAAGTTCTTAATCCAGTCCAATTCGTTTCCTGCTATGCCAGATGTAGCTAGACGGTCTATGAGGATGGCATGTGAGACCGTATCAAAGGCCGCGGACAGGTCTAATAGTACCAGAACAGCCTTCTTACCTCAGTCCATAGCAGCATGTAAGGTTTCAGCGGTAAAAAGGAGAGCGGACTCTGTGGAGTGTTGGGCTCTAAAACCCGATTGAATGGGGTGCCAAACATTGTTTTCCTCCAGAAAGGTCTGAGTTGCCTATTCACAAATTTCTCGGTTAGCTTGCACAGGACAGGTAGAAGTGAGATGGGCCATAAGTTTGAGAGGGTTGTGGGATCCGCCAGTTGCTTCTTCTGGAGAGGATTTACCGCTGCAAGTTTCCATTCTGTAGGAATCAGTGCCAGATCAAGTGAGGAGTTTATTATATTATTAATAGTGGGATTGACAATGTCCACAAGGGCCTGAAGTACCATGGGGGGGCAGGGGTCAAAGGGGGAGCCGGACTTAATGGACAATATGGCCTTGCGAGTTTCCTCCAGGTTGATGGGCAGAAAAGTATTCATGCTGGCAGTGTTGGTGCCTAGTGGGATTCCCTCATCTAGGTTCAATGGAATCGGGTGAGGAAAGTCTTTAATCAGGGTCCAATAGCTTAAACAAGAGTTTAAGCTATTGGCATTGTAAATGACAATGCCTTTTATTTATCTGTTTTATAAACAACACAAGTAAAATGCATTGTCATTTACAATGTCAATAGCTCAAGCTCTCATAAATGCGAGACCTGTTGCATTGCAAATGCTTGTTTATATACCATGCTTGCTCCCTGTGGGCAAGGTAGAGGTTAAAATATGGATTGATTTCTAGACCCTTTGGGTTGTACGAGCATCACTGAAAACAACTAGGTATATACATAACACGTGGCAGTGGTTCAAATGATGCAATAATTGTGTAATGCAACATAACAAGACTGCTGAACTTAGCCAGACAAAATAACTGTATACAATATATGCATGGACAGATAGTGACCCAATATTGTTTTAGGTTTATCACCGGCGGAGATAGGATTACCAAAGTAACAAATTTGTTATACAAATGTAAGAGTCTAAATACTAAACTGCTCTTTGTTACCAAACATAAAAATTAAAACAGCATGAAAACTGAAAGAAGACATTTATTGAATAAAAGTCAATATTGTTCCTATTAATATCTACAAGCCAACACTAAACTGACTTTATTCAAGAATGGACACAATGTACAAAAAATGTATTTTTTTGTTATAAAAATATGTTTTTTTTTGTTCTGGCTACCGCTTTGATGAATACAAGATAAACCAGCTTTCCATGGTGTAACTTGAGTGACAACCTAAGTCAAAATCAAATCCAAAATATTTTTGCAAAGAAAATCATAACAGATAATGTTGGGTAGGAATATGAAATGTATCACAATTATAGGGTAGTGCTCAGGAGAATTGCTAGCTAATACTGTAAGAGCTATAAATTAGTACCAGGATTCTTTAATTCCAAGTAGCATAGATATGCAAGGCTATTATTGCCTGACAAATTTTCCCTTTCCTTTTTTATATTACGTTCTTGAAATATACTTAAAAGGTAACATAATTGTGTTGAATTTAACACTGACAGTCTCGAACTCGATTACGGTTGGTGAGAAATATTTACTTTTCTCTGTCAGTCATAAACCATGAATTTCAGCTCAATTAGGAAATTCCTATATTTTACAATGGCAGAGGACAGCAGAGAGCGAGAAATCATACACATCTAGGCTGATAGATGGCATCCATATTCATTGAAAAGACTGGTATCAGTATCATTTGAGCCCCATTTGTAGTAAGCAGAACGCTTTCTAAACAGAATGAGAAACTGTTGAAAATGGCTCTCAATTACAGATGACTTTTGCCAGCTTAATACTGACAAATCAAATTTTTGAACACCCCTAACGTTTAATGGATATTTGAATACAGTGCAAGATTAAAACACAATGTCTACAACCAGTGAAAGGAAAACATGCTTCAGAACCTGAGCAAAATGCTTTTTACCATCTAGGCAAAAAGTCACCCTGTATACTGGCTTCCCTTCCTCCCCCCGATGGCGTCAGTCGCCAGTTTCACAAAGTTGCCGTTTTGTTAGCAACTTGGCCGCTTAACATTTAGTACACAAAAACATGGCAACTGTTCAAGAGGCCTATAGACTTTAGTTAATAATGCAGGCAGTTCGACATGCTGCTACTGGAGAGGTTAACCTAAAACTAGGCAAAATAAATCAAACCTAAGCAGCAAACAAGATGGTGTTTCTTTTAAACGGACAGAAGCACAAACACGACACTTTTTGCACGTTACTGCACTGGTTTACAATCTTGAGGTCAGAGCTTTCAAAATAAATATACTTAACATTTACAACAGAATGCCTTACTGATGCAAGCTTTTCATTATTACTCGTCTTTATTATTGTGTCAAGACCAGTTGGAATATTAAACTAAAAGGATAATCTCTATTGCAGCTAAATTACAAGTCTTATTTTTGCTGTTTTTGTTGGGTTTTTTCAGTTGACATGGGTGCAGCAGCCAAACCTTTCATCATCACAAGCATCACCAGGCTGGCAGCCGCTAGCGCTTTATTTATTTTTTCCTTGGCACCGAGAAGGCAGCTGCCACACAAAGGCAATGCATGCGAGCCATCGACTCTGCTGACAATCCAAGAACAAAAGTACCATTGTGCTTGCAGGAACCCAGCCCTTCGAAAATGTTATGAAGAAAGAAAAAAAGATCAATTGGGAGCTTGCTCATCCCGAAGTCACGAGGGTAAATGGATGTGTGGAAATTCGAAAAAAGCAGAATAAATGTTGTGCTATTGCAAAAAAGATCACATTAGTCCGACCTTTTCCACATAGACAATAATTAAAAAAAATCTATTTCCTTAGTTCGTAGTTCTGGCGGAGGCCATACATGCGTGCACCACTGGAAGGCACAGCCGGACAGCGGCGTCCTCGCGACAGAGTAGCACATGCTGGACTGCGGCAATCACAAGGACAACGAGCCATTGGCATCTCTCTTTCTCTCTCGTTCATCATGAAGAACACAAAGCAGTCAGTGAGGCAAAAACGGAGGGACACAGGAGATGATACAATACAATTCACAAGAACCTGTAGGAAGAGGAAAAAGACAATTAAAGAAGGCAAGCATCGCATCCTTGTGTTTTTAGTGGATATACATCGGCTTACTGACAAGACTTCTTTCCCATTTTGTTTTCATATTGATACTCTAATGAAACACTGGTTCAAAACTGTGTAAACTGGACTTTTTGCAATGATTGCACAATCATGCCAGATTGATCTACAGTCCTCTTAGCAGTCTCATCATGGATACCCCCTATAACATCACCCATCTGATTTCCTTCTGGATTTCTGCTGCCCTCTCACTGGTGGATGGAATCTGGGGATTCACCTTTGTGCACATATTCACCTTCATAGTCACCACCCTCCTCCCCCTCCTCAACATCAGTAAGATGCATCCTCAGATTCCGTCCAAGTCGAGTAGTTTATCAGCCACCTCGTTGGTTGTAACATTGCTACCAGTGTTCGCTTTGACTCTCCCGTTTATCCAGTCATAACCTTCAACATCTCTTGATGGATCAGAACAAACAAATTCCTTCTTTAAATCCATGCATAGCTCCACAGGTCCCATCACCCCAAAACTAACTGTCTAGCCCCTGCCAACCGACCCGATGGTACATGATTCGGGCCCTTTCCTGTCCTAACAATCGTTTTCTGGGATGTTCTTCCACTGGAACAACTGTCACTAACTGTCAGAATCCACTCCGATTAACAAGAAGAGCTCATTGCCACACTTGAGACTGCACGGCTTGTAAAAAAAAATTCTCTGTAAGATATTTAATTCAGAATTTGGACCTACTCCCAGAAGTTCCCTTCTTAACCCCTTCACCCCATACTTTGAGCCAGTTTGCTTTGTGATTTTATCCAAGGCTGCTGCAACAAGGAACGGATGGCGATCTGTTGCTTTCTGCCCCGTATAAGTATTCACAGGCCCTTATACTCACCTCATCACACCTAGGATCATGAAGGATGTCCAAGAAAATCCTCTCCTTTAGGAGGGGTTATTTATCTAGAAGATGCACTTTGCTGCTCCAATTTTTTACACCCATGCAAGCCAGTTTAGGATGCACTGTTTTTTTCCATTGCATCACTAACAACTATCTGCAGTTGTAGAGACATCAGCATAGGTTGTGGATGCACTAACTCATATCAGCACATTCAATTAGACCCCACAGCACTTCTCTCTTCATCTTTTCCTCTTCTTTCAGAGTTCACCTCCTTTCACCTGTGCAACTGACACTTCAGTTTCCACTGAAGTAATCTTGTGACATCATGAGGTTTCACTTCAAGTAAATCACTTCTAATCTGAGAAGCTTACCTTTTATGGGAAACGGACTTTGCATAACATTCTAAACGATAATACCCAAAAGTCTGTTCTAACAAGGGAGTGTCACCATTTTGCAACACAAACATCGGAAAGCAGAAATTTTACAGACCCCAACACAGATCGGGGCCATGTAACTTGTCACAAATGCATGCCTGCAATAAGTGCCAATAGTAGGATTGTGATTTGGCCCTTCATTTTTCAATCTTCCTTTAAACTGTTAGTATTTAATGGAAGTGAAGCATTAGGTCATCAGAATGTTACTTCATATATTTTTTATTGCTTCCGTGAAGAGATTAGTCCATTCAGAAATTGCATTGTATTGAGTTTAAATGAAGACTGAAAAATAACTTGCAACGGTATTCATTATTACACAATACGATAATTTTCATATTAGTGACACTGAAACGTATATCTTGACCCACGATTCAATTGTTTTGCCTGCAAGTTATGAGCATAGACAATCATCAGACTCATTAATCTCCTCAGCTATCTTGCCACAGACCTAACTAGAGAGGTAATACCATATTACAGGTATATGAAACTATTATGAAATGACACATTACTTACAGAGTATGCTCACTAGGTTATCCTGCCTTGGTATCCACAAGTTGCATCTGGACGTTTCCCGACATGCCACCTCCGTAGCCTCCCTTGGACTGCATTTGGTTCTGAATAGAATTCACCTGTGGGAAAGAAAGAGGAAGGGTAAGAAATTAAAATAAAAACGCAGATCAGGCGAAAGTCACAAGGAAGGAAATGGAGCAGATTGGTCCAGATTGAACAGAACATTCGATTGTGCTGTCAGCCTAGATTTGTGCTGCTCCCCTCAGAATTCAACCCTCGGCTCAATGGCAGCGAGACTGCACACTACAGCATGTTTTGTGTTGTAGACTGACAGCCGAATTATTAGGCTGCAAACCGCAGGGCCGGGAAGGGCCTTTCAGAACCATGATGCAACCCCATCATTCCTTCATGTACTTTCTATTTAGACGCATCAATTACATTTGCTGTTGGATCGTGTAGAACAGGAATGCAGCCAGAAATTTAAACTGTGTTTTTAAAAGTCACACAGAATAGCCGTTTGCTTAGTGAAACAATGCACAGCTCTCCACTAAATCAGCAAACAAAGACCGCAATTGTTGAAGCGGGACAACAGCTCTTATGAAACCGTGCTTCTAGTATTGGGAAACAATGGGTTGACAGAGAAAGGAACAAAAGTTGGCAGAGCTTTAGCAATAGGTTCCAAGCCTCATAAAGGGTGAATAAACTAGAGACTGCGTGACGTGTAGAACACTCATTCTAGTTAACAAGCACCAGCCACGCCAAACGTTCTAGATCACAAACAGCGCCCTCTTCAGTTACTGATACGTCTAGGCACTCAGTCAGTACATCATCAATCATGCACTCTGTCACGCATCCACCCACTGACTCATTCTTACATTCATCCACAATAAAACGAACACAAAGTCAGCAAGACCATGTAAGATAAATTAAAAGAATACAAGTTGAAAAACGTGTCAGGCATCTACTTGCAATTAACAATAAGTAAAACATTAAGTATAGCAGCAAGGGGCTGTTTTGGAATCGTATTATGCATCGTGATTAATCGCTTTATCAATCTAAGATGGACGACATATTGCTTTTGACGACGGCAGTCATCTTGGAACAATAAAACAATTATATACTATGGACAGTAAGCTTCCAGGTAGCCAGTCAGTTTAGAAGCAATGGTCATGATGCACTGCAGATGAAATGAGCGCCAAACGAGCGGGCAGTTAGCACTGGCAAGGAAGCAGCCAAGCGCTCAAAATAAATAAATAAATAAATAAATAAAATAAAAAAAGAGAAAGAAAGGAAAAAAAGAGGCTGTGTGCAAAGAGAAAGTGCAACACTAAAGCGACTGATGCACAGGACCTGGCACGGACATGTACTCAGCACAAGGCAGATGTGTACATGTGATAAGGCAAAATGCCATCACTCCGAGGGCAATAGAGCCAATGGCTGAAGTAGGCTGTAATATATGGAACCAAAATATAAATCACACTCAAACAGTTGAATGGCTGAAGAGTATGGCCCCATGGTCCCCCTATGTATGGATGTTCATGCATTCATTTTTATAGATTTGTTTGAAATGACCATGCTGGCAGACAAATAACTTGTTAGGTGGGATCTAAAAAGTACTTTAATACACAGATTTTTAAACATAATGCATACAATTACAAAGATGTATACAATTACAGTTTGTAAACAAATAAACTACCCCTCCCAGGCCTAACAAGCATTCTCTAATGCAAGTTTTCTATTCCCCGGGCCTGTCAGAGGTGTGTAACAAACACAAAACCTCTCGACTACTACATGAATCTGTGAGATTCTATGTAACAAAATTCCATATTTTAACAGTGTAAAAAAATATTCACCCTCAAAAGTTCATTGTCTTTAACACATGTTTTTCATTTGAAATAAGTCGGTCCTATTGCACTTGTAATACTGTTTTGTAATAAACAAAAACGGACACAAGTGATAGGACCTAACCTTTTTCTCTAACGTTTTGTAGCCCCTATCACTGGGTTTCCACCACGACCACTTACTGTATTGAGTATATAGTTTGCCGCAGGGCAACCAGCAGTCATATATCCATACCGATATACAAACTCCTCCTAAGTGTATCCAAAATGGATTCTCATACTGCACAATCTTCTTCCATGAGGGTCTGTCACGAAAGAAATGAATACAAAATCTTTTGCGTGCTTGCTCACTAAGATTCCATGTGACAAAATACCCGTCTGCAAGCTGTAAAACACGTAATATCAATCCACCCTTGAAGGCCTGCTGGCTTTAACGCATGCCTTTCACAAAAGATAAGTCGGTCCTACTGTGCTTCTTATAAACTTTCATAATAAACAGATCAGACGTATGGCATCAGATATAACTTTCCCCAATGAATTAATGACAGCCATAGATTTTGTCATTGGCTTGTCAAAGCAGCCATCAGGCCTATTGCACTGCACATAAGTTTTCCCATAAAGCAATGGCCATTAAATTACAAATATGCACAAATTTACAGCTGGCAAAAAACAATATACAAATCCTCCTAGAAGGGCCTAACGAAGATTATCACAGTGCAAATATACTACCTTCAGGGTTTGTCCGAGAGGGTTACCAACACCACAGCCCTTGCCTACTACTGCATTCTGTGAGATTCTGTGTAACACAATACCTGTTAGACTGGTCATCTGTAGGGTGTTCTGCCCCCAAACATTTTGCCTGCTTGCCTACTCTTTTTGCTGTAACCTATTGTTGGCCTTAGGACTCTGAGCACTTTACCACTGCTGACCAGTGCTAAAGTGCATGTACTTCTCCCCAATTGGCATATTTAGTTTACTTATAAGTCCCTTGTAAAGTGTTATATCATATACCCAGGGCCTGTAACCTAAATGTTACTAGTGGGCCTTGAGCACGGATTGTGCCACCCACGTAAGTAGTCTTTCAAACCCGTCTCAAGCCTGCCACTGCAGAGCCTGTGTGTGCCGTTTACTGGCACTTCGACTTAGTAATTAAAACAACTTTCCAAGTTTAAACTCCACTTTTATTGCGCATAAGTAAGGTAGGCCCTAGGTGGCCCTAAGGGCAAGGCTCAATGTATGTAAGAAATGTACATTTTAATTTGTACATGTCCTGGTAATGACAAACAGCTAATTTCGTTTTTCACCACTGTGAGAGCTACATCTCTCATAGGCTAGCATTGGGAATTCCTTAATATACTTTAAAGCTGTAATTCCTGAATAGAAAGGAGTTTTATGTTTTTATATCTTTGGAATGGTAACAATAAATCCTCTTTAACAGTAAAGTTGGATTTACTATAACTATTTTTAGAAATACCCCTTTTAGAAAGTGTGGAGTACTCTGATTTGCAGCCTTTCTCCAATACACGTCTGGAGTTGTTGGCAGCTACACTTTGTGCATTTCCTCTAGAAAGTCACACACACAGGAAGAGTGGGTGTAACAGTGAACTCATCTGCATTGTTCTGCATTCTGATAGTTCTTGCTGGGCAGGAATACCCGAATAGGCAGTGTTCTGTTTCCCACATAAAGGGCTCATTACCCCCTATTGATAGTCTGGAGCCAGGGCTGGAAAGAAAGGGAGATCTGTGGACTTCTTGGGCCTTCTATGAAGTCACCCTCACTTCAAAGGCACAGCTGACCCTACCAAGACAGTACACTACTGGGCCTGTGAAGAACTGCCAGGAGTAAAGACTACTTTACTACAAGGATTACCACTCTGATTGACTGCTGCTCTGGAAGAACTGCTTTTCTGCTTTCTTGTGCTGCCCTGCTGCCTGCTGATCTCTGCCCCGCTAAGTGCAAGGACTGGACCCATCTCACTTGAACCCAGAATGACTTCAAGGGCTTGCTGACTTGCTCCCTGTTCTGAACTCTCAGGGCCATCAAATACTTCCTTGAATTGTGCACAAGCACCTGAACTCTGCCATCTGCGAGTCCTGCCCTGCCAAGTGGTGCCAATCAAGTTCTGGGCCCTTGAAAGTGAGCTATCGCTGTGCAGAACCATCAAAAGCGATGCAGTGACAACTTTGCACTGATGGGAACTGATGCATTGCACTTTGACACTAACGTAGAGCATATAGACGACATCACTTCGACGGACAGCACAGATCAACAATGATGCAGCACCTGCATCCTAAAAGGGTTCGTCGACGATGCCTTCATCACCTGTGCTGATCGGAAGCCATGCATCGAGTCATCGACGTCTAAGTGTGTTCCATCCAATGTACTTTTGCAGCGGGACCTGCATGAATCTTGTAGCCGGCCTGCCCACCATCGCATTCGGCCTGAGTTTTGGATTTACCCCAGTCTAGCGCGACCTCAAGTCCTAAGCTCTATTTGCTTCTAAGCACTGCTGTTTTATTTATTCTTTAAAAATTCATAACTCCGGTTCTACTTATTGAAGTTTTGTCGTTGGATCTTGTTTTACTCATAAAAATTTATTATTTTTCTAACACCGTGTGTAGTATTTTTGTGGTGTTTTCATTATGCTACTGTTTGCGAGTGTTGCACAAATACTTTACACACTGACTATTTAGATAAGCCTGACTGCTCTGTGATAAGCTACCAGAGGGTGAGCACAGGTCATGTTTTAGTGTGTATCTAGCTTACCCGGATTAGAGTGGTGGTTCCTCCTTGGACAAGGTGGAAATCTCTGATAACCAGAAGCCCCAGTTCTAAGAACCGTCTTGAGGTTTTTCAAGCCTAAAGGCATTTATAACTGGCTCTTCAGCATAACCATCTCAAGCTGACAGTATTAAACCAAGGCATTCTTACAAAACACCCATTTGTATAAATTCTCATAAAATAACAAATATGCAGAAATTTACAGTTGGCAAATCAATACACACCCCTGCTAAGTGGGCACAAAAGGGATTCTCACAGTGTAAATCTTCTACAGAAAGTGTTTTATAGAGATAGTAAATAACACCATAATCCTGGTCTAGTATGGTAATCTGTGAGGTTCTTTGAATCAAAATACCTGTGTACAGGTTTTATCAGTACTAAACAAGAAAGGTATGCTGTTCCCAAAGGTGGACAATGAGACAGAGGGTAAAAGGAGGGAAGGCCTCCTTGTTGGAAGTAAAGTCCTCACACGCCCAGCAAGCTAGGTGTCATGCTTCATCATATGGAATATGCAATACCCGACGGGCACCCTTAAAGGGGCTCTTTAGCGGCGATCTTTTGTTCCTGCCGTATGATGCGTGGGTGTGAAGCCAAAAAAACGTGTAGATGTGGAGCAGGTGGGTGATGTTAAAAAAGGTTGGATAGTCCACATAAACTCTTTATTAGGCTGGTAATTCACCTTTTTAAAAACAAAGTGAGAGGCTGCTCTCTGGCTCTATGATCCAGTGGAGCTCAGCTCATCTCATGTGATATGGTCGACATGTTTCATGCGTAGCGGTCAAAACGGATCTATCGCATTTCTTCAGGACCTACTGTATTAGTACCATCTACATGTGATGGTGGTGGGCAATGAGGCTCCTATCTAGGAGTGAATAGTGCCCCTCCAGCCCAACTGCACAGATACCTCTTGCAGCCGTGCCTTTAGGAAGGTCTGGGGTAATGAGCAGAATTAACAGCGCTTCGCTATATGTGGCTAATCCCGGTCTCTTCCTTACTTCTTGTTCTACAGGACACCACGAGTCTGAAGCCCCATTAAAATCTAATGGAGTGAGTACATTTCCTATAGCTAGGTAAGTCACTTGGTGCTTGCAGGGACTGCTGTAGAGTGATCAATAACTTGGCCAAACACACTCTCTCCTCATTGGCACTGGTTTTAGTCCAGCCTCACGACCTTATGATATAAATTTCTCTTTCAGATATCACACCATTTTAAAATATGCCTTTTCACCAGGGATCAGACTAGGACCCTGGGTTGATCACGGAATGGACACCTTAGATGAGGGTTTAAGGAGACTACTAGACCAGTCACCTGGACTGCATTATCTAGTGACTATGTACGGTCTCTTTATGTCATCCTCCCTGTGTAGGTTACCACGGGGATAGACGGGACTTTGCGCTCACATCCAAGGAGTGTGGTAGGTTGGAGCCTTATTGTCCACCACCACCACGTGTAGATCGTATTAATACACTAGGTCCTGAATAAATGAGATGGATCAGTTTTGACCGCTACGCATGAAACATGTCAACCATATCACATGAGATGGGCAGAGCTCCACTGGACCATAGAGCCAGAGAGCAGCCTCTCACTTTGTACTTGAAAAGGTGGATTATCAGCCTAATAAAGAGTTTATGTGAACTATTGTGAGAAAGTGCCATTTTTCTTGCATGGTATGCCCCCACTTTTTGCTGAATTGCTGCTGTACATTGACTGAGTGTGCCCTGGGTTCCTGCCAATCAGGTACCCAGAGCCTGTTTTCCTTCCCTAAAACTGCATTGTAGCCTAAACCCAATTGGCATCTCTGGCCACAGGTCAGCCCCTGGTAAATGGTACCCTAGGTACCCAGGGCACTGTGACCAGAGAAGGCCCCTAAGGGCTGCAGCACTTATTGTGCCACCCTTAGAGGCCCTTTACCCTGACACACACTGCCTTTGCAGGCCGAGTGTCTTGGGCAGAACTAAACAGAGAGGGACATGGCACACATCCCTGTGTGCCATGCCTACAAAACCAATGCCTGGTATACCTCAGTTACCCCTCTAGCTGGGTGCACTATGCCAGTGGAGTGGGCACAAGTGTGGGAGCCCTGGGCCCTTACAGTACCCAGTGCCATTCCTGGGCACTGCAAGGGCAGTGATGCCATTAAGAGTATGGTGCTGGGAGGTTGTCATTACAAACTTCACAGAACCATAATAGCTACACTGAAGACAGCACATTAAACCTGCACTGATGCCAGTGTGAGATTTAATGCCAAATGCAGGACAGAGGGCATCTTAGAGATGCCCTCTGAAACCTAACCAACTCCCAGTGTCCCGACTGCATGGCTACTGAGGCTGCAACCACCAGACATGTTTCTGGACCCCTGGGTCGAGAGCTTGCTGCTTTTGGGGCCTGAAACAATGCACATCCTGGGACGAGGTGCCAAGCCTCCTCACCTCAAGATGGGCAGGGGAAGCTTCAAAGGTGTGCCGCCTGTGTGAGCTTCTCCAGGCCACTTGCTGTACTCAGCAACTGGCCCCCACCGGTTCTAAACCCCACCTTGGCAGGAAGACAGTCGGGAAATGCTAAGTGAGGAAAGGGGGTGTGTCAGCCTCTGCCAACCCCATCCCTCAGGTGGGAGAGGCGAGGTGAAGCACAACTCCGGGCTCCCGCCATCTTGAGGATGGGAGCCCTACCCAATCAGAGAGAGGCTCCTGCCCCCTCCCAGAGGAGAGTAGCAGGATAGCGGTGGTATTCACACCAGGGAAGGGGCCCATTGGTCCCTGACCTTCCCATACCTGTAACACACCTAAATTTAGTATTTAAGGGGACTCTGAACCTCCCTTCCTCAGATCCAGATTCCGAAACAAGAAGAAGAACAAGAAGATATGAGACCTGCCGTGCAGCAGCTAACAAGAGGATGACACTAACTGACTTGGCCCCAGCCCTACAGGCCTGCCGACCCTCGAACCTGCTCCTGCTCAACCCCGGCGTCTCCTGTGGTCAGCAACCTCAAAAACCCCGAAGGACCTGACTGCCTTGCTCATCTAAAGACTGGGACTCCCACGAGCAGTGTTTCTGCTCAAACAGCAACAACCCCTGGTGCCAGCCAGGAACCATGAATCCAGCACACTCTGCACCCATCGAGCCCGGCCGGTGCCTGAGTGGACAAAGACCACGAGGACGTCCCACCGGCGAGTGTGACCCAGAATCCAGCACCCAAGGACCCTCATCGACGCTCCTGACGATGTTTGCAGCCTCACAATAAGGGATCCCTCTAACTGCGACCAACTGAGGGTAAGATTTCCCGACACCCAAAGACACCCCGGCACTCGGCGCCCCATGGCCTCCTGTGCCCAACTCCTGGGTGGCTACCTAACCTTTAGCTTCCCAACTTACCTCTCTCCCTCCTAGAGTCTGCAAGCTTTGTTCAACATCCAGCTATCCCACTGAAATACAATGGGTGCCCGACGGCCCAAAAGCACCCTTTACCCAGCCGCCCGAATACCACTGGGAGTGCAGCTTATGTCCTATCTTACTTTCCCACTTGCCCTCAGTAAGTGACCCAGAGCCAAGCTCCAACAGCCACGTGGCCAGCCTGCTAGCAGCCACCCTAGCAGCCACCAACCAAAGGCTCCCTGCCCGCCATAGGCTAACATTGGGCCTACTCTCTTTGCACCCAGCTGCCACTGTGCCGCTGAGGGTGTAACAACTGTTCTTATCTGACCCTGGGAGACACCCGAGTCTACCCCCAGAACCTTAACTCTGCCAGCCGAGTACTTACCCAAAGACCAATAACTTGATTTTCTCCATAGGGCAACATTGGCTGGGTTTCACTCAGAGTTTCTTCTAAGTGTTGAGTTTTGCAACTTTGAAATATTCCTTAAAAATCATCCGATCTACCAAAATGAAATTACTCACCTGCTAGCAGGAGAGATCCTAGTGCTGGATCTTTGTGCTCAGCACTGACCTTCAAAAGTAATTACAACTGTGATTTTCCGGTAACCTGATTTCCTTCTGTAGGATAAATCTGTTTTTTGGCAGAAATTCTTTGTGTCGATTTTCAAAACGTACAAATATTCTTTAAAATTCGCCCGTGTAACAAAATTGATTTCTTTCAACTGTTTACAGGAAATGCACCAGGGCTGAATCCAAGATCCAGCCCTGAGTAAGAAAAACATTTGTAAAGTGATTTTATTGCATTTACTTAAAACTTCCCATTGAGCTCAAATTTATTTTGTGTTTAACTTGCGTTGCATATTGCAACAACTGTAACAATTGCATTTAAAAGTCTATTGCTAGTTAAAAGTATTCAATTGCAACATCTCATTCTGAGAAAGTATTTAGGATACCTACTTCTGGTTCTAATATAATCAACTATGTATTTTTATAAACAAAACAATTGGCCAAGAGTTCAGTTCTTGAGTGTGTGAGACCATTTGATGACGAGTATGTACAACAAATGCTTTACACTGTCCTCTGATACTGCCTTACTGCTCGACCAAGCTACCATTTTAGAGAGTAAGGTTATATCTAACTTTAGCCTCTGCCATTCCTCCAGGGACTGGGGACTATGTGCACACTGAACCTTTCTTTGGTGCAGTATATACAGAGCCACTTTCTTACAACAATCCAACCTTTTTTAACATCACCCACCTGCACCACATCTACCGTGATTTTATGGCCCTCACATCCACGCATCGTACTGCAGGATCAAAAGGTCTCCACTAAAGAGCCCCTTTAAGGGTGCCCATCGAGTATTGCAGCGCCCACCCAACAAGGAGCAAGTCCATATGATGAAGCATGACACCTAGCTTGCTGGGTGTGGGAGGACTTTAGTTCCAAACAAGGAGGCCTTTCCTCCTTTTACTCTCCGTCTCGTTGTCCGCCTTTGGGAACAGCAAACCTTTCTTGTTTAGTACTGTTTGGGCACGTATGCTGGATCCTGTACCAAGCCCTTGAGTCCCCCCTTTTTGTTAAACAGGTTTTACAAGTGTCATAAAATCCATACTTTCAGGCCTATTGCCTTTAACATTTGCTTTTCATAATAAATAGGTGACTCCTAAGGTAGTTGTCAAAGTTTCAGAACAGATCCATTGCATCATTGGCTCTTCACCATAACCAATACAGGCTTACTGTACAGAGCATACGCTTTCCAATAAGGCACAGAGGTTAATAAAACACTCTTTTCCAGTGAAAGCACACTACCTCTACCCGAGTAAATGCTGTAGTTAGGAAATCAACATGAAATCTAGCCACCTCTATAAATGTTGTTTCCTATTTAAACAGACAAAGGACCCAACCTTGATGCATTGGTCCTGGTTATTTATTTAACCAATTATTTCATTTGTTTCTAGTTTTTCAAATATCATATATGTCTGAAATTGAGAAAACACTTTTTGTTTCAACACAATACTTTACATTGGTTCAACGTAAAATAAACAACATTAAATCAAATGCTAATAAGTAAACATAACATTCTAAATGGTACACCAGCCAGTCATTTTGAAAAAATCATGTATGCAGCAATCCTGTTAAATACCGTTTATATAGTTCTTTTGGTTAGGATGCTGCCCATTGGGAAAATAATGTAGCTGTTTTGTAACTGATTTCCTTTTCTCATTATTCTTTGTCGGATTTGTGAAGTGAACTGCACTATACCGGATTGGTGGTCTAAGCTCGATTGCTAGAGATCTTGTTTGTCAGTGAAAATATGAATTCACAGACGGTTCTATTGAATAATGTAATAGTTACAAAACAGCTACATCATGATTATTGTTATTATTTTATACATCACACCAAGACAAAGTCCTGAAGAGAACCCCAGGAATACTACTGGGTCTCGAAACACGTCAGCATTTTGCTACCACTGAGGCACCTTAAAATTACGAATAGGAGCAGATTTGAGGGATATGTTGTAACACTCTAACCCAGCTGGCTTTACTTAAATATTATTTTCACAATGGGCAGCATCCTAACCATAAGGACTATATAAACTGTATGCATCAGAATTGCTGCATACATGACATTTTCAAAATGACTGGCTGCTGTACCATTTAGAATATCATGTTTAAGTATTATCGTTTTCATGTGTTTGATGTAATGTTTATTTTATGTTGAATCAATGTAAAGTATTGTGTTGAAACAAAAAGTGTTTGTTTTCTCAATTTCAGACCTATATAATATTTGAAATACTTGAAACAAATGAAATAATTGGGTAAATAAATAACCAGGACCAATGAATCAAGGTTGGGTCCTTTGTTTTAATTGGAAACAGCATTAAAAGTGGTGGCTAGATTTCATGTTGTGTACTTTGACTAGGCCCTATCTCGCAACTGATCAATTCGGCCAACCCCGGTCTATTTTGTAGTTAAGAAATCAGCATACAGGAGGAGCCAAAACCCCTTCCCAATAGTGTATATTAAAGCTTTTTTTCTGTTTATTGCATAAGGTAATGGCCGGCTGAATTGTCGAGATAGACCCAAATACTACGATAGTTGGTTAAGTGGATGGGCTTCTCTTAAGAAATTTGTGAGCCCATATCTACACAGAATTTCATTAACTTTACTAATATTGACCAGTTTGTCTGCAGTAGAAATGAAAATATTCCACATGGTCATCAACACAGCCCACAGCCATCCTTAGCCCCTTAAGTGCTGCCTCGGTGCGTTGGCCGACGGTAGCACTACCTCCCCAGTGCTGCGCACGACCATTAGACGTCCATTCAGCACTAGTTCCAATGGACAGCGCAGCACTGGGGAGGGATGTTTACTAGCAGCTATGAGGTTAATAATGCTATCACACCAGAAGCAAAGAACAGGCAGAAGTTCTAGAGATGAAAATACTCACTGAGGAAGATCTGCTTTCTAGACTCAGTGACCTCATGAAATAGCTCACAATAACTTTATTGTGAATAGGCAGTGTCAATGTGAACTTTAGTATTCATTGCTCAAATATGTTCGAACGCTCACTGGCAAATGTTTTCTTACTTCGGGATCATTCGTGTAAGTGAGATGCACTTGCATAAATGAAGCAAGGAGGCTGCACTAAAACATTCAGTTTCATACAATATAATTAGAAAATATATGTAAATCGAGAATCAGTTTTCCACTGCTGTTGGATCAATCAATAACATTCATTGATGCATGCTGACTTTTAAGAAGACTATACCATTTCTTTAGCGGTAAATGAGCGATCTCTGGAAGATAACCACAATTTGGGGGAATTATTCCCCTTCAAATGTATCTTGAACTCCACCTTGGATCAGTGACAGGATCTACTGCAGAGCTCAGTGCCCGGTTGCTGGACCCTGGTGTAGATGTAAGAATAGAGATAAAATTCCTCAAGTGCATCTTTAGATAGGGCAACTCCGCAGGAAAAAACTTTGTGACACTCAAAACTGACAGACAGATGAGAAGCAAGTAGGGAAGCTACGGTGTGGATGTTTTATGGTTTTAAATATTAACGCACACAATACATGAAACAAGGAATGTTTGCAAACAGTCTAACCATTAGCAATTGTTCAGGGAAGCATTCTAATCCATTCAAACTAGTCTTGGATTGGTTGTGTTCCACTTCAGAGAGGACCTGGCATGGCAGTTCGGGCACCCAGGGTTCCTCCCTCATCAACACAGCTCGGTTTTTCTTCTCCTGGCAAGAGCTCTTCAGCAGATGTCATGGTGAGTCGTTTCTCACTCTCCTACAGCCCCTGCGTTAATTTACTTGTCATACAGAGTATGAAGTTGTCTGCCAGTTCTACCACACTTGTCTCAGCAATCTTAATGGCTTGCAGAGTATCCGACATGTCTGATACTTACCTCGTTTTCATGGCACCATCATTATCTAGATCAACTACTTCCAATTGAGAAAGAGAGGGATATAGGAGACGCCCCGCCTGATCCGAAAATGGCGGCCGTCTCTCCCTTGTTGCCTCCTGGCGACAACACTCTCCTCCATGAGAGACTAGCGGACACTGACTCTGGCCTCTTGCTGCTCCTTGTTTCATCAGTCACCTCTCCTCGAATGACTGATACATTTGGGGATGGCTGGATGTAACACTAAGGTCAATAGTCCCCTGCCTGACCCCAAGATGGCTGCCATAGTAGTTCCCTCCATGCCTTTACTTCCCTGGGACAATAACTGGACATTGACCAGACCTTGAACCTATCCCCTAATCTGCTTACTCATCAGGACTTGGAACCTGCGGAACTTACCCCAGACTTTAGAGACCTAGCGATTTGGCCGATGCCCGGTAGAGCTACCAGATAGCTAATGAGGTGATTGGTTGTGGACTAAACCCCCCCCTGCCATCACCTACCCAGCTGGACCTTGGACAGATTTTCCCCTAGTCTCTACGTCCTATCTTCCTCCTACCCATTTACCCTTTCCCCTTACCCTTCCTTGCTCCATTCAACTTGTTCCCTATGTTCTTCAAATGCTTTTCTTGATACTTATGTAACTTGTCACTGATGAAAAATTGCAACATTGTTGTTCCTCATGTAAAACGCTTGCCCCTATCCCCTCTCCCCTGAATCTCTCCCCTTACCTGCCACACCGCCTAGCCCCCTGTCCTTTGTGCCCTTTGACTAAGCACTCCTTCTCCCCTTGTTGGGGAAAGAGCCAATATTTATACTCTGGAGTCTCAGCGAACCTGCTGAGAGAGTCCACAGCGCCAAGGGAGCCACTCACAGCTGAGGTATGGTTTGACACCCCTTGCCAAAGCACCCCATCTCCCCTTTTTGGGGAAGGATCCAGTTTGTAGGTCTTGGAGTCTCAGAGACCCCTCAGAGTCCACTGCGTAAACGGAGCCTCTCGCAACATAGATGGGGAAATTATACCACTTCCCCTTGGATGACAGCTTACTGGACTTAGCCGTAGCTTTGACTCGTCTACCGGTCTGTGTCCCTGTCGCCTTCCCCCTCCTCTTTCCATGCTGTGTCTCTCACCATCCCATCCTTTCTCCCTCCTTCATTCTCTGTCTACTTCCCCCGCTCCTAATCCCCTCCCCTAATCTCTCCCCTTGCCTGATGTTTCCCTTTCGTATATGTGCTTGTTTTTCTCTGCCTTACAAATAACTATATTGCCATGCTCTAATAACCGTGTAACTTTTGTAACAATGTATCCTGCAACTATGATCTTATACTCATGTAAAGCCCTCTGATACCTCTGGGTCTAGCCAGCGCTATATAAAACCTTTAAAATAAATAAATAAACTGAAGCAGGATCAAAGCTGATTTGCACGTGGCTGGTTCTAATGTGTGCAGACAGTGGGCAAAAAAGCAATGGGTTGCAATGTTACCCCGAGTGATTGCCAGCCGTTAGACTATTTGCAAGCATTACTTCCTTCACCTTTTGTGTGTTTAATTTAAATATTAATACAAGCAATTGTAGGTAAGCTATTAACATATATTAAAGCTTAGTTGCTGCCAGTCTTAATCAGCATGACCATCAAACATGGCCTTCCTTAAATAGGTTCTGGTAGCTACACTATGGTATATCAGAGTGGATTTTCAGGTGAAGCACAGGCAGGGTTCTGTCATGAAAATGAACAAAATAATACACAGACCTCCTCGTGCACTAATATGTTTCCATCGTTCGCTTCCAGCCACTGCTTGAATAAAGAGTCATTCACAGTTTGTATCAGACCAGAAGAGTCTTTCATCTTCAACTGTATATATTTAGCGTCAGTAACAGTTGTGAAATCATTACTGTAAATTGATCTATCATTTATGTAGCATATGCACATGATCTGTTGTGAAATTGATGTAATATGCTATTTAACATGAAAATGTAATGGTATCAATCAATCAATCAAGGCATTTGTATAGCGCGCTACTCACCCGGAGGGTCTCAAGGCGGTTGGGGTAGAGGGGTCCGCTACTGCTCGAACAGCCAGGTCTTGAGTTGCTTTCTGAAGGCGAGGGTGGTCTTGGGTCAGGTGGAGGTGGGTGGGGAGGGAGTTCCACGTCTTTGCCGCCAGGTAGGAGAAGGATCTTCCTCCCGTTGTGGCTCTTCGGATGCGGGGGACGGCGGCGAGTGCGTGGCTGGTCGATCGAAACTGGCGGGTGGGAGTGTAGAATTTCAGGCGGTCGTTGAGGTATCTTGGGCCTTGGTTGTGGAGAGCTTTGTGTGCGTGGGTGAGGAGTCGGAGCGTGATTCTTTTGCTGATGGGGAGCCAGTGCAGGTTTCTCAGGTGTGCAGAGATGTGGCTGTGTCGGGGGATGTCCAGGATGAGTCGTGCTGAGGCGTTCTGAATGCGCTGGAGTCTCTTCTGGAGTTTTGCAGTGGTTCCGGCGTAGAGGGAGTTGCCGTAGTCCAGTCGGCTGGTGACGAGGGCCTGGGTGACCGTCTTCCTGGTTTCGGTGGGGATCCACCTGAAGATCTTACGTAGCATGCGTAGGATGTTGAAGCATGACGAGGAGACTTCGTTGACTTGTCTGGTCATGGAGAGGGAGGAGTCCAGGATGAAGCCCATGTTGCGTGCGTGGTCCGTTGGTTTGGATGTGCAGCCCAGGGCAGGGGGCCACCAGGAGTCGTCTTAGGCGGAGGGCGATGATCCCAGGATGAGGACTTCCGTTTTATCTGAGTTCAGTTTCAGGCGGCTGTTCATCATCCACTCGGATACGTCTTTCATCCTTTCGTGTAGGTTGGTTCTGGCGGTGGCGGGGTCGTTGGTGAGGGAGAGGATCAGCTGGGTGTCGTCGGCATAGGAGATGATGTTGAGATTGTGTTGGCGAGCGATGGCCGCAAGGGGGCTCATGTAGATGTTGAACAGCGTGGGGCTGAGTGATGAGCCTTGTGGTACGCCGCAGATTACTTCGGTGGCTACTGATCTGAATGGGGGGAGACTGACTTTCTGTGTCCTTCCGGCGAGGAAGGAGATGATCCAATCCAGTGCCCTCTCCTGGATTCCGATGTTGTAGAGGCGCTGCACTAGGGTTATGTGGCAGACCGTGTTGAACGCCGTGGAGAGGTCCAGGAGGATGAGGGCCGCTGTTTCCCCGTTGTCGAGCAGGGTTCGGATGTCGTTGGTGGCTGCGATGAGGGCGGTCTCGGTGCTGTGGTTGGCCCAGAAGCCGGACTGTGAGTCGTCGAGGGCTCCATTCGTCTCGAGGAAGGCGGCCAGCTGTCTGTTGACGGTCTTCTCGATGCCTTTGGCGGGAAATGGGAGGAGCGAGATGGGCCGGTAGTTTTTGAGGTCGGTGGGGTCTGCTGATGGTTTCTTCAGTAGGGCGCGGAGTTCGGCGTGCTTCCAGCTCTCTGGGAAGGTTGCGGTGTCAAAGGAGGCGTTGATGATGTCCCGTAGATGGGGTGCGATGACGGAGTCGGCCTTGTTAAAGACGTGGTGAGGGCAGGGGTCGGTTGGAGATCCGGAGTGGATGGAGTTCATCGTGCGGATGGTGTCTTCGGTGCTGATTGGGTTCCAGGTGTGGAGGGTGGTGGTGGTGGGGGGGGGGGGGGGGGTGGGGGGTGTGGGTGCGGTCGTCGGGTGCGTCGGCTGTGTGCTGAAACTGTTGTGTATATCTGCGATCTTGCTGTGGAAGAACGAGGCGAGCGAGTTGCAGAGGTCTTGCGATGGGGTGATGTCGTTGTTTCCGGCGCTGGGGTTGGAGAGCTCTTTGACGATGTTGAAGAGTTCCTTGCTGTTGTGGGCGTTGTTGTTCAGTCGTTCCTTGAATGCGGTTTTCTTGGTGGTGTGAATCAGCTGGTGGTGTTTATGGGTGGCGTGCTTGAGGGTGGTCATGTTGTCTGTAGTCAGGTCTCTGCGCCAGGCTTTTTCAAGGGCTCGGCAGTCCTTCTTGGAGCTCTTGATTTCGTCGGTGAACCAGGATGCCTTCTTGCTGCCGGGTCTGCTGGGAGGGGTCTTCAGTGGAGCGAGGTCGTCTGCGCAGTTGCTGATCCACCTCGAGAGGTTGATGGCGGCTAGGTTGGGGTTCGCTGAGCTGGCGGGAGGGTTCTGGTTCAGGGATGCGGCGAACTGGTCGGCTGTGATCTTGTTCCAGCTTCTGCGGGGAACCTGTTGCTGGTGGTGGTGGAGCGTGGTCCTTCTGAAGCTGAAATGGACGCAGCTGTGGTCCGTCCAGTGGAGTCCGGTGGCGTGGCTGAAGGAGATGTCCTTGCTGGAGGAGAAGACGGGGTCAAGCGTGTGGCCGGCGTAGTGGGTGGGGGTGGTCACCAGTTGCTTGAGTCCGAGGTTGGCTAGGTTGTCCAGCAGGGTGGTGGTGTTGCGGTCGTTGTTGTTCTCCAGGTGGAGAACAACAAGAGAAAGATAGCAAACAAAATAATTTTTGGAACACAGCTTATGAAATACTGAAGATATGTGGGATGGATTTTTCAATTTTAAACACCACGGAATGTTATGGTTTATACAGCTATCTTTCAATGAAGTGTGTACAAGGTATTTGGGTAGACAACCATGGCCTCATTATTGCATTTAACTATGATCTGTGTGGAAAGCATCCGTGCATTTTACACTGATCACATCATCCACGCTACTGCTCCGCAAATATAAATAGAGTATTATTGTAGATAAATCTAATTCAGTTGGGTAAAAGTTAAACGCTGCACACTCTAGCTACCAGTGACGTTTTAAGTGCAAGCAATACCTTATTAAAGCAAACTAGAGACGGAACGAAACTATTGTGAGTTGCACCCTTCTGTAACATATAAGTTATGCTTAATTCAAAGGCCAAATGCTAAAAATATGTAAGAAAACCAAAATCACCTCCTTAGAACACATTTTTCTCCTGTAGATAGCTGTGAATATGCTGATTTTACGTAGTTATCATGTAGTGCTAGCCATCTATAACAACAGCGTAGATATTTATTTACAAAAGTTCAGTGAAAATTCTGAAACATACATTGTAGAATATATAATTTAAATACGACTCACAGGCTGTTCAAATCACAGTATGGTTGTAAGCATTGTTAAAATGGTGTACACCGTTCTGTTAGTTTCAAAAATATGTTCAAGATATTTTTTCATACTACAGAGAATTGTCCATGGGGACTTGTAGTGCATGCCTTAGAGTGGCTAATATATATAGATGAAGTAGAGGACTTAAAATTCTATGTCAGATGATATATGTAACAGACATCTCATTAAACTGAATAATAACCAAATACTGTTTTCCCCTGAGAAGTCACCAGTGAATTTCTTTAAAAAAAAAACATATATTGACGTTTTTATCAGTGCAAAAAACCTTTGACAGGCTTGGCCGCATTGAAAGATACACGCTCATAATACAGCAAGATATTATTCAAAACATCACGTCAAAATCATAATGAATCTCTTACAGTAAGTATTTGATATTTGGTCGCCAGCTTGCTGTCACGTGCACGCCCCCTCAAGTGCTGCACAGCAACCTATAACAGGCAGCTCTCTACCACAGTTCCAACCCCGCCATGGCTGTGCCCTATCATGTCCTATCATGTCCTATCATCTGTGGGAGGCATACGCACCCACAACCCTGTGGGCGGGGTACCATGCAAGTCTGTGTGACCCAGTGCTGCATATCTTCTGTGTACTGTTTCCACCAGGAAGGCTAATTTCCCTGGGAAACAGGCAGGAACCAATAAGTAGGGTTAGACACAGCCTGCCATTTTCACAGCACGGTGCAGCTGCTGACCAGCTTGTCCTGGGAGTCGCAGCCCCAACCCTCGGACCAACAGCATGGTGTCACTGCTTTGCTGCCCATCCCGGAGTGCCACCGCTTCAAGTCTAGCTGCCGATGGCACCGGACCAGGTGTAATTAGGGCTGGATTATTGGGCCTGGATGCAGGAGCTCCCCGGCTACAAGTATGCTATGCTCGGGTGTTGGCCACACCCCCCTTAACCTTTGTTTATTTCAGTGAATTTGAGATTTTCTAAATGTAAAGCAAAATGTTATCTCAACATAGCTTTTAGGTAATGCGTGGTGTAGGACTGGTCGGAGGTACTGGCCTATGACCATATCCTGCACCGTACCTCCCATGAGAGGCCAACCCCCCCCCCCCCCCCCCGCCATCTGTGGAACAGCATGTGGTTGGCCTATGGCCAGCCCCTGCCCTGGGTCTAACCTGGAATGGCATGGTGGGTAAAAACAATGGATTTAGGCCCAGATCTCTGTACTGGGGTGAATGTTTTACACTGTTCAGCATTCCATCCATCAACTGTTCTTTTTACATTTGTCAACCCGAGTGAGAGTAATGCCCAGACGTGGGTCCCGTGCTCACCATGCCACTGGATTTAAGCTAGCCTGTCAATCTTACAGAGGAGTTAAACATCATATTACCATAAGACTATGAAAGAGACAACTGACTGTAGAATTTTGTAATTGATTATTATTTAATTTCATACTTTTAGGCGATGTTTCTTATTTGAACCGCATTCAAAACCAAGGGGACACTATCCCAATTAACATGAAGGTCTTATGCTTATAAGGGTATAAAAGTATATGATTAAGAGTTATCACCTGTGCCTCAGTTTAGCGCTTTTTGCGTACTGCTTATACAATTAAAAGGATGGTAAATCCTCTGCCAGCCAAACTTTGGCACTCTTTTTAAATGTCAAACATCAATGGGCTTCTAGTTCCTTCAAAAAGTAAAGTCAACAGGTCACAAAATTGTCTTTCCCAAATCGCAAAGGAAGATGGGCACTAAATGTTCGTTTAGGCGTTTCTACCTCTGATATATTAGGTTTGTTGCTTGCAAGAACGGCCTTTTTATATAATTTTTAATGAACGTAAAAGGACTAAAGATTCTGTAATAAGATTTGCAGTCACTGCTTAGGAGTATTGATATGTGTGCCAATTCTGGTGAATACTGTCCGCATGGAGTACCGAGCAGTGGCCGTTGTCTCTTTTTACTGCATCAGTGACCTAACCCCTCTCCAGTTTACAGAGGCCAAACTCCTTGGTTTAGTGCAAATGTAACGATTAGGAAACATTCTGAAACAAGCAACCCCAAGAAACAATTCGCTCCATCAGCGAGGTGGAACTCGAGAATTAGACAACAAGTGACCCCAGATACTTGACAAAACAAGTAGTGAGTTTTGAGTCCTAGACAACCACCCAAGATGTGTGATCAACGCATGACTGAGGTAAAACCCTTCTCTCCAGGTGTCTTGAGAGAAGGCCACAATGTTCAGTCTTTTGGCTACATCAGATGTACTGCTTCTATCTATAGGACCCATCAGTGAAGAGTGGTAGGAGTCTCAAACCACATCAGGCAAGGGGTTTACATATGGGAATAGAAAATCTACAGAGAGCAAGAATCATGATGTGGAAACTTGAGCTAATCACTGGGAATACCCCCGCAGCAACTTCCAGCATTTGTGTGGATCATCTAAGCCTTTACACATGAGGTTCACCTTTACCTTAATGACCAACTTTGTCAACCCACCCCAAAACAGTAGGCAAACCTCTTCACTACGTCATCAGAACAGCCTAGATGTGTTACTCCCCATAACCGTTCTTCAGTGTGGTGTTATTCCGCATCAGTAACGAGACAATGAACCTGCAAATTCTAAACCTATTCCAATTGTAGAAAATGAATTAAAGAGTTAAATGGAGACACACAAAAATCTAACCAAGACACAGACAATCAGCCTGATTCATCATAGTGAAGTTTTGCGAGTCTGAAATAGCGATTGATAAGGAATCGCTATTCCAGACTCGCAAAACTGGATTCATGTAGGAATCACAATATTTTTTGCGATTCCAACAGGTTCTTTATTTGCGATTAGCTAATTGCTAATCGCAAATGAGGAATAACTCCCCATTCATTCCTTATTTGCGATTAGCAATTAGCTAATCGCAAATGAGATTGCGATTTCAAGGGTGCAGGGGTGTCCAAAGGACACCCTGTAACACCCCTGAAATGTAAATTCACACAGATGTTACACACACACATGTCCAAAGGACATGTGTGTGTAACATGCAACTTAGAAAAATGCATTTAAATGCATTTTTCTAAGTTTTCGCTATTTACCACGAGGTTTGACCTCGCGGTAAATAGCGGCCCAAAATTGCGAATTCGCAATTTTTTAATGTTTCATGAATAGCATTTAAGGAATCTCTAATAGAGATTCCTTAAATGCTAATCCTCGCAAATTTGCGAATTCTTTATTAGCGAATTTTGCATTTGGGATGATGAATCCCAAATGCAAAAATTGGACTCGCAAAGGGCCAGATTCTCAGAATCTGGCCCTTTGCGAACGCAATTTCGCTTGAGGAATCAGGCTGAATGTTTCTTAGCTAACATTGTGAAGCTTGTGTGCACTATTTATTGCTGGACATATGAACTGATCCTCACAACATAACTCATGAACACAGAACTGATTCTATGCCTTCCCCAACTAGTAGGGTTCAAGGTTTTCTTTTTTGCATAGCAAAGCAATCTTTTACCAAATAGATGACTGCTCAAAGCCACAACTACTCTGAAGATTTTCTAAGATGGAAACAATGAATGAAGCCGTGCACAGTGCAAAACCACCACAAATCAATGGCTGTGCCCAAACAGCCTAATATGAACAAATGTGGTGAAAAACGTACGACTGCATACTCTAACCACGTTAGGTCACCACATCTGGTGTGCACCAAAGAAATTAGATCATCAAGGTTTTAACTCGTATTAATATGTAACCTGAAGCGTTTTAGACAAATTGACAACAGAAATGCCTGCAAAGACAATAGGACTGCTTTTTTTTATGAAAACGTTTTTTCATTGATAAAATAATTTGTGTTTTGTTACAGAGACTGTAGAATAAGTCAAACGGTCTCTCCCACATAAGCACTCCGTGTGGCATTCACATAACTCCACACACACTCACAAACTTGAAAATCAATTACAGAGCCCTTTCACTGATATAAAGCCAGAACTTGTGGATTTGCCAATGTGGGTTTAGGTGTGAAATTAATAAGACTTTATGGACATTGCATTTTTGCCAATATCTCATACTAGCAGCCCGTCCCAACGTTGTCCGGGTATGAATTGCTGCCGGCCAGTAGTATATTGTTTTGTAGGATTTCGTTTTGATAGCATTTCTTATCTGTGACAGGCCTGTGAAACGCTCCGATTCACAGTGCACTGCTGATGCACTTAAGAGTGCGCATTCAGTAGTGTGTGAACTCGAGTTTCCCGACTTTATTTTTACTTGCAATATTATATAGCGCGAACTCGACAACATGGCATGAGCGCAATTTACATTACAGGAGAACACATTCATTTGTGGTAGGCACGGTGAGACAAAGCGATTTGCCTGGTATCACAGGAAGTTGAGCTGATGCCGAGGTTCGAACGTAGCTCCCCAGCTCTAAAGTTCGCAATTCTAGAACTTGTGGCGGGAGATGTGTCTAAAAGTGTATGTCAGTGCTGGCCATCAATGAGAGAGACCTGTGCATTTTTCAAACGGGTGGTGAAAAAATATGAGTATGTTGCTGGAGATGTGGGCCGCCGTGCCACCAATGTACTTACCGGGGGAGGGTAAACACCCATTATTCCGCAACTTTCTTTCCGCATACCATCACTCCGCACACTTTCATTACGAAAGTACCATGCCTCCGCAATGCCATTATAACGCATGGCATTACATTTTATATGCTTTTACCACGCATACATTTACAACGACATTTGTTGTAAATGCATGAATGGTAAAAGCATGTTTTTTTTAATGTTTGGATAATGTAAGTATGGGTATAGATAGGGGTATATGTTTTGGGGTACTGAGGTATATGTTTTGGGGTGTTTGGGTATTTTAAGGGCTCAGATATAGTTTTGGGTTATGGGGTACAGGGGTAGCTTTGGGTTTAGGGATAGGTATGGGTTTTGGGATACAGGGGTATTTTTAGGGTTCAGGGCTAGGTTTGGGTTTTGAGGTATTGGGGTATTTTTAGGGTTCAGTGGTAGGTTTGGGCTTTGGGGTACAGGGGTATTTTTAGGGTTTAGGGATAGGTTTGGGTTTTGGGGTACAGGGTATATTTATAGGGTTAAGATGGGTTAGTGTTTAAGGGTGTTGGGGTATTTTAAGGAGTACGGGTGGGTTATTATTCTGGGGTGCAGGGGTATTTAAAGGGAGCGGGGTAGGATTGGCACACAATATGAAACATGGCATGAAGGGCGGAACGTACCACATGCCCCCAGCGTTTGTCACGCCCCCAGCACACGCCCACAGCACAACGCAGACAGCCCACATGGGACTACTTTTCTGGCACGGTTCATTTACCTTTTAAATGTATATGGTGGGCGTCTGCATAGCCTATGTCCTTCTGCTGCAACTGCCCTTTCCAACGCTGTATTGGGTGTTGTGATTGGTGCTGTGGTTCCTGAGATTACACGCCTCAAAGGTTTGGGCTCTCTCTTTATTATATTAGTATGGATGTGAAGTGATATCGAATATGTGAAGTGATGTTGTGGACACTGATTATATATTTATTATAATTAATAGAAAGTCTGTCCTTTGCTAAACCAATATTTTGAAACATATTTATCTATGCCATCCAATCCTTCACTCATCAAACCATCTGCTTCTGGAGTTAAACCTTTAATACCGGGTAGGCAGAAAGTCAACATAGTTTTGTATTTCAGAAATAGGAATACTTGTATTACTCAATCACCATTAAACTATACAGACTCATATAAACCAACTTTCCAGACGGTTATTTATCTAAATTGTATATGTTTACACATGATTTGATCCGAAGAAATCACCAGCAGAGTTCATTTTAGTGAAAAGAAATTCTACAAAACCGTAAAAATAAATTACTCGCTGAGCATTGACTTATGCTTTAGCATTTGATAGTGCTGTTTTCAAATGCAACGCAATGCAACGCAATGCAATGCAACACAAAGCTCCGTGGAGGTTTTATTTGCACATCTGTTTCAAAATTACATTATTTACAAAATGTCATAACTTGATTAAGGTAAAATAATGTGCAAGTCAAGGGCAGAGGGGTCCGGATCTGAAACTAGGAAGGGAAGAGTAACTAATATGAGGAGAAGATGTGGTGTAATCACCAGAGCTGCAGACTTTGGAGATGAAGAAACAGGTTAGAGTGAGGTCTTCAAACTGGGGGCAAGCCCCCCTGGGGGACCTTAATTAATACCAGGGGGCGCCTGGCTCTACCAAGAGAAGTCTTTTTGCTGAAAAAAGTGTTTTATTGTAAGGGGAAAAAATATGAATCAGTAAGCCGCAATGTAATGAGACATCACAAACACCTTTTGTCATTTATATACTGGTTGGGAGTAGGTGTCGAAGGGACTCCAAATATTCTCAAAACCTCGCTCCCCCACCATTACTAATAATCACACTATGGATACTTTTACACTTTAGTAAGACCTGGCTACCAAAAGAGTATGTTTGCAATCATGTATTTGATTACATTTTTAAAAGTGGTAATTATTAGAACAAGTGTGAAAAATCAGTTGGGTATTTGGTTTAATTTGTTTCATTTTTTTTACAGGGTGGGGCGGCGGGACGAATTTTAAAGGTTTGAAGGTCACTTGGTTAGAGTCTCAGCGTGGGCTGATCACCCTGTGATTCAGGTCAAACTACTTAATCTCCCTATGTGCCCTTGTGCAATGTAACTGGTGCTCATGTAAAGTGCTCCAATACACTAGGGTCGAGTTTGGGCTATGTAAAACTGAAAAGAAAAAACATGATTAGGAAAAGATCGGGCCTGCTGTCTTAATATTCTTAAACATCCTGTAACAGGAAATCGGGGACTCAAAATGAACAGGGTCAGGGGCAAACAGTCCCAGTTGCCCTCTCCTTGTGACCGCCCAGTGCAGCTGTTGTACTGCGGAATACTGCGAATGGAGGGAAATTACATTGGTGCAGCTATGAAACAAGATTGTCTCGAGTAACGGAGTCCCATCTCTGAGCAGATATATACATATATATAACTGGAAATGAAAAATAACTCCGAAATAACATATAGGAAATCCAATTCATAACGGGATTATCTAGTCAAGAGTGATTATGTGCGAGAGGTTTCTCAACGAACATGGCTTAAATAAAAAGAGGGATTCCAAAAATGTTTCAAATGTAAGGTTTGTCAACATGGGGAAAACAGGTCATATCTTATGGCAGCTTTTAATAAAACTGTCAAGTTAGGAGGGTGATTATCATGTAAAACGAGTTTTTTGGTGTACATTTTAAAGTGTCCATGTTTAAGAATATATGTGGGCAGCATCACACTTCCAGTCCACAAAAGAATATTGCAGCATTGAAGGGCCATCCTAAATAGAGACTGAAGGCACCCGGTAGCAAGGTATTTTGAAAAGGAACACCAAAGTGATCCATCATTAATGACCTAAAGCTGCATAGCACAAGTGCCAAAGAAGAGGAGAGGAGGAAACAGTGAACGGGAATTGAGGAAGTTGGAAACATACTACATCCTAGAATTCGATAGCATGGATCCCAACTGTTTTAATATGGATGAGGAGTTATTTACATGCTTGTATTAACTATCTTAACCTGCACATAAATGAGAAGGAGCAAAACAAAGGAAATATAAATCAAGAAAACAAAAAGTTGTTTAGTGGGTTCTTAGAGGACAAAAAGGAAGAATAAGAGCACTTGCACTTTATATTTTTAACACTTAAGCACTTTATTATGAAAGTTTTAAAACTATTTATTTAAAATAGATAACGATATACAGATCTCCCTAAAAAGTAGCAAAGGGGATTTTGCTTTATTTGAAAAGTAAATAGAGGAAGCAGTAATGTACTTTATAAAAGTAGTGAAAGCACGTTATGAGCACGTTATGAGCACTTATGAGCACCAGCACTTTAAGAATAAAGAGCATGAGAAAATGATGCGTAAAATCACAGGATATGAATATCTATTACGATAAAAGAAATAAAATTGTCAGATATAGAATAAAGTATGCATTGTTAGCACTTTAGAAAATATAAAATAATAATGGAACTGTTCGTTATGCAAAAGAAATATGAATGTGGTGTTGAAAGTAAAATAGAACCTTACTTTTTCAACATATAAGGCACCTTCCTGGTAAAGTTACAATATATTTTGATTACACTTACATGTAATCATTTAGAAATACCACTATTTTATTTATTTATTTCATTTATATAGCGCGTTACAACCCAGGGGTCTCTAAGCGCTTTGTCCGGGTCCACGCAACCGAGTACAGAAAGCAGCTGGTCATAAATTACAGGCCACCCCACGCTTGCTGAAAAAGCACTGTTTTTAATTTCTTACGGAAGGACAACAAGTTGATTTCCTTCTGCAGTTCCATTGGCAACTTGTTCCAGAATGCTGGAAGAGTGTAGGAGAAGGCGCGACCACCCACGGTGGCCAGTCTACAGCGTGGCTGAGTGAGGAGGGTAGCTTCTGCCGATCGTAATGCCCTACCCGGCCTATAGGGAGTCAGGCGGGATTTCATATAGCTTGGCGCCCTTCCATACAGGGCTTTGTGCACAATGCACAGCCCTTTAAACTTTACCCTCTGCTTAACTGGCAACCAATGCAGTTCTCGCATGAGGGGGGATGCATGTGTGTTCCTCGGCTTTTTAAAGATAAGTCTTGCAGCGTAATTCATGACAACCTGCAACTTGTCCAAGAGTTTTTGCTGCAGCCCTATGTATAACGAGTTACCATAGTCCAACCTGGCTAGGATCGTGGCAGAGACCGCACACCTCAGGGTGGAGAAGGACAGCAACGAGGAAATTTTCCTAAGTTGTCGAAGAAGGCCGACACAAGTACCCACAACAGCCGTAACTTGCTTCTGCATGGACAACTTACCATCCACATGGATGCCCAAGCTTTTAACAACGGCCGCAGGTTCCGGGGGTGACCCTAGTTCTCTTGGTCAGAATTGATCATTCCATGGGTTGCCAGCGATGGTAATTGGCAACACCTCGGTCTTATCAGGATTGATCTTTAAGGAGTTCATGGACATCCAGTTGGCTGTGCACTTCAGGATGTTTTGTAATCTTGTGAAAGCACCCAGACCATCATCCAATTGGATGATGATTTGGGTGTCATCCGCAATGTAGTAGACCTGACAGTCCATCCGGTTAAGCAGCAGAATCAGAGGCTGTAGGTAGATATTAAATAAAAGGGGTGACAGGGCAGACCCTTGCGGCACCCCGCAGGTGATCGATGTTGTGGTGGAGAGCAGATCACCAAGCTGCACTCTCTGTGTCCACCCTTGGAGGAATGAGGAGAGCCAGGCATGTGCTGTGCCCTGAATGCCGAAATCCCTCAACCGCGACAATAGTTGTTTATGACAAACGGTGTCAAATGCCGCGGAGAGGTCCAACAGCACCAGGGCACCTGGAGTTTTCTTATCTGCCCTGTTCCTCAGTTCGTCCAAAATAGACAACATAACGAGCTCCGTGCTGTGATTCGCACGGAACCCAGCCTGATTCGGCTCAAGCAGAACGTACATGTTGCTCTACCACCTTCGCCAGGAACGGTAGCTGAGAAATTGGCCTGAAATTTTTCAGACATTTCACGTCCGCCCCCGTTTTTTTCAACAGGGGAATCAGCCGGGCCTCCTTAAAGGATGACAGGACTTGTCCTGTTTGTAGAGATGTATTCAGAAGGCTCAACACGCCTTCCTCTATACCAGGCAATGCCAGTTTGAACACTTCCGGTGGGCACGGATCTGCCTGGGAGCCCGACTTGACCCGCCCCATATGAAATGTCAACCTCTCCTTCGTAATCAAGGGTAGGGCAGTTAATGGGGTGGTCACTGGCATTCTAGCAGGAATAGTCTGCGAAGGGCAGTCAATCGTGGGGGTCGCAACAATTTCGGATACAAGGTCCGTAATCTTGCTAATAAAGAAATCTTGAAATTTTTGGCAGTCCTCCTGCATGAACTCCGTAGTCTGCTCCTTATTTTTCCTAAGTTCCGTAAGGACTCTAAAGATTTCTTTCTGGGGGTTCCTAGCAGTTAAAATCCTCTCCTCAAAGAACTCTGCTTTCCTAGCTATGATCGCCTGCTTGTAGCTAGCGAGTGCCTGTGTATACCGACTCCGGGAATTGAAAGAGGACAACATTACTTTGCATCACTATGCATGTTAAGATGGCTGCCAGTTTCGTATTAAAAACTGAACTGTGATGCAAAGTAATGTTGTCCTCTTTCTATGACCATGTTATTAATGGGATAGATGGGTATTGAAACAAAAGTTTAATTTGACCTGTCAAGATGAACAAGACCGTGAGCAAACAGCCGGAATGCGTGGATGATCTCACTTGAACAATAAAGCCAGATGATCAAACCCACGGAATGCTGGTTCCGCTTCTTGGTACAGATGAGACGTATATATATATATATATATATATATATATATATATATATATATATATATATATATATATATATATATATATATATATATAGACACATACATAACTTATTTCTTCCCCTCAGTTCTCCTCTGCTTATATTTGTTGCTGTGCGGACCAATCTCAACAGCCAGTTAGGGCGGAGGATACTGTTGCCATGGTTTTCGATCAGAATGAGGTCAAGGTTGGGATCGCCGGCCTGACATGTAATACGGCTCTAGGTCCAGATGGCATCCCACCGGACCTCTTCAAAGCGGATCCACTTTTTTGGCACCGGTTCTTGTGGCTGTGCTTAATGCTGCAGCCAGGGATGGGGATGGTTGCCTCGATTCATGGGCTACTTCAACTATCATCCTAGTGTTTAAGAAGGGGGACCACAACAGCACCTTTTGCTATAGGCCGATCTCCCTTCTTGATTCAGCGGTAAAGATTTTAGGAGGGGTGCTATTAAAACACATATCTACCTGGGCAGTGAAGCATAATATAATCTCGGATATCCAATACGGGTTTTGCCCTGGGCGGTCAACTGTGGCACAATGCCTTAACCTCTATATGATACTCAGTAAGTATACAATTCCCCCCAAGGGACGATATATTTGGCCTTTATGGATCTCTCATCCTCGTTTGACTGTGTAAACCGGGTTAAGTTGTAGTAGTCCATGGGGGCCATGGGGGTGGAGGACAACATCGTTAACTTCCTTGAGGATCTGCAGAGGGCCACAAAGCGAATGTTAGATATGCTCAGGATCTTCGTGCCCCTAGGGATTTTAAAATTGGCATGGGCCTTCGACAATGATGCATTTTGGCCCCTTTTTAGGTTTTGCCTCGCCAAAGATGCGCTCTGCGCATCTTTTCGGCGCAGGCGAAAACCTGATGAGAAGAATAGTGTGGCTTGGTTCGGCCCTCGTCGTTGATTGGCTGGCTCCGTAAACGGAGCCTTGCCATTGGACGAGGGGCCTGTCCGTCAATGCCGGACCAGACACGGGGGCGTTCCCGACATTCTTTGGCTTTTGCCGACGTCACGCGACGCCGGGAACGCCCCCGTGTCTGGTCCGGCATTGCCGGCACTTCTGCGAGGCTCCCGAGCGAAGGAGGAGCCCCGGGGAAAGAGCAAGTCCCGCCTCGGCCCCGGAACGAAGTCCAGGTGAGTGCTTTGTTTGCTGGGACTAGGGGAGGCTCCCTCCCGCTACCCGTGTGTCCGTTCCCGCCCCCGCACCCCCCCGCCCCCTCTCCGTGTGTCCGTTCCATGAGTCAGTGTTGGTGTTTGCTCTCCAAAGCTCCTTCCTTGTTATGACATTTCCCTGCTTGAACACAGTCGGCTAGGAGGCGTGCAAAACGTGACTGCCTCGAACTCCCGTAGCCTCAATTTTAACCCATGCGCCGACATTATTATTGAAAACCACAGAGACAACTGGGTACAGCAGGAATACAAAGGCACGTGAAAGTGCTCGGCACCCCTCCAATTGCTGCTGGCAGCGCTTATGGGCAGCCAGCAGCAGTTTGACATTCAGTGCCCGGCATTCTCTAGGCCGACGGTCCCGTGTCCAGCTCGGCACACCCTGCCTGGCACCCCCGTGGCTCCCCTTGCTGGTGCCCGCTGCTCCTACACGCTGTGCCTTCGGCACACAATTCTCATTCCGTCTCTCACTAGGCCAGTTTTCCCCTTGCCCCTACTGTCTCATGCACTGCTCTAGCACCCCTCTCCCAAACCACCACCACCCAGTGTGCCTCTGCTAACACATGCGAAGCATGGAACCTCTCTCGGTAGCCCTTTTGCCTTTCCTGGCACCCCTCTGCGTGCACATTGCCTGGCACCTTATGGTCTCCTGTCCTTTTGCGCCAGGCACTGTGTGCGTGCATCTCCCGCTCTCCGCCCCCTCTATCTACGGGCACACAATGTGCCTGGCACCTCTGCGTGCATAGTACCCGTTACCATGCTGTCCCTCTCCTTATGCACGGGGGCAATGCCTGGCCCCTCTCCGCCCCTGTACAGCTGTACCATGTTGTCCCTCTCCTTATGCACGGGGGCAATGCCTGGCCCCTCTCCGCCCCTGTACAGCTGTACCCCCCTCCCCCCCCCCAAGCACAGTGCCTGACACCCTTAGTGCCCCCCTCGCTTTGCACGCACCTCGTGCCTGGCACTTCTCTCGGGCCCCTCCCCCGTGCCCAAGGCGCCCCCTCCCCGCCGGGCGCAGGGTGCGAGGCCTGTTTACAAGGAGTGCAAACAGTGTGACAGCTGCTGGCCCCGCCGGCCGCTCGGCTCACAAAGCGCTCATTATGGGGGAGGCGGCGGCGGAGCTCGGGCACTTTACGGCTGCTGCCTGCGTGGGTTCATTTGAAAGGCAAGCCGGCGTGCCTTCTCCTCCGGGGCCTCCTCTCCCGCGGCTGCAGCGGGGTGGGCAGTATACAGCCCCGTCTCGCAACTTTACCCACCACCTCCTGTAGCGCCTCTCAAGGCTTTCTAAAAATCCAAACCCACCTCATGGGGGCAACCCCACTGAATTCTGCTAGGCTGTGCCCCATAAAAGAAGGCTCGACAAACATTACACTTTGGCATGCATATGTGGCGATAGAGAGTAGCTTCTCAATTGCTGAATGTTTAATTTTTACAGAAGCATTTATATCCGGGCTGATGTGTGTTTTGTAGGGAAGCCAGTGGGTTGGTTGTAATTCACGCTTGCTGTTTGAAGTGTAAATTAATGGGCAGTTTGAGACCGGTCCAATTAAAAAAAAATATATATATAAGGGGGTGTCACATGTTTACCGACACCTTTCGGGTGAAATGATGTCAATATATTGCTTTCTCGAAGTGTTTAGTGGGGGTTGGGGGGTTGTCCCTTTCTGATACAGGGTGTATAGGTGTATTTTATGGGGCCCGTGAATTAACGTTGTAAACAGCAGGGGCAATCGTGGGGGGTTGTCCCTTTCTGATACAGGGTGTATAGGTGTATTTTATGGGGCCCGTGAATTAACGTTGTAAACCGCAGGGGCAATCTGAGGGTATCTGTGAAAAGTCACCAGTCCCGTGGCTCATCTTACACGAACACGATACACGTCAATAATTGTATTGTATTGTATGCTGGCCCAACAATTATGCTTTTAGTGTTTTGCAAACATGCAAGTAAGAGTGTACTTTCCAAGTAGGTTTCCCTGTGTGTTGACGATGACGTTTCTCTTGGGGGAGGGGGGGGGGGGCGGTTGTAAGGGGGATTCCCCAGCTTAAGTTCCATGCTGGTTGCTGACAAGTAGGTAGATTTGAAAACCCTAAGTGAAATCTCAGCAAGTTTTGAACTGTTATTTATAATGTTTAGAAACCGCATAATGTTCACGCTGACAATGGGCCACCTTGTAGACCGACTTTTATAGCTGCTACTTAAGGTGGTTAGTTCCGAGCTGTGGTGTTTTTAATATGTATTTACTTTTCTCTATAATATTGAAATACATTGGCGAGTAATTTATCTGGTGGGAAAATCAGACCAAGGAAGAGGCTTTCTGGGCGTCTCCTGGACTAAATGTTAGGAAGAATGACCCATCCCTAAATGCGGAAATGACCGTATTGTGAAAGACGTGTGAAAGTGTTTTTATTAGTTTTATTATAATTGCACACTTGTGCGCCTTGAAATATAAATAAGATGTGTGCGGACGTATACGCTATGAATCCCTATGCCCCCTGCCTTATTAATAGTAATAAATGGCTTATTACACTCAGCTGATCTGCATGTATCATGAATGCTATGTCATAGTACTTATTCAAGTGTAAAAGTTGTAAACAATGTAATTTCTACATAACCAGTACATAGTAGTTAAGTCCGTGTTGAAATTACACTGACTAGGCCTTTGTGAGTAACCCTTCCTCCGTAAAGTACATGTGAGCCAATAAGGGGGTTTTGATGGAATTTGACGTAATGTGGTCCCTTTTAAGTTTTTTTTTAAAATCTGTTGTATTGTGTGTGTTGTCTCTTATCCACACGATAAACTTTCGAACGCCACAATTAACCCCAGGTTACAGTGTTTAAAGAGATTTGAAATAACATGCTTTATTTGGGGCCCTGGCTGGGCACAAACGCATATGTGGGCACTCTCTGGTTTAAACTTGTGCTGGTCTAACAAGAAACCTGCACCAGAGGCCTTTGGCAGGACAAGTACCCGTTAGCTTGAGCCGCCCATGGAGTCCTTTCCTGGGTGTCCTGCAAAGAAGGGGCGGCCTGCACCTCATTTTGCTTCCGGACTGGCGAGCGGTTGTAAAGCTCTGCTGCAGAGATGGGCTGGCGCTGCTGCCAGGGAAAATAGGCCAGCATGAACTGATTTGGCAATAAATCCGTTGTAACTGGGCCACAGTTGGCCTTAAACACCACTAGGCCCCGGTGCCACTGCACCTGCTAATCTTTTGATAGCCACGCACACGCACGATTAATACAGAATTCTGGTTGTAGGGTATCTTATATAATGTACGACAATAGGCTGTGCATTGTACCACTGTTTACGAGATTCGTAATTCGAGGCCAGCCTGTGCCCTACCCAGGGCAGCATGAATCGCATCAGGGTGTCACATAAAGGCCGGGTTGGCCCGCAGGCATGCCACGGCGGTGCGGGGCCACTGTGACTTGCTCCCTAGAGCCCCAGGAGGGCAGGCAGCCCCTGATGGACGGGCGCATTCTCTGCAGTAATCGGCTTGTTCATATGGGGGTGACCTTGTGACCCTGCGGGGGCGCAGTGAGCCGTGCGGCCGAGCATTATCGCCACTGGGGTGATATTCGCTTTTGCGAAATTATATGATTTTTTTTTTACATTACAAGAATGAACGTGAAAAGCAAACATCTGATTTTGCAACAATTCTTTTTTTAACGCAAAATGATTCCTCGCATCGATTTTAGCGTATGTAGCGCATGTACCGTAATTGTGCAATTACGGGACTTTCCCATTAGAAGCATAATGTGAAAATATGCAAATTAACACCTGCATAATTAAAATTTCACCGGGCCTAGATAGAAGGGAGCATCTCTGTAAAGCAGCTGCTGTGGGGTCGAGACCAGTGCTGAAATTAGGTTCCGTAGTCATTTATAATGGTGACCGACTAACCTTCCAGAGGCAACTTGCCTATTGCTAGAAATTGTAATGCCATGACTGTGGTCGAAATGTTTATATTTTTGGATAACATGCCCGTTCTACGACCGCTGGGAATCGCGAACCACGAATCTGTAAGGCCTGGGGGAGTTACTGAACACGCCCAGGCTATAGATTCACATGTGTGAGTTCACGAAAACCAGGCAGGATTTCCTATGTAATTTCTTTTTACAGCAGCTAACATTCAGAAAACTGGATAGCCAGTGGGTGTCCCAATCCGGGAGCTAGACCCGGCTGCACAACATTTTCCACATGTTCGGCATTACCGAGACACCACAGCAGGGTTTCCAGTATCAACGTAAATTCTTTTACTTCCGAGCAATGAGTGGTAAAAGGTTGAGAAGAAGGCCTTGCCTACGGTCTGACCCTGAACAACTCTTTGAAGCAGACTTCCTTTCCTTTTATTTAATCTTCCCCTTCTGTGAACTGCTAGACATTAACTTGTAACACTGTTAATAGGGAATAAAACACCCGTTGAGGGAAATCACAACTCTTCTGATCATATTATTTCCCTACCTGGATTTGCACAGTCTACAACATACTAAATGTTAAAAATGCTTTTTTTACTTCTCCATGGGATTATTCCTACCAGTAATCCTTTTGAGAACTCCGGAAAAGCGTAAATAAAGGTCAATTCAGTCTTAAACATGTTTAAGACTGAATTTACCTTTGTGTATAAGACCATTAATATATACCTAGTCATAGAAAAAGACAGGGTGGCTCAGGTAGCTGAATATTTGCCGCTGACAAATGTGCCATTTAGAAGACCACAAGTCAGAATCCCGGAAAAAGGCGAGGCAGGCTTTAATTTTGGTTGATGCAAACCTAGGATGGCTTTCCTAGACACAAACTGATCAATAAATGTGTACTATCTCCTAAGGCTGCTCCTGCACCTTCTATGCTAATTCAAAATAATTTTCCACCATACCCTATCTTTTTGACCATTTATAGTCATAAGGTTTCTGGCGTTTGTGGCCTACACCTGTACTTTAAAAGTATAACTATTAGCCTAATCTTTGGGCCATTTCATCTACAGGAAAACATTGGAGGCCACCACCGTGGTCCCATTTTAGGATGTCAGTAGAGGCGCAAGCCATCAGCCAGCCCTCAAAATTCCCCAGTAAAGGCTGGCGCAGAATAACCTTTCCAGTTGTAAAAACATAGGTTTGGAAATACATTTGAACGCAGTTTCCAGGTATGTTATTTTATAACTGCACATGTAAGGTTAGCTCTCCTCTGTCTGTAACTTTTAGAAGGATTAAAAAGGGAGGGGAGAGTCTAGGTCTCTTACTGGTATCATAAAAGGTAAGGGAAACGGGCGTGGTGGCTGTTTAGGCTTCAGGTTTTGTTTTACAGGTATGTGTGTTTTAAAACAGTACAGACGGTGGTCACAACACTAATGCAAGAGATGATGCTGAAAGATCATCTGACAACATAATTGTCCTGTTGACCTCTATGTTCAATTATTTTCCATCTACTCTGGTATGCCAAGGGATCAATGCCATCCTCCAGTGCACAAGCCAACTCCGCCTCTCACCACGAAGGTAAACAAAACGTATTAAACGAGTGGGATGAGAAATGTACACCACCAGACCTAGAACCAAAAGAAGTCTTAGGAAAAAAATCCACCAGGCCAACATTGTGGCATGTGAGGATCACACCCAAGACAGTTCACACTAGAAGGGAGAATGCAGATTTTGGAAAACAGACCAATTTATAGGAGAATTTGCTCTCATATCTCAGAAACGAGATATGAGAGCAAATTAGTTAAAGGAAAGGTGGAAAAAAGAGAAACAAGTGTCAAAAAAAGAAAGGGAGAACAGAACTAGCAATTGAGATTGGGAAGAACCAGAAATAAGGATGGCAGGGAAAGAATAAACAAGAGGAAGACGATGGAAGATGGAGAGAAATATTAAGACAAGATATAGGAATCAGAGGAAGGATACAGAATGAACAGAAAGAGAAACAAATGAGAGTTTAGGCGAACGAGGATGGAAAAATGAGAGAAAGGGCGGGAGGGGATAAGAATGAGTTAAAGGCACAAGGGGAAGAGACACATGAAGCGATAGGAAGGAGACCACGTGAAAGAAGGATAGATGAGCGAAGATGGAAAGAGGGAGTAGAGCAGTGCTTAATTTGAACCAGTGGTTTCCACCCTCGCATCCCCCCCCCCGCCACCCGCCCCCCCCCCCCTCGCCCCACTGTTGCTTCCAGGCAGCAGAAGCAACTGCTTCTTTGTTTAAAAATGAAGCTCTGGAGAAGAAAGTAAAAGACAGGCCATAGAAACTCAATGACCTGTAAATACCACGAGAGAAGCAGTTTTTAGGTTTTGCCTAGCCAATGCGTACGAAGTACGCATGTGCTAGGAAAAAACGAATTAGTATAGTATATGGGGTTTGGAATCCGCCCCTGTTGCCTGCTTGTGCCTCCGTGTGCCCCTATTGCCTGCTTGTGCCTCCGTGTGCCCCTGTTGCCTGCTTGTGCTGTGTGGGTGTGTGTGGAGGGCTCTGTGTGGCTGTGTGTGTGGGAAGCTTTGTGTGGCTGTGTGTGTAGGAAGCTTTGTGTGGCTCTGTGTGTGGGGGGCTCTGTGTGGCTGTGTGTGTGGGGGGCTCTGTGTGGCTGTGTGTGTGGGGGGCTCTGTGTGGCTGTGTGTGTGGGGGGCTCTGTGTGGGTGTGTGTGTGGGGGGCTCTGTGTGTGTTTGTGTCATTTGCGAGAGATAAAGCTAGTGGCATTGTAAATGACAATGCCATTTATTTATGTTAAAAAAAAAAAAAATAATAATGTCAAGAGCAATGCCAATAGCTCTAACTTTAACAAAGGCAAAACCATTGCATTGTAAATGCTTGTTTTATTTTATTTTTAGATAGATGATTTTGATAGAGCTTTGGTAAGCACAGGGGCAGATTACCCATATGTAGGTCGACAGGGGTCTCCCTGTCTTACTATACGTGGATGACGCGGTTCTTATAGCTAGAACTGCCAGGGGACTCCAATCCCTGCTTGATACTTTTTTAAACTTAATGGGGGCACGAGATCTAGCAATAAATAATACCAAATCGTACATAATGCAGGTTGAGCTACGGCCCAAGAAAAAGTTTGTTTTTGTAATAGGTCCTGAGAAGGTTCCCATGACGCCCGTCTCCTCATACTTGGGAGTTTTAGTGGATGATCGCTTGAAGTGGGGGCCCCTCATCCAGAAGTCAAAGGGTGAGCTCACAAGGGTAAATGCTGTTATTTTCAATTTTGCCGCAAAGTTGGGTAAGAGTACAATTGCGGCCATGTTGAAAGTTTATCAAGCCAAGAGTATAGCGACAAGGTGCAACGGCAGTGAAATTTGGGGGTACACTGGCACGGATTCAATACAGATGGTGGAGAACATATTCCTAAAGTGTTTGCTGGGTGTGCCAAGTGTTTTATCGAACCTGGTGGCTCACGAGGAATTGGGGGTGCCTTTTTCTCCGACACATTGGCTTTGCGCCCCCTAGTGTTTTGGCTCAAGTGATGGCTGAACAAGGATTTAGTCCTCAGCCAGCAGATTATATCTGACTGTATGAGACTTGATCACATGTCTCGGATTGCATGGCTGAAATATATTAGAGGTTGCCTTGGAGGGTTGGGGCACCCCGAATATTTCTCAAAGCCTGATCCGATAGTACAAAAGGATGTGGGGTTTGTTAAAAAATCTTTTAGCAGCTTAAGGAAGGTAGAAAGAGATGAGCTAGAAGTGCGAAAACCAAGTGTTCACAAATCTTTGACGTTAAAAACAAACCCATCAATAAAGCCATGTCTCCCGGGGGCATTGTCTACATATGAGCGGTTTTTACTGATCAGGTTTCTTTTGGATTTGTTCCATTTGTTACTCGCTGTACCAAAAGGGTGCATCAGAGGTCAGGTTTTAGCATACTATGGCTGCGATGGAAAGTCTCCATAGGATTTGCTACATTTTATGCTATTTTGTAAACTTAATGAGGTAACCCAGAGACATTTTTAATACCCGTTTTAAAGAAGCTTCATTTTAACCAGGTTCGGCCAGCGCTTTTGTACTTGCAACTGCTCAAGTCAGACTGTATTTTTTTCATTGTGGGTTACTTGAAATCTACTGTGAGAGCAAGGGCATGTATGGTATTTTGAAACAAAATAAATGCTTTGCAATTTTATTTTTAATTTAAGTAATCCACTCTTTCCACCTTACTTATGGTATTTGAACATTAATTTAAGAAGGTTGATTTTATTAGGAAGACAATTGCCATACAGCAAGAACAACATCCACAGTGGGTCAAATTCTTTGCTGGATATTGATACAGGCTGCCCATAGTCTTCCACCTCACGCTACTTTTCTATCTGTACAATCCTAATTTGTAGTAAGGGAAAAAATAGGTCTGTATAAGTACATCAGAAAGGGTAGTGGAACATCATGAAACAAAGTCCACAGCTCATACCTGAGAGTGTCCAATAGCAGTGTTTTTATCTGTTTCGACTGAGAGGCCCAAAGTATGACAATCTCACCTAAAAGCGACCTACTGGCTTTGTCAATGTCTTTTAGTCAAGCTGTACAGCAGCATGGCAAAAAATATTAATAAAAAAACAACAAAAGAAAGAACTATGACCTGGCCCTTGCTGACCACGTCATAGTGTTTTATTTTTATTGCTAGTGTGACAGGAGCCAACCCGGACAACAACGGAAGGAGGGCGAGTGGATGGAGTGGAGGAAATAAAAAACACGGACAACGTATTGGCACACAACAGGGACGGATAGGGTGGATGGCAGTCAGGCAGGACAAATGGGGGGATCAGGTAACATGAACGAGTTTCAGGCAGCATGAACAGTGAAGGGCGGGGGGGTCAGGCACCACCAACAGGGAGGGTGGGCGGGGAGGTCAGGCAGCACGAACAGGGGAGGATGGTAGGTCAGGCATCGCAGATTGGGGAGAGGGGTCAGACAGCACAAACGGGGGAGGGCAGGCAGGGGTCCAGCAGCACAAATGGGAGAGCAGGTAGGGGGGGTCAAGCAGTACGAACAGGAGAGGGCAGGAGGGTCAGGCAGCGCAAATGGGGGTTGACATGTGAGGGGTCAGGCAGCCCGAACAAGTCAGGCAGCCTGGCAAGGTGAGGGCAGGCAGCCCAAATGGGCAAGGATGGGCAGGGTGAGGCAGCCCGAACGGGCGAGGTCAGGAAGCCAGAAGAGGCATGGGACAGGCATTAAGAACGGAAGGGTTGGGGCAGGACGCACAAATGGCGAGGGTGGGTGGGGGCAGGAAGCATTAACGGCGAGGGCAGGGAGCATGAATGGGGAGGAATAGGGTGGTGCAGACAGCACAAATGATACAGGTAGCACAAATGAGGGAGGGCAGGGGAAGGCAGCACGAATGAGTTAGGATGCGTGAGGGAAGGCAGCACGAATGAGGGTGGGTGAGCACAGGCAGGCAGGCAGCACAAACATGGGAGGGAGGGCGGAGGCAGGCAGCATGAACAAGGGAGGGCAGGAAGGGGCAGGCAGCACAAACAAATGCAGGCTGCATGAACAAGGGAGGGCAGGCAGCGAGAACAAGGGAGGGGACAGGCAGCACGAACAAGGGAGGGCAGGGCAGGCAGCACGAACAAGGGAGGGCAGGCCAGGCAGCAAGAACAAGGTAGGGTGGAGCAGCAGCATGAACAAGGAAGTGAAGGAGAAACATGGAATTGGGAGAAGTACACAAGTGAACCAGCTGAAAATGATGCACTCTGGAAGAGTGCTTAGAAACAAAGGAAAAGTAGTGGCTAAAAAAACGAGCAGAGGCAAAGAGACAAATAATGCGTTCATACTCCAAGAGAGGGACGAAGAGGAAAAATGCCCTCAGCCGAAGACCAATAAAAAGCAATCAAATGAGTGTGACTATGTAGCCAACCAATGGTAAGCAATGGGTGCCTTCTAAGCCTACTGTTCGAAAACAATAGGTCCTAAAGAGAAAGCACTTGCGCTGTCTAGACAAGACCTAAAAATTAAGTTTAAGACAAATTTTAGCAGTTAAAAAAAGTCTACAAACTATAGAGACCAGCAAAAATTATACTGTCCACATCTGGAAAAGGTTATTTCTTCAATTATTTAGAACTGCTTGCTTGCTTCTAAAGCATCAGAGAGAGTGCCCTGACTTTTCGCACAGTAAAAGCTACTTGCAGTTATGAAGATAATGCTCTTTTTGAACTGCCTGATAAAATGAAACTATCTAACAAAAACATGTCCAGGGAAAAATATTTTTAGACTATCATTAGATCGGTTCAATAGTCAGCTAGAAGGTTCAATAGTCAGCTAGAAGGATGCAAATGAACAATGTATAGCAGAACCCTATCAGGAAAAAGATATCTCAGCATATATAAAATATTAAGAATGAGGTATTTTCCAGTACTTACTGAGTTCATTCCGCTGAACAAGTCTCCCGAACCTACATGAGCAGTATGAACAAAATTGGTCGGCTCTCCAATCATAGTTCGATCGATCCGCCGTCGCCTTTTCTGAGGAGTAGAAATTATTTCATTAGCTTTTTCTTTTAATATAAACAGGAAAAAATATTTTAATTAAATTCAATAGCAATAGACACACAATAGAGGGGCACCTTACAAACAATTTACATTTTACATGCTACTCCACAAAAAATACTATTCAGAATTTTACAGTAACATGAATTTAAAATCTAATTATCCTGCTTAACCTTTAACATGTTCATCTGACTCAAACCAAAATATACAAATTACATACCAAACAGCAGTGAAACAATCTTCTGAGTTCAATATCTAGGTCCTATGTCAGTGACTACAATTATTACATGGAGTCCCAATATTTAGAGTTTTCATTACCTCAACTTTCTGGGAGACCATTATTATCAATAAAACGACTTGTTTGTGCTTACTATTTTTGGTTTATGCAAATAAGTTATGACAATGTATGTACCGTTCACCCATAAGTTGTAGGGCATGGTCTACAGCCGTGATGAGTGAACTCCACTGACACATGGTCTTTGACACTTCCCTTAGCTCAGAACCCCTGTCTGTAGAACCTTCAGAGCACAAACTGCCACCATTCTCAGCACATGCATCTCAGGTCATTGCTGAGGAAGAATTTCCCGATCACAGTACACCTGCTTACAATACTACAGGTCTTTTTCTGAGAACGAACTATCTTTGCACTGTACAGAGCACATGGAATATGGCTGTTCACTATGTACAGTAGCTCGTCTCAGAGCACCTATATAAAAAAACGCTTTATACTTATTTACTGTCTAAAGGAAAAATCTATTAACCCACAACAGAAATAAACTGCCAGTTAAATAAGGCACCAAGAAGAAATATAGCACACACTACCTGTAAACGTTTTTGAGTTAAATAGCTCCAAGGGAATATGCTGCTTACCTTCTGTAACATTATTTGGTGTATACTCTGAACAGATTTCTTACCTTGTTGATGGCAGACTTGATCCAGCAATTCCTGCAATGTCTCTGCATCAAGTCTGTTTCATCTCTGGATAGGACAAAACAGACCCACATATAGGTAACACTCGTCCATGCCAGCATACGTCGTCTCCTTTTTTTCCACATCTTCAGTTACATAGTGTGGCTGACAATATTATGTTTGTACTGGCAGATTGCAGAGCAGACCTTATTACTCCTCAAAGGCGCCTGAACAGAATTGGAACGTAAAGCTGGTTTCCAAAATCAGCCTCAAGCCCCCGTCCTTTTTATTGACCAAAAAGCAATTTGAAGGGCAGCCAATGTCATGCTCCACCTTGGGCAACAGCTCGAATCAACCTTGGCAAGCAACATCAACAATTCCTTGGAGACCATACTCATGTGGACCATCCACATCTGGGTGAAAGCAGGTAGAATGTGAGGATGGGAGTCCAGAAAAAGAAGGGCAAAGCCAGCTTGGACAATCTGGACTGATCTACTGCCTGTAATGTACACCAAATCTTATCCGACAGCAGATGCCTTTTCAAAGGCAATTTAAAGGGATTAGCAGCATTGCCTGGAGACAAGTGAAAGACAATGGATGCTGCTGCAGCATTAGACCCTTGACACTGCCTCTAGCACCATGCTAAGCTTGTGTGTGTTGCCGGATTGGCTGCAACAGATGCCACAGGAAGAAGTTGAGGATCTTACAGTATCTTCAGACCTGTGCTGCTGGTGAAATTAGCAGGCTAGGGATGACTATCCCAAGCACTGACTTCTAGCTCTGCTCCATTAATGATACACTGGACGTCCCTGGAAAACCCGGAGGACCTTATCCAGGCATGTTGTCTGAGAAAGGATAATGGCACTGGTGCCCATTCAATGATCAGCGGAGTCTATGGTGTCCAGGCCAGGACATAAATTCTGTCTAGCTGCATCTAGTTTTTTTCTGTGACAGCATTATGTAGGTGTTGGGGCAATGCAGGAATAACCTCAAGTGACATGTCGCAGATGGTGTGATTGTAGCCCATAACAGGTAAACATATACAAAGAATTAAGTACCAGACTGCCATAGAATAAAAACAACTCCTGCCCATTGTGTCAAATTTATTGGATTTCCCATCAGGATAAGCTGCAAAAAAGGGCTTAAGATTCATCTGACAAGTGGAGGCCTGTACCCGAGTTGGATTCGAATGAAAAACTTGGGGCCATCTGGAGTCAGTTTATGGAGCTAAGCAATGGGGCAACTGCCCGCTGAATCATGAAATCGTTTACAACATGCTGACGAATATGGGTCATTTGGGGGTCAGAATGGGGAAATACGGGACAGATTCTGGAGAGTTATCAAGGCCAATGACATTATGTAAGTGGAGATATACATCAGTATCAGTATAATGAGTAGGTAGTCATTCATCATCCTCCTCTTCATGGGCTTCATATGGGGCATGATGAAGGCATTGTATTGCATCTGAGTCAGGCCCACAAATCGCCTCTACCCTACAGTTGTATCACTGCTGAAGCAAAGGAATCATAGTGCGGGGAGATTTCTTTCTCCACAAATGGGTGTGTCTTTGTGAATATATGGCATGACGTAGGGCAAACCCTATCCGAGGAAGTATCCTAATCCTAAACTGCAGCAGAGGACCCATAGGGGATTGGGTTGACTTCACCTAGGGTCATTCAGCGACAGGGAAGGGCTAACCCGTGGTAAATAAATTGGAGGCCCGGACTGACTACTGGGGTCAGGAGGAGTGCCTGAGGAAGCCAGAACCATTTTGACTATCTGCAGCATATCCTCCCTGAATGTCTGAATTTGCGGCACAGTCTATGGCCCAAGGAATTTGGTGTGTAGGCGGCTTTAGCTTTGTTAGATTTAGAAGAGGAAGGTAAAGCCAGTGTCCGGACTCTGGAATGCCCCCATATGAGACTTCCTCCATGATCAGGAGCATCTGGACATCCAAGAGCCTCACTTACTTCTTCTACCCTTCTTTTTTACTTCTCTCTCGATTTCACTGTTGACTTAGCTGATAAGGGTGCTCGATTTCACTGTTGACTTAGCTGATGAGAGTGCTCCGGACAGTGGCTAACCTCGTGACCTGGAATAGACCAAGTTAGCTTTTTGTGCTCAGACCTAAAGTTTGGGTTTCTCCTCCCTGATGACTTTGGGTGCATCAGGGAGCATCGGTCACAAGACTTAGATTCATGTTGGATACTGAGGCACCATTAGCAGATGTATGGATCTCTTACAGATATCGGCTTGTTTCACACACAGCACAGTTTGAAACCAGTAATCTTCAAGGGCAACAACCCTGTAGTCTTTCAAGAATTTTATTTTTGAATTTCAAAAAGGGCTTTTCTAAAGTACCAAAAGCGCTAGGAGCTATTCTCTTGATCTGCGTAGAAGAGCGAGGAAAAAGATGTACTGCCCTCGACGCAGCTCGGTGTCATTATATACAGAAGCAGGATCGACTCGCAACAGAGATTGAAGGAACCACGTACCTGCATGCCAAAACTTATTCTGAAGCTTTCATGATCCAGTCTGGCTCCTGAAGAGAATTACTAAGTACGGACTGTGGCTACTTTAGAAGTAGCCTTCAGAATGAGCTGGAATGTTGTAAACTATGTATGCAACTTATTAGAATTATAAACCACATAAGGTTATTGATGTAAACTTTATTTTTTTTCTCTCATCTAAATTGCAGTTAACATTATTCCAGAAGTGGGTTAAATTTCCTTTACAAAATAGATTCTCGCGACTGTCTGTGTCCTGTGGAGTCTTGAACAGGAGTAATCTGGAAACTGCATGGTCGCAAGACACTTTCCTACAGTAGCCACAAAACACGGTCTGTGCTCATGCCTGGTGTACAGAACCCCTATACGCAGCATGAAATGGGCAAAACGTGAAGTCATGCTCTGCTAGTACTGACCGAGGAGCACAGCCTGAACCCTTGAGGTGTGCCATGGGCTACCACTATGCAGAGCTTGGCTGACCTAACAATATATCCTCACATTGTTTTATTATTACTTAAGTCCTGAGGTACTACGTGTTGTCCCACAGACCTCAAAATGGCTCCAAAGACCAGCTTTTGACATAAATATCAAACTATTGCTATAGCTATACATTTTTTAATTCTTCAATCCTGTGTTTTTATACACCTTGAAAAAAAAAACACTACCATGATATCCAATAGTCTGGCGCATGTTGAGATTGCCTGATCAAATGGACAGTGAAAATAAATCAATCAAATGCTTCTACTACGCATACTCTCATATTTACATACAACGAAGGACCAAGGACATTTTAACTGATTTATAAGTGGAGTCTTTGTCTACCCATATCACAAAAAGCACACTCAGTCTAAATGTTATGTTCATGCCAAACTGGGTGTTGGCGAGTCTACTCTTTCTTCGCATTATACTTGAGAAAAATACTCCTGTTAGTAACAAAGCGAAAAGCAAATATTTGAATCTCCCATTTTAGCATACAATCTGCAAAAACTTGCCAAATTCAAACATAGTTAGCTTTATACTTTAAAAAAATTGTGCAACTGTATTTATTATTTTGTTTATACAACTAACTAATATTTATTAAAATATTGCAGGCACATTCTTAGTCATACTCGGGCCCTTGAGCCAATGGAAAAATATAATTCCAGAACCACTGATACCTTTTTTATAATTAGACAATTATTTTACTTAATGATTAAACCTCTAAGAAGATTACATTCTACTTATGTGCCAAATACCGCAGCATGTACTAAAATTGGGACTTTAATTATATAAATTAACGTACCAAAGGTACTTATTACACAGAAGTAAAACCATGGTTATTAAAGTGTGGGGGATGTATGATAGCAAAGGAAACAAACGTGTTTCCAATTCAGTCAGGATAAATTGTTTAAAACAAAAAAAAGGCAACGAAACGAATGGCCAGCAAAATACCTCACAATAACAAAACACAATCTTATTGTCCCAATCGGACGCCAAAAGAAGAAAACGTTAATTATCCACCATTAGGCACTGCTGTAAAACATCTGAAAACAACTAACTCTGATTATCAAAGTCAGTCATCTTAAAATATCGAACCAAGAGTAGCTTATAAAATTTCCATATAAAGCAAAATTAATGTTTGAATTTCACAACGCCTCATAGTTACTCTAAATTATATGGCTCTGTTAAGCTCAATAATTCCTGCAAAACTCCATCTGGACTGACACAAGTGATTCCAGTTCAGGTCTGCACTGTGCAAGACTTGGTATTTTTCTCGAGTCTCCAACAATGTCGCAAACATCATTTTAAGTCTTTAATTTATAAATGCATAATTTACCTAAGATATAAAGGGGTTATTTTGGGTGTAAGGTTAAAATAACGTTCATGGGATAGAGTACCGGCGAACAAACTAAATAGTCATTCATATAGTTTATGTGTATCACTATTTTTTCATTATAACAAAACAAACTGGACTATATTAAAAACCAAAAAAGGATTTTTACATAGACCAAATGCAGCCTTACAGTCCAAGTTCGACGTAAATCCATCCAGTAGCGTTTGCTGTAGCATGAGTCACATGCAGAAGAATGTGCCAAAAAAGAACAAACAATCATTTGCAATACAAGAGGTCTCTCATTTACGAGAGTTAGAGCTATTGGCGGTGTAAATGACAATGTTCTTTACCTATGTGCTTTCCTTTACAGTACAGTAGTCTTTGGGACCTTATGTGTGTTTAGCAATGCAGTATATTATCCTGGATGCTGTCTGTGGTGGTCATCGGGTAATCGACTGGTTAAGAATCAAAGCTGTTTTGTGTAATGTCAGTAAACACCGCACTCTTCCAGCCTTGCACATTTTGATAAGCTTGTAAGCTTGTGAGCATGTGCTCAAGGGGTTGGAATAGGAACTACTCCCCTGCCATACCAGCAAGGGAAGTCCCGCATCCCGAAAAGTGCTTAAGTGAACTTCCGATGATAAATGCAGGAGGAAACTAGTAGGGATAGGAAACGTAGAAAAGTAAGTGTTTCAAATGATCATTATCTATTGCACTCAGGTCCGAACCGCCCGTAGCGGGTACTGGGCACTTCCCCGGTGGGCCGGAGGGGTGGCGGCCGGTTTTATGCCCATGGGGGCCGGTTTTGCAGCAGTGCTGCAATATCCCCCCCTGTAACAAAAGCAGGAGAGGTGCTTCTTGATAGCATCCCCCCCCACCCCGCGCCCAGGGCCGGTCGAGCAGCAATCTGTTAGGGCTGGTTGCTGTTCCCAGTCCGGCCCTTATTGCACTGTAGTCCCAGTTACAGTGCGTGGCCTAAGAGCGGGTCACTTCATAATGACATTTTAAGCATCCCACCCTTCCGCTCAAACTTCTAACAGCCACCTACTATTAACTAGCATGAACCCCTACCTAAAGAGACTTCTCTTTGCATTAAGGGCACATTGTGAACTGTTTTTCAGTATATAGCGGAGCTAAATAATTTGTCATTCAGCTTTCTTTATATATGAGAATAGATAAGTGATAAGAATCAGATAAAAACATAAAATCACAAATGATTAATGTTTTAGAAAATGTGGTCTATTAGGTTAATAAGTCAGCTGCTGACCTAGAACATTCGACTTTTAATCGCCAAAACTTGAACAAACAGTATGATCCTGGGTAAATCACTATCTATCAATGCTGCACTACTGTTATCTGCCAAACACAGGTGCCAAGAAACACGGTAAGTGCAGAGTGGTTTCTTTTATTTCCTTGCACTTTGTGCACTGCTGAGTGTACAGATGGACTTGCAGGTGTACAGAGGGATAACAAACACAGGGCATTTGGGCTGGTTGACTGATGATGGCAGTGGTTCTTTAAAGTGTTTAATTGGCCTGGCTGCAGAGTGTTGGAGGTGACAACACCAAGTTTTGGATCGGTTTCAACAAAACTTCCAATGAAATTGGCTAAACGTCAGGAGTTTGGTTTCAGCCCTGACATTAGTTGGATATAAGTTCCAGAAGGGTGGGGTGAATCGTCTGAAGAATCACTCAGTGAAACAAGTCAATTTATGCCTGGTTCAGCGTCACAACAGTCGTGCTTCAGTGGGATCAATTTTATAGGTAGGTAAGTATGTATTTTTCTTGTTTAAGGCACAACACACGCATATTTTAATTGTATCCATGTCCCAGAGTGGGTACAATCATCTTAGTGTTGTCGGTGTATTGAATTCCTGCCACTTGGATACACTACCAACCTGGCTGTCTAGTCATGGGTCACTTGTAGCCCATGTGTGCCAGTGATTCACACAGACCTCAACGATTTACAGCAGTTTAAAAGAGAGCCTCCTGCTCGATTCTTTGGTTTGAAGCTTGCTAGGCTGCCGGGCCGTTTCATTCACAAAGGAAAACTGTGTGTATGTTCCCCGCTGTGGAGAGGAGAGGAAAGACCGTGCTGAATTCCCCACAGTTCTTCAAACGAACACTTCGGACAGAGTGATGGAAATGCTGTGCATGTGTTCCTCGCGCAGTAACCGCTCCACGCATCAGGTAGCATAAAAGGCCATTTATTAGGACAGGCATGACAGCCAAAATCAACATAACATCATTAACAATTAACAATCCCCCCAAACATCCTGCCTTTCAACCATCATCCACTCACGTACTCCAATAGCCACTCGCAATTCACACCACGACCTCTTCATGTATACCATTTACTTCCCCCTTTCACTTCCAAACTCCTCCATCATCTCCATCCATCGCACTCCTGTCTACCACACCCCCCATCCTGCACCTGTAACCCCCTCCCCGGAAGGGTGATTCTGCCCGTCATGGACTCCCCACCCCTCCGAGGTCCTGAAAACAACCCCGTGTCATCCTGTCCTAAACTGGCATGCCTTACAACTTGTCAAACCAAACGCCCAATACCACCACTCCTGAAACCCTGTAGGGTGGGTGGGCGGACAAACTAAACCTATTCCCTGAGGCACTGGGGACAGGAAGAGGAAGTCCTTCCCCTCCTGTCCTCTTAAATAACCTCCTAACCCCCACCCCCTAAGCCCACCCCTTAACCTAACTTCCTACCTGCCTGTCCTATCGCGCGAACACCCCGGGGAAAAGACTGGTCTGTCGACCTGCTTCCCACGGGGGCCGCATTGTCCACCGGTAGTCTACACAGATGTAACTGAAGCCATGCTGCTTGCAGACTGTGTCTCTGCAGTCTGCTGTTATCGGACATGTTCAGTCAGGCTGACAGTATCTTATCCTGCCTCGGAGCCCCCTGTGTTTGACAGATAACACGCCTTTTCTCCAGGCTCTGTCGCGCGGGCCCCTACTTAGCCCCACCCACCCTCATTGTTTACAGTGGTTGCTCTCACGCGTCCCTATTTAGCGCCGCCCAACCCTCTTTGTTCACAGTGGTTGCTCCTGGGGATCGTAAAGACAGTCCGCTATGTTATTTTGAAAGCTGTCCTTACAGGAGATGCGGCTCTCTGTAGGAAAGAAAATACCCGCCTTTAGCTGCTATTAGAGAGACATCAGCACAAAGGCAGTGGAAGGAAGTGGGGAGGCAAATGGGTTTTTAGAGAGGGGGAGGTGCCTGTTCGAGGAATGTGGGCCTGCCATGGGCGGTGCACAGCTTATTAAGCAGGAGTAATGTGATTAAAGCTGGGGAGAACAAAGTGCAATCAGCCTTAGGCAAGAGCCTGGGCATTGTTTAGCTGTGCGGTCTCGGGAAGTGCCAGTCCCAATCACCTCTACCCAGAGACCCGGAATGTGCCTCATAATTTGCTGTGCCGCTGCACCAGGAGGAGTGGGAGTGGCTGCAATGCCTCTTCCTTCATACAAAGAAAACTTCAACAAGCCTAATTTCCCTTGAAAGGAATCCCAGACCATACAAATATCCTACGCACATAGTCGAAATGACAGTGGACATCAAAAAGTGCAAAAAAGCTCAAAAACACAGGTAAAGAAAAGGGAGGCAAGGCGCGGGTGCAGCACTAACACAACTGTGGTATTAAGAGAAGGTGGGAGGGAGGAATACTATAGTAAAATCTAAGCAGCTATGGCACCAAAGCTGAACACAGACAAAGAGTAATAGAGCAGGAAACCAAGTAAAAATAGTCCTCCAAGAACAGATAAAGAACCATAGCGTAATGAGATAGTACTTAGTCCGTGCTGCAGGGAGGAACTGAAAAGAAAAAGGAGGGAGAAAGAGGCAGGACTGACTACTAACAAGCAAGGATTTTTAAAGGACAGCAAAACAAACATTGAAAGCAGGGGGATGGCCTTAAGCCCACGAGAGAATTTACAACAGATCTCGCCTACTCGACGTAAAAAGTTCAAGAACATCGTTTTCCATCATATTCTAAAGACAATCTTTGTCTATTCACAACAGCGCCAGATGGCATGGCCCCTGCACCAGATAAAATGCCCCAATCCACAACACTGGATGGGCAGTGACTTTTGTTAGTGTGCTTTGCATTTTTGCTTCCCAGCAGCCTAGGGGCTCATCTGTTATCGTTACTCCTGTCCAAACGGACTAAAACTGTCCACAATAAAATGGATACATTTATAAAGGAATCAAAAACATTTACTACAGATTAACCAAGGCAACAAAAGTAAGATATAGTCTGTGTGCACGGACACACTATTGTCTTGGGATGTGGGCAACCTGACTCATAACTATAATACTGCTTGTGCTTCTGCATTCACACAGCATGTATGTATATGTGCATGTGCATGTGTGTGTGTGTGTGTGTGTATGTGTGTATTATATACTGCTCCTCCTCTGACAAAGGCCCAAGTGGGGCTGAAATGCATTAGGACATTTGGAGCGCTTCAATTAAACTTGAAAATTCACCGCGATGTGTGCGGCTCACTTCTTTCTTTTGGAAAGGTGCAGGTGATATTTAACGGTCTGGTCCAACCGTGGAGCAACGCACCACCGACAATGAGCGCCATAACTGCTCGAAATGGACCGTGAAAGTCAATCCGCCGAAAGGCATAAAGAGCAGCGGCTGCCGCCAGGGACTGGTCCCAGGTTTGGACTCGAGCAAACAACATCGGTTTGTGAGGGAATCGTGGCAAAAAAGAAAGATGGCAGAATAATCAAACATCGCCCACCGAATGGAAACTACTGAGAGACTGGGTTGGACTACAGGAACCAGAAGGCTCGGCATTGAAATTGAACGTCACACCCACTGGAGGGTAATCATGAATAATAAAATGAGCTAAGCTAAGCTGCTAGTGCAATCACAGTCCTGAGATGTTTGCCGTGCTCCTCCTCTGACAAAGGCCCAAGTGGGGCTGAAATGCATTAGGACATTTAGAGCGCTTCAATTAAACTTGAAAATTCACCGCGATGTGTGCGGCTCACTTCTTTCTTTTGGAAAGGTGCAGGTGATATATATATATACAAACATACATATATATACACATATACATACATACTAGTATGTGTGTGTATATGTAATGGGTCTGAACACCCCTCCCACAACAATGCTATAAACAGCATCACACAGAACAACTGCATGTATGGTTTAAGCCTGGACAATATTCATGTGCTGCTGTTTTCTTAAGAAAGAAAGGGGGGATAGTGTCAGATCAGGAAAAGATATGCACATGCCTACTGAAGTATGTATACATTGTTAAGCAAAAAAGGCAAAAATACTACACTGTTAAGCAAGGAGACAGTGTGTTCTCTAAAGCAGTGAGCATCCAATTCGAACGTCGCCCAAATTCGCAAAACATTTACAGATTTCTTCTTACATAACTTCAAATGAGTACAAGTGACGAAACGGAAACTCAGATTATTAGGTACCCAATTTTCTCACGAAATGAACAAAAATGTACCTTCAAAGAGATACAAGAAAGGTAAACTTCCAGACTATGAGTGAGACATTTGTGAATCCTTGAATACTAGTGTCAAAAAAGAGTGAGGCTGAAAATGCCAGAAGCACAAGAACAGGACATGCAGAGAATACCATGGCCACAACACGGAGAGCAAAATGGCAGTAACTGACTAATATTCTGTCAACTATTAATGTGTTTTTAAAGAAGGTCTTGGTCAATTCCACAGTATCTAAAATGGGAATGCAAGGAGTCATTGTCATGCTGTGAGGTATAACCACTTTGATAAGGCATTATGACTATTAGAGTTGTTTTCCAGTGTAAAGCCATGGTAATGGAATCCGCGAGGCATTCAAGAGTGCTTTTATTCATTCCAGGTTGACTTTGATGGTATTTTACTAATCCAGAGCTGTAATACTGTACCTGAAGTGGTAAAAGGCTTTTATGGTTTAGCATCTCTGCTTGGATGGCAGAAGGTCTAATAAAGAATAATAATGATATGTAATATCCACTAAAATGGTGAAAGGATAATATATAAGACAATATGAGTGCAGTCAAAGGTTCACAGAAATAGTAAATAACAATATATGGCAAAAGAAATTATATATATATATATATATATATATATATATATATATATATATATATATATATATATATATTACAGAGAATGATAAATCAAGCATAATTATAGACAAACAATAGGAGGTCAAGGAGGCTTGATAGCTTATTGTTGTGAGGGATCGGGTAAAGAAGTTTTCTTCGTGTCATTGTCTAGAAATTGTGTGAGTGGGCACCAAAGGTGAGAGCGTTAAGTAGCGAGAGAGATAGGATGAACAAGTGCTGTATCGAGGCGATGATTGTGACATACAGCATTACCTCCAAGCTAAATAGGACAATTTAGAGAAATCCTTTCAGTTTTTTGATATTTGCTGAAAAGCTACAGCTATTAACAAATCAATAAGTGGTAGCTGGGATTTAGTCGTTTTCCAGTCCGGTGTTAAACTACCAAGAAAAATGTGTGTGGGGGAGAGGGGAACTGTGGAGTGAAATATAGTATTGATTTGGTGCCAGACCGGTTTCCAAAATATAGGAACATGTGAACAACATATGATAGCGATCAGCATCAACCTGGCAACGGTTGGGATTTGTGTTGTGTATTTTATGCAAGTATTTTGGGGTAAGAAACAATCTATTGTAAATAAGAGTGTTTGTGTCGTACTGACCGCTCTGGATGATTTCCTAAGTTTCGTCCAAATTCTATTCATGGATGGCACTTTGATACCCTATGCTTAAAGACTTTGCTGTAGAAATGAAAAAAGACTTTGTCCCTTTCTATCTCATCGTGAATGGCACTGTGCTAATTCTATGCTTAAAAACTTTGACAGAAAAGCAGACATTCGAGGTGAGCAAATTAAGTGTCCCAGGGATTTTAGGGCACGAGTTATAGTCACTTGAGATAACTGTTGAATTTCTATGGTTTTATGTGTGTAAAATCTGAACCCAACTAGAACATCCCTGTAACCTTTGTTTGTTTTGTTGACTTTCTAAGTTTTTTTTAACAATATTACCCAACTACAACCAGGGGCACTGGAATTATGCAATTGTGAGGCCACTGCAATTTTCACATATAGTTTTTCCACATTCGCCACATAATCCATCTTCTGCAGAATCTGCAAATTTCAACGAAAACTAATTTGTTTCCAACTCAAATGGTTCAAAGGTAATGAAAATGCAGTGACAGGTTGCTACACAATGGAAGGCCTTTGCAAAGTTGCATGGTCACCTTCCTGTTGCTTATTGCAATTTTTGGGCACTACACTGGTACTAATGAGGTGCAAACAAACACAAAAATTGGCAAGATACCCTCAGGGAAATGCGGTTTGCTTAATCAGCAAGTCCGCAGGTTAGTACCAGTTCTTTGTGTGCTGCTAGTTGTCAGTTACCTAAATTCAAGGCAATTCCAAGATTTTGACAAGGACGGCTCACTCACGTAATGTGACATGCTTCATCCTTTACCCATGAGGTGCAACCAATGTCCAGACAGTGATATCAAGATTAAAAATAAAAAAATGTGCTGCATGATTTCCCTCTTCCTGCCACATAATTTACCCAGCCCTGCCATATAATTTAGCCGTTTCCTGCTGCATAATTTCAGTGGCCCTGACTCTAACGTCCCTGTAACCATTGGATTTTAGTGAATTTCACTGTTCTTTTAAATATAAATTGTACAACAATTTGACCCATGAATTCAATTTACTAATATACATTTTCACAAGTTTAGAAATACATTTTATTAACACATTCATTCTGGTTATATATTTTAAAACTAAAAATTAAAAAATAAAGGTAAGGTAACTTATGTAGTCTTTCTATAAATGCAATGCACCAAAGTCTTTCTTTACTCTAAAATTTATTTTATGGATCTGCAGATCCATCAGCCATAGTAGTACAAATAGAGGGTCTGCCAGTTATATTGCACACATTAAATAATAAAACAACAACACATTTAATACAAACACGTGCTATTATAATTTCTATAGGTGTGTCACTGCTTGTGTGTGAGTGATTGTATGAGTGATTGTTCAGGTGTTTGAATGGTTATATCGGTGTGTAGATGTGTGAGTGGTTTTGTGGGTTGGTGAGTGGTTGTGTGTCTGTGTGAGTGGTTGTGTGTAAGTGGCTGTCTGGGTAAGTGGCTGTGTGGGTATGAGTGCGGGTGTGAGTGTTTTTGTGGGTCTGTGAGTGGCTGTATGGGTGCGTGAGTGAATGAATAGGCGGTGTTGGTCTGTGAGAGGGTGTATTTTTTTTTTTAACTGGAGTCTGGTTCCTCCAATCCAAGCTGATCCATGTGGATCAGCGTATCCTTGTGCGCACCAAAAAGAAAATTGGACAATTTTTTGCCCATGAGGGATCCCTTATAGACTACTCCATCAGTCCCATAGGCTCAGGGTACCTCTACCATGACCCCTTCTATCACTTTAAATGATATTTCCCTCCCCTCAAATGATATCCCTCCCCGTGGGAACTAAGTCCTGATGAATAATATGGCAGTGCAACTTTTCTCTCAGATTGGGTCCAGCCAATCATGGCATAGGTGATGGCGCGTGGATCCACCCAAATCTGCAGTGATCTGGGTCTCTAGATAAACATAAATCTTTTTACTTTAATAATTCCAAAACTACTGAACAGATTGACACCAAATTTCGAAAGCACTCTTTCTGGATCAAGATCTAGCTTTCTTCCAAATTACTTTAACCCTTTCGATGCTGATGACGAGCTCAGCTCGTCATCAGCCACGGGTGGCGTGTGCTGATGACGAGCTGAGCTCGTCATGTAACGCGACTTTTAAAAAAAAGCCGCACAGCGCAAAAATCGCCGCAGCAGCGATGCGGTTAAGCAGTTTAGGCTGTAGTGGTGTCTAAAATCTCTACAGGAAATTGCATGGGGAAAACGTGTTTTTGGAAACCCCCGCCCTCCTTTTGCTCTGCCTCTGACAGATCACCCCAAAACTTCCCAGACAGCAGCTGAAGTGACTGGCAAACTAATTTGTAAAATTTCGTCAAGATTCTTCAAACGGTGCCAAAGTTATTAACTAAACAAAATATTCTCTTCCTATGGAAATCAGAATATTTTTATTGCTTAGCATCAGCAATAACCATCACAACAGGACACTTTTCGGTAACAAGTTGCCTTTATCAACATAATCCACCCCGTTTGGCTTGCAGGTTTATAGTCACGAGTACTAAGCTTCACAATAGACATAAAAGTGTATACACATAGAAGTATCAACTCAAATTAAGTGAAATGATACAACAGTGCACACTCTATGCATTATGGAATAGCTTTGTGTTACGGGATTTGTTTGCCCGAATCTAAACTGGGGCTCCGCATAAAGTTTTCGGAGATCAACTTAACAATGTGAATAGTTCCACGAGACCTTCTTATGCGCAGTAATGCCCTGGTAAGCTGGTGCACATACATTTTAACACTATGTTTTATGTGTGGTTACACATTACATTACACAGCTGGCACAAAAGCTATAGGAAGTTTCTTCAAAGTACTACCACCGTATACCTGTTTATAAATGGTTGTTTTTTTGGTGTAGTAAACAGAATAGATACCCCCACGTGACAATAAAAAATCCTCCTATACACTAGATCTTCTACTAATCATACCTGAATCATAGACAAACTGAAAATACTGAACCAAGTATATGTGACAATGTTTTTTTTTATTTTTGCTGGGCCAATGCTCATAAAACCACTTCAAAAATGTTAAAAACACTGTTTTTCAAATTGAAAAAGAGGTTATATCTTTCCTAGTTAAGCCACCTGTTCTACTCTTTGTGCAAATACATTCATACATCAATTACCATAGTTAAAAACTTTTTTTAAACTTATAAAAAAATCACATGGAAAGTATACAAATTTAAAAGCAGCACATAGTCACACAAATGAATAAATGAATCAAGAAACAGTTGTCGACGCGGCGTTTTGGTGGATGATGCTAGAAATAAACCACCTTATTCAGGACTCTAATTTATAACAATAATTATCTATTGAAAAATACATAACATGTCATTACTATTTTTTATAAATAAAATAGACATCATCACATATGGTGTTTTGGTATAGTCATTGTGGAAGAACTTGGCCTTCCTCTCACCAAAGATTCAACTATTCATTTTCTAGTTCCTGACTTCCTGTACTTTCAATAATATGTTGGGTGGCTGATAACTCAAAGAGACCTTTAACAAATACTTCAAACACAAAGCGTTTATAGGAATGGGAATTTGGTCTCACTTGCTCAACTTTAGGACTCGTCTACCTACTCTGTGCTAGATTTGCTGTAGGTTGTCCAGTGGTGGCCGGTAAGGTTATCAGGGAGGCGGGCAAGGGGCTGTGGGGGCACATACACACACATATACCACACACCCATGCATTCACATATGCAACACCCATCCACAACACTCACTAACAAATACACATAAATTCATACATACACACACTGCACCAAACATAAAAAACACATTAAACTTACCTTAACTGCAGCTTTGGAGTTCTCAGGAGGATTGGGATTGCTGCCTTCCCTCATTGGATGACCTTAGGTCAGTCATTGAGGGAAGGCAACAGTCCTAACTTCGTCACATAGTTGGATTGGGTCAGTGAGACTGCTGACCCCTCCTCACCCCACTCTGTGACGAGGTGTCACTGATTGGCACTTGGCCCTGGGCACTTCAGCGAATAAAACTGAAGTCGTCAGGCCCGATGCAAATCGGTGATATCCCCCCTCGTCACGAGGGGGAGGGATTCAAGGCTCTTTTGGCATGCTGAGGTCACGCCCACAGGGCTGTGAAATCCTCAGCCTGTTAAAATGCCGTCCGATGCTTCTAGTTTACTATGTAAACTTAGGTCTAAAGTAAGAGTTTAGAGCCCAATATCACAGCAAAAGCGTCTTCTTCCTTCGATGTAGTTAGCAACAGTCGTCATTCCAAGGGGCCATGGGGATAAGGGTCATAATGCTGCCATGTCCTGCAAGGTCAGAATTTTAATTTTTGCATGTTAAACTTAAGGTGATTCTTTAGCATCCACGGTTCTTCTGCCAACAAAGTCTACGGCCTTCAGAGTTTTAATATAATTGGATTACCATCGGCATTGATACAGCAGGTGAACTTGAAGGAGTTGACAAAGTCACGAAGTGTTGCCGGGTGTGCATTAAAGAGGAGAGAAGTAACTGTTGAACTTTGCGTAACTGCTACCTTAGAGGTGAATGACAATGAGCAGCAGTAAGTAACAATTTGGGCTCTGACTCCAGGTAGGATTTTACCCAAATTTTGAACAGTATTTTCAACTGACTGCTCTTTTTAACTGTAGTGGATCATATATTAATGATACATCAAAAAGGTTTAGCCATTTCTATCTACTTAGTTCATGACATTATCCCACATTGAAATTAACGCCGATTTCATACCCCTCCTTGTTGAGTTTTTCAATTATGCTAAACTATCTAATTTGTTTTACTATTCGCACAACACACGAACCATTAGTAAACACCACATTTGTAAACCTGACCTTCACAGTCCACTGAAAATGAAAGGAATCACCTTTACCCAGATGAGACATTTAGAGAGAGGGCACCAAGGATCCATAAGCACTATTGGACCAGATATTTGGCAGTCTCAGGCAAGGTGCATGAGGCAGAGCAGAAGTGATGAAGGATAAGATAAGACATGATTGTAGCTGTAAAAGCCTATAATTGCACATGCGGTGCATGTGCATATGAGAGCATTTAGGTACTTGTGACATTAGCTCCAGTGTATGGAAATTTCCACCCATAGACCTGAGAACACATCATTAGTTATGGTGCTGCCCTGTGTAAATGAGGTAGTCTCTATGGTAATTACTGGCATATTGCCAGTATCACTGGCATGGGTAACCTAGGCATAATGTTGGTCCTGGTATAATGGTAGTTATTACCGGCCTAAGATGTGCTGCCTAGAATGCTATGTTGAAACATAAGCATTACCTGCAAAGTCTAGTCACATGTAACAGTAGTGCATGCAAGGTTGAGTACTAGATGAAAATAATAGGCTGTTTGGCCAGCAAACATGTATTCACTGAAAATCAAAACCTGCTATTTCAGTTAAAAAAGTGTCTTTCTTCATGAAATTGACAACATTTTCTTTTGGGGGTTGGAGTTTGACTATGTAAACATTTTTATAAACTGGCAAGCTAGTATATAGGAACAAAACTATTTTTTCAAATATAAATTTACATTTTATATTTGGGCGATATTAACTACACTCTTCGATACGTGCGCCTGTAAGTCTAGGGTTCATGCCTGGTGCCTGAATTTGTAAGGTTTATGTAACTGGAAGGATAGTATTGCTGTTTAATACTGTAAAGTGCATAAAACTAAACTGTCTATCCCTGAAATAGAGAATTTTTTGCATTTAATTGTATTTCACACCCTAGCGCTTTAACATGATTCTCAGTCATAACATACAACTACCAATCTCCTTGGAAGAGATTGGGGAAAAAAGTAAATGGAGACGTGGTGAAAAAGGATATAAAATATTTGCATTACTGATTTTACTATGGAAATTGTGCTGAAAAATGCACTATTCTGCCATCCCTTTCTCAAAATAGTTTTGTGGAGGTTAAACCTTCAACACCCCTGGGTGGGTCAGGCTTGACTGGACTAGAAATTCATGAAAGAATTAAAGTACTTTAGCAATTGTTGGTATGATGGTGTGAGAAATTGGGATATTGCTTGAGGGGGTAACAACAACAATCCCTTGTCAGGGTGAACCACAAAAAGTCACTAAATTAACCTGACTTATCCCTATATTAGATTGGCACAAAGTCATCAGGCTTAACTTGGAGGCAATATGTGTAGTATTTATGCAACACTCAAACAGTAATTGGGTAAAAACACAATACAAGAAAACTCCCACACAAATTTAGAAAAATAGAGTAAAATGTTCAAAATTATTTGACACCACATCTACAAATATACAATCAGTAGAACCGGAGATATGAAATTTCAAAGATTTAATTAGGTACAGTGCCTAACAGCACAAAGCACCAGTTGTGGTCATCTGGACATGCTAGACCTAGGGAAGTCACAAGATTACGATTGAGCACAAGCCGGATAAAGGGACGAGGTCAGTCCAGCTGAAAAAGTTACCTTCTGAAAGTCTGGCATGAAGTGTCCAGTTCACAGTGGAGGAGACTGTGAGAAGCAGGGAGAGTGTCATTGATGGTTGTCACTGTAGCACAAAGATTCTGTTGGGCATCACAGATGATTGTTAGAGTTTTGCGTCAGTGGTCACTGCAGACTGTCAACCCAATGTTTTCTTAAGGATGAAGTAGGCCTTGCAGTAGTGAAAAATGAATTTAAGAGTTTTTCACTACCAGGACATGTAAAACTTAAAAGTACATGTCCAATTATTTCAAGACAATGCACCCTGCTCTATGAGCTGTTTAGGGCCTACTCTAAGGGTAACTTATATGTATCAAAAAGGAAGGTTTCGGCCTAGCAAAAAAAATGTAGGCAGTTTAAACTGCGATCAGGTTGCAATGGCAGTACAGAGACATGTATTAAAAGGTCTACTTGAGTGGGTGTCACAATAAGTGCTGCCGACCCACTAGTAGCAATACATTTACAGGACCCAGGTACATGTCGTACCACTATAAGAGAAGTAGAAGTAAATTATAAGTGTCAATGGGTGTAAGCCAATTTTACCATGTTTAAAGCAGAGAGCACAATCGCTTTAGCACTTGTTAGCAATAGCAATGTGCACAAAGTCCTAAAAGCCAACAAAAACAAGTTGAGAAAGCAGGAGGTTGTGCAGGCAAAACGTTTGGGGTTGACCCTGTGGAGAGGAGCAAGCCTGGTGTCTCTACTCTCTTGGTCCACTACTAGAAGATGCGGTCCCCCACTTTCAAAGATTAACATCCACTCCTTCCTACACAAATGCTGCCAACAAACTACTTTGTAGCCTTTTTCAATAAACCAGTATAATCTACAATCAAGACAGGACAACAAATGTCCTCAGTGTCTAATGATTGAGTAGGAAATGCACTGGAAACAAACCCTGCGCTAGCTACTGCGTAAACATAAGAGCTAATCACCTTTTCACTCAGGCTAAGTAAACATTCTGCCGTTCACTCCAGTTGAGTGATTGCAGCAACCACCCCTTCCCTCAGTGACAAACATTTTTATGTGCCAAGGCCTGTACTTTCGTGCAATATGTGGAATGCAAGAGATGAAACAAAAACAACCTTTAATGTGAGATCTTTAGTCATACGCTGACAAAATATATGTATTGCTGTGCTTTTACAGAAATGTTGGGTTCAGGTGCATGTGTGCAGTGTGTGGGGGTAGGTGTTTGAAGGGGAGGAATGAGCACATGGGAGAGAACTATAAAATACATGTACTCATGAAGTGCAGAATGAAAAAGAAAAACACAGTTTCTTGAAATTGAGCAATGGAAGAATAGAAGCTATCCAATCAAAAGGATGGTAAAACAACTATGCTCCAGGGAAGAGACCAACACAAGAAAAGGATTGTAAGCCACTGCAAGAAAACAAAAGGGACAATAAAGCCAACCAGTGGTAAGCAATGGGTAAGCTATAAGCACACAGTACATGTTTGGTATAGTCCACAAAAGGTCTTCCACAAGCAGTCCACTAAAAAATGTCTGGTAGGTGAGAGCTAAGAAATTCCCTGAATGTAAGCAGTCAGGGGAAATAAATCATCCAATAGCAAAGAAGCTATGTGAGGAACAAACACAAGGAGAAGAAAAGTTATTGAAAAAGCAAGCAAATGAAATTGACAAGAAAGTCAACCATGATAAGCAAAGGGCTTGCCCAGAGCTCACTACAAGTATTGATGTTCTACACAATAAGTCGCTTGACAACAGACAGCTATGGCTGTCTGCATTTCAGCACTATGGCAGTCAGACCCAATGAGTTCTTAGGCAACATCTGGAAGCAGTCACTAGCAGTGGCAGTGGGCAAGTAATGGTCAGAGGCTCCTCCTCCTCTGAGCTTTTCATGGCTGCAGAAGTGCCTCCTGTGGCAGCTCTCCTGTGATTCACTCACAGGACAGGGATACCAAGCCTTATCAGTAGAGCTTGAAGCGACAATGACAATTTTACAGTCAAATATTTGAAGCCACATCCCTCAGTGTGCTTTAGCAACCCAGTGCCTCTTCATACAGCAACTTGAGTATCTGGTGCAAAATCTCCAGTACCACTCAGAGTAAATACATTTTCGGTCAGTAGTATGCACAGAAAATACTCAAACTAAACATTGTGATAACACTACTTACCTCTAAGCTTAGTTAGCTGCTGAAATGTAAGTTTTTCTTGCTAAGGGCTATTTGGAGAACAAAAATCAGAATGTATTTCTTTCTATTGTATTTTGACTCCCTTGTTCCTTCAGACATTCTTGTTGCAGTGTTCCTCTATGCTTGTCTAATTTTAGAACAGCTTTCACTATATTTTTTGATTATTATTGTGACAGGTCAATTCCATCACAATTTTTGCCCAACATTCCCATATTTAAGACACAAATTGCACAGTGCCATTGTTCCTTTGGGGTTAGGATAAGCGCTACATAAAAATACAAAATAAACATAACTAAACAAGCCGCTGCTTCAAAACTCGCACCAACACAGGCAAGCACTCAAAGCAGCTAGGGACAGTGGAAAAAGGTGCTTTTCCAGCTTCATAATGAACAGTTTGCATTTTTTTTTTTACAATTCCAAGATATTCTAACTTCAAATTGTTGATATCAACTTGGATGCTACTCATATGATATGAAACGTCAAATTGTAGATAGATTATTCAGACATACATTTTTCAACTTTGTTGATCTACTGCAGCACAAAAATAAACGCAAACTACCATTATACTCCAATCTATATTTAAAATCTACAAATTAAATGTGCATCAAAAATAGCAACATCGATTAAGTGTGTCTGGTAGCTCTCCTGTTCCTGTTTCATGGATAAACACAGACTGTAATGTCTATTTATTGATAAATATAAAAAAAGTAAATAGAAGACAAATAAGCTATGAATAGTCCTGGATTCTGATGTTTCATTATTACTGTTACAATATCGGTCTAACGTCCAGGTAGATCAGCAAGTAATTGTACGTACTGCACAAAGTCATACAACATTAAGGCTGCTATAAACAGGACAAAAGAAGCTAAACTTCCTGATAAAGTCCCCCTACTGAGGTGTAGAAGTACTAAGCAATAAAGTTTTTCATTGACGATCAGTATTACCTTTTGCACTCCACTACCATGATGGCCCCTTCTCATGGGGTCCAGCCCAGTGGTTGATGCACAACGGCTAATAGTGAGTTATTTGGTGACTTTGAGCCTTCCAAAATCATTACCGTGGCACAATTAACCAAGAGCTCCAGAACTTCAAGCTCACAAGAGTGCAATGTTGCCAGCCATAGAATTCCTCTTCACAAACTCAATTCTGTCTATAGCATACAGGAACTCACAGCAACATGTTTCTAAATAGGCAATGACACAACTAATATGACTGTTCTGGCAAGCTGGTGCAAAGGTTTTTTTTAAATTTCAAACATGGACCAAAAAAAAAAAGAAGACAACATGCCACCACTTAAACATGGTGGCCATATACTAATGATAAAAAATGGTTAGACCTGAAAGCTCTTAGGATGGTCTTCTCCAAACCTTTTGCCTACTTGTCTCCTGTTAGCTGTATTTCGTTTTTGTAGGCGTTTAGACTCTGTGCACTTTACTACTGCTAACCAGTGCAAAAATGCTTGTGTTCTCTCATTAAAAATGGTAAAATTGGCGTACACCCAATTATTATATTTAATTTACTTATAAGTCCCTAGTTTAGAGGTACAACATGCACCCATTGCATGAAAATTCAAATGTTATTAGTGGCCTGCAGCACTTATTGTGCTACAGACTTAAGTAGCCTTTTAAAAAAAGTTTCAGGTCTGCCAGAGCAACCTGTGTGCAGTTCTTAACTGCCAATTCGACCTGACAAAATACATTTTTTGCCAAGCCTCTTTTTAACACATATAAGTCACCTATAAGTTGTACATGTCCTTTTAAGTTTTACATATCCTGGTAGTGAAAAGCTCCCACATTCGTTTTTCACTACAGTGACGCCTACCTCTCCCATAGGATAACATTGGGTTATTTTATTACATTTAATAAGTGATCATTTTTGATTGGGAGCAGGTAGGAAAGTCATGTTTACGCTCAAAAGAATTATAATTTTAAATCCTCTTTAATGGAAAGTCAGACATTAAGTCACAATTCTGATAATTAGACTTTAGAAAGAGAGCATTTCCATGTCCAAACCATTTGGTGCCTGTAGCCTTTGTCTGATAACTGGATGTAGTTGGCCTTTGTCTATTCCTCCCAGACGGGAAGGCAAGGGGGGATTAGATGTTGGCAGGATAGGCCATCCTACCAGGAGGGGAGGGGTGGAGCTGTTCCCTGCCCCAACTACATTTCAAAGGGACTACCTTCAGCACACTTACAAATAACTTGACACAAGCCTATTATGCCAGACCCCTAGCAGACTGGGGAGGGAAGGAAATTCAGAACCAGATATTGGGGGGGAGGGGGGGGAGAGGGGTAGGAGTCTTAAAGTTTTTCCAACTTCAAAGCTGGCATCATGTATAAATATTGGACCCTCAGACCACCTCTTCAGTACAGTTCCTGTGAACATTACAGAAGGGCTGCCCTGATCTCCAAAAACCAAGACTTGACCTGCTCCCTTCATCCCAGGAAAACCAAAATGACTCAAACAGCCTGCTGGCCGACCTCCTGTTTTCGAGCTGCAGGGACACAACAAGCTCCAGAGACTTCCTTGCAACTGCCCAGCTGACCTACGATACCTAGACCTACCTGAGCCCTGCTCACCTCTGCTCGAGTGAGTCATTGATGCCTAGGAGGTTCCTTCCAGGTCCAGTACACTTGGCTGGCATCAGAGTGCACTCCTCTGGGGAAAAGGTAGAAATCCTGGTGTTTTAGGCTCTTTGCGACTGTGAATAGACCTCCTTACACCAAGATCTTGCAGCCCTCGACAACGGGCAATGTGAAGCTCTGGTGGACCCGACTCTTCGTGCTACAGAGACCACAAGCAACGCGAGATCAGCACTTTGTACTACAGCATCAACAATCTGTGGTGACCACCAATGTGAAGCTCCAGCAACAACCATCCACAATGCCTGAAGGGTTGTTTAAGCTACAGCGATGACAATCTGCGATACCCGGCCTGTTCTTCATGCTAAGGCGATGACCATCTGCGACATTTCTCGTCCACACGCACTGGAGTTTGAGAAGGTAACTTTTTCAGCTTGACTAACCTGGCCCCTGTATCCAGCCTTCACTCCATCACAGTCAGCCTAAACTTGGGACTTTCCCCTGGTATAGCACTACCAGATACCCGTGAGTGGCGATTTGTGCTTTTGGGTGCTTTACTTATTAAAATCTCTGAAATTGTATATCCCCGGTTCTACTGATTGTGCTGTTTTGGTTTCATTTTATTTGTAATTTTTTTTATTGAAGTGGGATTTTTTGGGTGTTGTGTTTTCAGTTTACTGCTGTTTGTGTGCTGTATAAATATGTTACGTATTGCTTCTAAGTTAAGCCCAACTGCTTTTGTGCCAAGCAACCAGTAGGATAAACACAAGGTAATATAGTGACTTTTATTGTTAACCCTGACAGGGATTGTGGTTGTGGCTTGAGAAGGGTCTTCACTCCCTCTCAATCAAAAACCTAATTTCTAACAAAGATATTAAATTAAAAAAATAAATAACCACTGCATATAATTTAATAGAACAGTATGGGTCCTTCCAAGCAGGCAGTTGGAGCAAGATCAAGAATAGAAACTCTTTAGTTTAAATGGATAGCACAAGAAAATGTGATTCTTATTGTTGCTAAGAAAATATACTAATAACTTTGAATTACTGTAACCTGAAGACATATACTAAACACAAAGGAATGAATGACTAGAAAAATGGAAAGTATAACAAATGGAAAGACAAAAACATCGCTAAATTATTGACCCACCAGCCCTGGGAATTAAGTTGATTTCCTTTTTAAGTGGAAGTGCACATGTGCTCATGGAAAATGCTGTCCTTCACAATGCAGGCGAGCCAATGGCTGAGGTGGGCTGACCCACTGACCACGATGTATAGTGTGATGGGCAGCAGAAACCTGTCTATATATTTGTATGTATTGTTATTTATTTAGCGCATACCTATCTGTGAAGCAACAAAGCGCTGTACATTACATGAGTGGTCAGGAGACTACACAAGATTGTATACATTCAGTGGGGATTTCACAAATACATTTTTTAACAGATGTATGGATAAGGAGGGTTGAGCCTCATCTAAGTTTGTTTTAAGTGTATATTTTATTTGTCTTTATTTAATTAAATGAGGATGGCGAGACAATTAAAGCTGTCTAAGCCACATGTAAAAATTAAATTTAAAAACTGCACTTTCTCACTCCTTGCGGACCCTTCCAGGAGCCCTGTATATTGGGTGGATATTCTTCTATGGCTTCTAGGTGCTCTCATTATTTTAGTGGATAGGGCCCACGTGCCCTCCGCCCTGGTCATTCGGTGGACATTGTCCCAGGTGACTAAAGTCTTGACAAGTCTCACAAACATTGTTAGCACCTGTTACGTTGCCGTTGTCAGGTCGTGTCAAATTCTGTTCTGGTTGTTCCTGAACTTTTGTTCCTTTAGTGGAATTTATCTTAGTTTGAACAATACTCGGAAGCCATATTCTCGTCAAGCTCAGGAAACAGAATCGGATACATTGAATTTAACAGCAGCTTCCCATCAAACCCTGCGCTTTCTGACTGAAAGCTCTGAATATTCGGAAGCTTTTGTGCACCTCATCTGTCTGGATCAGGCCACTTTGATAAATTCTAAAACAGTATCTCCATTATACTAGGGTGGCATTGCCATTCTCATGACAACTGACAACTCCAAGCATGTTTTCTAAACAAACAGAAACCCTGTGCCGGATGATGCCGGATGATGTCAGATGACTCACTGCCCCTGACGTACTGCGAGACAAAGGAGCTTTGAGGCAACATGTTTACATCAAACAAGAAGCAGCTAAGAGAGGTCCTGGAAATGTGCAATTCAAAGTTTACAACCACCTCTAAAAAAATTATATATTCTCATTGAAACTCAATTAGCAGGCACTGGCAAAGCCAATGGGTCTCGCCTATGAGACCCATTGTTTAGCAATGCTAATCCATGCATCAAGCATAAAACCACAAAAGACACTTACATCACGTTGCAGGTGTGCACGTGTTCAATACGCTGCATGTGCCTAGAAAGGAGACAGCATTTTCCTTTTATTTGCCGATCCAAGATGTATTTTGCAGCAAATCATACCAAATGAAACTTGCCACACTGTAACTAAATAGGTTTAGTGTATACAATTAACCTTGGTGCAAGCGGCCAGATGTATTTAATATGTTAAACCCCATGTGTCTAGCCCTAATTTTCCATGTAAAAAAATCAGTGCTATCTGGGAATTTTAGTCTTGATTTGCATCATATGATCCAACTGGACCAACACACATGGTAAACGATTTGTAGAAGGCAACACCCACCAATGGAGACATGCTCTTCGATGAGGCTAGAGGGATGGAACAAGCATAAATGTGCCATGAACAAGTCCTAGAAAGATGCAGGAACTAAACAGCATTGCTCCATATGCAGGACAATAACAAGGAGCCCAGGGATGGGTGGAACATACAGAATGTAAGGAACATTATCTAGGGCAACTCACATTGCAATTAGGGCAGGGTGTCATGGGGAATTAAATGTTCCATTAATGAGTGGAAGCGATTACTCTATGCACGGGCCTACAATTGGATTGGCATTCAAATGCCACTAACTGCTTCTAGTAGATTTGATTATCTTTAAAGCGGAGTAAATATTACATTGATATGAAGTCAGAATCTCCCCATCACTAGTTAAGCACCCATGTTTCCATCTATTTTGAAGCCAGATATGTTTTAATGCAAAGTAAGACAATTGCCATGGTCCTACAAGAGTAAGCGATTACTCCTAGAAATTCAGAATGTGGCAGCAGATGAACTCCAGCAGTCCTTTTGAGCCTGCTTTTGTCCTACCTGTTCTTGATGCACATGCATGGCCTTGATCTTAACTCTTGCTTTCTCAGTAATATTGTTCCTGTATTCCTTTATAAACCTTACTTGAGGACATGCTCGTAGACCCCTTATTCATCCTCACGGAGAAAAGGAGTTATATTACTCCGCCCTCTCACTGCATCTTACGTGAACATTTAGCATAATGCTAGCCTTCCAGGACCTGTTGAGAGCACTGCTGTGCTATCTATTCAGTAAAAATGCAGTCTACCGTACTCTGGCAATCACTAATTAATATTCGGCGTTAATTGCCCAAATAAGTGCCCCATCATTTCCCAGCAATACAACTGCTTTGAAGTTCCATCAATCACAAATTTCCATTGCACGCTTAAGTTTGTAATCTAGCACTTTATTCCTCCTGGGTGTAGCCTCCTACACGTCCTCGAGTATTTTTTTCTCTAACAGTTGCACGGATGTTTCTTTTAAATAAGCATTTGGAGTACTTTAGTCTCCACGCCATCAAGTAGTCAATCACCTAAGGCGATGCCGTGAATTTAAGATGCATTGACAAGCCACTCTTTTCTGCACTACAAATGTTATTTCTGTTAAAGTGTTTGATTTTTCTGTGCATGTTGTAAAAGTCAAACCTAAGGAGTTTGTTGATGGTTCATATTTGGATTATGGGTAAACTGCAACCTAGCTGACAAAGCACTGGGATAAACACAATTTTATAATGGCCTCATGTCTACACTTGAGGCCCATTCAGCCATTCACGTGGTTTTAGTAACCCAACAGCGCTTTGCAATATTAGACATGCCTTTTTTTTTACTTGTAATCATTAAATGTGATTGCTTAAGTATTAAAACATGTAACGTGCTAATGGATTTAAAGCGGGGGACTAGCTAAAGATGTAACACACAACATGGGGCTGCCTGCAGCGATGGAGTGCTGTCCCTTGCACCAAGAGGACCATTGGGCCTAAAGGTTCTCCTTATGTCTCTAACCAAGTTTATTTTCCTTTTACCAGCAAAACTTGATGGGAAGAGACCAGGAGCTTCCTATCATTAGTATGCCTTCAATATGGTGAGCAGGTGGCATTACAGCCAGAGTTGCTTACTTTGGGACTGCCGGACCAGGTTCTAGTCTCGGCACAACATTCTGTGATTCTGGGCAAGTCAGTCACTTAATCTCCCCATGCCTTAAATAAACCATGAATGTTACCTTGTGTGGTGGTCGTGTAAACAGCTTCCATACAATTGGGTCAAGTTTGCATTATATAAATTGGCAAAAATGGTCCTCTGCTATTAAACGGTATGGATACACCGCTTTTCCGGGGATTTTTAGATCAGAAAAATGCTTTACATTGGGCTGTGTTTAAAAGAAAACATGTACCCAGTTTGAGGGATCCTCATCAGAACAGCTGGAAAAATCTTAATGCAATTTTAGTAAAACATGGCCAAATGGCCTGGAAAAGAATGTCATTTCTGGACAAAAACCCTTGCTATACATTTTGTTCATGCGTAATTATCTGAGTTGAAAACATTGCACTGGTGGAGTAGTTGACCTTACAATGCAATGCCTTTGGTGGCCGTGCATTTTTCTTAAAAATAAGTATAATTGTTACCAAATCTCTGGCTGTCAGGTCGTTTTAGTGCTCAGAACAATTACGCATATATATATATATATATATATATATATATATATATATATATATATATATATATATATATTTTTTTTTTTTTGTTTTTTTTGTTACTGTGACTCATTTAATTAGTCAGTTCTTTACGAAATGGTGCAGAACGAGACATGTGCTGATGGTTTTCTTGGTCATCCAAATTTTGGTCTGTTTACTGATCTGCTTTGAGATACTCTACATGTCATCCTAACAAACCATTAAATCAAAATGATGAGGATTTATATTTGTGCTACTATCAGAAGGACGCGCAAAGCTAGCGTGTAGCAAACGTGTACTCGCAGGAAGGTGGAATGATGGATTTAAAAAATATGATTGGAGTCGCTGTTCAATTATAGACGATAGAAGCATTTTGTCTGCCTGCAAACATCACACTCAGATTGAAAAATGTTTTGCGTACCTAAATATAATTTTAAAAAGTCATTTTGTTAGGGTCAGTCCCTTATCCTGATCTAGGGAATCTGGTTGGTTAAATTTACCATTGCAAAGGTCATTTTCAAATGTTGAAATTCTGCCGGTGCGATTTTTCAGATTGAGAATTCATTGTTAGGAACCATTTTGTGTGATCTTAGGAGGGTCTACCTGCAAGTGTTTGTGGACAGCCCAAAACTTTAAGGTTTGAGGGATTTCACAAATGCCTCGTCAGTAGCTTATCTTTCTATTTTACATGTAGATTTTATTCTGTCAATGGCAGAAGTGTGCTTCCAGGTTGAGCCTGAGGCGGGAAACTGGTTGAAAGTGCATAGGAAGGGTTTCTCCACAGAAAAAAAAAAATCACAGGCAATAAAAAGTTTTAATGTGAAAATAAATATTTATGTGGCATTTAAGCGTGTAGAATGTTCCAATGGGTTGAAATTACACATGCATGCTTTCTACACACTTGAGTCATTTTCCACAAACATCCAACTTTTGGAGACCATCTCCATCTTTTAAATCTCTAGCTTTGTGAACTGGTCTCATTACCAACATCAGCACCTACTTTTGCTTCCACCAAAACATAGTACTTACCAGAACCATGTTTACCTCGGATCTCACTAGACATGATATAGCTGACCAGTACAATACATCGACCAAATATTTCCAAATCCCAATAAGCACTGGGAAGTGGTTGCTCTCAGAGCACTTCTTCAGAATGGAGAGCCCTTTTTAGGTCAAATACTAACAGACACTGTAGATGTCTGGTTTGCTAAAGACATCTTAGGGACATTTGGAAAGCTTCTCTGGGAATGCAGCGCCGGGATGCCCCTGGGTAACTGAGCGCGTTATAAATTTTATATAATAATAATAATAATGCATTCTGCCCATTGCTGTGGTGTGTAACTCATATTTGCTTGCCTTCAATTTGCTGGCTCTATGTGTTTTAGGTGCCTATCTTGAGTTCATAATTTCTGTTGCCCTGACCCTATTCACTGTATTTTTCTACCAGTGCTTGATTTCTGTAAACAGACCTATAAATCTTGTTCTTATCTTGTTACATTTTATATGCATTCAAAGCGAGATCAAATGTCAGGCCCTGTTTTCCAGGGAGCTTGGGGTTTCCTTTTCTTTCTCTTGCTTAAAAGTGAGAGGATTTATGTGATAATCATGCAGACTACTGGGGCTGTGCTTGAGGAAGGCTGTACTATGTTATTTCTTTTCTAGCACACAACAAAATGTAAATGTCTGTAAATGGACTGTGCAGATATTTCAGAATATATCAGAATTAGAAAAGCACAAATGAGTAGTTCTGAAGTGTGGTGGAAACAAATATTTTAACATGATAAAAAGAAAATCAATACACTAGGTGAGGACATTTCCACACATTATTTGTGTGCTGTATACTTTTGTCAGCAAAACTGTATGTCTGTACAAATGCAATGGTCATTTTAACTGAAGATGTGTTGTCTGTAATAGCAGTACACTACCACACCATGCATACTTCACTCCACACCACCACAGTCTACTCTGCACCATCCACACTATGCCACACCACTCCACACTGCGTCAATGTGCTCTACTCTGTACCACTCCAATCTATGCCACTTCATTTTACGCCTCTTTACTCTACACCTCGCTACTCTATGCCAATGCACTCTACTACACACTGCTCTACTATGCACCACTGCACTCTTCGCTACTGCACTCTGCACCACTCCACTCTATTCTACTGCACTCTGCACCCCTCCAATTTATTCTACTGCACACTGCACCACTCCAATTTATTCAACTGCAGTCAGCACCACTCCACTCTACTCTACTGCACTCTGCACTACTCCACTCTATTCTATTCGACTGCACTCTGCACCACTCCAATTTATTCAACTGCAGTCAGCACCACTCCACTCTACTCTACTGCACTCTGCACTACTCCACTCTATTCTATTAGACTGTACTCTGCACCACTCCATTCTACTCTACTGCACTCTGCACTACTCCACTCTATTCTATTCGACTGCACTCTGCACCACTCCACTCTATTCTACTATACTCAGCACCACCCCATTCAATTCTACTACACACTGCACCACTCCACTCCATTCTATTCTACTGCACCTGCACCACTGCACTCTATTCTACTGCACTCTATTCTACTGTAATCTACTCTGTACCACTCCACATCATAGTACTCTATGCTAATCCACTTTACGCCACTATACTTCATGCCACTATACTCTACCATGCACAACTCCACTCTAAGCTGAAACAATATAATCTATGGCACTGCACGGAGTGTCACTGCACTCCGCGCCACTGCACTCTACTCTGCACTCTACACTACTTTACTGAAAACCAGTGCACTCTATGCCACTGCACTCTACGCCACTATCCTCTACTCTACAATACCCTACACCACTGCACTATGTGCCACTGTACTCTACAGCACTCTTTTTCGCTGAACCACTATTGTCTGTGCCACTCTACTCTGTACCACTCTACCCACTGCACTCTATGCCAGTGCTCTCTACACCACTCTACAATACACCACTGAACTCTACTTTGCAACACCGTACACTCTGCCACTGAACTCTATGTCACTATACTCTAAGCAACTGAACACTGCTCTGCACTACTTTATGCCACTCTATGCCACTACACAATGCATCACTGTACTCTACCCTGCACCACTCCACCCTAAGCCCCTTCACTATGCTACTCTGTAACACTGCACTATCCACCACTGTACTCTAAGCCACTCTACTGCACTCTACACCAATGCACTGTACACCACTACATTCTATTCCACTGTACTCTACGTCAATCCACCTCTAAGCCACTCTAATCTATCCTACACCCTTGCACTCTACAACACGGCACTCTATGCCACTGCAATGTACACCACTGCACTCTACTCTGAAACATATCTACTCTATGCCACTGCAGCTCTATCCTACTCTATTCTACTTATGCAATTCTACTCTGTGCCACTCCACTCTACACCACTGCAATCTACCCATAACCACTTCACTCTATTCTACGCTGTTAACCTCAACGCGAATGCACTCTACACCACTTTACTCTACTCAAAACCAATAAACTCAATGCCACTGCACTCTATACCAATCTACTCTGCACCACTGCACTGCACGCCACTATACTCTACAACACTGCAATCTATACCACTCTTCTCTACACCATTGCACTCAGTCACTTTACTCTGTACCGCTCTACTCCACTGCATTCTACACAAATGCACTCTACGCCATTTGTCTCTACACCGCTGCCCTCTACAAAGCTACTCTGCAACACTGCCCTCTCCGCTACTCTACTCTGCGACATGGCAATCTATGCCACTGCAGTCTTCTCTGCACCACTCTAGTCTATGCACTCTAGGTCAATTCACTCTACGCAACTACACTTTAACCACTAATATACTGTGCACTCTATTATGCTGTGCACCACTACATTCTACAACACTGCACACTACACTTCACTCTATGCCTATATTCTACTCTGCACCACTCTACTCTATGCCAGTGTACCATACTTTGCACCACTGCACTCTTTTTGACTGTGTTCTACACCACTCCACTCTGTTCAGCTTCACTCTATGCCACTCCCCTCTGCACTACACTACTCTACACCACTGTGCTCTACACAACTACTCTGCCACTGCACTCTACCCTGCACCACTCCTCTCTACGCCACTTCACTCTACTCTGAAACAATCTACTCTACACCACTGCATTATACACTGCACCACTTTGTGTCACTCTACTCTGCACTAATCTACTCTAGCCCACTGCACTCCACGCCCCACGCCACTCTGCTCTAAACCACAGCACTCTATGCCAACTGCTCTGCACCACTGCATAAATGCACTCTATGCCACAATACTCTACTTTACAACACTATGCCACAGCATTCTGTGCCACTGCACGCTATGTCACTCTACACTATTCTACACTACAATACTGGACTCTACACCACTCTTTTCAACTCTATACCACTGTACTCTGTCACTGCTCTCTGTACCACTCTACTCTCCGCCACTTCATGCTATGCCACTGCACATTACTCTACGCCACGCTACTGCACTCTACACCACTACAATCTACGCCTCTATCCACTGCATCAATCCATGCCACTCTAATCTATTCTGCACTACTGCACTCTACCCTGCACCACTCCACTCTACAACACTTCACTATACTCTGAAACAACATACTCTACACAACTGCACCCTATCCCACTCCAATCTACTCTGCACAACCCTAAGATACACCAATCCACTCTATGCGACTCTACACCACTTTACTCCACACAAATGCACACTACACCACTTTACTCAAAACAAATACACTAAGCCAATGTACTCTGCACCACTTTCATCAAAACCAATGCCCTCTATGGCAATCTACTCTGTACCACTGCACCTTATGCCACTTCACTCTAGGCGGCTCTACAACACTACACTCTGCGACACACCACTCTATAATGCTCTGCTGAATTAAACTCAAAGACACTCTACTCCACTCTCTGCTACTCCACAACACATCTCCACTCTATGGATGCTCTACACAACATCTATGACACTCCATGCCACTTTACTCCACTCTACAATATATGACACACTACTCCACTCAACTCCACTCCCCTCTTGCCACTCCACTCTATGCCACTTGAATCTACAACACTCCACTCCACTCTATGCCATTTCACTCTTCTATATGTACTCCACTCCGCTCTACAATGAACTACTCTGCTCTACGCACTCTACAACTCTGTACCCCAGACGGCGGGGCAAAACTGAGAGAAAGAAGGCGTTTGGGTCGCAAAAGGACAACATAAAGAGTGGAAAAAAGTGCTATTATGTGGCTAGCCCTGGCCATGTCATAGCACTTTTTTTGTTCATTATAGAAATAGGGCAGATTGATAGGCAACACTGATGGAGGGAGGGAGAGTTGGCGTTGGGAGGGCAACATGAGGGTGGGTGGATGGAGGACCAGGGTGCAACATGGACAATAGAGGGTGGTAGAAAGGGACTGGGAGCAAGCGCATGTACAAATGGATGGTGGGAGAGAGTGCTTGGGCAAGCAAATACCCAGACATCAGTGGGGAGAAAAGACAGAGAGAAGAAGTACACAAGGGGGCCTTGTTAGAAAACTGCACTCTTGTAGAGTGCCTAAGCCCAAAATAAAAAGTAGTACTCCAAAAATAGGCAGTGGAAGGGCACAAGCAATGCAGTCATGCTCCAGGCTAGAGACAAACACACAAAAAGGGAGGGAGCCTACATCAGTTGACTAACAAGAAGCAAGTAAAGCAGAGCGACAATGAAGCAAATCAATGGTAACTAATGGGCTATCTCCAAGCCCACTAATTAAAGACAAAATGTCTCAGACAGCACATGCAAAGTCTAGGTGAGACCTAAAAATTAGATTTTTTTTTAAAGTTACGAATAAAAACTATACCAAAATTGCTACGGTATTTTACTCCAGATGATGCCCAAACGCTTGTTAGTTTATTTTTATTTGTATTTTTATTACAAAGCAATACCAGGATTCTAGTTTCTTGCAATTTGCATTACATCAGTTTCAAACTGAATTACCCCAAGGTGCCTTGTGCTGCCCACACACATTCATGAGGGTCACTGTATAAATGAGGTGTTGAAGGGTTCGGCACTGGTACGGAGGGTACTCTGTCTGGTGCCAGTGCTTTGCGGGGGATGGGCTACAAACTCCGAAGGAGGGTAGGAGGTGGCGTTAATACCTAGTGCTGACATGGAAGAGGCGTGTCCAGAAGGCTACAATGTGACGTTAATGAGCCATATGTGGCACGGAATGCTTGATGATAGATTGCTTTATAGCTGTTGGCTTGGCTAAAAATCTTACAGATCGCCTATTTGTTGGAGTTTTGAGAGCTACTTCAGAGGAGGAAACTTGACAACAAGAATAAATGCAGCTTTGGTGGGCAATTCCATGACATGAACTAGGAAACAAACCCGCTTGCCTGGTCACCAAGTTTAAATGACTCACCAGCTTTCTAGTCATTCCTGTTCTACTTGGTGATTCAGATCTTTGAGGAGAGCCTTGCTAACTCCAGCATTAAGTGGCCCTTTGGTCTATGATCAGTCCACAGAGTTTAAGCAGCTAATCTGTATCCAGGTCACTTAGCCCTGCATCACTAGTGTAGCCGAGTCAACACTCAGTCAAAATGTCTAGATAGCTTGAAAAAAAGTCTATATGCATCTGCAACACCATAGCAGGTACTGCCCAGTCCAAATATCTTAGGTCTACCCACATTAATGCTTAGCCTCAAACATGACAACTGTAACAGCAGTCTCAATCTGTTCAACTTTACTCAGATCAAGCTGGGTTACCAATACATTTCTTATCCAATGTAGCGGTTGGAGGTAGAAGGCCCTGCAAAACTCTGTGTAAGAGTACATCAGAGCCAAAATTCAGAAAATAGCTTCTGCAAAGCATAATCCAGTGTTGGGCATATTTCTCCCTATAGGAACTCCTCCTACAGACTGAGGTGCGAGAGCAGCCAAAGACTCATACAGTTTATGCCATCAACTTCATCAGGCAGTCTCCCAAAGGTATCATTTAAATCATGTTTACGTTGCTGAAATGAGCACATTATTCTGTGAAAGATCTGAGTGTCCAAACCAACAACACAAGTAGAAGAACATTTAAATAAGATAATAAAAAGACATTGAAAAAGCCGCGAGGCGAAACGCGTCTGTCGATAGAGGGGGGAGAAGATTAATGCACCGAATAAAGCATTCTTAAGCTTTAAATCTGCTCCGTGTGTGCCTTTCGTTTTTGCAAACCAAAGAAGTGCTTGCTGTGTGAAGCAAAGATAATAAAGAACTAAAGATAAAGAACTATTAATCTGAGATGTTTTAATATTAAAAACTTTTAAAAAACATTGCAACAGAACATTTTGAAGTAGGCTTCAGAGTATAAAGAAGTTAAAACTTTACCAATGAAACCTAGTAGAGTCAGCCTTTAGCTCAGAAATCCATGGGACTTCTGCTGGGCTATGGGAAAGGGAATGTCTCAGAAAAAATACTAAGTGCATGTTTAAGAGTTTCAGCGGACTTATGATCCGATGAGGCTGTGTTGCAAGCCAAGGAGTGTGATCAGGACTAATCTAAAACATTAACTTTGAACTTAGTCTCTAATAAATGGCAACATTCAGATGTAATTTCCTTGCATATGATGCTGGACCAGTAGAAGCCATACTGCCTAAACGTACAGTAGAAATCTTCAGGACGGGGTTCAACCAACCTAGTCCACTTGGGTACAGATTCTGGACAATGACCATAGACTGTGAGATTTAACATAGACCTTATTAGAAGACATAATAGTAGAGAGGTGGAAAAAGACTTTTGTAGCGGACATGGAAGACATTTTCCCCTAAACACTATTTTGGAGATTTAATGTCTACTCCAAGTACAGGTGGCTCAATCCAACTGGGCTGTGACAGAGTTTTTATCTTTACGACTGTGGTCGAGATCCTGAGATACCACTGCCAAGAAGATCAACCCAACTATATTCAGGAGGGACAACCTCATTACATTTTAAAGTTTGTTTCAAGCTGCATTTTCTGTTAGCGACAACCAAAAGTGGAACTTGTTCAGGGACTCAGCCCTATGACGGGGCCAAATGTAAATGCAACACAGCAAAAGAAAATGTAAATGTTCATAATTGCAGCTGGTTTCCTTTCAGTGATCGTTTTGAAGCGTCTGAGATCAGATACAGCTGTTTAAATAGAAAAGATTAAACAGCTGGAAATTGCAAATTCACAGCCGAAAAACATGAGACTAGATTGATGCACCAAAGTATTCTCTTTGTGCTCATATAATGGTACGCAACCACACATTTGATGGTTATCCCACTTTCTGTGACTTTTATACAACACTTCAGAGCTCCTTTACACATCGACTTAATCAACTTGACCAGCAAACTAAATCCATCCATAAGCACAATATTGTTTAAAATGTATAATACTGTAAACTATATATAGCTAGCAATAACGATGTTCCAAATTGATAATATTCTCAATTGACCCACACTATTTGAATCTAGCAATGCCCTATACTCTGAGGCCTCTCAGAGGGTCAGAGGGTATTAAACAAAGCAATTCTGCACATTATCAAACACAATACACATTTGATTCGAATGTCATGTCTAATGATAGAAAAATAAGGGCATGAAGCCAACTGGCTTCTTGGACAAAGGTGTGCACTACATAGAGGATATACCAGAATTTACACATATAAAAAATACATAATTGTCAGCATTAACCACTTTTGTTTTTAATGCAATTTTCCTATTTTTCAATCACAAAACTGTTACTTCACAGTGACTCCTAATAAAAATGCACACTATACATATATCAACCAAACAAATATTAACAAACAGCTCAAATATTCACGTCAAACAATTAAATGACCATCTTTCAACGTACTACGGTTACGTGAAACAGATTGAAACTTTCAAAGGAATAAATACAATCAAGCCCCACAACTAAAACTAAGGGATGTATCACCCTCGTATACGTAACCATAGCGAAACACTGCTTACATTATCTATGCGCTCACCCTGCCAAACAGTACCTTAATCAGCTACCCAAATAGTACCGTAATGAATGCCGAATAAATCAATATCTCGATATACCAATAACTTGCATCTATGACACGCTTCTAGAGAGTCTGACCTAAATACCATATTTAAATGCTGATAAATAACGGATTACAGACCCATTGTCCGTGTTAGTAGGCTTTAAGTACATCCAACAGAGCCATTTTAAACAATCCATTTTCTTAATCCCCTAGCTTAAACCCGATACAATGGAAGTGAAGAACGTCAGATTCAGTCTATATCAAGAGCAAATTTCATCACTAAAATTCTCAAAGATTGTAGACCCAGCGACAAATTGTGTCCATAGGAATCAGCACTATACTATGTACCAAATTCCCCCTTGACAGAAATAGCGTCCATCTTAGTGTCACCAAGTGTTGTTTCATCCGTGCTGTATGTATGTTATAATCAGAATAATGTCAAAACAACCTGTGTAAAAAAATGTAATGACCTGCACCCTTGTTCAAACCTATTGTGTGTACCCTCATAGTGGTGATCAGATATCCTAAACCCATGTTGTAGTGTATGAACCAGTGAACCTAATAAAACATTGGAGAAAGCTTTACTAAAGAAGAGGTTGTAGTAAGTAGTTAAAGGAAACAGCTAATTTCCAGTTTATTGTTGAGCCCCCTGGGTTTTAAGGTGTCAAGTCGTTTGATCCAATAAGTTTTCCTCTGCTACAAACGTTTGTTAATGTCAATACCTGTGTGTTATTGCATCAACTCGATAATTTGGAATTTGATCTGCGCTATAGTGTGGCATTCATCCCAGTGTGTTGCTAGAATAGAAGTTGTATTCTTATTACGTATTCTGCTCTAATGCTCAGTAATTCTGACTTTGAGTTTCCTTTCAGTTTTGCCTACATAAACCATGCTGCACAGGCATTTCATAGAATAGATAACATTGCTTCAATTGCAGTCTTCATTATAGAACAATTTAATGTTTTCACCGGTGCGTGGTTATTGCCTATAGTTACATTATTGCAATGAATGCGATTTTCCATTTCCGCATCCTTGTACTTGTCTTGTTTTTGGGTGTAAGTTTTGCGGACAACAATTCTTTGATGTTGTTCACTCTTGTTTAAGCAAATAGTGGTCTAGAAAGGAATAGGTTATTGAACTCTGGTTCTTAATGAAGAGGTTCCCATCTTTTCATGATAATAGTACAAATTTCTTTAAATGTTGTGGAAAATTTAGAAACAAGTTGGACTATTTTTTAGGTTTCTTTTGTAGCAATTTACTGCGCTCGTTGGAAAATGTTCTATTTACAGAAGAGTCAAGAAGGTCACGTGGATAACCCCTATGGATGTCATTTTCTTTGAAAACCGAAATGGTTGTCTCACATAATTTGGGATCAGAAAACCAGTCTAATCACTCTAAGAAACTGGGAATAAGGTAGATTCCTAAACAAAATCGATGGGTGGAAACTTGAAATAATAATGCGCTATTTCTATCTGTAGGTTTTCTATACAGACTTGTTTGTAATCCTTTGTCCGTGATCTCAATCCAGACATCCAAAAAAGATACCACTTTCTTACTGATGGTATGCGTAAATTGTATCCTCTGATTCCTGGAGTTAGAATGATGAATGTTATCTTCTAGGGTTACCTCCGGGCCAGTCCAAATCATGAAGATGTCATCAATATATGACAAAAGAAGAGTATATTTTTCGTCCACTCCACATGATTGAAAATATGTTCCTCTTCGAATTTCGCCACGAAGGTGTTCGTGTACGTCGGGTCTCTTCGAACCCCATGGAAGTCCCACTATGTTGCAAATAGAATTATTTGTTCCATTCAAAGTAGCTAGGATGGAGGCAGACGTGTAATAGATCCAAAAGAAAGAGCTAGCTGGTGCCAATGGATTCCTGTCAAAGTAAAGGCCACTTAATAGACTCCAGACCCTCCTAGTGGGCTATTGACGTGTACAATTGGATAACATTGATAGTACACAGTACCCAATTATTTGTCTCCTTGGAAGCAAAGACTTCTAGATTCGGCAGAAAGTCCGAAGTGTCTTGATTGTACGTATGCCACGACTGGACTAATGGTTGCAGAAAAACATCAATGAATCTGCCAACAGGTTCAAACACTGATCCACACCCCGATGTCTAATGATAGAAAACAACTTAGAGCCAGATGTAGGTAATCCCAATTTACCTATTCTTAAATACCAAATTTTACTGATTCGGTATTTAAGAATATGTAAATGGGACGTAGATAAATTATCTGTAAAAATGACCGAATCGGTAAGATTCGGTATTTACCAATTTGGTAATTGCCATTCATTCCAATGGGCCTGGAGGCCCATAGGAATGAAAAGCAATTACTGAATCAGTAAATACAGATTCGGTAAAATGGGGGAAACATTCAAGGGTGCCAGGGTGTCACTTTGACACCCTGTTGCACCGCTGAATTGTGCTTGTGTGCAGATGTGGCACACATACAGGCCCTAACGGCATGTATGTCTGCCACATGGCACAGTTGAAAATGCACAGATTTGCATTTTCAAAGGTATTCCTTATTTACCACCAACTTATAGTTGGTGGTAAATAACGAATCCTAAAATGGGAAAAGCACTCATTTGAGTGCCCCCTACATTGCAAATTCGGTAATTTACCGATTCGGTATTTTAAGGAATCGGTAATTTACCGATTCCTTAAAATACAGAACCGGTAAATTACCGAACTTGCAATTTAGGCCACCTACATCCCAAAGGCCCATATTGGGCCACCTACATCTGGCCCTTAGTTTCTTACTACCTGTTGAAACAAGGACTCTCCAGATGCCAAGTAGTCCAGAAAGTCACAACTAAACAGGTAATCAGTAATAAGCCTAGAAACTTTGATCTTCTAACAAACTCTGCCTCATACAAAAACTACATCCTCTGAATCATGCCCTCCACAGCATAAAAAAATCACCATTATGCCACTGGACAATTTAATGGAGAACTCTTCCGATATTCGCTATCGAGTCCTCCTTTAATTTCAGGAAATTGGCATACTCTAATCCTTGTTCTCCAACTATCCAACTTGCTTGTTGTTCGACAGAGTTATACAAGGCAGCACTCGTATTCTTAAAATATATTGGACAATCCCATGACAAATCCAGCTACAAGTTGCTCCAGGTTTCTTTAAACACAGTGAAGTTTGAAGGTGGCAGCCAGCTCGCAGTTTGACCATATGCACATAGTCTTACTACCTATACCTTACAAATAATGCACTTGCCTTTGTTTATGTATCCCAAACGTGCACTTTCTTCCAACAAGAGCTACATTAAGGTGGTTCAGAGTATGAAGCTGACCTGTTTCTTCCAAACATGGACTTGTTCATTCGATTCTAATGTAGCCAATGCCAAGCTGATGAGGATCACTGCCGATCAATCAATGATACAAATCATGGATACTATTGGTTCTTGGGTGCTTAGGCATTGCCAAAACTTATTTTCACAGTGCACACTCAAACAACCAACCAGGAAGTGTTGTAGATGAAGAAAGGCTAACAATTAACTAGCAAAAGAGATTCTGCAATACATTATGTACATTTCTGTCTATGTATGTGATTCACACAGCTAGCCGAAAGACAGCGAAGAGCTGTACACAGGCAAAGGCAGAGATACGGACCAGAGTGAATCTACACAGAGGGCACTGGGGGTCTGAGTGGGGAGATGAATTACTTTATCATGATGCAGGTGTGCCTTCAGCCCTCTCCTAAATTCAAGATATATATCATGTTCAAATCAAGCTACCATTCAGAGATTGGTCTCAATCTGTAGAAAACGCAGGTACGTAAAGTATCACTCCCTAAAACAGTAATATTGCCTCTATTATGTAGCTTCTATTGTGTTTTTTCCATGTGTGGCAATTGATATGAGTTGTCCTATAAGAAACAGAAAAAGAACACTATAAAGGAAGCACAAATCAGTGACTTGCTAATGTGGATGAAGGGACTGAGGGAATGATCACTATCAGTTAAAGGTGGGCAAGCCAAGAAGTTCAAAGGGAGAGCCATGCCAGAACCGAGCCAGGTGTCTAGCTTATATCTAAGAGCCTAAGAACAAGTAAAGGCATCAAAGGTTTGCAATTTAAATGATATAGCAAGTGTTAAGTTAAATGATGATAAATAAATCCTTCAAAATAAAAATGGGTTACTTCTTGAGCTCCTGTTTCACTGTAGTATATTAGGTTGTTTCACTGAGTGGATATGAACTAAAATGTATAGTTTAGGGGTTCAATAAGTTCAGTAGATAGTAAAAAAAAAAAAATGAAGTGGTTACTTCTGAGTGATTCAGATTTAACCACTTCCTATACACCTTTCAGTGGCTCTGGGGTCCTATGTGAACACTTTTTTAAAGATTAAGTCTTCCATATATTGTTAGTGGAATATTTTCCTATATTCGAAGACTGCAACATACCTCCTTCCTTATCTTTTCAAAGTTATTTATGGGAATATCACAAACTTCCTGTTTAACATTGATATCATAGTATTTGATTTCCTGCCTTATCCTTAGATCAGTACATTGCAAATGCAACATCATTATTTCTGATGTTTCCTCATTAACTTGATATCCCAAAAGTCTCCTGAAACTGCTAGTAATTTGGTTGATCTGTGTTCATCTTCTTTTCAAGGTCTGTGGTATATATTTAATAGGTCATCCGCATACAGTGATACTTTATTACAGAGGCGACCGCATGTAAAAGGGACAACCTCTTCCTTCGTCTGATTCCTTGTGCTAATGGTCCTATGCATGAATCTAATAATATGGGTAATGGATGGCAGCGTTTGCGGGTCCCCCACTCTATTTCAAGACTGCGTTTTAAGATGCCAATAACCAGAATATTACGGTTAGTCATCTTATACAAGGTTAGTATTGTTTTGATTATACACATCCCGCAGGTATGTCTAATTAATCTTGTATAAGGGTTTAGAGGCATCCAAGCTGATGATTGCTAAGGGGGCCCAGTTTGCACTGCAAAGTCCACAGAGAAGATTGACAGACGGGTCAGGTCCTGAATTTACCTTCTAGGAATAAAGTCCTTTTGATCTTCATGAATCAAAAAGCCAACCAGGCTGCTCAATCTCCTGGACAAGATACCAGAGAAAATGTTGTAGTCTTTTTTGTAGGGTATTTATTAAGTTTCAGCATATAAGTGATTGTAGCAGCATTCTAGGAGTTGGGATATTCTGACCTTAGTCCAGAATCAAATTAAAAATCTCATAAGACAAGGCCTTTGATCTCATGTACCTCCTTATTTTTTTTTAAATATCTTTTTTGAGTTTTTTTATACATATAGACACACATTTTCGTACTTGCCGTGCATAGTAAAAGTGATGCGTTGACATTACCTTGAGCATAATTTTAGATATTTACATCATTGAAACTAAGCATTGCATACATTAATGGCATGTACACCCTGATATAAATACAGGCAATTGCATTCTTGGTCTCTGTGCATTTACTGTCACCTCTGTCTGTAAATAACAGTCATATCTGATATACGCTTACAGTTGGCAACTATTGTGGTTGTTCGTGTGTATCGACTGTCTTGCATGCACACTTTATTTGAATGTTCTGTGTCGGAGCATTATGTGGTGTAGATTCCCACTTGTTATCTATAAGTAGCGTTGATACTAGAAGATATTATGTATTTTTTGTTAAAAACATTAACTAGAAAGAGAAAAACGAAAAAAATAATACTAAAAAGAACACATAGTAAAAACAGAGACGTTGCCGAGAGTGCCATTTATGACTTACCTCTGCTAAGCTATATTTCACACACTTTGTTTTGCTGCGTTCTATGGTATGTATTTGCCAAGGTGGGAGTTGGAGTGAATGTTGTTGAGGCTTGTGTTGCAGAGTAGTTCATAGGTGAGTAGTTGCAGTTGGTATACTGATGGATGAGCTGCTTTATGTTGACATGTATGACAGAGAGGGTTGCACTATGTAAGAGCGTCAGCAGTATCACCCGTTGGCTGCGAGGGCATAGTATGTGTTGCCTCAGCAGGGTGTGTGAGTATGGTGAGAATTGCGTCCCAAGATTGCGCTATTGAGTATTTACGGAGCCCCGCTGTCTCCTCCCTGTGTAAGTTGATGCTTTCTGCTTGTGCCCATATTGCTAAGGATTTTGACAGCTGGTTACCATTGGGGGAATCACTGTGTTTCCACCTTCTTGTAATCAGTCGTTTTGCTGTTATTAACCTCATCGCTGCTGCACATATTCCCCTCCGGTGCTGAGGGATAATAGCAATGGGTGTGGTCATGACGGAAGGGTTTCGTCAGCAGCACAGCTCCACTGTGCCTCATGACGGAACCGTTCAGTCATGAGCATCGATGGGGTTAAGCCCAAGTCTCTAAACCGAGAGACCACTTTATTGTTCTTTGTATCCGGATATACCCCCAGGATCCAGATCTCCTAGGTGCAGGGCGTTTAGGTTTTAGTGCATCTTGTGAGTGTCTCCACAACTGTACCCCAGTATGGTTGAAGCAGGGTGAAGGACCACAGCATGTGTAGGAGGTCAGTGTTGTGTAATTTACACCTCTGGCATGTGGAAGTGTTAATATTGAAGTATTTATTTATTTTTTCCGGTGAGAGATATTCTCTGTGTACTATATATGTTTGTATGAGTTAAAATTTGGAACTTCTCCTTCATACAACCTTCAAGGAGTACTCATATATAGACCTCCTGGAGCACGAGCAGATTTCCTAGCCTCTCTACTCTCCTGGATGGAACCTCTAGCAATCAAAGATACCTTTATGGTACTGGGGGATTTGAATTTCCATCTGGAAAAAACCGATGACTCTGACACCTCGTCACTGGTGGCTGATCTCGCTACCATGGGTTTATCCCAATTGGTGACGGCACCGACACATGAGGCCGGTCACACCCTAGATGGGATCTTCACGAATATAAATGATATAACTATAAAAGAAATATTACCCCTAACCTGGACTGACCATTTTGCCATTGTGAGTAGCTTTAGCATAAACAAGGCCATTAAAATTAATCAGAACACCCTACCATCAGAACCTTTCAGAGTTTGGAAGGACGTGGATACAAAGATGTTGAGAACATCGCTAGCCGATACCTGGCCATCCATTTCTGAGGATTCCAACGTAGCCGTGCAGCAATTCTCAGATTGGCTAACTTTGGCAGTAGAAACCTCTGTGCCACTAAAAACCATATCTAAAAACCGGAGGACGCCCTCAGCCCCTTGGTTTTCGGAATCCTTGAGAAAACAGAAACAGGTTTGTAGGAGTGTCGAGAGGAAATGGCGTGAAAACTACGATAATGATTCAAAAACACTATATAAACAGACACTGGCATTATACAAAAATATGATCTTGGAGGCCAAAAAAACCTTTTATGAGGAACAAATTAATGGCGCAAAAAATTCCAGCAAACAACTATATGAGGTAGTGAAGTCTTTAACTGGAAATCAACCTGACCTGGCTCCCCCCCCCTCACAGACTTTGTGACGCCTTAGCAAACTTTTTCTACTCCAAAGTGAACGATATCTATGCCGAGTTTTCTACGATTAACCCGTCAAGCAATTCGGCACCTACGATAATTGATAAACAAACTACATGTTCACTTACCCAATTTAAAGAGGCGACAGAGGATCAAATAATAGACTTGATTAAATCTATTAAAACAGGTTCCGCTCTAGACACTTGTCCACCTAAGATTTTTCCTCCAGTGATGGACCTGATCGGTGCGTTTGTAAAGCAAATTTGTAACAATATGTTCACCTCGGGTGTCTTTCCGGATAAATTGAAGACTACACTATTAAAACCACTATTGAAGAAACCAGGCCTAGATAAAGAGTTATTAAAAAACTATAGACCTATTGCAAGTCTTCCCTTTGTAGCGAAAGTGGTGGAAAAGGTCATGAATGCCCAGCTTTCGGAATATATTGATCAAAATGACTTGCTGGATGAGTCGCAGTTTGGTTTTCGGAAACTGCATGGAACCGAAACTGCGCTCATCAAGGCAGCTGATGATATCAGGGCCATTAAAGATCAAGGTGGCACGGCGGTTCTAATCATGCTGGATCTATCGGCGGCCTTCGACACGGTCAATCATTCTATATTGATTGACCGTGTCGAAGAGCTGGGCGTCCAGGCCGTGGCCAGGGCTCTGCTCGCTTCCTTCCTATCAGGAAGAACCCAGGCAGTAACAATGGGGCCTTTTCGATCAACGAACCTGGCTCTCCCATGTGGTGTGCCACAAGGCTCATCCCTAAGTCCGACCCTTTTTAACATTTATGTGGCGGACTTAGCTAAGGTCATCAATACCTACCGGATGAGCCTTACCACCTATGCGGATGATACTCAGCTGGTCCTGGCCATCAATGACGACGGCGAGGAGGTGGCAGCCAGGTTTCAAGAAGGCATGCTGGCCATCAAGGAATGGATGGCTTGTAATTGCCTAAGGTTGAACTCAGAAAAAACTGAGGTGATCATTTTTGGAAAACTTTTCCCGATTTGGTCCTCAATATGGTGGCCCCCGTTGCTAGGGGCACTGCCATCCCCGGTGCAGAAAGTCAGAAATCTAGGTGTGATTTTTGATGAGAAACTCAACTTTGTCCAACACGCCAATCAAGTAGCCTCCACAGCTTTTTTCAAGCTCAAACTCCTTAGAAAAATTATACCATTTCTTTCAGACAAAGGAGGAAAAACAGTGGTGAGCTCACTAGTACTGTCCGCCTTAGATTATTGCAATGGCCTGTCCTTGAATGCTCAGGCCCGGGTTGTGGCTAAAATGCAAATGGTCCAGAATGCGGCTGCCAGGCTGCTGTCTGGTACCCCTAAATTTCAACCAATCAAACAGACTATCAGGAGCTATCATTGGCTGACGGTGACGAATAGAATCAAGTTCAAAACTTTGTGTATCACCTTCAAAGCCACTCGTCACCAAGGGCCAAAGTTCCTGAAGGAGAAGCTTATACTCTACCGCCCCACTAGACAACTAAGGTCAGTAAATGCTCTCCTCCTCACTGTACCGAGAACAAAGACTGTTACTTGGGGAGACAGATCTTTTACCATCGCCGCAGCCAGACTCTGGAATACACTCCCACTGGAAATTAGATCCTCTCCCACATTGCTACAGTTTAGGAAACGGTTAAAGACGTGGCTTTTTAACCAATAAACCCCTCACTTTCCTGCACCGTTAAAATTAAAATATATACTGAGCCTAGGCCATAATGAGTCACAGCGCCAAGACGCCCATGGGCATACGTCGCGCTTTATAAATTTTAAAAATAAATAAATAATAAATAAACTCTGTGGTATATACGTGGAGCTAGCAAGTATGTAATCCCATTCCTCGTCCGTCCAGGGTCGCCCCTGTCTTCCATCCATCGTGCTCGAGGACTCGACAGTGGCTTCAATGTATATGGAAGCATGGCTTCTACCAGCCAGTGTACCACATGTGAGCCTTCCCCCATTACATGCAAATATTGGATTAATAGGTGTGTTGGTGGTTCGGTTGCTATATCTCCCCATGCAAATGTCAAATTCTGTGTAATGGCTGTATGTAGGAGGAATTGACCGGCTGAGATGCCACTGTCTGCTGTCAAAGTATCGAAAGTTAGGAGAATGCCCTCAGCGTAGAGGTCTCCTAATGTTTCTATGCCTGCCTCATGCAAAGTTGCCAATTCAGCGTCTGTCACTTTTCCTCTACCTCGAGGTGTTCCCACAAGAGGCAGTGCAGGGGCATAGGGAAGTATATCTTTAGTGAGTAGTAGACTTCTCTGGTAGCATCTATGAGACAACTCCAGATATAGCTGGGTCGGACGGGGAGGCTTTGCAGTAGGTTGGAATAGATTGTAAAGTTGAGATTGTGTCAATGGCGGTGTTATGGTTGCGGTATCCTCCAGAGTTTTGCCACTCATCCATTTCGCATTCCACTGCATCTGGGCTGCTAGGTAGTAAAGTTCCCTCATGTACCTCCTTATATATCTCTCTAGAGATAGCATCTGGACCGGCAACTTTCCACCTTTTTAGCTTCCTTATGGCAGCTCCGATTTTCTTCACTGTAATCGGAGTGTTAAAATGTTCTAAAACTTGTTTTGAGCTGGTACATTCAGCTTCTTTATCCAGGACTGGCACAGTTGTGGGCATACGGTCAGGATTTCTTGACATATAGCCAGAAAATAATAAAGGAAAGTTTCCTCTATCAGTTGCAGGTCTGTAATGACCAGTTTAGGTTTAGCACAGCCTTGTTCAGACTCTATACCGGACTAGGTTAGCCCTGGCTTTCCAAGCTAGGAAAGCACCAATTTTTTCCCAAGCTTGAAGATCGTGCGGTCACTAGCTTCCCACTTCTTTCTTATTCTCTGCTTTATCCTCAATCTGTATTCTAGCTCAGCAGCTTCTAGTTCTTTGCCCAATTGTACTAGCTCATCTATTTGGTTGTTTGCATGCAAATCTGTCTGATTTTTCCCTAACCTATCCTCAGTGGCCTTGTTTACGATTGTCTCGGTCTTAGCATACCATCTTGATAAAGAGGTAATTATCCTTCTTAGGTAGGTCTTCTATGTGTCCCACACAATTCATAGGGAATGGCCATGTTTTCAGTCTGAAGGAAGACCAATATGAAAAGTGTATGCGGGTACAAGCAGACCATCACCATATGCTTGTCAAGTGTCCGGCAGTAGAAACCTATTGAAATAATATAGGTAAGGTGATAAGCAAAATATTTTAACCAGATAGTAAGTTAAGTCCTCTCCTTATTTGCTTTGGTATAATGAAAGTGGAGGATAACCATCTTGGCAGAACAGATGTTGGGTACTGCTCTATTTGATACATCTGGCAAGGTCTCTGATCTGTAAAAACTAGACAACCAGCTACAAAAGAGCATCTGGCAAGAGTATCATACTGTTCAGAGATATATAGGAAATGGAACAACAAGAAAGGTCTACCAGGTTGTGAGTATCTGGATGCTTGGCAAAATCAGAACCTGGTCCTATGATTACATCTCTTGGACCTTCTGGGGCAAGCTTAAGGACTATAGTGACCGTTGCTTCTGTGGCCTAGCACAGGACGGTCCAGGACAAGGTCATGCTACAGAAGGGTTGTGCAGGGGAGCAGTTCGGAATCTATTTAGTTTTTTTAGGTGAATGAGGACCATAAACATTTTAATAAAATAAATAAAAGATATTTTTTAAACATGAACTTTTCCCTAACTACGATTACCTCACAACACTTGAATTACTAAATCAGGAGATGTCAGTTAGTCAAGTGCACAGTGCATACGGCCAATATCGCTGTTGTTTGTGCAGAAAGATTGAATATTAAACTTTAAATAAGCAACAGTTTTATAATGCACGCATCCTCAACTTAATTTCTTCAAGACAACCATAGATGTGACTCAGTTACAATGAGGTATGGAAGAAAACAGATTTCAAACGATTTGATTGAGTGGGGGAGCCGAGATTTGGAACCAAGTTTTATAGTTCCAAATTGTGCAACTCGACCACTGGATGGGTATCACCTCCTCTCTTCCTTTCAACACCAAAGAACACTCAATGCTTTGCGTTTTCTTTAGAAGATACATTACTACAGAGTGTCATATAATTTCATGTAACACATGCTAAATAGAGCTGACAAGTCTTTCTAGAAAAAAGTACTAAGTTATGGGAAGATAGAACATACTATTTTTGCACTGGATTCCTTGTAGTTAAGATGCAACATCAGGGAAGCCCCAACACCTTTATAATGACAATTATATGAATTAGCAAAATAAATGTCCCCCACCAGAGGGTTAAAGGTCTTCACAGAGACAAAGGTGAATTGCAGAGGTTAGCAGCACACAGAAGGCAACCCAGATGGGCTGATCAGGCTTTTAAAAAACGTTATTACCTAGGGCAGCGGTTGGTGTGATGACCATGAACTGCAGGGGGTGGTCAGGGGATTTAAGGATGAGGGGCAAGTAATGAAGGCTCGGCTTGTTTTAGGCACAAAAGAAAAATATATTTTCTAAATAGACTTGAACCTGGCTTGAACCTTTAGTAGGTCACCCACACCTCTGTTATCAGTTACATAACAAGCATTTGCAATGCAATAGGTCTCACAATTGCGAGATTTTGAGTTATTGTCCTTGTAAATGACAATGCCTTTTATTTTTGTGTTTAAAAAACCTGCAATAATAAAAGGCATTGTCATTTACAATACCAATAGGTCAAAGTTTCTAAAATGGGAGACCTATTGCATTTCAAATGGTTGTTTTTTTTTTTTACAAGCGCCCCATGGTGCGCTTTCATGTTAATAGAGGCCACTCGCCTTTCTTTAGACAAGCCGTGTCTATAGAAAGGTCCACTTTTTACAGTGAGAGCGCAGTATGTGGTGCTTTTTTTTGTAAAAGAGCCCTGTGAAAGCATGCATGGCACCCTCAATGTTGCAGGAAAGCATGCAGTGCCTGCAGTCGGAGAAACGCAGTAAAGAAAATAGTGCTCATAGATCTTTGGACTGGGTTAAATGTGTGACATTGATCCACATTCGGTCCATCACCTGTTTTGTTTGCAATTGCCGCCATAAGTGCGCTGGGGATGCTCAGACGTGGGTCCCAGGCACTCAACACCACTTGGAGTCAAGCTAGCTGGGCTGATGAGAGGTGTTACCTCGAAACCGGTCCGGTCCTCGGATGCTTGATTCCGTTCTGGGAAGGACATGGCTTTTGTAGTTCGGACTGGACTGTTCCCATGGGGCACAGGGTCAGAGCTGATTTGCATATCACCATTGTCTAACCCAGGGTGGTGTGGAGTGCAAAAAAACGATGGATTTGGGCCCAGATCTTTGGACTGGGTTGAATGTGTGACATTGATCCACATTCGGTCCATCACCTGTTTTGTTTGCAATTGCCGCCATAAGTGCGCTGGGGATGCTCAGACGTGGGTCCCAGGCACTCCACACCACTTGGAGTCAAGCTAGCTGGGCTGATGAGGTGTTACCTCGAAACCGGTCCGGTCCTCGGATGCTTGATTCCGTTCTGGGAAGGACATGGCTTTTGTAGTTCGGACTGGACTGTTCCCATGGGGCACAGGGTCAGAGCTGATTTGCAAATCGCCATTGTCTAACCCAGGGTGGTGTGGAGTGCAAAAAAACGATGGATTTGGGCCCAGATCTTTGGACTGGGTTGAATGTGTGACATTGATCCACATTCGGTCCATCACCTGTTTTGTTTGCAATTGCCGCCATAAGTGCGCTGGGGATGCTCAGACGTGGGTCCCAGGCACTCCACACCACTTGGAGTCAAGCTAGCTGGGCTGATGAGAGGTGTTACCTCGAAACCGGTCCGGTCCTCGGATGCTTGATTCCGTTCTGGGAAGGACATGGCTTTTGTAGTTCGGACTGGACTGTTCCCATGGGGCACAGGGTCAGAGCTGATTTGCATATCGCCATTGTCTAACCCAGGGTGGTGTGGAGTGCAAAAAAACGATGGATTTAGGCCCAGATCTTTGGACTGGGTTGAATGTGTGACATTGATCCACATTCGGTCCATCACCTGTTTTGTTTGCAATTGCCGCCATAAGTGCGCTGGGGATGCTCAGACGTGGGTCCCAGGCACTCCACACCACTTGGAGTCAAGCTAGCTGGGCTGATGAGAGGTGTTACCTCGAAACCGGTCCGGTCCTCGGATGCTTGATTCCGTTCTGGGAAGGACATGGCTTTTTTAGTTCGGACTGGACTGTTCCCATGGGGCACAGGGTCAGAGCTGATTTGCATATCGCCATTGTCTAACCCAGGGTGGTGTGGAGTGCAAAAAAACGATGGATTTGGGCCCAGATCTTTGGACTGGGTTGAATGTGTGACATTGATCCACATTCGGTCCATCACCTGTTTTGTTTGCAATTGCCGCCATAAGTGCGCTGGAGATGCTCAGACGTGGGTCCCAGGCACTCCACACCACTTGGAGTCAAGCTAGCTGGGCTGATGAGAGGTGTTACCTCGAAACCGGTCCGGTCCTCGGATGCTTGATTCCATTCTGGGAAGGACATGGCTGACCAGGTTAGCAGGTAGCCTCTGAGTTTTCATCTTGGCTAGTTTGGCAATAGTGAAGGTCTCCAATCCATGGTTATTCGAGATGGTGTCGGTAGATGCACTTGATCAGGACTGGCATGGTAGCATTGCCAGTCGTATGGTGAATCACGACAATGGCGTGTGATGACTTGTCTTGATGGTTGCAGGCGTTTAGTCTGGAGTTGATCACCTGAGGCAGGGAGTGGCCAGGTGCCTCCATGTTCTCTGAGAAGGCACTTGCATTTATGTACTTGGACTTCTTGGGCTGTTGGGACTTTGATGACGGAGGAGTGATGCATCTGCTAAGAAACATGAGGCATGAGACTCAGTTTGCGCAGGCTGTGTGGCTTACTCTTGGACTCCCGCTGTGCGGTTGCCAGTTCCTTCTCAGGTTATCCCCCTCTTCCCTTGCTGTCGCTGTGTCAGGACTCACTCCTGTTGTAGCTTGGGTTTTCTTCATCATCCTGCCCTGCCACTCACGACTTCCCCTTCTGACCTCAGCTGGTTGTCAGATTCTTGGAGCTGACCCTCTGTCACACTTCCACGTGTCTTGCTGAGTGCAGTGTCATACACATGGCACTGACGACTTAGCTGCCATTGGGCCTGGACGACAGGTGCCAATGATTAACTGGGAGAGGAAGTTTCTGGATGGACATTGTAGCCACGTGACTGCCTCTTCTGAACCTTCTCTTGCACCTCTGGCATTTGCAGTCAGGGTCCAGGATGCCTTTGACTCCAACTTCAGACACTCGAAGCTGGACGGCCTCACTATGAAGCGATGGGAGCAACGTGGTTTGCGCTTGCTGCAGCTTACATGTGATTCTCCCTTTGTGCTGTCGCCAGGGCCGTTGGTCTGCCTTGGAGGCTGTCTGGTGTCTTTGGAGGTGTTCTTGGCTTGTGGTGCTACGAGTCCTCCTATTTCTCCTCTCGTTGTCTTTGACACACCTGCGTTTGTCCATCTCTTCTGGGTGACACGATTTCCACTCTTCTTTTGCTTCTTCTCCGGGTGCAATGACATGCACCATGTTCTAACAAGGCCAACGGGGCTGTTGAACTTCAATGGTCTCCGGACCACTCAGGCGAAACTTCATTCGCTCCTCTCTGCTGCCTGGCGTGCAGCCACTCACTTCAGGTGCTCCTTCAGCCAGCTTCTTGAAGCTCCTACTCCGTGTGTTCCCTCTTCTGGGAATGGCTTCAACGGGTAGTAGAACCCTGTGATGGCAGCTGGCCACTTGTGGTGTGCGACTCTCCTCTCGTCAGCCTTGAGTCACTGATGACTCCTGTTTGAGGCAGTGCGAGGGAGGACACTGTGCTGCGTTTGGCCCCTTCCGAGCTCCGTTGTTTTTGCTGCTGCGGAGACGTATGGGATCTCCCTGCTGAATCCTTTTCTTTGTGGTGAGGTCGCTTTCCCTCCTGGGCATTTACTAATTCTGATGCGCTTCTGGGTGCATGTGTCATGCACCTCGGACTTCGAGCGTTTCGTCCTCTTCGTGGGCGTCATCTCTGGCTTGCCGTGGTGGCTATTCATCACTGGGATGGGTGTTCCACTCTTCTCACTGGCGGTGGCGTCTGTTCACCATGGAGGGTGGGTGACGCAATTTTGCTTACGGCGGAGTCCGACAGCCGTTAGGGGGGTGCACACTCTGTGCAGGTTCTCCTCGTGCTTCCTGTGGGGCTTGCTGCCTTCTTAGGCTGTGTTGCTTGGCTGCTCTTGGCTGGGTAGCTTTCGACTCTGTCGCTTCTCTTGGAGGTTGAGTCTTCTCAAACAGGCTAGCCTCTAGGGGGCATGCATTGCTCATGTGGTCAATCTCTCTTGAGGGGACAGAGCAGTACTGCGTACCTATGTACCTTTTGCAAGCTTGTCAAGGGCAGTTGCAGGAGGCAGCAAAGTCTCTTCCGGCTGTGGCTGTAGATTGCCACCAAAGGGTGCTCTGTGCACTTGCACCAGTTCCGGCTTTTCACTTCATCTACCTGGTGAGTCAACAGCAGCTGTCATGGGCCCTGTTGGACGGGCGCAGTGGGGTGTTGCTTTTTTAGTTTATCTGAGTGTGCTGAGGCACTAGGGCTCTTTATCATGTGGGCAGCAGAGAGGAATGGCTGTTCAGATTTTCACTTGTGGGTGAAGAGTACTGGGCAGTCACTAGGTGCCGCTACAGCCACCATTCTACTCAGGCCTCGCTAGCCTAGCCGTTCTCCCCCGATGCAGCAGACGCTGGCCTTACTTTCATGGAGGTGGGTGTTTATTTCTTGCCATGTGTGCCTGCCCTTTCCAGGAGGTTAACCCAGTTGAGGAGCTCCTTTACACTATTCGGGGTATGCTGCCCTTTTCAATACTGCCTTTCACTCCTCTGTCGGCAATGAGGTGGCTACGGGTTCTCCTCACTAAAATGCGCGTTGCAACAGGTTAGATGCGGTGTGACAGCAGGCCACCAGGTGGCGCTGTAGTTGCTCTCATTGCAGACTACAGTCATAAAAGACGGCCTGGAGGCGGACGGGCCTCCATGGTAGCTGGGAATGTGAAAACAAAGGCCCACACACTACTGTGGAGACACGAGGTGTCAGCCGACTCCTTCCTCATGTAGCAGGGCCCAATTGCAGGCATTAGGAGCTAGAGACCACGTCAGTTTCCCTCACTCTGCCGGGCCATACGCTTCTGCTGCATGAGCTTCTCATGCACCACGAGGTGCACAACATGGAAGGGGAGGCGAGGGTGTGGGAGCTGTGCTGGCTAGTGCTTTCCTGTGCCCGTGCTTTATGGTGCAGCGTCACAGGGATGGCGGCGGTCAGGAAGGGGGGCACAGACAAGTAATTTATTATTATTTCCGGTGTTGTCCCTGGCACTTGCGAGCCCACACGCTTGTTTCTTTGGGGGCTAGATTTGACTGCTTGCTCTAGCGCGGGACTGTCCTTCAAGGCCGTATCTCGAACCGCACACTCTTGCAGCCCGCTTCCATGCAGACAGCATGCTGAAGCTGTAGACACTCTGACATGCCATTCAGGCCGCGGCAGAGCCAATCCACTTTCACACTTCTGCGGTGGGTCTTTCTGTCACCGTGTCACCAATGGCATATAGGCGCTAAAAACCAGTGCTGGCCACAACATGTCTTCTCTTGGCGAGCCACTAAGCTCGACCGGCCTTCTCAGCATGACCGGTCGGTGCGGCGGACTTCAACAGCAGCCTATGCACTCAATGCCGTGGGGCCCGCAGAATGGCTTTACTTTTGTCCAGTCGGGGGCCACAAATCAATTGGTTGCCAGTCTGGTGTCAGGAATAATCGTTCTGACAGTCCCGGCGAGGCCTCCGTCCAGTGCTTTAAATGGGCCGGTACTCACCGGTACGGAGTACTGGCACTTTTTCCTTTTCTCCCCTTGAGTACCGGCACTTTTTCCTAGCAGGAAGAGAGTACCGGTACTCATGGAACCAGACTTCAGCCCAGGCAGCGCTTCCTTTATCACATCCACTACCTCTGCAGCTCCTTTAACAAGCACTGTCTGCACGGAATTAATCACGGGAGCGCTTGTCACCAGGAACCAGCGTGAGGTGATTTTGAAGTCTTCAGAGCGGGCAGGGAGGAGGGTCTGCAGAGTGCTTATGGGATCCATTGTTCTTTCACAGTGGGGCTGAGAAGGAGCTGTAAAATCCAATGGGTGGCGGCGGGATGCACTGTTCAGGATTGAATATTCCGTGAACAGAACAGATTAAAAGTGGGTTTATGTGTTATCTATCAGCGGCACGTTAAGCGCACCTGGGGACAGGCGCCAGCTGGCCTGCCCCTCTCTGCCTTGGACCCCTCCCGGTCTGCCCTGGGTGTATGATCCAAGGGGGGGGGGGCACCGTTCTTCAGCACTTATTGAATGAGTGCGTCCCTGGCTGAAAATTACAACTTGATCTATATTTTCTAAAACTCTATCTTGTTTTGAACCGTGTTTCTGTATATTGGATAAATGTCAAGTGTATGTGTACCGTGGTTGAGAAAACAAGCTGGGGGAAGGCACTGAACTCTGGCTGCTACTTCAGAGTGAGCACAGGAATGAACGCAGCTCACTCAGAAGAACACACTCTTCGGATACCCTTCTATTTATTATTATTTTTTTTAAACAAATGTTCATGAAATGCTTGATTTCACTGTTGCACAAATAAAACACACATTCCACAAATAGACAAGCACCCTAGGCAAACACAGTAGTGAGTGACTCACACAACACAGTAGCGGATACATGCACACAAACGATAATGCACAGACTTAGATGAGTACATACTGCTGATGTAAATGCCCCAAACATTCATGCCCAAGCATGCACATGCAAACACTTGCGAAAACCACAAGCACGGACACACAGCACACATATTCCATCGGTAGACACACACATACAACATGCACACATACAATTAAACACATACCAAACGCATACCAACTCACAAAAGAAACTACGGAGCTTCTACTGGTCACTTTACAGTATCTTGCTGTGCCTTTCTTCACAGCATAACATTTGATGAAGTCACATTTTCTTTATGGTTATCTTGATAAATAACTACCATGTATAGTGTGTGCTGCACAAACTGAGCAAAGGACACACAATTGAAGGACGGAATGCAGAACAAATCAAAACATTACAGTTTTTGTCGCATAGAGCCTTGTGTTACCTGCAGGTCAAAAGTTAAGATCCTTGTAAAATAGCTTAGTGAGTTATGACCCTGCAGCAAGGACCTGCCTGCAAACAAGAAGTCATATGTTTAGAACCTCACTGATATTTCCTCCATCTTTTCTTATTTCAAGGATGCTAAAAAAGCCTACTTTGGGTAGTAGTAAACATTTATAATTAAGTGCCATATATATAGTTATTAGTGAGATAACTAATGGACAGATACATACGACATTCTAACAATGCATGCAGGTTTTGTGCATACAACCTTGGCAAAGTCAGAAAGCTAACCCCGCCCCTTGTCCCGCCTTAGCTCCTCCCTTAACTCCGCCCACTGCTCTTTTTGGTGAGTACCTGCACATATTTTTTTCCATTTAAAGCACTGCCTCCGTCTACATGACAGACTGCAGCAGGCCGGGCGGTGAGGATCGCGCTGCGGGTGCACAAGGTGGCTGTCACCACAAAACGTCAGTCTTGACCGGTCTGAGGAGCTTAGGTGCGTGGTGCTTTGCTATGCGGGCGCACTCGCCGCGGTCTATCCGTGTTGCCCTCACCTGCGGGGCATTTTATCACTGCGCCAGGTGGCTAAGTGCAGGCACTTTGGATCGGCCTCCAATTTGCTTCTTCCTCATCTGAGCCGCTTCAGGTGGGTGACAGCAGGGCTAGGAGGTCAGATGTCGTGCTCACGGGCCGTCACACAGGCAGCAGTGGTGGGGGTGCCTTAAGCCAGGCTACACCTCTCCCCCCTCACCGAACCATGTAATAGCTGCCAGCTCACAAGCAGGCCTGACCCCCTCGTGACCATTGTGGTGTCTCAGGCCCTTGGCACACATGCTGTATGAATGACCACACGAACAGAGCATGTGCACTCGGGCCCTTTTATTTTACAGGCTCACGTCACTCGTGACGCCTGTGAGGAATGAGTGTGGTGGTGCAAGTGTGCTCACTCCCATAGGGGAGTGGATATCAACTCTATGCATGTCGAGACACTAGAACATGTCTCGCAGGACAAAACATGTCCCTCGCGATAATTGTCTGCCTGTTACGCATTTAATTTACCTCTTACGATTAGTGGACACTCTGCCCCGTGCTGTGCTCGCTCTAAAAGGAGGCCTCAGCCATGTAGTTGGACGCAAGTCCTTTCTGTCAGAAGCGCAGCCCCTCCCTCTGCCATGGACACGAAGTTGCTGAGTCTCACTTGGCAACGAACTTCAACTGAATCATTTCCGTGCGCAATTTCAAAGGCAGCGTTTCAAAGAATAACGGGATTGCGTAGATCATTATTTTCTTGGTGAACACAGGCTCTTGTAGTCATTAGTCCATCAGCTGCTGACACAGAAACCAATTAGGAAAATTAATCTTTTCTCTGGGTGCAGCAAAATACTTTTTCATCCGGTTGCCAGAGGCTCCCACTCCAAGGCAGTTCACATTTTGGAACAGAAAATCAGATGTGTCACCCCTCTACTTGCACAGGTGACCTAACTTGACCGAGGCAGTTTTACCTTTTCAATCACTAATTTATCTACACAAACTTGGGATTCGAATGTGTAGACTGAAGGAGATGAGCTCTAATTGCTAAACTACTGATTTTGAAGGCATGGGAGTATAATGGCAGACTTGCTACTATTCTGAAAATCATGCAGCTTTAGACAAATCGCTTAATCTTCTAATGCCTAAACTGCAAATATATGAAATCTGATGCAATTGTGCATACGTGAATTGCAATTGTCCGTTTAAAAAAAGTGCAAATCTCCATTAAAGCAGAGTACTCCATTGCACCCGCAAGGCTTGCACTCTACAAATGTACATACACCGGTCACATATGTTGTGTGATTAGAGTTTTTATAAGATTTCTATGTGCTTATATTTTGGTGCATCATTAATAATGTGTAGAATGTATTTTCACACTCTATTACATATGTATATACTGATATTAGTATTGTTATTTTTTAAACAAATTCTTTATGATGTGTAGAAGTATGTTGTTCCAATGTGGTTTAATAGGCCTCAATTTAGAAATACACTCCATCTTAATTCAAGATGGAAGTTTTTCTCTGCCACTCATGTTTCCCCTCCCCACTCACCTTCTCTCCTCGTAAACTTTACAGCATGCAGACAAGCTAAGATGCACTACTCTATTTCCACTGTTACTGTTCTTCAGCTCTCTATTATCTTTCACTCACAACCCGATACCTTACCAAGGTGCTCCTGATGGTTCACTATGCCTATTCATTCATATAACACATTATTGTTGATGTATCTAGTTTTCTTCTAGCATCTCCGGACATTAGCATAGTGGGTGCTGAGTAATTTATTCATGTATTGGGATAGTGTTGAGGCAGTAAAGGTAATTGGACAATTTTTTTTTCATGTGCTCTGACTTTGATGAAATGTTATGTTTGCTCACACTACTATGGGTCTAAAAGTTCTGTAATTTCATATGTGAAAATGTATAAAAGTCCTTGATTTTGGAGGGGTTCCACAAAACATTTCTGTTCCACAAGGAATGCTGTCTGTTACACTCCTAATTTTTCTGCCCATTTGCAACTTCAATCATTTCTGATTTTTGAAGTCTCTGTATAATTTTCATTGAGAACCTTCATGGCATTCACTCTGCATTATCTATTCTGGAATTCTGTAATAAAACCATTTCACTTCCATTTATCTAGGACTCAGTAATTGAGTGGGCACATTAAATCTCATTTCAATACTGGTTTTCATTGTTATTTTATGATTTTGATGCTTTGGGACGTGCCTTAACGCCAAGACACATTTCCTCATAAAATTGAGATTCAACACAGTCTCTGATCCAGAGAATGTGGGCACTCTGGTAGAGGTAATATTTCAGGGTGTCTAAACTTCTGTGCCTCCCCTCACCCAGTGAGTAAAGCAGGTGTTTCAATCTTGTAAACGATGCTTCCTAGTAATAGCCTTATTTCTTTCCTTCCTTTCATAAAACAAGTGAGTACACACTGAAATACCCCCACATCATCAAGGACCATCCCAATTACTGGCTGTTCATAAGTGATTTTTTTTGGGCGGTCCTTGCAGTAGGCTCAGCAAGTAGAGTTAAAATACGTTGATGGGCAAGCTCACTACAGGTTTCTGAGTGTCTAACGAGGGGTCACTCTAAAAGAGCATTGAGGAGTTGGCTTGTCATGTTTGAAAAGCATGCATATTTAAAGAACAACATTTTGGTTTCGAATATTTGTTCAGCCCCAAATTATTTCTCACAAAATCTAACATCAATGGAGCAGTTCAGTACCCGCTCAAACAACTTTTAAAAGACAAGTACTTTCTAAAGGTTAAGGTATTCCTTGCTCCCACCAGTGAGTACCGTCGAATTTCCAGCTTTAGCGACACCATCTACTACCACTGTGGAAAATTAGAAAAATTGATGTACATAAGCGGCGTTCATTTCCCTTTTCCCACTCCCCTCCCTGTAAGCACCATGAATACCGTAAAATATTGACCGCATCACTCCGCCAGTAAAAGCCCGTACCCATATGTACATGACAGCCATTCTAGGCACCCTGGCCTTTTTCCCGCTCATTAGAGTCACCGGCTTCCCTTCTGCGCGTATTTGAAACCCCCCCCTCTCTCACATGCATAGACCACGTAACCCTCTCCCTCTGCGCGACCCTGCCCTGAAAGGCAACCCTCCTGCTTGACCCACGCAAACCCCCCATTTCCTCTTGAAGAGGCATCCTTCGCCTCAGCTGACATAGCCCTCCCCAGCTGCACCTGACTACCCCCGCTCTCTCATGTACGGGTCATAAGATCTCTCTCTCTCTGTGCGACTCTGTCCCTGTGCACACCCTGGTTCCCCCCCCCTCCCCTTCTCCCTCACACGGGCAAGTCATAAACCGTCTTCTTCTGCAAAGACCCTGTCCTTGGGAGTCACGGCCGCGCCTGACCAACACCTCCCTTCCTTTCGTGAATAACCCCTCTGTTAGTAAACCCTCCCTCCGCGATTGACTGTCCACACATGTCTGAGGTCATCGCCTAAGCCAGGAGATACTGTTTACTGCCCCTTATTGTATGGAGTCACTCCTCTTCAAAGGACCCACTATTGATCCTGGCCACCCCACCCCCTGGGCTACGATCAGGCGCACACATCCTAAAAATTGGCGGAACACTCAGCTGCGTGATTACCCTCCCCTCTTATCAGCAGGTCAAGGGTCCCTATTGTGAACATATGTGGGGTAGGATCGACACGAGGATTATGGGGATGTCTTTTCCTTGTTTCACAATGTCGTGATTGTAATGCTAAGTGTTTTGTAAGGTATAAAAGACGATGTCTCAGCTCACTTGTTAGAGCACCTCCCGAAAGACACTGCGTTTCGTGTCCGAAATGACAGGCTCTCCTCATGAGTAATACATCCTGTTCTTGTGACTCCTGCTTCCAGCGCCCGTCTCTTTATTTGGTAACTATTCAGAATGGGAACTAAGAGGCGACTTGCGCCAGCCATCCGGGCATCGATAGTAATATGGGCTCCTGTTCCACAATTGGCGTCCCAACGCGGGGTCCATCAGTGACATAAGGTCCAGTAAGAGAGATCCAGACGATGAGGTGAACATCTAAATGATCGGAGTATACCTGCCTTGAGAGGGCCCTCGTCCGGCTGCCGATTGAATGAACTTCACCGATTCTGAACGGACCTCTCTCGAGTGACCTACTGTCCTGACTGGAATCCCACAGGAATGCTGCATAGAGTAAGAGAACGATCGGGCGCTGGAAGGGGAAGACGAAGAACTATCCGCATGGTCCGGTCCGGGTAAGATTAAGTAGGGTGTTTTTACGCCTGATTGGTAGGGTGGTTTTATTCACCTGATTGATTGGTTGATTGTATTGGAATCGGTATTTGAATACTGATATTGTTGTTATTGGTTCATTTAGCTTTGGATGCTACTTGAAATATTGGTTCTCTTCTCGAGAACGAGACATTCTCTGTTTGCAAACAGCGGTGAATAGGAACGTTCGTCCCTCTTTGCAGATAGAGAAGGGTAGGTTATGCCCCTTTATGATTTCGTCAGGCCTACCTTTCTCCCCACTGATTGTTTGAAATCGATTAATAATCGATTGTTGCTCTTTGAGATCTTCCCTGTCTACAAACAGAGACGAATAGGAATATTCTGTCTTCCTTTGCAGATAGCGAAGGGCAGGTAATGCAGACGTTTGTCCCCGTTGTAATCCGTCATGCCTGTCTTTCTCCCCACTGATTGATTGATTGACTGGACATTGTTGTCCAAGGAATTGTTTGTTTGAGGTATTTTCTGTTTGCAAACAACGTGGAATAGAAATGTTCTGTCTAGTCTTTGCAAGTAGTAAAGGGTAGGTTATGCCCCTTTATGATTCGTCAGTCCTACCCACTCCCCACTGATTGACTATTTATTTGGGTGGTAGCTCACCTGGTCCGCCCAGGAGGCTACCCTTATCGAGGGACATATGCTCCCCACTCATTGGCCATTTATTGGAGGTAGGCCATCTGGTCCGCCCAGGAGGCTACCCTAGTAATTGGAGGTACATCATTTGGTCCGTCCAGGATGATACCCTAATGAAGGAATATATGTTCCCCTCTGATTGATAATCTAGTTCCACCCCGGACCATTTATTGGAGGTAACTCATCTGGTCCGTCCAGGAGTACCCCTAATGAAAAGGACACATAAAAATATGAAGTGATCACCGTACCCTGTTAACAGAAACTTTAGCCCGAAACACGCTAAGGAAAAGAAGGAAAAATAAAAGAAATCGGGCTAAGTCAGGAACCCCCTGATGAGCTTTCGACTTCACTAAAAATAAGAAACATTAGAAACAGTTCGTAATAAGAAATATAAAATGGCGAAAAGCTTGACAGCAAGACAGCCATGAGGTAGCCAGGTTCCGCTGCCTACTCCTGCCCCAAACATGTCTGCCTCATTGCTCACCACGCCCAAGTAACGGTCACATGAAATAGATACAAATCAATAGGTACCTACCCCCATTCCGGAAGCTCCCGAAGTGCAACAGGTCCGCGGTTACGCCCATCCGGAAGGCGAGGCCTCGATGCATGCAGGGCTCGCCTGGCCGCAGTCGGAAGGGGAGGCTGTGGGGCGGACGGCCCGAAAATCGTAATGATCTCTCCTTTTTCCCTCTTCTGCTGCCATGCAGGCCACGGGGGGGGATGTCTTGCCTCAGCCACCGACCCCCCCCCCCCTCTCTCGCCTGATCCGGCTCTCATCGAAGGCCGAAGCCAAGGCGAGGACGGCGGCGCTTCTTTGCGCAATAATGGCTGCAACTGCACTCGGCCCGGGATAATTGCAGGTAGCCCCGCCACATGGCAACGCCTGAGAGTGACAGGTAGTCCCGCCACACGGCAACCCCTGGATAGTTGCAGGTAGTCCCGCCACATGACAATGGGGGGATGTCTTGCCTCAGCCACCGACCCCCCCCCCCATCTTCATTGCCTGGCACGGTTGTACCAAAGCGCTGGAGCCGAGGAAACGGCGCGGGGTCGCTGGAAGGGGGAGGCGGCGCGAACGAGCCTCCCCCACCTCCCTCCAGGTGGAGGCTTCCAGCGGCACCCCAACGTTCCTGCTTGAAGAAGGGGTCCATATCAAAAAGCGGGTTTCCTTGCCCGGGACGGGCACACGCCCTGTACTCCTCGACCTTGAAGATTCTAAAAGAGCCCGGGGGGCCGACCTCTCCACGAGGCGCCCCCCGCCCCGTCCTCCGATGGAGCCACGAGACGTCGGTGCACTCCTGCCGGCGCCAGCCTCAGTTTGGAAATGACTAAAATCCTGCAAAGATACAGATTTGTTCAGTTCCGGTGGAACACCAGAATGACCCGGTAGGAAAAGATTGTTGCCTCCCTCCCCACTTTTGACTGATGATTCATATTGTTAGTCTGTCACCCCACTACGAAAACTTTTTGAACTGCCAAAAGAGGTTCTGGTCCAACCACGAGTCATTGGAGACATTCTGACTATACTGGAACCTGCCTGACCTCACCCAAAATGGCGCCGATACAAAAATGAAAGTTTCAAACTCCTTGTTCACCCGGATTGCTCAAGCCTTGATGCCCCGAGATATGTATGCATTTTTTGGACAATGAAAGTCGATAAGATGGATAGTGATTATGTGCTTAGAAAAGAAAACGATGTAAGATAGATATTGATTATGTGTTGGGACAATGAACTGATTTAGGGTGGGTACTAATTATGATTGGGAGCAATGAATTGGTGTAATGTAGGCACTGAGAGAGCATTTGGATAATGAATTAATGAATTAATTGAAAACGTGAATTCCTGACATGTATCATGCTCGCCCTGTAGGAAAGTTTGATACGATTTTATTGCTCTGCTGCACTTTATGAAATATATGATCACCGACTTCGTTCCTCTTATGCACAGTTCCAGTCTGCTCCGTGCCGGTCCACTGGGTTGTAGGCCCGTATTTGTACACCAACATTTTTTAATTAAAGGTATTTTGGAAAAAAAAGTATAATTGTAGCGGTTGCATTAATGAGTTTTGAATGCGTTACTACTGTGAGCGAAGAATAAGCATGATTAAGGTTGAAGGTTAAAAAGGCCCGATATTTAGCAGCTACATTATGTGTCACAGGCAGCCGGAAAAGTGTTTTAGACGCCCTTAAACGACACCACAGAAATACCACCTGACCACCACCCTTGCACACGACCTAAAAGGTCACGATCAAGTGATTCATGTAGATACGCAGACCATCGATGATTATCTATCTGACACTACTGGTCCCTCTGGGCTTAAACGCCGAGATGGTAGAGAATGCATTACGTGGATATAGGTCGAGTATGTGGTAGGTAAAAACATTTTCGGACTACTGCATGCTGATGTGCTTTGAATGCTGCCCCCACCCCCTTCTTCTCCTCCCTTCTGCAGGTCGCGTCGGAACGCCGGCTGAAGTATGGAAGAGCGATGATCTAACGACCGACGAAAAGGGAAGGAGGGGATCTGAGCATAGTCCTTATGTTGACGAGTTTTTAAAGACGTAGACTTAGACATGACTGTTCCTCCTTAGAACGTAGCGACTGGGAGGATGGACTGACATAGAAACTTGACGGGTACTGTATGACGGAAATTGACTCGAATTAGCACGTTAGATAATGTAACTATGACGTTTAACTAGATAGGGAAAGGACAAAGAAGAGTCCTGGGGTAAGGGTTACCCAGGCACCACCCGTCTGGGAAGTTAGAAATGTTATTGATGTTCGAAATGTACCACCTCCTTCTCACACTCTTATAGATATAACCAAGCTGTCCGACAGTTCTCCTGATCAATACCCTCTGTTGCCTCAGCCTGGAGAGCTTCCCACCAAAAGAAGAGACTCAAAAGTAGTTTACGATCCAACCGCGGGTAAATAGCCCGACCAGGTTAATTTCTGACCGGCTGACCGAGGTGTAAGTATTGGCAACTGAGAACGCTCGCAAAAATAGCAAACAAGAGGAAAAAGGAGGGAAAGGTAAAAAGAGCTAAGCATGTAGGTAAATAGGATATTAAAGATGCGCAACATACAGAAAAAGATCTTTATGGCCAATAACTGTTCTATGTTTTATCGTGAATCACTTATATATGTAATACATGTGCTGTCTTCCTTCGCCTGAGTTTGTGTGTATGTACTGTAGGGGTTTATATCCTCCCTCTGTTTGCGTCTCTCTGTTACCTGACCCCCTGCTGTTCTGTGTTGTGAGCGCACTAAATGACCTATTTTCGTACACGTCTCTCTCTCTCTCTCTATCTCTCTCTCTCTCTCTCTCTCTCTCTCTCTCTCTACATGTCATACGTGTACCGAATGGCTCGTTTAGGTTGCGGACGACTCTCACTCTCTACGAGAGTCCCCCTGTTCCATCTTCCTTCTTATGGTAAAATTGTGCCTCGATGGCACCAGTCTGATTGGATACTTATTGAACGCGAAGGTGTTCAGCGAAATTGACAGAAACTAAAATGATTGTATCTCGCCATATTACTACCTCTCCTTTCTGCAAAATGAATGAACTTGAATTGGCTAAGAAAGAAAGGACAGGTAAGACGACTAAGGTCCCCCAATCTGGCCTTTTATAGGGGAACTATATGTCAATGGCACCCTATTTTTAAGTTCATCTGAGACAAGCGCCAACGTCTAGATTGACCCCCAATGCCCAGATTGCCCCACCCCCTTTGCACCCAAGCGCGAATGCCCAAAGCGTCCCCGCCCCACTTGATTGACCCCAGCTGCTGTCCACGATATATATATGATGACCATGAGTAACTGTCGCCCCTCAAGAAAAACCTGTTTTTACCCTGACTCTCGATGATAGCGCCCCCGCCCTGTTTGAAAAGGTTAGCTAGCCTTGAAGGGAAATGTTAGACTGTTAAAGGCTCGGGTTTGGAAGACAAGTCTCCGCTGGAGGTTCCGAAATGTTGAATTTGATGAAATGCGCAGTTGATAGGAGTCTTATTTCTCTCCATTTGGGTTATAAATAGACGATGAATAAACTTGGCATGAACTCAGTAGGAATGCCGACATATGCACTGCTTAGTAATAAACCTCTGACTGTGGCCGATGAGCGTATCTCCCAAGTGCGTAGGATTGAGGGAGGAATTCACATGCATAAATGTCTTCTCCTGACCAGTTCTCTAAAGCTTGTTTTGTACCTATTCAAAGATTTACGGTCACCGGAGGAGAAGGGTCGGACGTGACGTACAGCCTGGCTGCAGATCTTGAGACACATGTGACCTCGACCAAAGGTGGAGCTGCAGAGCAACAAGATGCGGGACGAGACAGCAATTTCAGACGTGGAAAATGAAACTTGACGGGCTGCTCTGGAGCCCTCCGTCTGCTAACCCACGTGTGCCTGAAGTCTCCGTCCTCCTTTTTTGGGCCCGATTGATGGGCCTGCCTGTTCGTTATCCTTTGCTCCCTTGGTCCCATTGGTGTGTCCCAGGAAATCTGACCCCACTCCGCCCTCTCTCCTATCGACTATTTGAACCACACACCCTCCTTTCCATGTGACTTCTTGCCACAAGGAAGAACAGCATTCAGGTGGGAATAGGGTGTTGCCACGGAAATATAGGTGCCGAGCATAAGGCGCCACTAAAAGGATTGGTTAGGGAACAGGACTGTGGTCTAACAGCAGAGGACTGACCGCACCCTGCAACGCGTAAGGATAGATCCGAGCTGGACCTATAGCTCCACCGCCGGTGCTCAACAGCGCCAACTAAAGGACACGGACTAGAGCCTACCAGTGATGGCTCACTGCTAAAAAGACACTGTGACGAAGAGATCTTGTGTATTGAACTGAATCCCGCCCTCAACTACTTGGTCAAAATGTTCATTGGTCACATTTTAAAGTCAGAAGCATTTATGCTATGTAGTACGTTTGAATGTGAGAGAGCGCAAACTGACCTAAATGTAGAAATACACCACACTTACACGTTGTAAGCACAAGTCATGAAGAGAAATGCCATGAGTGCTGATAGTACCTACATCTATATTCTGAAATGTGTAGTTAATGTAGAGATTTAAGTAGAAGTGGAACTAATGCAGAAATGTGTGAAACTATATGATTTTATTAGACGTGATTGTTCCTGAATCCATGTCGTGTAGCTGCTAAAATGTAAGATGGCATACGGTTAAACGTAGAACGTGGTAGGCCTCAGGGCCAGAGCTAGAAGGGAGGGGGAAGGTGGTTCATTTCACGACATGGATTGCACTAATGTTTTAGTAATAACGTTAATAGGCCATGATTTATAGATGTGTTTACCGAATAATAGAATAGGAGTACTAACATGCTATTAATTAAAGAAGAAGTTGAATGTTATAATCATTATGAGAAATGCTGTAGGCCTGAAGTGTTTAAACAGTGATTTATACATACTGGTTTGGGCCGAGGAATGTTGCAAACTTAGTTGGAAGTCTATGAGAATTGGGGTATTGGCTGCCGATGTCTGTCTGCAAGAGAAAAGGGGGGATCCAATTATAATTGAATGAATAGAAGTTTGTTCTAGAGACGGACCAGACATGGAGGAGGGTTCCGGAATGTTTTAAGGGGTATCAGCGGGCCGGAGAAGAGTCTGAGAAGCAAGGTCAACTCTAACCACGAAGCCTCATCATGGAAAAAGCCAGAAGCTACACCACGTGAGGGGCGTCTCACGAGGGGCGTCCCAAATGTTGTTATGTTTTTGCATTAGGGACAGCACCCCTGGGTGGAGTTAGAGCAGATGCCTGAGGACCCTTTAGAGAGCGGATGGGTAGGCAGAGAGGGGTCATAACTGGAGAACTATAGGTTTTCACCAAGAGCTTGAGGGTGGGTGACTTCCCTTGGGGGTCATTCACTGCTGACACCTTTTGATAGGTTGAGACCTGGTTAAGTAGGGATACCATCTAGAGCAGGGTAGGGACAGCCTAACCTGTATTTTCCCTCCAGCTGTAAATGACTGAGAGATCACAATACGTGTCTATGCTAATAGCCCTTTTATTTTTAGAATTGGTTCTTGTAGTTTCCGTTGCTCGTCTGAGGGCTTTCAGAGAGCACATGTATGTAGTTGGGCCTGTTTATCTTGTGAATCTCATTCTGAGATGCCTGTATCTTCAACTTATATTGACTTTATAATAAATCTTTGAAAGCTAGAAGTTGTTTGTGATCCTTTGGGCGGAGTCCTTTATTGGGTGAACTAACTTGGTAAGAGATGCACTTTCTTCCCTCAATGACAGGCAATAAAGGTTCAGTCGACCAGACCGGGGTTTTAGATCAATAGTGATAAGGTATCGATCAAAATCTCGCCCTTCCAGTTGGTAGCTATAGAGGATGGTTGCCTTCTTGAGGAAGGTGATCTAGGCCAGGTTAGATTACCCCAAGGCCCCTAGAGACCGATGATCGGAAGAACCGCCCGCCGAAGAAGGACCGGATGACGTGAGACAGAAAAAGCAGCAGTATCGGTCGAGAGTGAGTATAAAGGGTCATGCGTGCTAGATTGCGGTGTTTTTGTGTTGTATCTATGTTGTAATGTCTGGCGGAGTTGAATGCCTGTAGAGAGACTGTGGAACAGGTTGTGAGCGCGCGCAACCGGTGAAAATCTTAAGTTCAAGGAGAGCTTAAGTGGTTCGGGTGTATCGGACACCCAGAGTAATTGTCAACAAGTGTGGAGGGGGTCATGAGGTACCATTGATCACCCGAAGGACCAGATAGGGGGAACGTAAGAGTGAGTGCGTGAGTAACGGACGCTGGTCGGAAGTTACTGTGTGTGTAAAGAACCTATCAGAGAGACGATAGACATCTCGTCAGTTGTGTTGACAATTACAAATAGACTGTGGACGTACAGTCGAGGGAAGTGACCGCTTGGTCGGAAGTAGTCATTTTTCGGTGTATGAATGGGACGCGTGCATGACCGCGAAGAGAGCTGAGAAAGGAGGGGTGCTGCTGCGAAGCGGAGACTAGTGACGTCAGAAAGTGCCGCGCTGGGATTGGCCGGCCGGTGAAAGACCGCGCTGCGATAGGCCAGCTAGCAAAGCCGCGCTAGGATTGGTGGATTGTCATCAGGAAGTAAACAAAGTATTCAAGCTGGAAATTTTGCGCATAATTATGAAGTGTTTTAAATGGTTAAGAGCGCTGTTTAAAAGAGAGAGGCGGAGATCTTATGAAGGGGAAGAAGCCCCGCCGGAGGGTACGCCGGCTTATTATATGGCGGCAAATGTTGGGCTGCACACAATTCTGTGGATTTCAGAGTGGAGTAAGATTACAGACGGAAATGAGGAACTGACGTTCCCAAAGTACGGGACGTTCAGATTAGAGGTGTTACACAGATTAAAAGCAATTATGACCGCAACGAGACCCTTGCCTAGACCGACCCAGTTTGAAGCCCTTAATGCGTGGATTAGGGCGGCGCATGAAAAGAACATGAACAGACGACAAGAAAGGGTGAAACGATCGGTAAGGGTAGTACAAGATGCAAAGTGGGATGCGGATGCTAAAAGATGGAGAGTGCATAACATAGAAGTAAATAAATTGTATCCAGTGTTAGAAATGCCCGGGAACAAAAGCCCCCTAGAAGAAGATGATGAGAGCGAGACAGAGGACAGCCTGATAAACAGATTATTGACAGACAGGCCACCCCCGTATAACAGAGCAGGGGGAGATGTCGAGAATGGTGAGAAAGGGGGGGGCAATGCAGGACAGCATGGGCCGCTTCCCAGTTCCGATTGGGATCCCGCTGCAAAGAAAGAACTGTCCCAGCCTAGCCAAGTGCAGCAGGTAGTCGGGAGGTTTGTGGTGCAAAGGGCGCCAGAAACGGAGTGTGCCACGTCCTACGCATTACCCGATGCACTACAGGTACCTGTTACCATAGGTCCTATAGTATCGATATATGACCCAGAGAGAGCTAGAGGGGAAGAACGGGTACGGAGGGACAGAGAAAGAGCAGAGATGGCAAGGAGGAACGATACGATTAACTCCCCAAGCCTGTTGCCGATACCAAAAGATTGGAGCACCCCAGTACACACAGCAGGAGATCCAGGGGGCCATAGATGGCCAGAAGATATGAGGGGATCAGGACGGAAATCCTTTCAGGAGCTAAACGAGTACATGAAGAAGTGGGATGAGGCAGTTGAGGCTCACAAGAGCATCATAGCTGCGGAAACTGGAAGAGAAAGTCAGGATAGCAGAGCCCGGACTCACTGCGGGGCTGAGGAGAGCAGCCCGGAGTGGGACGGGAGGGAGAACGAGAGTAGGGGAGTCACCCATTGGGCCCGGAGTGGAGGTAGATCAGGCCTAGAAAACGGGGGCCCAGAAAACGGGGGGGTGTCTCGCCCACAACATAACGAAGGAGACCGAAGGACTCGAGAGTATAGAGACAGCTTTAAGTGTATTCACTGTGTGCCCGGCAACAGAGAACAGAATGGGAGTTGCGAGAGGTCGCACCATAGTCCCTGTGATGACGGCCATGAGCGAAGTCCAGGGAATATGGGGAACCAGGAAGGATCGTATCAGATACTGAGTGATACTAGACCGAGAGAGAATGGAGACCGGAGAGAGGATAGCAGAGAGGCATGCTGCGAAAAGAGAGAAGAGAGAGAGAATGGGCAAAGTAAGATTGGGGGTAACAGGCCAGTATTCCATCACCTTCCAAGATCGGATGGCAGAGCATGGGACCTAGAAAGGTGGGAGCAAGGGAGAGCACTCCTTAACTCTCCCGAACCCAAACGTAATGCCCGGAGTTGGGATGGGAGAGAAACCTGTGAACCTCCCTCGAAAGAGATATTGCGAGCGGAGATAAAAGCCAAAAGACTCGATGTCTCCAGCTTAAGGTCAGATCTGGATGACATGGTAGATGGTACCCTGCCCTTGGAAAGAATGGAAATGTATGAGCAGGAGGAAATTCTGTTCATGGCAAAGGACGTAACTCGAAAGGCGAGAGCAATTCATGAGAAATTAGTGGAACTAGCAGGCAAATATATGGTGGACCTGTCAAGGACCAAAGCATTACAGGGTAACCACAGGCTACATTACACAGATCGAGACCTAGATGAGAGGAGAACCATCGGATTGAAGACGCACATAAGGGAACTGATTACTGGAATAAGGACATGGAGGGCACTAGATAAGTGGGAAGAGAGGTGGTCCAAGAAAGGGACCGTCAGGAGAAGCACACTTGGTATGACACCAGGAAGACAGCAGGGAGTAGAGGCATACCCTTTGAGGGAAGTTGCAAATGGGACCTACGTCCACGTCCCGTGGAGTAGGGGAGATTTAGCCGCTTTTACCACCTCCTTCCCTAAATTGCGGGAAAACCCAGTGGAGTGGTACAAGCAAGTTGAGAGATTCGTAAAAATCTCAAAGGTCCTATGGATAGATCTGAACACGCTGTTTGACATTGTAGTGCCCGGAGATTTGTGGACGGCATGCAAGGTTAGCGCTGAGTGGCCCATAACTGAGCCAGAGAGAGATGCTAAGACTAATGGGCCGTCTGAGATTGTAATGGCAAAATTCGAGAGAGTAATGACTTGGCTGAAAGATAAAGTGCCAATGCAAGACATAGATTGGGTCAAAATAGACCGAACAAGACAGGAACCCAAAGAGACAGTCCACGAATACTATGAGAGATTGCTGAAGGCGTTTAAACAGTATAGCGGTCTGGATGTAATGGATCCAAAGGACATAGGGCAATTTGTGTCCAAGTTCGTCTTGGGCCTGAGACCGGATATTAGTTTGATGATCCAGCAACACTTGATTTGTTGGCAAAATAAGCCCCTAGATGAAATACTGAGATATGCCAGGTATTGCTGTGATGAAATAGACTCCAAGGCTAAGAAACTAAAGGAGAAACTGATGGTGGTACAGATGCAGGCAGCAGGGAAGGGGGGACAGCAGCAACAGCAACCAGGAACAGGTACTGGGGGAAGGAAACAATATAGTCAGAATAAGGGCAATGAGGAGAACTCCACCTTTAGACCTAGGATAGATATAGCTGCCTTAAAGAAAACGACAAGGTGCCACCAGTGTAACGAGGTGGGGCATTGGAAACGCGAGTGTCCCTATAATGTTGAGATAGGAGAACAGGAGATAGAGGAGGAAGAGACCCAGAGTGCGCCTACAAGAGGGGTAACGCAGTACCAGGGAAAGGTGCTCAAAGGGGGGGGGCCTCCTCCCCGAGCCCAGTTCCCGCAGGCACCCAGGGTAGCGACTATGGGTAAGACATATAGGCAGATGCCCCTGTTTGTCGGGGGAGAGGAATGCTATTATGTAGACCCACTAACGGGACAGAGAGTGGAAAGAGATGACTGCACTCTCGGGGCAGCTTTAGAGGTGGACCAGAGGGGACCCTATGTTGAGGCCGAAGTGGCAGGGTTCCCCACGACATTTTTAGTGGACACAGGAGCCACTCGATCCACGATCAGATCAGCCGCTGTTCCAGGCCTGCCCATGTCTGGAGAGACCATACAAGTAGTGGGGGTCGCTAACAGGAGAATGACCAGCCCACTGACCGAGCCCGTGCAGGTGAAAATAGGGAGGTACAGTGATGAGCACCAGTTTGTGGTTTGCGATTCTAGTCCTGTATGTCTGCTAGGAAGAGACCTTTTGTGCAAACTAAATTGCACCATATACTGCACACCACAGGGAGTGGAGGTATTGACTAATGACGATGATGCTGACTTTAAAGTCGCAAATTCCAGAATATGTGTGGAGCTGTATCCCACTCTGACAGTAGATGAGCTCCCCTGGGATCTGAGAGAGACAGTGTCCCCAGAAGTGTGGGATTTCACTGGCGAAGAGATTGGGTTGGTGAAAGGAGTAGACCCAGTGAAAATTGTAGTGAAACCTCATGCTGAGTTTCCAAGAACACCTCAGTATAAATTGACTCCAGAAACGATTGCAGGCATAAAACCCGTGATTGAGTCCATGATTAAGCAGGGAATACTGAAGGAAATCGTGGGTAGTCCATGTAACTCCCCGATTATGGGTTTGCAGAAACCAAATGGGAAATTCCGGATAGTGCAGGACCTCAGAAAGATTAATAACATAGTCGTTTCATGTTGACCAGTGGTACCGAATCCATCAGTGATACTGTTTCAGATACCGTTCCAAGCAGAATGGTTCACTGTAATTGATCTTTGCCAGGCTTTCTTTTCGATCCCTTTGGACGAAGAGAGCCATTTTCTTTTCGCATTTAAGCTGGAAGGTCGCGTCCTAACATGGTGTTGTATTCCTCAGGGGTATACAGAGAGCCCATCGATCTTTAACCAGCTTCTGAAGAAAAATCTTGAAAGTCTAGTGCTGCCCCAGAGGTCAGTTCTGGTCCAGTACATAGACGACCTTCTTGTGGCGTCAGAAACAGAGGAAGCTTGCAGGGAAGACTCTATTGCGTTGTTAAATCACCTAGCTGAAAATGGGCATAAGGTGTCCCCGGGAAAATTGCAGTACTGCCTGACAGAGGTGCAGTACTTGGGACACAGAATTGAGAAAGGTAAACGAAAAGTGTCACCAGACAGGATAGAGGCCATCATGAAGATGAATGCGCCTAAAACACAGAGAGAAGTCAGGATGTTTCTAGGGATGGTGGGATATTGCCGACAGTGGATTGCAAACTTTTCACTGAAAGCAAAACCCTTGCAAAAACTGACGCACAAGGAGGTGAGTGATCCGGTACCATGGGACAAAGACTGTTTGATGGCGTTCCTACAGCTGAGAGAGGACTTGTGTCGTGCTCCGGCTCTGGGAATGCCAGATTACGATAAACCATTCTTGCTCTACTGTTGTGAGAGAGAGGGTTGCGCGCTGTCTGTGTTAGTCCAAATTCATGGGAATGCCCGTAGACCAGTCGCTTATTTCTCGGCTACTTTAGACCCAGTAGCCGCAGCGTTGCCCGGATGTCTCAAATCCGTTGCCGCAACAGGTGTCAGCATTGAGAGGTGTGAAAACATAGTCATGGGGCATCCGTTAGAGGTGCATGTGCCCCATTCTGTTGAATTATTGATGACCAGGACCAAAACACAGCATCTGACAAACAGCAGGCTCACGCGCTATGAGCAAGTTATTCTTGCTGCAGAGAACGTGACCCTCAGGAGATGCTCTGTTTTAAATCCTGCTACCTTGATGCCACTTCCAAACGATATTGAGGATGATGATGAATGTACAGACCATGACTGCCTCGATGTGACTGAACTATGCACCAAACCAAGACCCGACATCGTAGATGAGCCACTGACTGACCCAGACGAAATTTTCTTTGTCGATGGCTCATGTGTAAGAGACGAAGTTGGGCAGTTGAGAGCAGCTTACGCTGTTTGTACAATTACTGGAGTTGTGGAAGCTGGATGCCTGGAAGGAGTACACTCCGCTCAGGTGGCCGAGATTATTGCCCTGACGCGTGCTTGCCTGGCAAGCAATCAAATTCGAGTCACCATATACACTGACAGCCAATATGGTTACGGGGTAGTTCATGATTACGGGCAGTTGTGGTCTCAAAGAGGTTTCATGACCTCTTCAGGCTCTCCCATTCGCAATGGAGAGTTTGTGCGCCTGTTGTTAGAGGCGTTGCAATGTCCAGCAGGTATCGCGGTTGTGAAGTGCACCGCACATACCAGAAATATGGACTTCGTGTCACAAGGCAATAGATATGCCGACGAAGTCGCGCGGTATTGCGCGGAAACAGGGTACTCTTTCACAGAGGTGGAAGTGGGTGGAATAAATGTAAGGACTGAATTAGCCATGATATTAGAAACTGTTGATACTTGGGACGAATTGAAAGACATGCAAGAAAATGCTCCTGATTGTGAAAAAGAAACATGGCAAAAAGCAGGATGCGTGGTGGGTGAGGCCCATTTCTGGGTCTCAGCAGATGGCAGAGCAGTGTTGCCCAATGAGATGGTGAGCCCAATGGCCAGACACATACATGGTCCTGTCCACTTAGGAAGAGATGCTATGCTGAGAGTGTTTAGACAGACCTGGTACAACCCTAAGTTCAGAGTAGCAGCTGAAGCAGTGTGCCAGCGTTGTGTGACGTGTCAGCAGTTGAATGTAGGGAAAAAGACACCAGTTGCACTGAGCCACATAGGGAGGTCAGGAGGTCCATTCAATCGAATGCAGATAGATTTTATTGAAATGCCAAGGTGCAACCGCCTCCGCTATGTCCTGGTGGTTGTTTGCGTATTCTCCAGATGGGTTGAGGCATACCCTACACGTAGGTGCGACACCCTCACAGTAGCCAAGTTACTGCTTAGGGAGCTTATCCCGCGCTTCGGGGTGCCGGCCTCTTTGGAATCAGATAGGGGAACGCATTTCAACAGCGAGCTTGTGAAGATGATTTGTGCGGCTCTGAATATAGATCAAAAATTACATTGCAGTTACCGACCAGAAGCCTCAGGAATTGTGGAGCAGATCAATGGCACCATCAAGGCCAGAATCGCAAAAGTGTGTTCATCAACATCCTTGAGTTGGCCTGACGCTTTGCCATTGGTCCTTATGAGCCTCCGTAGTACCCCAGACAGAAGAACGGGGCTGTCACCACATGAGGTGTTAATGGGGAGAGCAATGAGGTTGCCATCTGTCCCAACTACTGCACTGTTAAATATCACAGATGATATGATCCTGGACTATTGTAAGGGGCTGTCTGACGCCATTCATTCTGTGTCCCTTCAGGTGCAGGCTGCCGAGGTTCCATCGTGCCAGGACCCGTGTCATGACCTGTTGCCTGGGGACTGGGTCCTGGTGAAAAAACACGTGAGAAGAAGCTGCCTGGATGTTCGTTGGCGTGGGCCTTTCCAGATCATCCTGATCACGAACACGGCTGTGAAGGTGGGAGGCCTGCCCAATTGGATCCACGCGTCACATACGCGGAGGGTTCCAGCACCTCTGGAAGAAACAGCTCCTCTCTCGGATAGACGTCTAGCTGCGGACCGAGAAGCCATAGAGGGGGCTAGCCAAGCTGTAGAGGTGCCAGTGGAAGCAGGGAACGAGTCTGACCAAGCTGAGGACGGTCAGTACAGCAGCGAAACAGACGACGCTACTGAAGGAGAAAGTAGCTGGGAGTACGAGTCAGACACTGACAGGTCTGACAGAGAGCGTGAACAAACCAGAAGAAGAAGGAGTAGAAGGGTACGTGGAGAAGCTGATTGGCCGCAAAGAAGGAGCTCAAGCCTGAGGTCAACTCCGGAGAGAACCCTTCCTCCGATATCAGAAGACTCAGACCCGGAAGAAGGTGCTCAGGGCGCTGAAGCACCGGACTTGAGGAGGTCAAGAAGAGTGCGTGTGCCTAACAGAAGATACTCCACCCCTGAGTGGACATATCTGGCGACAAATGTCTTCGAAACCGGAGACAGGGAGGATCCGAGCGGTGGTAGTGTCCAGTTCTGAGCCCATCGTCACAGTGGAAATAAGACTGTTAGTACCCGGAGTCGAACAAGAAGGGTCACTGACATTCATGCTCCCCCGTCCTCCCCGCCTCAGCAAGTTAAAGCACATGTTTCTCACAGAATTGCAATTCCCCGATTTTGGTACAAAAATAACAGCCCATGAAGAGCACAATCTTCGTTTGGAAATATTGAACTTTGCTGTCGAAGCTGCAGGCGACCGCCTGATAGTTGATGCTTAAAAGACTTTGTAAATAAGCGTGAAGAAAAGAAGATTACCTAGCGCCCAGGAAGCAGAGAATCTTAGGGACTTTCCCTGAGTTGATGGAGAAGGGCTAGGGTTGTCTATATTGAACTGTTAAAGGACTTTTGCGAAGAAGGTTGTCAGCTTCCAGTTGTGTGGTTCTAAGAGCAAGAAGAGTAAAAGAGACTGTAAAGGAACGAAAAGAAAAGAACTTTGTGCTGGGTTACAAGAGAGCCATACTGTCTGACGAAATGGAAGCCGGCACCCAGAACCGCAGAGCTAAATGTATAATAGGCACACTAATAGTAGGAGTGATAATATTAATAGCTTTAGTGGTAACTGTTTCCTATGTAGAGGGACGTGATGAGGAGGCAAAGGTAACCGATGTGAAATCTGTAGAGACGCTTACCCCCACCGTTGCTGGGGAGAAAAGGGAAAACACTCGAGAAAAAGCGTTATTAGCTGCAGAAGCCCGCAGGTTACATGTAGATGAGTCCCAAGGTGACTTTAGGTCAAATGCTTATGCTAAACTTCTATATGAATACGTGGATGCCATGGAGGTTAAGGACTGCTATGTTTGCATGCAGTTGCCGGCATCTGTAGATGAAGGCATTCGATATCATCACCTCCCGCTGACATATGGCATTACATGTAGCTTGTTGCTTAGTATATTTTATGGGAGAGATAGTTTTGAATACTATTTCTCCAATTATGATGCAGTGTTACCAGAAGTCCCAAATTATAAACAAATGAATAAATGGGACTACTGGAAAAGTGAAGACAGGTTGGCAAAGTTTTTCATTCCTTGGATTACCTTAGATTCTTCACATGCCCGTAGAAATAATCTGACATGCAAGGTGTCAGAAGTCGAGAAGAAGTTCATAGGGCAGGTGGATGATCGAAATAGGAGACAAAAGATTTTGAAAAAATCAGGACAATGGAAAACAGATTGGACCGAAGAAGAGAAGGCACACAAGAGAAAGGGTAGTAGTGGTCCGATAGCTTTGGATAAAACGCAGAGAGGAAAGTTATGTCTTCACAGAGCCAAAACGTATTATGAAAATGTATACGTGGGAGAAGTTAGCTGTGAACATGCTTTCAATTTAGAGTACTATACCAAGGACTTCCTGAAGGGAATGCAAGTGATTCCAAATGTATATTTTGTATGTGGAAGAAATGCCTACGTGAGGCTACCTGACAATTGGTATGGCTCATGTTACTTGGCAATTATCTTTCCCAAAATATATCATGCCCAAGACTTAGAGATCATCGAGGGCAAGACATCATCGAGAGGAAGGAGAGATGTAGAAGATGTAGAAATGGTTGGAGATGTCTTTGGAGCTGTGTTCCCTATTTTGGGATTAATCCTTAATGATGTAAAAATTAGACGACTAGCAACAGTCGTAGACAGGTTGTCTGCCAGCACTGCCCAGTCCTTAATGCTGGTAGAAGGAGAGATGCAATCGATAAGGGCTATGGTTCTCCAGAACCGTCTTGCATTAGACGTCCTATTAGCAAAAGAGGGCGGAGTCTGTAAGGCTTTGAAGGTCCAAGAATGTTGTACTTACATTCCAGACAATTCAAAGCCCCTTGAGAAAGTTATTAGGAACATAACTAATATTCACGAGGAGATCAAAGACCTGAGTAGAGAAAATGTCTGGGAAAGGGTGGGCCATGGAATGAGTGAAGCTGGAAGTTGGCTCACCACCTTAGGCAAAAGCTTTGTGTGGTCTATCCTAAAACCTATCATCATAATATTGATCTGTGGGATTGTGTTATGGGGATTGGTGAGGGTATTCAAATGGTACCGAGCAAGAAGGTCAGAGAGAGCCCAGAGAGAACAGCTGCAGAGATTGGCTGCCATACAAGATAGTCAGTACAGGAGTCTGAGGGCTCTGGAGACGCAGAAACGAGTTATGCTAGCAATCACTGCAGTTTAAATGTTAATGATGACCCCGAGAGGTCATCAAAGGGGGGAACTGAGAGAGCGCAAACTGACCTAAATGTAGAAATACACCACACTTACACGTTGTAAGCACAAGTCATGAAGAGAAATGCCATGAGTGCTGATAGTACCTACATCTATATTCTGAAATGTGTAGTTAATGTAGAGATTTAAGTAGAAGTGGAACTAATGCAGAAATGTGTGAAACTATATGATTTTATTAGACGTGATTGTTCCTGAATCCATGTCGTGTAGCTGCTAAAATGTAAGATGGCATACGGTTAAACGTAGAACGTGGTAGGCCTCAGGGCCAGAGCTAGAAGGGAGGGGGAAGGTGGTTCATTTCACGACATGGATTGCACTAATGTTTTAGTAATAACGTTAATAGGCCATGATTTATAGATGTGTTTACCGAATAATAGAATAGGAGTACTAACATGCTATTAATTAAAGAAGAAGTTGAATGTTATAATCATTATGAGAAATGCTGTAGGCCTGAAGTGTTTAAACAGTGATTGATACATACTGGTTTGGGCCGAGGAATGTTGCAAACTTAGTTGGAAGTCTATGAGAATTGGGGTATTGGCTGCCGATGTCTGTCTGCAAGAGAAAAGGGGGGATCCAATTATAATTGAATGAATAGAAGTTTGTTCTAGAGACGGACCAGACATGGAGGAGGGTTCCGGAATGTTTTAAGGGGTATCAGCGGGCCGGAGAAGAGTCTGAGAAGCAAGGTCAACTCTAACCACGAAGCCTCATCATGGAAAAAGCCAGAAGCTACACCACGTGAGGGGCGTCTCACGAGGGGCGTCCCAAATGTTGTTATGTTTTTGCATTAGGGACAGCACCCCTGGGTGGAGTTAGAGCAGATGCCTGAGGACCCTTTAGAGAGCGGATGGGTAGGCAGAGAGGGGTCATAACTGGAGAACTATAGGTTTTCACCAAGAGCTTGAGGGTGGGTGACTTCCCTTGGGGGTCATTCACTGCTGACACCTTTTGATAGGTTGAGACCTGGTTAAGTAGGGATACCATCTAGAGCAGGGTAGGGACAGCCTAACCTGTATTTTCCCTCCGGCTGTAAATGACTGAGAGATCACAATACGTGTCTATGCTAATAGCCCTTTTATTTTTAGAATTGGTTCTTGTAGTTTCCGTTGCTCGTCTGAGGGCTTTCAGAGAGCACATGTATGTAGTTGGGCCTGTTTATCTTGTGAATCTCATTCTGAGATGCCTGTATCTTCAACTTATATTGACTTTATAATAAATCTTTGAAAGCTAGAAGTTGTTTGTGATCCTTTGGGCGGAGTCCTTTATTGGGTGAACTAACTTGGTAAGAGATGCACTTTCTTCCCTCAATGACAGGCAATAAAGGTTCAGTCGACCAGACCGGGGTTTTAGATCAATAGTGATAAGGTATCGATCAAAATCTCGCCCTTCCAAATGTTAGGAACTCAACAAATGCAATTTCCTATGTGCTGCATTCTGCAAATCGCATCAACTGTCCATGATTATATGCCAAATGTTAGTATTGACAAACGCTAATTCTTCGACCGAACCTGTTTATATGTACCCCCATCAACTACGAAAATGAACTCTGTTATGTAAAAAGCGGCGACTGTGGAAAATTAGAAAAATTGATGTACATAAGCGGCGTTCATTTCCCTTTTCCCACTTCCCTCCCTGTAAGCACCATGAATACCGTAAAATATTGACCGCATCACTCCGCCAGTAAAAGCCCGTACCCATATGTACATGACAGCCATTCTAGGCACCCTGGCCTTTTTCCCGCTCATTAGAGTCACCGGCTTCCCTTCTGCGCGTATTTGAACCCCCCCCCTCTCTCACATGCATAGACCACGTAACCCTCTCCCTCTGCGCGACCCTGCCCTGAAAGGCAACCCTCCTGCTTGACCCACGCAAACCCCCCATTTCCTCTTGAAGAGGCATCCTTCACCTCAGCTGACATAGCCCTCCCCAGCTGCACCTGACTGCCCCCGCTCTCTCATGTACGGGTCATAAGATCTCTCTCTCTCTGTGCGACTCTGTCCCTGTGCACACCCTGGTTCCCCCCCCTCCCCTTCTCCCTCACACGGGCAAGTCATAAACCTTCTTCTTCTGCAAAGACCCTGTCCTTGGGAGTCACGGCCACGCCTGACCAACACCTCCCTTCCTTTCGTGAATAACCCCTCTGTTAGTAAACCCTCCCTCCGCGATTGACTGTCCACACATGTCTGAGGTCATCCCCTAAGCCAGGAGATACTGTTTACTGCCCCTTATTGTATGGAGTCACTCCTCTTCAAAGGACCCACTATTGATCCTGGCCACCCCACCCCCTGGGCTACGATCAGGCGCACACATCCTAAAAATTGGCGGAACACTCAGCTGCGTGATTACCCTCCCCTCTTATCAGCAGGTCAAGGGTCCCTATTGTGAACATATGTGGGGTAGGATCGACACGAGGATTATGGGGATGTCTTTTCCTTGTTTCACAATGTCGTGATTGTAATGCTAAGTGTTTTGTAAGGTATAAAAGATGATGTCTCAGCTCACTTGTTAGAGCACCTCCCGAAAGACACTGCGTTTCGTGTCCGAAATGACAGGCTCTCCTCATGAGTAATAAATCCTGTTCTTGTGACTCCTGCTTCCAGCGCCCGTCTCTTTATTTGGTAACTATTCAGAATGGGAACTAAGAGGCGACTTGCGCCAGCCATCCGGGCATCGATAGTAATATGGGCTCCTGTTCCAAACCACGCCTGAAATCTAGGGGCAGAAGGAGGGAGCAGACCTGCACTGGTTTTCGGTATTCTGTTCCATTCTCTTAGCCAACCTGCCCTCAAATAAGGAAGACTAGAGATAGAGGTTCTACATAAAATGCAATACCGACACAAACATACTGAACTTACAACCGAAAAAACAATATTGTCAGTGAAAAAACAGAAGGGCTATCATTCACAAAACTGACAACACATGCAAAAAAAGCCTCTCATCAGTGCCTCAAATGGCAAAACAGATGAGCAGACACTTAGAACTCCCCTCTTTTAAAAGCAGTGCACCCCTGCAGAGAAGTGCAATTCAAATGAAAGAAGTGTAGATATTCAGTACCTGACAGTATTTCTCATGAATCACTGAATGGCATCCCTTTCTAAACTGAAAGTATGTTTGAATTATTTGTTCAATGTCTGTATTTCTGCTTTCAGTTTTCTATTTAGTGCATTGACATCCGGAATGGCTTAGCTGGTTGAATACAGGGTCAACTCTTTCTCTATTTTCTTAAAAAGCTTTCACTTATCCTGGAGCTTCAATTCTTTTTTTCTAGGTATTACCCTTATAAGATAAAAACCTGGATAAAAACATACACAGAACTAATGTTTCTGGAGTCTATTAATCCCATTTTGGAGTTGATTCACAAACACAGTAGATATCCAGATTGTATTGCAGAGTAGCTGCAGCAATTAGCGCCCCATTCCCTATGAAGAAGCATGCTGCTCCACAAGTTCTTTTACTCTATTTATAAAGTTTTGTATGTTGCAATCCTGACCCAGGCGGGTATCACAGTGCTTTACAATTAGAGTAGGTAGGCTACAATAGTGAGATTAGAACATTTGTTACATATATGTGCAAGGTGTGAACATGACCCTGGCGGGTATCAGAGAGCGTCACATTTAGGGTTGGACGGACACAGTAGTGGGAGAAGAACATTCGATACATATATGAGCATAGCAAGCTAACGCTGGGATTCCCAGGTGTACAACAATGTAGTAGTTAATCAAGGCATCAGATTAGAGGGCAGTAAGAAAGCAGAGAAGCCATGACCTTTACGGCAGAAACGTGTTCATTTGGATTTTTTTCACTTCTTTCAAAAAGGAAGCGTCGGATGAGATTCGACAGACTTCCGGAGGAAGAGTTACAAATCTTCATGGCAATCAATGCCTGAGAAAGCTCTGGGACTCGTTCTCTTTTTGTGAAAAGTCTGTGGTTTCAGGAGCAGTGAACTTGCACTTCGTGACGGACTGCAACAGGGCCGGACTGGGAACTGAAACGGGCCCTGGTAAACTGCTCAGTGGCACCCTCCCTGGGGTGAGGGGGAGTGCAACTGAGCAGTTTGCGAGGGCCGGTTTCGGCCGATTTTGTTACCGGGGACCGATATTGCAGACCCCCGGTAACAAAAACGGCCCCTCAGGGGCCAAAACCGGCCACCACCCTAGCAGCCTACCGGGGAAACGCCCAGTGCCCACTATGGCCAGTCTGGACCTGGTCTGCAAACCCTCTGATAATTCTACTTTTTGAGCCAGATAAATGGGGGTTTTGAAATGAAGGGCTTTGTGAGTCATGCAAGCAATATTTAGCTGGATTCTTCTTTTGTATTGCAACCAGTTTAGGGATTTTAGGGATTGCTTGGTTAGACTAGTGTGGGTTTTTGGTGAGCTCTATGAGGGAGGGCTTTGGTTTCATATATGATGATCATGAAGGTGCCCTTAAGTGTGAGATACATTCACATATGCTGATACTTATCAGTGTATGAAGGACTGAATGTACTTAGGGTGAATACAATCTTGAGTCATATGGTAGGTAATAACCACGACTTTTCTGCCTTCTGTACTCCAGGCGATCTTGAGTGCTTTTTCTTTTTGCTGGAAGACAGTTTGAGTTTTGCAACTTGCGCAAAGGATGAGGCTAGATGGGTGAAACAGTTGGTAGAGGTGCTATACTAGAGTGGAGGGGTTACTGCTTCTATCAAGAGGCCTTGGCTATGCTTATGATTTGCAGAGAATTCGAGAACTTCCATGCATAGGTGCCCATTATGTTAGACTGTCAGAAATTATTTGCATATATTTGAGGCTCAGATACATTTTTGGCGTGTGTGGGTTTTGTCTAGGTTATGAATCTGCACATGCAGGGATAGCAAGCAAAATAAATGTTTAAAATTAAATTGTTTAAAGTCCTATTTTGAAGCACATTTAGTATTTCCTTTTCCTGGAATACTTCTATCATTTCCATCTAAATCAATCCGGTGTGAGTTTGGAAATGCAGATAAGTATGAAAAAAATGTCTTTGCAATTATACATGAATACTCACAAAGATCTGACTTTGGGGGGGTGGGGGGTCTGCACACTGCATTCTCCTACCCACACCATGATACTCCTCTGGAAGCGCCCAAAACTGCTCTTCTAAGAGCCATTAACAGATTTAAGTGGAATTTCCCCATCTGTGACACCCAGTAGAACTGGATATGTGAATCACCTGTCTGTTTTGCATCTAGAACATCAGACTTGTTCCATGTACAAATCGGATTTGCACAGAGAAAAAACCTTTGAGAATCGGGATGTAACTCTCTCAGGCAAAATCTCTTCACAAAAAGCGACTCTTTGAACTTCAATAGCATGAACACAATAGTATTCATTACTGTCTTTTTCAGTCTCTCCGCTTGCTTTTTTTTTTTTAAACAAAGCTGTATCTTAGTTGCAGACAAATAATGCTAATATCTCTTACAGAAATGGAAAACGTCAAGCAGGTCAAAGCAAATATTCTGTGTCAAAATGAAAAACTAATCTATCTAATGGATGCATCAGTACATTTAATAACTGATTAATCTGACAAAAAAGCTCTCGGATTATATCACAAAGTTCTACCGGGGCCTATACACTTCTAGCAAGAAAACCGTATCTATCAACAATTGTATAATTTTAGGAGTTTCACATCGATTTTTATGGAACAATGCAGAATCAATTAGGTCAATTTACGTTATTCATAAAAATTATATTTAGCACTAAAAAACAACAACAAAAAAGCCTAGTTGTCACAAATCTCTGGTGATATAGCGTCCTTAACAGAACAGTCTTTATCAAGTCAGAGGGTATCATTCACGTTTAATTGTATTCCAAGAGCCCTATTCACAAAGCTCTGGAAGGAAATGCCCAAAATCTATTTCCATAGGTGTATTCCTATATCTGCAGGAGATTTCCAACATGGACAGGAATCTCAAAGAATTCTTACTTTGGTGGATGTCCCATTGGATGGAAAATAGCATGAGTAAGTAACGTGGACCCCTGCATTTAAATGATTCTTAATATACTCTAGGTGAAATACTTTTACTATATGGAGAAACTGCTTTGTTGCTTGCTCCACTCCCTGTCCAATCCTGGAAACTCACTTACACTGACCTTTAACAGGAGTTAATCGGCGTGCATTCCCTTGGTGGAATACTCACTCCACGACTTACACAGCTATCAATAAACCTGCAAAAACCTCTGGGTGGAGGAAAGTCCTGAAATGAAACCTGCTCCTAATTGCAAATCTCGAATTGTGGAGAATCCAACATACTGGCAGATCTTCTCCTGTCATAAGTGCACAAGGAGATGCAACAATTTAACAACATTTTTTTTCTGTGGACTATGGTGCGGATCACCTAAATCTATGTCTCTGGTGGAGAAAAAAGTTCAATGTTTTTAATTATGTTCCGCACCTACTGACCGATTTCAACTTAGTTTTGATAGACTTGGCCACTGTGATTACATCTCACTGTGCTATGCTGATATCTGCCCCCTCCTCGCTCAATGCATAGTTTATACCTTCGGTATCAAAGCATCTGTTACAACCGTCTTTAAAAACTGTACTCTAAGGTTTAGGACAAGTACTGATTGACCACCAACTAGCCGGTCATTAGTAGCTTCCTGACATTAATTAGGTTTCTTCTACATAGTCTACTTAATCATAATTTTAATCATTGGGATACAGTTCAATTTCGTTTTTTTTTAGATCAGGTAATATCTGTGCATATGCAGAGTCAAGCGTGACTCACTGATCGGTCATCTCCATTGCAGTCTGTTGTCAAGCCCACAATATGTGACTAAGAAACAAGCGTTTCGATGGAGACCAAATCTGCAGTTGGACTGGGGCTAACAACCTCTTGCCCTATATAGATCTGTCCATCGTCTGAACCCAGTCTGACACTGTTGGCCTCTAATAACGATGTGCTGTGTGCCATTTCTAGGCTATTCGCTGCTGAGTTCGAGGACACAAGTTGACACCACAGTTTGTCTCTGATGCCAACAAGAGAACACATGTTATTTGTTCGATGGCAAACGATAGCCCACAGTCTCTGGGTGGGCTAGGAACGACTGACACAGAAATCTCAAAAGATTTTTTTATGGACAATAAGAAAGGCCATAAACGAAAGCAATTAACTAGATACCAACATTCCTGCTCACAAGAACAATCTTTATTATAACAATATCTAAAATGACAAAGAATGTATGTGTATTTGAATTTTCTTTGGCGGCCTAAATGAAAGGAGCTAAAACCTTTGGTTTTCAATAAATGTTTAAAAAGGTGCTACAATCTTACAGACTACAAGGTGTGCAACACATTAGGCTATTTATTCTCCCTTACAAATGTAGATGAATAATATAGTACACATTTTGTCAGCGGATGGTGGCTACAGAGAGGTTAGAGAATTAAGAGGAGGTTTAAAAAAGAGGAGATAACAGTGAGAGAGCAGTGCCAAATACTGTAAACATCTGAAAATAAACTGAAAGGAGTTCAATAGGAACATGCATTGCATCTCTCATTACCACAACACAGGATGCACCAAGTCATATTGTGGTATCAGTGCAATACTGTCAACCTGTTGTAACACAATCCCTCAAAAAATCTTTCTTCTGCAAAGAGCTCAGAATACGGAATTGGACTTCGCACCACAGCAGCCGGTTACAGTTTTGCAGAACACTACATTCCTTTTGTTGCTTCTCTTTCCCCGTCTACCCAAAGCAAGCACTGGCAAAGCCAATGGTTTGGGCATTTTTGTAGGCAAAAGGTCTTGACTGTATCCATGCTTCTTTCCCATAAACACTTTACACAACCTGGGCAGCAAAGGTGCAAGCTTCTCTTACAGACAAAAAAGGTGGAGCATAAATGGCAGCAGGCACAATGTTCGAGTCCTCCGTAGACCCTATTAGAAAAGAATAGTGCAAGGCGCATTCACAGGATATACTACATGTAATAGGTTGCTGTTGTAAAAGATCCAAGGCATGGCTCACACAACAGTATGCGTGTTATTCACAGAGAATAGACCCATGAGTAGAATTCATGCAAGCTTCATTCACATAGCACAATGATAGCAGCCTCGCCTTAGTAGTGCAAGCTTCCTTCAAAATGGATCAGGTACAGCCTGGCCTACAGCAGTGGTTGTTTCTCTTTCACACAGGTCTCGTAAAAACCGGGCACCTAAGATGCAAGCTCCCTTACAGACAGAACAGGTGGAGCACAACTGTCAACAGGTGCAAAGTTTAAGGACACCCCTTCCCCCATGCCTACTCCAGAACAGGTAAAAATAGTGTAAGGTTCAATCATATGATAAACAATGTACAAAAGGGAACTGCAATAAAGAGGTGAGATAAGGCTCTGGGTGCAGCAGTGTATGTGTGATAATAACAAAGAATGGAGCCCTTTGTAGAAGTCATGCAGGTCTCATGCTTATACAGATCAACTGCAGCCTAGCCCCCTCCACACAAAGATTCTTAACCCAGCTGAGAGTAGAAAAATAGTATATTTGTTTTCTCATTTATTCTTATATGCATCAATGCCAGGCACATAGCCTCTAAGTGCAACAAACAAAACAATGTACAAAGCCAATACATATATTTATCTACTGTACAAGAAAATAATAATGAGAAAAAAAACAGGAGGGTAACCAGAGTACAGAAGAGGGTGATCTTGAAAGCGAATAGTAAGCACAGCCTTAAACTTATGAACAATTACTAATCTAATATTTACAGGTTGTGCTTGTTACATAAAGTCAACTTCTCACTTTGCATCGAAGATTTTAGTTGATTTACTACCACTTCCCTAATTTACAGCATATTGAAGAGGTAGTGTTTAATACAATCAAAAATCTATTTCTCTAAACCACAGCCTTTCTCAATGTGTGCTTGTTGTAACAGAACCCTAAAAATACAAGTGTCGTTTGGACGTTTGAATCCTCCGTCCCCTTGTCTTGCATTGATTGTCACTCTTGATCCCCCGCCCCAACCGTGGGTAGGAAAGAGAGAGAAATATATCTTTTTTCAATAAAAAAATTACTGAAATTTAAAAAAAAATACAAGTGTGAAAACCATTGTAGTACTTGTTTTAAACTGAAGTGAACAGTCACAATTTACCACATTGCATAGACTGAAAACCTCCATATATTCATGACTAACTCAACGGAATACAGAATGTACATGCATGAAGATAAGAAGCACTGTCATTAAGGCGTTCTGCCTACTGAATAAGAGAGGGAAAGACTCCAAAGCTGGTTGGCCTAGCATCACAACGTCCTGCACTGGTGAATCCTTTGAGCAAAGATATCACTCTAGTTCTTAACTAGGACCATGTCTAATCAGCTGAAGGCTTGTAAAACCGGAATACTAGGAGCACTCGCAACAGAAAGGGGACAATGTGAACTTCTGGAAGAGTGGTCAGCATCTAAAACATGTCCGCATGACAAAATCATTGCTTGTGTTCAGGGCTGTCTTTACAGCATTATAGGCACCTAGGCAAAGCAGTGTACTGGGCCCTGCCTACACAACTACTCACAGGAATAAAAAGGTTTAATGGAAAATTAGTGTTAAATTCTGGTCTGAATGGGGCCACTATGATCGTGTGTCCCAGGGCAACTGCCCAGCGTGTCCATGCGTTAAGACGGCACTGCTTGTGTTGTACTTATAGGCAGGTCCCTCTATAGTGTTTCCTGAAGAATCTGTCCTGCAGGAAAACACAGACATCTTTCCTGAAAATGAAATAGCATCAACGCAGCCCTCTTGGTCAGATTAAACAAAGAACCAAAATCTGTGTTTACGCTCAAGGATCTGGTGCTTGGGTACCACTTTCTTCTTTGTAACGGAGACTGCCAAAACATACTTGACAGGATTCTCCCCTATTGAAATCAGTGCTGCGTAGAAGTGAGTGTGCAGGAACAGTGTGGCTTGCTACAATGTTCAGCCATCTCCCAGTTCCCCCATGATCACATGTCCTGCTCTTAATGCAAAGTTGTTGCATTGCTTTTTTACACATTGATACTGAGACTCAGAGATGCTAAACTGAGTAATTCTGGGCAGCTGCTTCAGATCTGCTGTTTCAGTTACCGGACGACTCCAATGACCATCTGTAAAATGTTGTACATGGTCTGCTGTAGCCAGAGAGATTAAGGAAATCCTACTGTACTCCATGCTGAAAAATTGCAAGATTTGCCACTGTTTGTGTACCACTTATCAGAATAAATTGCTTTATGACCCATTACAGATATACTCTCTTGAACATTGCTTTGACTTGTTTACCAGAAGATATTGGATATATTAGTTTTATTATCAGTCTTCGAATAAGTGCACTACAGTCATCTTCCAGTAGCATGCTATTAAGAATATATTAGTAGGTATTTCATTCATTCTTACAACAGCCTATAGTGGGTCACCACAGCTGAGAGCCTGGATACTGATTTGCTTTTGATTAAAAAAATATTCTCTAGAATACAAAGTAGATTTGAATATCAGTGCAGTCTAGTTTTCCTTTCCCGAGTAACAAACTTTGTCAAGTGAATATCTGTTTTTCTGGTGTCTGTTGTACTAAGGCAGAGCACAAATAAATAATATTGATTAGTATGTGAGCATATGAATCACAAACTTAGCTATAAGCCGCACATCCCTGCACAGCGAATGTGGAGCAACAGATAGGCCTTCGCGGAGGTAAGGATGGATGTGGTGTACCATTGGGAGCAGGAAGGAGGTTGCTAGAAGGCTGAATTGGTAGCCTTAAGTAGCTAAAGAGGAGGGAATTGATAAATAGTGGGCATTCGTTTAGGGGTATATTGACTTGAAGTTACATATTGATGAGATATTCGCTGTAGAGTAATGTATTGATCTTGTCTAAGGCAGAGGGTGGATTTCTACCAGGAATGCATTTCAATGCCTTGGGAAGAAATCTTTTACATTTTTCTTCTTCTTGTATTTCTCTTATCTCTAATCTACCAAGGCTGTTTTGGCTTTTATTGGACTCGGCTGAGGCCTTGTATTTGAAAGCCCAATGACCAGCAGTACTATCATGGATGCTATTGTATCTGATGCAGACGATTTTGAAACGTGTACAGGTAGCAGGAAGAACCGTACAGATCTTTGAGCATGAATGCTATTCTATGGAATCTTTACATATCAACAATGACATGGCATCGATGTTGCTCTTCAGGGTCAAGTGAGTTGAGTTTCAATTCTGGCGATTAGGGTGCTTACTCTGCCAAGGTGTGACTGGTACAGTGAGCACATGGACAGCCTGAAATCACCTTCTGAAAGGGAAGGTATCATCATTCAAAGCAGTGAATGCCAATGCCAGCAGGTCTTGGGTATAAATGTTATGTGTGTTTTGAAGATGTAGTTGAGATTTTTGAGAAGCCAAGCGACTTGTTGGGAGCGAGACCTCCATTCAAGTTATCCAGGTTCATTCTATTCAGACACATCTGGAACTGCTCCTTCCAGGCAATAGCGAAGAAGAAAAACTTGGACTTTGTTGGAATCAACTTAACATGAGATCTAGACATCCAGAATAGAGTATTTAAGAGGCATGTCTTCAGCCAGATGATATCCTTGTTTGATATCATTCTTAGGGAAAGTTGGGCATCTACTGATGGTGATGGATATCTGACAGCTGGACTCACAGGAGATTTAGGTCAATAGTGAAAACTACTGGTGACAGGAGTGTATAAAATCCACAGTAAAAGTATCTCATGGAAAGAGTATATGAGGGTACAAGTTCAAAAGACCTTTATTCGAATTTGATAAAATTCATAAAAGTACCGAACACAGCAAAGCACACATATACATATAATACAAAACAGTTATATAAATAGCATTCCATAATAACAAAGTAGTTCATACAGTGATTAAGCAGTAAATTTCATTATCCTATAAAGTTTTTGCAGTAGTATCATTGTGACTGATTCTGATTTCAGGGACTTTCCATAGTCTTGCGTGCACGTATGGCTAGTCTTAAAAAAGTGCTAGTGCGAAAGGTCAGTTCATCAGTGTCCAGGGTAAGCAGCAACATATAGGATTCCTGAAGTGTGAGAGGTCTGAATTTTCTAAAATATGGGGTTAAAAGCATTTAGTATATCTCACATAAAATGTACAGAAAAACAGAAAGTGCAAATCATCTTGAGTACTTATACCATCACAAGGGCAGGGGGTAAGATCTGTATAATGTCGGTACCCCAAAGGAAAAGACAGCAAAAATTTCACAGTTCCTGCCCTTAGACGAAATAATAAAGATCGCTCCCAATTTGACATAGGGAGTGAGAGGTAGGGTGGCATAATTTGCGTACAGAGACCATTTCCTATGTATTTCTTGACCCCTGATTTCTGAGATTCTCTTCCAAGCCGTTCAAGTGCATAAAGTGCCTTTTGGACCTCAAATGTATCCTTTAATTCGATAGCCGTTGGGTCAGTGAACAAAATATAAAATCCACAGTAAAAGTATCTCATGGAAAGAGTATATGAGGGTATATTAAGGGATATTTGTAAGCTGGATTAACACTGAGGTTTCATGGCGCTCTCAGACCAGATCATGCCAACATTATTAAAGAGAGAGTACTACTGATAATAGAACTAAAAGTTCAACTTCCTGCAGAGGCATTAACAGGTACATTTAGCTCTAGAGAGATACTTTACGCATTTGGTTAAAAGAAATATTAGAGCATCAGTTAGAATTGTAGACTAAGGAAAGACATGGAAGGTAATCAAGATTGCGTGCCTCGTTGAGATTTAAAGTCCTTTGTTGTAGCGCGCAAACTCAGCAGTGTAGCACTGCTAGCGTGGATGCAATTAAATATTCATCCAGCAGTCAGATGAAAAGGAATATCTTCACTGATGCACAAACACCAAAAAGCAAGAAATGCAAAATCTTGTACTGTGACTGCACTCGATCAAAAAAGCATCAGGGGCGGCTCTAGGCTCATGGCGGCCCTGGGCAGGGAGTGTAGGTAGGGGGCCCCGGAAGAGGGGGTTCGGGCAGGGCAGAGACTCCCGGAGCTCAGGAAGGTGGAACAGAGCCGGAGGCCGCCAATCCCTGCCAGGGGCCGCCACACAAATATGTATCCATCCTCAGAGGATTATTATATTAAGGGTATATATTGGCGTGGTGGCCCCTGGGGTTTGGAGGTTCTGTGCAGGTGCTCAGCTTGCACATGCCTAAGGCCGCCCCTGAAAGCATGAAACTATTTCAAGTATGAATGTGTAACTTGCTTTTTACATTCCTTCCTCTCTCTCTGGTCTCCCATCACGTTGTGGGCTGGTAAGTGTCATTTAGAGCTCAGTCCAAATTCTCACTGTCCAGTGTATTATGGTCAACACAAGGTTTTACCTCCTACAGAGGGGCGCACCTGGAATCTGCTGCGAACAGAATCCTGGATGCTCTAATAATTTGCTGGTGGACTAACGTTTATCATCCGCAAAGTCATTAAGATTCTGCTCCAGTAGCATCATACTAAATAACAGATGGCCTAATAGGACATGTCTCTACCGCCAATAACTTGGGTGAAAATGTTGGTGCGCTTAATAGTGGATGTTGTAACATTAGCTGAATGCATTGCTGGCTTTTGTGAAAGGGTACTGTGATTGGTTTCCTACTTTACACATGGTACCGGATAGAAAGTGGTGCAAGTAGAAAAGTAAAGGAGTCACCTTTTGTTGCATTAGAGATGGCCTACTCGCCTGAAATGAGTTGAAGTAGATCCATAGCTGTACTCATAAAATTAAACAAAACACAAATGTAAATCTTGAAAGGTTGCATTTACTCTGTTTCCACAATTTTTCAAGTCGCAGGCGGGCACCGTAAAAGCACAAATTAATCTGCAGCGATGATATAAATCTTACCTACCTAGTGTCTAATTTAAAATCGAAATATTCGCTGACATTTATATTACGTACACGAAACATATATTTTTACCTTAAGAAAAATAACCTCACTGATAAACTGAGCCCCCCACACACAGCAGAACATGGTAGGAGAGGTTTCCTCTCTCCTGGGCGCACATTTCAGGTTGAAGTTTAGGGCCCCTGGTTATCTATTGTGGTGTAGCGCACAATCCCTGTACCAAGCATAACTGGCTTCCTGCCACGCCATTGTCTTTTTAATGAGGCACCTGAAACTCCCATATTACACTAAAAATAATAATAATACCAGAAATAATAATGTGAATGGATAAAACCTCCAAAATAAGCTTCCGCCATAGTTAAAATGGAAATCCAATTGCAACAAAAACCAGAATAAAGTAAGATAAAGTCTGCAATGAATAAAGTTTACCACGGTGAATTAAAGGAGCAGAGTGGAGCATGATGACAACTAAGGCACAGCAGATAATGCAAACATCCATATGCTTTCAGGAAAGCAGACTGCCACATACCACACACAAACTGAGGGTGGAGAGCAATGCCAACACATGTTGCTATTAAATGAATTCACTAGAGAAAGCTAAATGGCTCTCTAAATTGGGCAAATGTATACGAAAAACACTTACTCGGAAAGGAGGCAGCGGGGTACACAAAGCTCGCCTTGTTCTCCACAAACGCCTTAGACGGATTACATGCAATTTGTACTACAATTTGCAATGACCCCGTTGTCGTGCATTTCCTTTGTTTCTACGGCTGCTGCTACCAATTAAGGAGCCATTGAAAGCAGCGTTTCTCACTATTGTGCACTTATGGGAAAATTCTTGGTTCAGCAGCAGGACTGGAGGCTTTCAGGTACAGATGAACGGACATTCCTTTCTCACACCTCCTTCAGTTCAGCAGTGACACGTGGTCCCTCTAAATCTGTCGTCTCAAAGGCCTTGATGCTAGCATGGTCCGAGGGCTTACCCACTCAGGCAAGCAGGGCAGAAAGGGGGATGTAGAGCTCTCGATGAAATAATATTAAGTCCCATACAATTAGTCAACGTTTGAACGATTCTTTCGGAACTTCCAATTTATTTCCATATCATAAAGAGATGAGATGCATCGAAGCTTCCAAAGTGAGCTCCCAGGTGGGTCATAGGCAATGTCCCTGTTTTACTTCACTTGTATTACCTGCCCGACTCAGTCTTTTGTCTATTTTTATTACCTTCATATACTTTCTCCTCTACTCCTTAACTTTATGTTCTAGGGGTGAAAAGAGAGGGAGACCTTTATCGAGATAGTAGGGTCACTCCCTCCCTCCCACCCCAGGGGACTGCCATCACAGCCCATGTGAGCTCTGCATATGTTTGTTCTCTGCGACACCAGCAGAACTGATGAAAATCATTCCCACTGGTAATCTTTCCACAAGTCTAATAGTGTCAAGCATGTTACGTTACTTTCGATGTGCATCAAGGCAACGTAACGTGCCAACAACAACATTTCTAGCTGTAGTTAATGGCGACTCTATGCTTTTTAGGGCATAGAGATTCGAAGTTAATCCCTGTGAAGGACACAATGTTTCCGACTAGAGTTGTAAACTAAAACAGACCAGGAAAAGCACAACGTTTTCAGCAAGCACGTGAGATCTGTGAATGTGATCAGGCTTGTAATGAACAGAACAAAACATGTAAACACTGCCAAAATCTTACACTAGCCCCTTTCACCCCAATGCACCCTTTAAAAAAATCATTGCATTGTTTTCAAAACTCTACAGTCCTTTCTCACTTCCATCTTATATTGTATTTTAAAGTGAAGCCTGCTCGAGAGAAAACAGAGTATAATTAGAGGAGGTATAATACAGCAATATATGGTAGACACTCGAGCACAAGAACAAACGTTACGTTCGTAGGCAAAGGCAATGGTGGCACTTGTGCAAGTATCAAAGCAAACAAAATGCCATTACCACACAGTCCCCGGGAACACTCACTCGAAAGATCTGCCAAGGTGCCCTTTTTGTCAACTGGAGAGCATCATTATATTCCCACCCAGCCAAGCAGATTTGTCCACACATGCCCACTGCATTAATCTGAAGAGGATCAAGTGCACACAATCTGATAGTCTTCAGAGCATCACCCCCATTGGGCACACCATGCCATGCAAGGGGTAGATGGCAAAGGGTCATCTCTGAGGGGGGACTCTATGCAGGCATTAGAAGGCAAGGCGTCTTCTTTTCTGGGAAGTGCTGTGCCGAGAGTAGAAGGCAGACAGAGGTCATCTCTGGATGGCTGGACAATAATAGACCATGGAAAGGGTAAATAACAGGGCAATACATAAGGAAATCATACTACTTCGAACAGGGCAATAATACTGCCTCAGAGGGGGCGTTAAGAGGGCATCAGGGGTCATAACATGGCATCAGCAAAGACAATGATAGGGCCTCAGGTGTCAATAACAGAGCATCAGTGGCAGGAATAACAGCCAACTACATAAAACAATAACGGGCGCCCGAGAGAATAAAAGTGGTGCTTCAGATTGGGTAGTAATAGCGCATGGAGAGGGCAGAGGAGTGAATCAGAGGGGCTATAATGTCATCACAGGGGCTAATAAGGCCTAAAAGAGAACAATGGCCAGGCGTCTGTGAGGGTAACCAGACACAACAATAATATGGCACCACCGGCGAGGGCAATAAACAGTTAATGGGCATCATAGTGGGCAATAATGGAGCATAAGGGAAATGGAGCACCAGGGCCAGAAATATCGACATGATACCTACTTGGGCCACTGCCTGGTCGCAGATGAGTCCTAAGGTTTGTGTGTTCGGAGGCTGCAGATGGGTGGCACTTCTAGGCAGCACCCCACTCCGGCCTGCTAGGGCTGGCTGCAGCACTACAGGTTGCGGCAGGCTGAGCTCAGGTGAGGCTGTGATTCCAGGACTAATTGCCGCCCAGCCCATGGCCCCCACACAGTGATTGGGCCGCCACTGTCCTGAAGTTCAGTGAGGGGCCACCAAGTGATACTCTCCTGGCGGCCCTATGGCCCTGAAATTCCCGGGTCACTTCTCCGAATAGGCTGCATTCAGTACTACGCAGGAATAAAATTAATAACAGCTGACGGGGATTCAGCAGAAGGTGTTTTTTATTATTTGTGAAAACACATCACCTGTAAAACTTAAGTAATCGGTTCCAGCAATGGCTGCAACCACTTACAAATAGAAAGAAAGAACGAGCCTCTGCACTGACTGCAAGAAATAAAAGTGAAACCAAACTAACTGAACACTTAGGGGACCCTGCACCACAACTTCAAGACAACAGCTTTAACAAGCAATACTCTATTATTAAAGAAAACATGTTTGCTACCTTAGAACTAGAACCAGCTTAAAACTTTCGGAAAAGGAGGCCCCTGCACTTCGAGGAAAACAAAGCTGAGAGTGTCACAACTCTGTGCTTCACCATCCTGCTGCCATGGCTGCCCTTAAGAGTCGAGGTCACTGGGAGGACAATCAAACTTGTAGATCGGCAGCAGCTCCTGGAGCCCAGGAGCTGTCAATTGGCAGGAAATTAGGGGGAAAAAAACCATAGTGATTGATGCCTGACGAAATTAAGATGCGTGATACTTGGCAGTCCTGGTCGTGGCGGCCCCTGGGGTTTGGTGGCCCTGTGCAGGTGCACACTTTGCACATGCCTAGGGCCGGCCCTGGTGGAGCAGGCTAACCCAGCACTCGTTTTAAGGCTGGGGGCCTGCGGCTACAATCCCTTGGCTGTTTCTGAGCACTAGGATTGCAGGCTCTCAAGTGCGCATAACAGATTGGCTGGCTGTAGGCAACCGGCCAATCTGGCATATGCACTGGCAGGGGGCTGAAGTAGTAGTACAATTGCACTCATCACACCCTCTCCCCTGTCCTCGGACTGTAGCAGCGCGAGCCTGCTACACATACTAAAACAGTATTTAGCAGCAGCGAGGCAACGCTCTTCCGCCATAACGGAGACGCCGCCGCTGCTCCTCTGACCAACAGGAATCACTTTCTTTTGTAACTTCTAAAGAGACTATTGCCCAAAATCAGGTATGTATATTTTAAATATGTTGTTTGTTATTACTTATTTAACTTTGCTGAAAGCATACTTTTTTGCGCACCAACCCAGATGACTTGCCCTTGTAATATGTCATTGTATGTCCAGATATAGCATTGAAAATAAATAGGCGCTTTAACTAAGAATCACATTGCCCCACTTGTGTGGTGTAGCTAGAGCAGGGCAGAGTAAGCAATGCTCTGTACAAACAGAGACACTGTCCCGTTCTAATGCGAATTATGAGGTAAGCTCATGTTTTTTAGAATCACTATTTCAACAACTATATGCTTACTGGTCATTTCCGAATCTTCCTTCTTCGAGCATGGAGGGAAGAAAGTCTAGTTTAAAACAGAAGTGTCTCAGGAAGCCAAGTTCCAGTTTCAACCACAACCGCCAAAAGACTGACTATGCTAGAACTTGTCCTCTGTAGGGGTGGAGGGGGCATGGTGCGGTCACCAGAGCTCTGGCCACGACTGCTTCATGACAACTGGGTTCTGGAACTTGTAACTCACGGATATTCTATCGAATTCCTACATCCTCTAGAAAAATCTCGTTTGAGGGTATGTGATCCACTAGGTATGGGAGGAATGATACTCTCAGACAGTTTTATGACACATTCTGGGTCTACTGCATTTTCCTCAGATTAAAAGAATAGCTCATTAATTGTAAAAAATAATTCATAATCCTTTACAATTCTTTCATATCCACTTCAACTAAAACCCTCTTTCTTTCTCCTGGGTGAGAAATATGTCTCACCATTTCCTTAGGGTGGATCGACTATTCCTGGATGGTACAATTATATTCTTCCTGTTCCCTTAAGACGCATAAGGAAGATCTCCTTCATTCTGAATATCTTTAATCTTCTCCAAGTAGAATTACCTCTCTTTGGAAAGAAGAGTGAACACATTGATTATCTACATCACGTTGCTGAATGACTGACCTCCCCCCACTCACCCTCTTCTACCCTTCTAATTTGTGGGACTCTTTGCAATGAGACCTGGCCCTGCCCTCCCATTTTAGGTTTAGATATATTTCTTTATTACTAAAATAGTTGCTCAGTAATAACAGCATCTGTTAAGTTTTCATAGGAGGGATGTCAAAACCACTGTACACCTTGTGTCTTCTATCTGCTCTATGAAAAACTAAAAATTTAAACCATTCCGTTTGCCCCAGGACCACTAGCCTCTACCAGCTGTAAGCCACTGAAACCCGGAATGGCTTTGTTAGAACTAATGTTCTACATAAGCTCAACTCCATATGGCACAAATCAGGCTCTTTATTCGCAATTGCCCGTAATGGTGCAGTGGTAGGAAGGGGAAATAGGGTCAACACAATATCACTCACAAAAAATATCTTACGCCCAACTTACAGCAGTCCTACCTCCCCTTCCCCCAGGGAACACCCCACCCCCTCCCCCCAAATTAGCTCACAACCCTGGCTCCTGCCCTACGCCATCTTCTAGCGGAAACAAGACTCCCATTGTCCAGAGATTACTCACAATCAAGGCGCAGACCATCCATGAAAGTGCTAGCTGATTCCGCCTAGATAAAACCCCCCGGAGCACTGAGCCCTCTCTGTTCAATAGTCACTCTAATCTCCAACAGTTCCTTCATTCACACTCATGTCTGGGAACAACAAGATTCGGACTTCTGCCATTTTCAACACATTTTATTATATCGGAGGATGAATAATCTTGTCTTGTGTCACGTAATTGCATACCCAACATTACCGCTCTGCCGCAGCCTGATGAACCACCTCAAAACTAAACAGGAAGCCTGTATTTTCTCCTAACCATTGAGACTATCTCACGCTGGAGGACATCCAGGGCAGTCAATATCCAGCCATACAGAGCTCCACTTATCGTCTCCCCAGGCACCCATAATTCGCAGATTCTTTCACCTCAACACCTTGTCCAACATTTCCAACTGCAACGTTGAATTTCAGCAGGGCCACGGTTGTATTAACTTTTAAGGTGGGCATTTCTTTCCTATCAATGGGGCTTGGAACAGTCTGGTCTTCCAACGCTAGTGTTCTGACTTTCACATATCCAGTTCTCTGTGCCACTATTAATACTCTGTCAATGAGGACTCTCAGTCACAGTTTCCAAAGAACAAATGGTCTCCAGCAGTTCAGATTTCAAATCAGAGATTATGCTCAACAATAGAGATTCACACCTCAAGAGGTTTAATCTCCTTTTTCCCTTCTTCGGGTGCAGCCTTGCCCGTGTTGAAAAAAATCCTCTTATGTCTTCTTCCTCAACACCATTTATACCCTGCTACTGGTCAGCAGTTCCTTCACCACTCTTTTGTCGTTTTCACAGGGGCTCTTGCACGGCCCAACCTGCAATGTGTCTACATGCCTCAAACCCCTCATTTAGATGCTCTTTCCGGCCTGCAGCCAGCAGCACCAAGGCTCCCACAAGCCTCCCAGGCTGCAGCCCTATTGACTTCCGACCCCGCTTGTCACAGTAGGGGAGACTTCCCTGCCCTTCGCTCTGCCACTGTCTTCCACCCAGGGGTGAAATCACTTCTCACAATTCTGCCCCCCCCCCCCCAGAGTCTCTACTGCCGCTGCCCATGGTCCTCTGACAGAACATCACCACTCTATCATCCATGGCTTTACATTCCAGGGGGTAGGCCACTGCAGAGATTGCCACCACAATTGCAGCATGTTACTCTACACTCCAAAGCAGCAGGTTGCGGTCCAGTCACCCAAGTTATGTCAAAGATCAGCGCCAAACTTTCCCACTAGTGCCACAACTTCTTGCCCTCCTACCACCAACCCTAGTGCTTCATACCTCTAAAATGTGTCACAACCGGTGGAAAAGATTTGTGCCCAGTTCGGAGACCAGATCAATGGTTGCCATTTTTAGATCCGCCAAGCTGCACCTTCACACCCCTTATTACTATTACTTCAGTCCGCAAATTAGGAGCATTAACTTAATTATTTGTAACTCCTCCCTACTGAAGGTTCGACCAAGAGTGAGTTCTCTTGAGGTCACGGCCAGACTTCAATACCAATGTTTCTGCTCAGTTTATTTTATGCCAAGAAAATGTTCTTCCAATTTTTCAACCAGAAGGGTTACATTATTCCATTCATTCTTTTGATGTCCAAAAGGCCTTGCTCCCTTACTTTGATACTACCAAAGAATTTAGTGTCTGTGAATCTTTTTTTTTTTACTAAGTTTGCATACTTTGGGAAATTAAATAACCTTATACTCCTACTTTAAGACACTGGGTGAGACTAGCTATACTTCAAGCTGATTCTGCTCTGGGAAGGTTTCTCTTGTGGTCACAGAGGTTGTACAACTACATGTATGGAAGCCTCTTAGGCTGAAGTGGAGTTCCCCCTACATGAATTATGTTGAGCAGCTACTTGAGCACTTTTGTTTTGCACTACTTTTTAGATGTCCTTGCTTCAGGTAGTGGCTCTTTTGGTATCCGCGTTCTGGATATATATATATATATATATATATATATATATATATATATATATATATATATATATATATATATATATATATATATATATATATATATATATATATATATATATATATATATATATATATATATATATATATATATATATATATATATATATATATATATATATATATATATATATATATATATATATATATATATATATATATATATATATATATATATATATATATATATATATATATATATATATATATATATATATATATATATATATATATATACATATATATATATTCCTTCAAGAAAGTGTTTCATTACTCAGAGTTTTAGTCTTCCACCATCCAGTCCTCTTTACCTCTCACCATCGTTCCTTCTGAACACCTTGCCGGTATGTTGCCTCTCATAGGCTTAAGTATGAGGTTATTGTTTCTGACAGTATCTCATTCTGTGCATCTTTTTGGCTTGACATCACTAGGAGCATCCCACTGGAAAATCATTTAATTTGAGGTCTAAAACTTACAATTAAATACAGGTGAATTCTGCGGGTCACATGAAAAGTATATCATGTCCTTTAGAAGGCACAACACGGCTGAGCAATAGATTAAGAAATAGATTATTTTCAGAAATGCCAATGTCGACTGAGCTTCAAAGCATCCAGACGTTCACCTGCCAGCACAGGCTTTCACATATGAAAACCACCACTTCAGCCACAAAGCAAAAATTCACATTTTCCTTACTTAATCGTCCAGCATTTGTGTTCTATATTCACCTATTTTCAATTAAGTTGTCTGGTATGCCTGCCACACCATAAATGATGACACTAAAAAATATTTTCCAAACTATTTTTTTCCATTGGTTCAAAATGGGAACATTTCACTGCGCACATTGGTATTCCATTTCAAACATTTATCACAATAAATAAAAATACCACCAGCAGCTTTTAGAGCTGTCCAATTCAATTCCCGCAACACAAATTTGTTATGGCCATGATGGTCCTTCTGTAGAAAGAGTAAGCACACCAGCTTTATAACCACTCAGATGTATTAGAGGTTGTGAAACTGCACTGCTACTGTTTTCCCAGCAACAATTTCATGGTGTGCCAATTAATCCATCATAACAAAGGCCCTCCCAGCAGGTCAGCTCAGGATATGCCTCGGGGAACGTCATGCCCCAGTTTCGGGATGCTTCATCTTCCAGCAATTATACAAGGAAAGAAAGGTTTATAATGTTCAAAAGGAGAAGAGCTGACAAGTGTGGCCAAACAGCACAAAACAATTCACGTTTAACATGCCCAAGGCCTGTTTTTCTTTTCTGAAATCAGGCCATGCAAGCCTATCAGCAATCTGAACCACCAACAATCAGCAAGGTGTATTTTACCCTCTAAAGCCTGACACTGAAGTGAAAGTGGTGCCGTATGCCACAGATTCAAAGTGCAAAATGCAACATTGCACTGGTTTTGATCACAATGCAGTTGTTTATGTGCATGTGGACTAATCGGGTAACTATACAGTTCAGTGAATGTGCTGCATGCAGAACCATCGAGGGGGGGGGGGGGACCCTGAGCTAGTGGGGGTGGTTGCAGAGAGGACATTATGCCCCAAGCTCAGCATTCTTTATTTATTTTTATTGAAAGCAAGTCTACTGTCTTCATTAGCAAAGAGGCAGCTTACATTGGCATTGAGTTTACGGGTGGTCTGTGTAAATAGCAGACTGGTGATCATCCTTAGTTGGAAATTGCTGATAAATAAGCTAAGAAGGAATAAAGTGCAGGGCATGAATGTGCTCCTGCAGTCGAAGATTTTAAAAACTCTGGGGAAACCTGCAGAACAGGAAACAGATCCAAGCAGAGGAGAGGAGGGGTGGTGTGAACGTCTGGTGCGGCAGGGCACCCAGTGAGGGTGGCAGGGGAACAGAGCCGCCTATAGTGCACCGAGCTTCGGAGCTACATAGAGGCATCGGATGCCGGACACTGATACAGGCAGTGTGAGGTTGTAGGCAGTTGCACTTTCCGTCATGTTAGACGCCAGCAGGTTTGCGTTTGAGCAAAGAAGCAGCTGGTCCAGGCATCAGTGTGGCCGGTAGCTTTAGAAACCTTCTCTGCCTCCCTCCTTTGCCTCAATAGTCCACCCACAGCAGTCCAGTAGACCGGCAGATCGTCAGTCTTGCATCTTGCATCTGCTCGTTCCCTTATTTTGCTGCCCATAGCTTCACTGCTCCTCTGTAGCCTCAAACTATCACTGCTCTGCTTGATTGATCTTCACGCTCTCCCTCGTTTGTTCCAGGCCATGAGCTTTGTTACCTTGAGAGGGGCTCTCCTTCCATTGCTGGCTCTGCTTGCCCCACAGCGGAACTTCTGACAAGCGGATACTATGACTCGTGAGCTTGGGCTAAAGCCGAGGGAGGGGGAGGGGGGTATTATAACTTGTTACCTTCCCTAACGCTCAACAGCCTCTCTTTGCGCCATACCCCTGCTGCTTACATGACACCCCTTACTGGGAAACAGAGGAAAGATACCAAAGGCGGTGCCAACTGTATGGCTGGATTAGGAAGGTGTCTGCACGTCAGCATGCTGGATAAAATAAGCCTCTCTTGGATTATACTCTTCCCGATGTAGACCTGAGTGCACTACTTAATGAGAAGAGGGAAAAACCCTGAAGGAAACTCAATCTTTTTATCAATATCAATGTAAGTGATGGTTCCAACCATATAGACTATCTTTCCCATTCCCCTGACTTTCCATTAAATAATGTTTATCATCCCCCCCCCCAACCCCCCCCCAGGAGATTTAATGTACCTCTCTGAGGCCCTGCAAACCCTTCAGAAGATATCCCTTCTTGGAAAAAAAACGTCTCACTGATCATGACATTCTTTCTATTTAAAGAATGTCCACCGACCGTATGAAGGTGTCAAATTCCTTAAATGAAGAAGAAGCAACAATGCCAAGAGAATTTTCCATCCCTCACGGTTCAACAGAGAGAGAAAGTCATTCCTCAAAAAAAAAAAGACAGCCAACTCAGACAGGGAAAGAGTGCCCTAATGACACCAATAAGCAAAAAAAAAAGGCACATAGGAACCATTTTCTCTCTTCGCAAGGTACCCTTTAAAGAAATGCTAGACCCTCACCCATCACGTTATCCTGCGTCACTTCCACTCTACTCAATTAGTATAGGACAAAAGGGGGTTAAATTGAAAGGAGCGGTCTCAACTGAGACTATCACAACCGAGTCAAATAGTATAGACAAAGTAACAGAGCTTCGGAACCCCCATAATAAATGATTAAGGAGAAAACCTAAGTGAAGAATTAACAAAAATTGCTCCAAACGCTTATGATACATGATTCCACACTAAAAATATTTACTATGCATTCTAACACTGCAGAGCCATTGACCAGGTCACAATCAAGGGCGCCATCGGTACCCTCCTTTGCAACTCTGGAGATGCACCAAGTGAACTAAATCCCCAGGCTTTCTAATATGAACTGCTTACTACATCATCAGGAGTCTCTCTGCTCGGATTAGAAGCCTAAACCCTGAATTGATGAGTACGTTAGTGGAGAGAGTAATCATGTATGTTACTTAACAACTATTGAGCTCTCAGATCTCTTTTTGAAAGATAATTCATTAAACCGGCAAAGAATCCTAGAGCTCCATCAAACTTAACCCCAGCTCTCTTCACTCTGCTCTGCAAAGATTCTCCTCGCTCTCCTCTGCAAAGTTAAAGCTGCTCTTTTTTCCAATAAATCAGGATTTGTCCACAGCTCAGGTCAAATTCCGGTCGGAATTAATACCAATTATCATAATACAAATTTGCAACATCTTGCATTTGAATGGCTATGGTGTTTGCGTTATTCCCAGCAATCTCCCATCAAGGAACAAACTTAATAATAAAACAAATACAGTAAGCCTTAGCAGGAATTTTGAAACTAGTTCAACTGGCCACTCTTATAATGATGGTCATTTTGACTTGGTAATTATCCAGGTCAATTCAACTGGCAGACATATAAAAAAATCAAGAATAACTACTCGTCACACCATCAATTAAGGAAAATACCTGGTCTTGGCTTGTTGGGTCAATTAAGGGAAACAAATAGAATACAGTCGCCAGGATTCCATTTTAACAACAACCTGATAATGTCCTGGAACCTATAAACTTGCCTCTTTGTCGGATTGGAAGCCTGCAAGTATTTGTTAATAGGAAACATGGCTAGGTAGCAAAATCATTGCAGATTCCTATTTTGCAATCGATTGTCCAGAACAGTCATCCATTTGAGACCATGCAAAAGGAGGCCTTGCGGTTCTGTTGTCCCCTGGTCTTCACGGGGATCTGACATTCTTCCTTCCTATCACAACAACATTTAGGGTATTCAAATTCATATCCGTAAAATGGAATTTCAACAAAATTACTCTATTCCTTTTTAATGTGCATGTTCCCCTGGGCCAAGATAATAACCACGCTATATTCTGCTCTCCGAATTGTTTCAATATATTCGAATATCTGATACGTGGTTATCTTGGCCCATTCTACTGGTGGTGGATATGAATGAAAAACTAAAATGCAGTACTATGTGCCAACAGGAATAAAGAACTGGAAGACATTTGAAAATCCCTGCCTCTCGTTTTCCGTCAACTCACAAAGCAGATAAGAAATGGAACTTGCTCATCAAACTTCTTTGCAATGTGAATGGGATCGTATTCATTAGAAGGGTGGATCCAGATATACCTGCCTCGCTCACAAGGAGAGGTTGTACAGAATACTCAACAACAGACTATATTATAGTCACGTAGGATCTATTCAGTACTTTTCTAGACGTTTTTTTTAGATGGCTCTTGATTTACATGTCCGGCAAAACTAAAATTATTATGAAATCATAAACACTGCCTACTGTTTTTATAGAATTCTTAACATCACTTGATAAAGTGGACAGACCAACCCACTGGAGACAATTGCAGACAATGAGTATCCCTGCAAGACTCCTTGATTTGATCATCGCAATACATTTCTCCTCATGGTGTAAGGTCCTGACGGGAGGAAATCAGGGACTTACACCGATTAATTTCCACCTTCAATGGCTTAAAACAGGGGCGTTTGTGAGGTCTGTTACTTTTTTTCTTGTATTTATATAATCTACCAGCCCAACTTACCGATGTCAAGAATTTTCCCCGGCCAATAGCATCTCAGAGTTTGCATATATTATTGTATGCAGATGACATGGTGCTATTTGATCTCACTCCAATTGGGCTGCGGCACAATTTGAACGCTCTACAGGAGTATTTGGATAACAACTGTAAAAAACTCATCACTAAAACCAAAGTTTTGCCCTTCTCAACCATTTCCCTGGACCTTAGGTGGCACAACACTGCAAACTGTGCAACGTTCTACATACTTAGGATGAGTTTCCTCCCATCGCATTGCTAATAATCAACAAGACCTTAACCTAAGCACATTCTTGAAACATATTTTATAAATCTTCTGAAAGAAGATATTTTAAACACCTCTTAAAAATATATAGTGTAAAGATCCCTCCAATTCTACATATTCGATTGAACGATATGAACAAAGAAATCGGTATCAGTGGTATAGAGATGCTCTGCACCTCCGAAAAAAACAACATATTGTACAAAGAAACAATTGAAAGGTAACTGTGCTCGACATGCTAAACACTATTCCACCATAATAGCATACCATATACATGAAAAAGAATCGTTTTCACATAAAAAAATTGAATAGATACACTCAGAGCACTACAAGTTCTTTTGAAGTTCTGCTGATAGATGCAGGTCTGTTTTTATTTGTGTGACTTAAACGATCCAGTATTGCTTACACTTTGTACAGTTGAAAATAATGGGCCATTAGCCTGTTTATCTCCACCGCACAAAAGGATGTCTCAGCACAAACGCTTGTCTCTCACGCATGCCACAAAAACACCGAAAGCAGCGCCAGGATTAGCCTTAGCTCAGATGATTGGCCTGAGCGCCGATGATCTGGGCTCCCAGTTAGACTGGGAGCCTGTGCCTTCTCATTACAACCCAGCAACAGAGCTGGGGTTGGGGAGAGCTTCATTGCGCATGACGGTCAGGTCGTCCTGAGATGGCAGGCCAGACTGTCATGCTCCCTGAATAGCAGTATAACTACTCCTCCACCAGCCTATCATCCCACTTCCCCACCCCAAGCTTCGGCTCCAAGAGCAAAAATAAAGCTATAATAAACAAGTGTTTATAATTGTTTTATTTTTATTTATTTTTTGGCTGCTGGCAGGTGGGGCGACGCTCCCCTGCTACAGCACAGGAGCCGCCACTGAATTTCACCTAACACCCTTGCCTTGCAAGTCGTAAATGGTTTGAACACATTCAGACATTATTCACCCATATCCTCATGCATAAACATTTGAAAAGGCCATGCTACTTTACACAGTTTTAGGACAAATCTTTATATTGTCAGCCTTATGGCTGTTCTCGGAGTACACAAAATAACTATTTAAATAAAAATAACTGCGCTTAGAACATGTAATGCTCCTATTCACAGCTCAATCTCATTAAAAAAAAATACAGTGGGTAAGCAGAGGGGACAAGTAGAGGATGACTGAGAAGTAAAGCACAATAGTGTCAGTCAGTGGTGGGCTAAGCTTTAGCAGCCCGGCTAAGCAGATGTGTTCCCTACTGTGTACAAAACAATGGCTGCATATCCGCCTTCAATGTACAAGAAGGATACTACAAAGCAGTACCATGACCATTTATATTAAATAGGTTAAAGGTAGAGCTCCATAATCAGGACACAGAAAACAGAATTAACTTGCTGTATCCTTAACTAGTACGGTCAAGGGTATTTCATTTCTTGTATAAGTGGCCACACTACTAACATTCCTTCAAAAGTCCTTATATGCTTTGTCTGTTGCTCTTTGATATGACAGAAAAGAATGGTGAAAGTTATGTAGTATAAATGCATGCAGAACCTAAATAGCAAATTGTTGCAAGAGCATAATAAACGCCGTTGTAGTCGTTTTCATTAAACGGCTCCTCTTTAGAACGTGTTTAACGGGAAAGACCCCCGTTTTCTCTTAAAGACCTATAGCTCTACATACCGCTATAAAAGTTATCTTTTGTTAATTGCTGTTAGTTTCGGAAAGCAACTACTCAGAAGGGATGAAATGGTAGTTGTCTTTTTTTCCTACAGCAGCTGCAATTTTATGCAGCGACCTGTCTTTCACAGGGTCTGTAGGCTCTGGCAGCAGGCATAATGGCATTACAACTTACTCAACTGTAATAACATTTTACAGTAAAGTACCTGCATCATTTTATTATTAAAGGCGACAAGCAATGTTGAAATTAGACTGTAATAGAGAAATTACAGTCAGGTGTTTATTAATATATTGCAGGCTTACATAGGTTATGTATGGATAAAGTGTTTCTGTGCCGTACCTTATGAGTATACTGCAAGTCACTGATTTCTGTGATGATAAAGAAGAACGAGAACAAAGTCAGAGTTCCTTTATAAGGCCACAGAGCTCGAAGGTGTCTTGCAATATCATTTCAACTTATGAATGAGGGTATTTAATCTATAAAATACAGGGTCACATATGATTACTCTTTATCCAAAAAGCCTGACTCATTAATCTTTTACTCCTTCACATAAACGAGAATAGATGTAAACAAGAAGAATAAATACAGGGAGAAATTAAACACCCCAAAATACAACTATTAGTTACAGTGGCGGTTTCTTGATTGGGGCGTTGGAGCATTGCCGCCCACCCCCCCCCCCCACCGCTCCGAGCCGCCCCACGCATTACCATTAACTAAAACATCTATTGATTTTTAAATTTAATTCATGAGAAGTGACCCAGCGTGTCCCGCATTATGTTGAGCATGTGTCCTGGACAGGGAGTGTCCAAACCTGCTGATTGGAAAGCAACAGGTATTAATGCACATGTTGGGTTGGACAGGTCACTTAGGGTGGCCAACTTGACACGCGCACTTTGGCCCTCTTGAGCCGGCGCTGATAAGAAGCCATAGGGAACACAGCTCAGCTCCCTTGGTCTGCGTTGGAGCACTGGACTCACCTGCTCCCAGCAATGCACAGATTGTTTCTGTTCATGTGCTCAGGAAGCAGTGCAGGGGTGCGACTAATGCAGAGCTTGGCCAATCACTGAGTGACTGTTTTTAAGCCTTGCAATGATTGGTCATATTCTGTTCGTAGTGATGGAGCATGAGTCACACGATTCATCTCAAGTAAGCAAGCAGCGGATAGATGTGTAAATGTTTCCTGAGCCCAACGCCTAGCCTTGGCCACCGCTTCCTTCTCTGGCCACCTACCATGCCATGCATAAAATGCAGAGTCACGTCTTTTCCCTGCAGCCGGAACAGTTCATGTGCAGCCCATTGATGACGTGGTTGAAGCTGGGCTGTGGGGAATGCTATTAGTCATAACACGGTTTGGTCTCACAGCATACACACACTTGTTTGAGTGTTCTGGAAAGTTAGATAAACACAAGCTGGATGGCATTGCCTTTGTATACCAGTAAGCAAAGAACATGGCGACAAGCAGCTACTGAAGTTGGTCAGCACAGTTGCTTGTGTCTGGTGGCCGCGGGAAGAGCAGGAGGGGGCAGTAAAAGGAGGCTTTTTAGTCACTGGGGGCTGTAAACAACGTCATTGCAATTCCTCAGCTCTGTAGTATTCAAAGAGGTACTGAAATGGTATATAAAGGAGTGTGTTAATATTATAGCCCCGTCATCGCTAACCGGACTCACTAGCAGGTAGCGGATGTGTAGCTGATTCTCACAGTTGAATTGCATGACATGCAGACCCGTTTCACCTTTGTACATCAGAACAATTACATTACTGCATGGAGTGGCATTCATTAAAAGCAAACGTTTTTAAACATTCACTTACGAGAAACATCCAGCCTCCTCCTTACAACAATGCCATTAATGAACTAAGAGACAAATCAGTTGTCATATACACCCTATTTATGATGACCAATAATTGTCTTCAGTTGAACAGAGAAAAAACTCAGATTCTACTTTTTGGCAAGGCCCTGGAAATTTGGTCAGCCAACTGATAACCACCTGAACTTGGCCCAGATCCCGCCCCCAAAGAGGTAGTAAAAAATCTGGGGGTCAAAATCAATCAATCTTTATTGACGAAATCCCATATGGACGCTACCTGTGGTACCCGATATGTCACCAAGCGGATCTTAAGGAGGACTTTTTTGTGGCTCTCCCCCAGATACATAGTCCAAGCTCTTATTATGAGGTGCCTGGACTATGATAATGCACTTCTAGGAGCAGCTAATGACACCTTGGTATCACAAGTCCAAGTGGTGCAGAAAAATGCCGCCCAGCAAATTTTAGCTTGCCGTGTCGCATTTCCAAGGCCCCCATTTTAAGGGACCTGCACTGGCTGCCCATAAAAAATGCATATTCTTCAATATTTGCTGCTTGACACAGAAAGCCTTAAGGCCTTGCCCACTTATTTGCATTCCAAGCTTTGCCTGTACCAGCCCTCTCGAGCTTTGAGATCTTCCAACAAGTCTTATCTAAAAATACCTTGCATCTGCACCGCTAAATGTGGCGGTAGATAATTTTCCTATTTGGCACCATTTTACTGGAATAATCTTCTCTTTTCTATTCGGCTATGTGAGGAGCATGCTAAAATCAAAAGGCTATTAAAAACATGGCTATTTAATGTCGCTCTCTAAATTTCTGGGGACTACTCATGCAAAATTGCTGTGCCCAGTGCAGAGATTATCCTCTGAGAGGGAGTCATGAGCAATAGCAAGTTTAAATAACGTAATGTAATGTAGTGTAGTCTAGATTCGTATTGCTTTCTCAACCAAATCTTTGACAAAATTAGCTTAAAACCCACTGTATTCCCCCTTTTTCTTTCAAACTTTTCTCATGGGATAACACCCCCCGCCCCCACACACACACACCTTCCATATGGTATTTGGACTCACTTTCTAAGTCAAACTCATCCCTAACTTTTATGTTCTACCACTTTGAATGGTCACCAGCCGCCACCGAGAGATTATAAAAGCATACTTTATGCCAGTGCCGTAATGTTAAATGATGGGGTCCTCCTGCTGAATGTGAAGTTGTGCCAAAGAAACAGGTATAGTTCCTAATGCTGAGAGATTCTGGTCTTCCTATAATGAACAATATATTTGCACAAATATAAACATGCTGCATGCTGCATGAAATGGCTCCTTTCTGTTGATGACTTGATTTAAGAAAAACTGTTCACAAGTGCTGAAAAGCAAGCTTGCAATTGTATTGTTTAAATAGTTTTCGAAACTCTGATCCTTTACCTGCCCTTTACACTGTCTGCTAGCAATGGCAGAAAGTACTGACGTCACAATTGAATTGTAAATGTAAACAAGTTGAGCCGCTACTCTGTTTCATATTACAGGAGATTAAGAACACCACTAATCTATGAAAAGAAAATTAGATCCAAGTTAGTATATAGGAATTGCAGGCTTCCATGTATTATAAACAACTTATTACCAGGAGACTGGGTTTATTATAACTAATACTTGACACCAGGAAAAATCAGGGCATTTGTGTGCAGATTATAGAAGTAAACTGCACTTCAGAATAGGTCCTGGAATCTAAAACCAGTTTCCACGGGAATTGAAATGTAATAGGTGAAGCTGAAACTCCTACATGAACTAATGTATCAACTCCACGAATGCCTCCAACACAACGGCTTCCTTTATTTTAATAACATGCAAAACAACATTATACATTGTTTATTTGATCAATAAAGTCTACAAATACCACAGTATGTTTCGTTTTTGTGTAAAAATATAGTGATATGCAGACATTTGGTCACCCTGCTCGATGCCCCGCTCAACCTTGCTGCCACCCATCAGATCCACCACCACACTCTGCGGGGCAACCCTCGTGCTCACCCCCCTCTCTAACCGGCACCCCCTGCCCGCGTGCAAACCAGAATACCCTTTCTGCGCTTGGGATACGTAAGATTCCTTTAAAGCCTGAGAGAATGCCTTGCAGAGAAGCAACTCTTTTAACACTTAATGAAGCACAAGACCCAGGTTCAATAACTTAGTCATTATGAGCAAGATAAATCTACCGGGACAGTTGTTAACTCGATGTGTACATATTGTGAGTTAAATTTCAAGGTATTTCAAGGTGATTCATTCTTAGCATGCGGCTGTGGACTCCAATCTGAAAGGTTATTGCAATGCACTACAAAAGGAGAAAAAAACAGCACAAAAGCCAGCGCTAGAATGTTCAAGGACAAAGACGACGGCGGATGGCGACCCACTGAAGCACGCCCTGTGTAGGCTTTCATGGGAGTTCCCGTCCGCTCAGATATGTGCTGCAGTTTGTAGAGCGGACAGGAAATGGAAGCCAGGGCACTTTAGAGGAGATGTCTTCAGGCAGTATGTGCTCCCTAGCGAGTTAATATACATCACACAAGCTCGGGCCACAAGATGCATGCGTGTACTCGGGATTCAGGACAAGCAATCTCAGATCGGACTACTGCACACAATTAGGGCATGTCACCTTGGGAGAAATGAAATACATGGCTGCTTGGAGAACTGCTGTGTGGGGAACCGTGGAACATGCCACAGTGTTTGAAATGAATCCAGTTCACCAAGAAAACCGTACTGTGACTATATTCCAAACGGAACTTTTCACGACTCATTTAAAATGGGATCCCTTTTCCGTGTACACTTCACCAAATGTTTCGATTTAATGCGATCAATATTTAGGCCATGGGGAAAAGGATTTCTCCTCAAATTTCAAAGATTTTGTACTGGGCAGTTTGCAGTACTGACAGTGGTCAAGAAGCTTGTTCTTCAATAGCAACTCTGCAATGCCCTTTCACAATTCGTTTCATCCTAGGCTGAAAAAGTAGTTTTAGTATTCAGAAGAACCAAATAAGTTCATCGCATTGCTAAAAAAGTGTTGCTTTTCCTGTTTTCTAGAACGGTACAGCAACTCGACTTATTTCAGAAATGTATCAATTTAAATTCCCCACTTGAACCATGGCAGAACATTTAGTGCCTGCACAAAGACCTGGTTTGTTTATTGCTCTTTTACACAATTTTATAATTTTTTTTCCTTTTTCCCACAATTGTCCTGCATGGCAGCTTTTCCAGGAGGTAGTAAATGTTCAATGCCTTAGAAAATATTTTTTGGATTTGAAGAACCGCAAAATTTAAGGAAAGCTCCCAATCAACTATGTTAGGGAAGGCATGGTGATTGAGGAGCTTCAGGGGCCAGAGTAATAGGTCTTAACCAATTAAAGTTATTAAAAAAGTATCTTTAGACGTATAAAAGAACTCTATCAGTGCAGTATCGCGTGTGTCAGTAACTTGTTAAGCTGAATCTCCGACCAGTGAAACAAAACCTACTCAGAAAACATTAAGGTAAAGATACAGGTGGCTACCTTTACTCATCATCAAGGGGCGGGGTGAAGGCAGCACCATAACTCATCAATTTCCTGACCAGATTTTTATGTAGAGTCACGCGGACTAGCGAAAAGCTGGGACATACAACACAGCAATATCCAGATGTCTGGCATGGCACTCTTGAATAACTCAGTTTTAAGGACTGTGAACATATATTTCAGCCAGAGTATGAAGGCAGGTTTCATAGCCAAACTTCAGCACATTAGTGATGAAATTAAACTGGTGGCAGAAGGACAACCAATGATCCTGATCAATGGGGCTTTCAGTTGCAATTTAGGTAAAAGGGGGAGTGACTATGAGGACTTATTGACTTGAAAAATTAACTCTGCTTCCCAATTCTCAAGTGTAATTTTCAACAAAAGGGACAGAAGGGGAAATGTTAGGCCTTCATTTGTACAGAAAAAGTTCAAATTAGTGCCCACAACTTCTAGGAGAATCGAGACAAACATTTCTACATATGACATCAGAGGGTCCTCCTCAGCGATATACTACAATTCTTATCAGGGCAGTTCACTGGAACCAATTCGAGTTTGGCTATGGGCTGGAACTGGACCAAAAAGATCTATCCTTGGGCATAAAAGGAACCTTTGAATCCATCATTTCCATGGGATTTTTTTCAAACAAAACGTAAGAGATCTTGTGAAAGGTTAGAGTCCTCTGGAAATAAAAATCTTGAACACAAGTTAGAAGCACAGAGTGATGATACATAAGAACTGGTAAAAGAGTTGGTATCTATTAGAGCAAAATATCAAAAAGAAATATCCAGCTTTGTTGAGGATTTATTTTGAAAGCATACTCGCCTCCATAAAGCACATAGTTAGTAGTGCGTTGAGGATCAAGAAGAGAATCATGCAGGCCACAGCTGGTCATGAAGCCTGGTTTGAGAATGACTGCAAGGAATCAAAGATTGTTCAATTCTCATTCAACTTATTAGGAAGAATCCACAGCAAATCAAGAGGGTGAGGGAATATTACACATCTCTTATAATAAAGAAAAAATGGACCGCGTAAATACAAGATAGCTGTCCCTCGAAGTGGCTACAAAGGGAAAGGACCCAAAAAGGTTTTAGTGAAACTAGATTAAAAACTCATGGAAGTAAAGGTTTGCCTAGAAGTGTATACTGTTGTAGAAAAATGGGTGACTACTTTTTTTTATATTTCCAACAATGTGTTATCTCTAGAGAAGGAAAAAGTGAAATAAAATCCCAAAACACCTATTGAAAGTCTTTGTACGGCATCAAAGCAGACAGAACCATATTCACTAATCTTCTCTGAAGCAAGAAGCAGGAGGGAATAGTGGACATGGCTTAAAATAGGGAACCCAGTCCTAATATGATCATTTGGGTGGTGTTCAAACACCTGATGGCGGACGCCCCTACTCTCTTCTCCTCTCTTTTCTGAGCTACCATTTCATCAGACTTGCCCTCCCTTGTGGCTCGATATTATAATCCCACTATACAAGAAGGCCCCAAAAAATGAAGCCAGTTCCTATACTCCGATTAGCTTAATTGTGTTTAACTGTAAAATTCACTGCAAAATGATTCTAAGAGCAATGAAAACGTGAGTTCAAGATTACAACATCCTTACCCCACTCAGGGTATTTTTACCCTGGCTTGTCCACAATTGATCAGGCAGTCACCTTTTTCACATGATCTACAAGTACAGCCCGTTATATTCCATGCCTCTGTAGGTCACATGCCTAGATTTTACATCAACTTCAAATCTGATACGGAAAAGCGGTCTTTGGAACAAGCTAGCAGACAAGGGCTTTACAGTCATCTTGGTCATATTAAAAAGAATCCATATGAATACCACTTTCAGTTAGATTGGATCAACGGTATAAGTTGAGTGGTCGAGCCAAAACAACAAGAGGAGTTCAGCAGGTTTGCTTGCTAGTTCTGATACTATTCTCACTTTATATATTTGCTTTTAAGTGGTTTAACTACCATGAAGGATGACTTTGGCATTGATTAATGTAAAGCAGCAGAAATACTGTATTCAAATTACTCCATTCTGTTAGCCTAAACTTAAATAGATAACAAGAACAACTGCAAGCAATAAAACAAAAATTTTAAGTGCACATGCTCAAAATAAATTATTCTAAATTGAAGAGGATACTTCGAGCCTAGAAGAAATTGGCCAGATGCTCCTACAGGGGAAAAAACCCAAATGTGAATTTAGCCAATTGTCATACTTGGGTCTAATATTTTCAAGCATTTTTTGGCTGGTGGCAATATCATGTAGAATATGCCATACAGAATTCTGAGCATCTCAGAATGCAACACTTGGGTTTGTCGAGGAAAATGGTGGAAATGTTTTTGCCAATAATGACAAGGTGGTTCAGGCTAATGTAGGGAGTCAAATAGTAAATAGGGCTGATATCTGAAGCAAAGTTAGAAGGTGAAAAAATGGGTCCTCATGGCGGAAAATTCTGAAAGAGGTTGCTTCACCTTCCAAAGAGCTTTCCAACAATGTTCCTAAACTGGATGTCAGTAACAGCTCCACAAAAGAAAGTTGGAATCGGGCCCCTCAAACCTATGCTGCAAAACGCCTGTTCTCCACATCGAACATTTAATCACTTAAGTTACAGAGCCCAAGAGATGAGAAAGCCATCTAAACTCTCAGCATGCTAGAAAGCTATCTATCTTGCAAGGCTGGAAGGTAGCTGCAAACATGAGGAATATGTTACAAAAATATTCTCAGGCTTAAAGACACAAATTGGCGATGCAAGAGGTAGAAAAACATAGTTTACCTGAACTACATTTAATAGCTAACATTTCATTTTACCCATAACCATTTGTAGAGACTGTGGGCGATAGACAAGAATGTTGACTCTTTGCCACAGCAAGGAGAGGCAACTTGGCAACTGGGATGGTCATACAGTAACATAGTTGTGCTGCAATCGGCATATGCATTTGTGGTAGACTAGAAGATTTTTTCACTTACACCTTGCTACAAATGCACCATATTTAAGATAAGGGACAAGACAATGTCCACGCAAATGCAAAGTGAAAATCCTGGATTTAGGAATAAAAGCTCTAGTCATTCTATTGAGTGACTTAGCTTTAGCTACCAAAGTGGTGGGTATGTTCTTGTCGAAGAGCTGGACAGACAGGGAGACACTAATGGTCCTAAGGGAGTAAAGCCAGTAACTCTTGAAGGCTAGATGACAGGATGCTTAGTGTTCAGACCTTATATATATATATATATATATATATATATAAGGTTAAGTGAAAATATTGCTGGGAAAAGAAAATTTCAAATGTACACAAGAAGGGAAATGTTGATATTAGAACCTAAATGTAAAAAATCAAAAAACTGAAAGAAATCAGTTTCCAATAATACATATTGTTTAATTAAACTTCTCCACGATTACATAATCCTAGGTTTGTAGTGCAAGTAATTTACACTGGACCGATGTTCTTATTAAAGATGCATGTTTTATAAATGTAGTCATATTAATTCACCTTATTTGTTGTATTTCTAGTGTGAAAGGCTGAAAGCTTAATTAATAAAGTTAAAAAAACAGTGCGACAATAACTCAAAGATTATAATGAAGTTAAATAGTGGGGTTCTCTTAGCCAATGTGAAACAGACAAGCAGTCAACCTTTTGTTTGCAAGGTCACTGTGGCTACATTTGTAAGACATGGGAGTTGTGATGTTCTCGCTCGGGTGTACCACCTCAAGACGTCTGATGGAGCATTTTGCCGTCTTACTGGGCCAGGCTGATTTTTGCCTTTTAGATCTTGCCTACTAGGACTTGCATTCGCTGTATGTTGTGGGATATTGTCAGCATACAGTGGGCATAAAGTCATTGCTTACCATAGGTTGGCTTGACTGTCACTCTAATTTACTTGCTTCTTATTGGTTGGCTGCATAAGCTATGTGTCCTCTTCATGCGTGTGTCCCTGCTCTAGAGCATAAGTGTGTCCTTCTGCTTCTCACTTTTCAGGTGCTACTTTTTTCTTCTTGTTTAAGCACATCACAAGAGTGCATGTATTTTTCGATATCTCAATGGTGAACTGCCCTTCTGCAGCGTGCTTGTGTTACTCTTTCTCTGTCCATGTGCTTCTCTAGATGCGCTTTACCTCATGTATTTCTGCCTCCGCATTTCTTTCACACATGTCCATCTCCACCCAGCTCAATGTTGGGCTCTCTCATCGGTTAACTTTCCCACGCGCCATGTTCCTCTCTCTCTCCAATTAATTTCTTCCTGCGACGTCCATGTTGCTTCTGCCCACCCCATATTGCTTGTCCTGCCATACTGTTGCTTCTCCACCCACTATGATTTTGTTTACCGATCTAACTAGAAACTCTCTAAACAAAGAGAAAAAAAGCTCTCACATCAGTTTGTGGGTGCATACATGCTTAGTGCATGCGTTTCCAAAATAACTTTTTTCCTCTTTTTTTGGCTGTGCCGCACAACATGGGGATGCTGTACAGCATGGCGGACACCATTGGCAAAGCTAATAGGTCGCAAATACTTTCTTATTTCCATTGTTGCACTGACTGGAGATCCTGCCATTGAGTGCATCTCCTGTGATGCATTAATCTTAGTTGTGAACCTTGCAACATAGCATTTCTATTTGGATTTTGACCAATCCTAGAACACGCCCATGTGTTTTAAAGCAATGTACACAAGGAATAATTGTGAACTTCAAGGTGGTGTGTATCTTGGGAAATTACAAGTAGTGCCACAGTGGAGGCTGGTGATGCCACAATTAGAATAATTCCCTGAGCAGTTTCTTGGCACAGAAAACTTTTTTTTATTCCGAGTTTTAACACTGAGGAGAGGTCTATGAGCTGCCAGAGGAATAATCACAGATTTGCAGGAGCATTCTCGGATATGAAGTTTAATGCACTTGTCAAAGCTTTTAAGCTTGCTGTGGCTGGGGCATGCACTTTGTAAACCATAAGAAAAGTGTTTCCACAGGTTGTATGACATAATCATGCATGCATTTACAATGCATGCCTTTACACACATCCTTTAGCATACAATGCCTTTACCATGAACATGCATTTACCACACATCCTTTACAACGCATGGTAAGTATATACAATATGAGTGTAACACACACACATATATGTAAATGTATACTGTGCCCATCCCACCACAATGGTAATACATATATTATACTCTGTATATCTGCATAAATGGTTTATGCCCCGATATATATTTCATATCTATTTGCTTAAAAATGATATTTCTCCAATACTAGGATGCAAAGGCTTAAGTCTGTGCAGTTTAGAAAAAAAACACATTGGAGACGTCGTGACTTTTTGCAGAAGTCATTCTCCCTTGCAAAGTCATTGTAACATTCAGTCGGTGAAGCAGTAAATGACGTTTATCTCATGTTCATTTTGATTCACAGGTGTAATAGAGTCTCCAACAAAAATATCATTACTCATGCAATCATATCATTTGTAAAGCGAACCACTCATCCGTGAGGGTCTCAAGGCGCTGGGGTGGGGAATGCTGCTACTGCTCGAAAAGCCAGGTCTTGAGGAGTTTTCTGAAAGTTAGCAGGTCTTGGGTCTGCCGTAGGTGGATGGGGAGGGTGTTCCAGGGCTTTGCGGAGAGGTGGGAGAACGATCTGCCGTCTGAGGTCGCTCTTCGGAAGCGGGGGACTGTAGCGAGGGCGAGGTCGGCAGAGCGAAGCTGGCGGGTAGGGGTGTAGAAGCTGAGTTGTCTGTTGAGGTACGTTGGTCCGGTGTTGTAGAGTGCCTTGTGTGCGTGGGTGAGGAGCTTGAAGGTTATCGTCTTGTTGACCCGGAGCCAGTGCAGGTCTCTCAGGTGGGGTGTTATGTGGCTGGGGCGAGGGATGTCGAGGATCAGGCGTGCAGAGGTGTTCTTGATGCGTTGGAGCAGTCTCATGAGTTTGGCCGAGGCTCTTGCGTAGAGGGCGTTTCCATAGTCCAACCTACTGCTGACAAGGGCCTGGGTAACTGCTCTTCTCGTTTCAGTGGGGATCCACTTGTAGATCCTACGGAGCATGCCGAGGGTGTTGAAGCAGGAGGAGGAGACGGCGTTGACCTGTTTAGTCATGGAGAGGGTGGAGTCGAGGATGACCCCTAGGTTGCGTGCATGGTCGGTGGGTGTTGGAGCGGTTCCCAGTGCGGTCGGCCACCAGGAGTTGTCCCAGGCCGAAGGGTTGGATCCGAGGATGAGGACCTCAGTCTTGTCCCAGTTCAGCTTCAGTCGGCTGTTCCTCATCCATTCAGCAACGGCCTTCATTCCTTCGTGAAGGATGGTTTTGGCGGTGTGGGGGTCCTTGGTGAGGGAGAGTATCAACTGGGTGTCATCGGCGTAGGCGACGATGTTGAGGTCGTGCCGATGGGTGATGTGGGCGAGCGGTGCCATGTAGATGTTAAACAGAGTTGGGCTGAGGGATGATTCTGGGGTACGCCGCAGATGATCTTGGTGGCTTCGTAGCGGAACGGGGGAAGGCAGATGCTCTGTGTTCTGCCGGAGAGAAAGGTGGTGGTCCAGTCCAGGGCCTTCTCTTGGATCCCAGCGTTGTGAAGGCATGTTCGTAGTGTGTGGTGACAGACCGTGTCGAAGGCGGCTGACCGGTCCAGGAGGATGAGGGCCGCCGTTTCTCCGTTGTCCAGCAGGGACTTGATGTCATCGGTGGCGCCAATAAAGGCAGTCTCGGTGCGGTGGTTGCTGCGGAACCCCGACTGGGAAAGATCCAGGATGTTGTTCTCCTCGAGGTAGCGGGTCAGTTGTTTGTTGATGGTCTTCTCGATGACCTTTGCCGGGAACGGGAGCAGGGAGATGGGCCGGAAGTTCTTGAGGTCCTTGGGGTCCGCCTTGGGTTTCTTGAGTAAGGCGTTGATCTCGGCGTGTTTCCAGCTCTCCGGGAAGGTTGCTGTCTCGAAGAAGGTGTTGATGACTTTCCGGAGATGGGGAGCGATGGATGTGCTGCTTTGTTGAAGATGTGGTGTGGGCATGGATTGGATTACTGAAGGTAAGTAACTTATTATTCTGATGGATACTTCTAACTGCAGATTCCTCACATTTAGAATAAATACCAAACCCTTGTTTCCAAAGGTGGAGGGGGTAATGTGGGATGGGCTAATACCAGAAAGTCCTGCTGGACCGCAAGGGCAAAATGCTCTTTCTGTTAGATCTGGCTGTCAAGGCATAAGTGCTTCATGAATGTCTACATGGGGGCCTACGTCACTGCCTGACAAATGTTGAGAACAGGCATTCCACATGCCAGTCTTGGCCCTGGTGGAATGAGCCCTCAATTTAAGGGGGGTTGCTTCTTAGCCAATACATAGTACAACTTTATTCAGAGGACTATCCATTTAAGTTCTTCTCCTGTAAAGCCTTGCCTTTCTGTGCTCCAGAGAACCCCACAAAGAGATGATCACCTTCCAAATAGTCTGGTGCAACTGCTGTTGAAACTCAATGTATTATTGGGGTGCAACTAGTGAAGTCTCTCCTCCTCTTCTGAAGGAACTGAAGGAGGGTGATGGATTGTCCAATGTGAAAATGAGTCAGAAATTTTGGTAAACGGCTACCCTGGTACTTAAAACTAGTTTGTCTGGGAAAAGGGCATTTAAAGCCTATGCGCAGAGAGAGCCTGGATCTCTCTTCTGACAAAATGAGATTATCACAGTGACAAAAATAGTTTTGAGAGTCAGAAGACACAAAGGGCTGCTGAGCATTGGTTCAAAGGGGGTGCACATGATGAACATCTGGACCAAATTAAGATCGGACTGTGGCATCACAAACGGTTTGCAGGGGGACATATTTTTCAAATTTTTTAAAAACCTCATCACAACAGGTGATTTAAACAGGGATGGCTGGTCTTGCAAATGCAAAATAACTGAAAGGACTGGCAGATAACCTTCAATAAAGCTCACTGGCAGTCCTTGTGGGACCAAAGACAAAAACACTAAAGCATCAGAAAGGTTGTCCTGCAACGGGTCCGTGTCGTGCGCTTCACACCAGGCCACCAACTTTTCCCCGAGCCCTGCATACATGGATTTTGTAGAGTGGTGTGTGGCTGCAAGTATAGCATCCAGAATCTCAAGAGGTAGACCAAACAGTCAACTGCCCCATCTCAACCTCCATGCATGAAGGTGTAGATTGTGCAGGTCCATGTGCAGAACCCTGTTCGGCTGATGCGACTTGAGATCTTCCCAAAGTAGATGCGTGATCAGGTGATAGATGCTCATGCCCAGAAGTTCTGGGAACCACACTCTATTGGACCAATCTTGAGCCACTAGTTTGACTAGTCCCGGACATTCCTGATCTTCAGAACTTGGGGCAGAATAGGAGACGGAAAGGAGTACTTAATTCCTGTGCTCACTCAAGCACATCCTGGAGTATTTTTGGGAACTACAGCACACAAAGTCTTAACATTGCAAATGTTCCAGTTTGGCAAAAAAACTAGACAGCGTTCTCTCCATTGTTGGCAGAGTCCCTGTGCCACCTCAGATAAAGGAGCCATTTCTTTACCCGCCTGGCGCCATCCGCTGTTTGTTCGCCCCTGTGTTCAAATATCCCACCAGGTAGTTAATAATCATGGATATGCCCTGACGGTCAAGCCAATTACAGAGGTGAAGAACATCATCCACAAGACTCAGGAACTCATCATGCCCGGTTTGTTGCAGTACGAAATGGTAGGCGTGGGGTCAATGAGAATCTGTACAAGTCTTCCCTTGATGGTCGTTCGGAAAGTCAGATGCATAGTTCGCAACTCCAACAGATATATGTAGAGTCCTCTGATCACCCCTTCTCCCAGATGACCTCCACAACTCAGCAGTGACACATCCATCACCACCTCCTACTTTAAGTTGGGAAGGAGAGGAGGTGATATCTGCCACTAGAAATGCAGTCTAACAAATACCACTGCAGATCTTCTGCAGTCTCACTTGAAACCTATATGGACTCCCCTGGTACTGGGCTCACTGACTCTTCAGAACCCACTGCAGAGCCTGCGCGTGTCATCTGGCATAGTTGGCAAGCAGGCAGGAAATAGGGAAAGAAGCCTCACAGCCACTCCCACTGAGATCCAGGACCAAGTTGAAACATGAGGATCATAGCTGAATGTTCTACACTCACTGCAACAGAGCGAAGGCCCTGAAGAGCACCATATCCAAAACTGCTCCAATAAGAGGAAGCCTATGTGCATGAGTCGGGTGTGATTTCGGGACTTTGATTGTGAAGCCCAAAGAAGAAAGAAGGTTCTCCATCTTCTGGAGGTGGTTTATGGATGAATGAGGGGAGCCAACCTTCAACATCCAACCCTTGAGGTAGGGGAGAACGGATATCCCTGCTCTCTGAATATGTGCTTCAACCATCACCCTCACTTACGTTAAAACCCTGAAGGGAGCTGGTATGGTTGAATGGGAGCATGGAGAATTGGAAATGCTGCTGGCCTATGCTGAAGTGCAGGAAACATTGTTGGGACTGTAAAATAGGCATTTGAAAATATACGCCCTGTAGGTCCAGTGCGCCTATTTAGTCACCAGGTGCAGAGCAGACAGATCCCGGGCGCATCTTCATTTTGCCCTTCTACAGGAAGGCATGAAGGTCCCTCTTTTGGCACCAGGAAATAGCAAGAGTAACATCCAGTCCCTGTTTGAGGCTGGCACCCTCTGTATGACCACTTTGGGCTGACGAGCCTACACCTCATGTAGTAAAAAGACCAGGTGATCCTCTGCAAGCCTCTCTGCGCCTCTGCCTCAGGGAGGAAGATGCGGTGGATCAAAAATGAAGCGAAGGGCGTAGTCCCATTGGTTGATTTGGAAGGCCCATCTGACTGTTGTAATCTCTAGCCTTACCTGGAGAAAATTTGGATTCAGCCAACGACAGGTTCATTGTGAGCCACTAAATGGAAACAAAAGCAGCTTACTGCTGCTGTCACAGGACTGGGGGACTGTAGGTCTACCGGCTGAGCAGCAATATTCCTGCCTGATCCCCATCCCCTGACCCAAAAGAAATGAGGTGCTTGCTGAGGGGATAGCAGGGAAGCCTGGTGTTGTATACAAACCCTCTGTGGAATCCCCAAAAGGAGTCGGTTTGCAGGGGGAATTGCTTGTTAGGAGCCAGAGGCCCAAGGAGTCTGGTGTCAATTAGATTTCCTTAAAGCACTCCACAGCAGAATTCACTTTCTCACCAATCAGGCATATCCATAAATGAGCCCTGGACATACCCAGAAAAAAACAATACATTTAATCTACGTATGGTGAAAGAGAACCTAACTGGTGTCGACTGCTTGGCCTAGACAATTGATGGTGTCCTTGCCAGACCAAATGAAAATTTGCAGCATCCTAGTCATCCTCTGGCTTGCACCAAGGAGATCCGAAGGTAGACAGCAACTGCAGGCAAGATCGCACTGACCATGTATCAAAGGAAGTCTGTATATCAGCAGAGCAAACATACTAACCACAAGGCTAGGCTGACGCATGAGAACATTTGTTTTTCGAATGCTTCAATCCTTTTAGACTATCATGAGAAGGAATTTGGGGGAATGGTATGGGTGAAATTTATAGGGAAGGAGTTGGTAGAAACTTGAACCACCAAACTCAAAGAAACTAGATGCCACTTCATTAAAGGGCAACAAGGGCTCAGAAGAAGCCTGCCCATGTTGCAGGGCGTCTGTAAGGACAATAGTTTTGACTTCCACAGAGGGAAGCTGCAAAAGACCTCCACTGCACATCTAATGACCACAGCAAAGGAAATCTGTCAGTGGCCCGGGGGTGAGGAAGGGGAATCAACCAAGTATTAGGGGATGTATCAAGCCCACTGGCAAGTTGTATGTCCTTGCACAAATTGTCAACGTAATGTGGGTGTTACACATCCCCATCATCAACATTGTCATCTTCAAATGGTAGAATGCTTGGATCAAAGTCCAAACCAAAAAGATAGGCCAGTGGCTGATAGGGGCTGCACGGCAGGTGTAGTGTTCAGTCAGAATCCTACTGAATGAGGACAGGGCATGTCAACGAGGATTCGAGTTCAGTTCGGAATCAGGCCCCAAAAAGAATATAGAGTCTTCCTCTCTCAGTGTCAACACGAGTGTTTATGTCAAAAGAACTGTTGCTGATTTTAGGGCACCAATGCCGGTGCAGAACCCAATTTGCGTTTGAGGGCACAGATGCCACTGAGAATCAATCCTCTGTCGTTAACCAAATTGGAGGTTCCTGCAGATAAAACCCAGGAGTGCCAAAAATGCACAACATGGCCTCCTTGAAGGTCTCAGTCTGCTGTGACAACAAGCCAGGGAATTCGGAGTGCCCTGGGACCGATGTCTAAATCCGCTCCTCAGTGGTTTGGGAATCAGACCAAGTGGGAAAGTGGTACCCTCACAACGTCTCTAGAGACAGTGGTGAGATGCTGATGAGGCCCCGCTTGGCTTTCTTGTGTTTCTGCTATATACACGATAAATTGTCGCAGCAACTGTCTCTGGAGCGAGAACAAGTCCACATTCTCCACTTTGAGCGTGAGGGGGACTTGCAAGGTTTCTTACAGTGTCCAGTGATGTACAGCTTTGCTTCACGGTCCCAGGTTGGATTTGGGTTCATGAGGGTGCATTTGTTTGAAACAGCCCTGGTGTAGCTTAAACCCTGAAGTCTTTGGAGGGGACACAGTTCTTTTGTACACTGGCTTTAAGTTTTTTTGTTGTTATTTTTTTAAAGAAAAAAATGTTCTAGGACAAGTTCCTCAAATTCCAAAGAAGGAGGAGGGGAGATACCGATTCACATTTGAAGACACGGAAAGAAAGGAACAGACTTCAATGTGTATGGGTGGGATCAGTATCTGCTTCGTGCAGTCACTTATGTTGCAGAAGGAGCATTGCTATGAAAAGCATCCAGATGGAGTCTGCTGCCTAGGGATTATTCTAGAAAAGAAAACTCTGTATTTAGAAATATCCATCAGAAAAATGATTAGATTGTGATTATTATTTTAGAAAAAATTTCCTTTTCATTTTTAAAAACAAAGTCATGAAAACAGTAGGACGTACAAGCCTCAGTCCTACAAGAATACAAAGAGGCAAAAGTACATTTGGGGTATAGCACAACAGCAGAAAGGTCTCCTAAAGAGGCTGCTTGATTAGGGATCCTGAGATGAAGAATGAGAGGAGCGGCTGCTTTTGAAGCATTTAAGACAGTCCTTCGATTGCATGAGAGCAATGAGAGCAGGCGCCTGTATGTCATTCTATTAAATAAGTAGAGTTAGTTTAATGCTTTACATTCAATGCCAACACCATAGTTTATCTATACTTTAGTACTTCAGTTTTTAACAATGCAAAGTAACAGCGCCAGCTGCTTAACCACCGAGTATGAAATGGGGTGGTATGTTCACAATGGAGAAGTGAAAACGAACATAGTACACGCTCATGTAAAAATCTTTGCAAGATGGTTTGTATTGAAAAATGCAACACATTTACAGCGCTAACATCAGTTTGGAGATCCTTAGTGTCACAATAACTGAAAAGCACCTCACCACTGCTCCCTTAGAAAAGGGCTGGCAGAGGCTTTTCCAAAGAACTAAGCAGACTCACTCTGGGCACAGCCAGGTATGCTAGCGGCATTATGGTACATCATGCCTCCCGCCTTGCAGAATGTGGCCAGGGGCTGAATCTCCCATATCTCACAGATACGCACAACCTTGGGTTGAAAGGTGCCCCCCTCCACTGCAAGAGTCTGGCGTTATGAGATAGACCTTATGGTTTCGATCGAAAATGCATGCATACCTCTCTCCATTAGCCCCCCTTTAGGAGGTGTCGCCCTCCTGGGACCCAGGACCTTGGCCTATACACTTAGTACGACGCATGACCTGCGTCATACTGCGTTGTCATACTGCTCATGAGGGGTGAACGTGGTAAAACAAACACTTTCGAACAATATTTGGCTGTCAAATAAATAATGACTGACGACCGTTTGAAACTAGTTCGGGACCCACTCTTAGTACGGTCTGAGATGCGAAAACACAGAAGAGGTTCTTTGGTCTGAGAATTTCTACTCCCATGTTGGAATTCGGAGTATGTAGTCTTCCCCCTCAGCTCGGTTTGATTAAAAGGGAGCGGTGGCACTCCATCATGCCGGGTGCCACGCGGGGTTTCACAGCCAGGATCCAGAGCTCGCAGTTTTGTGACATGAAGTCATTTTGGCTTTCGCCCTTTGTCACAACTGTCCTTTGGCTCGTTTTCAAAGAACTACCTTCCCGGCACCAATGTATAGTGCGATTCTCACAGCATGTTATTTTCATTTTCAACGGATACAAGTTGAGTTTTTTTTTTAATTTGGAGAAAACATACTAGAAATGTTTACTTTCTCCATATACTGAAATAAAGAAAGACACATTTTGAAGGGCAATAAGCGATTAAGGTGTAGCTTTGGTTAAGTCATCATTTATTCACAGCTCACCTTCAATCTAATAATTAAGCGTTAAACAATTCAGCAAAAGAGTCAAACTGTTTCACATATACCAATAAGACACCATAAGAAAAATTAGCAACTATATCCTGTCACTTGACAAGTACCACCCACCTCACAACCTATATCATTCCAAAACTGCCACCTGAACGCCCTCACTACCACAACCACCTCTACTTCCTCCTCTTCATACAGCGGTTTCCCCTCGCACCACTAGCATCAACGCGTACCACCATCTCCCCCCTTAAATGGTAACCTAATGCTATTCCGAAAAAACGCTAAAAACCTACATCATTAAACTTTAGCATGACTGAACTAACTACTCTAAGATCTTATCACCTCAGATAACAGCTTTTCTCTTATCTTCGGCTTCCTTTCTTTTTCCACAAATCTTCCATGTTCGCTATCCCATTCCCACTATCACCCTGACTTGAACTGAGCTGAAAATTCCTCATCTTGATTTGATTCTACTTCTTCCAGCGACAACATCTCTCCCCCCCCCCCCTCCCCCCCCCCCCAGGCTAGCCTACATTGTCTTCTATTCTGAACTCCAACAGTGCTGTTGTCTATTTATGCAGTGATGAGCTTAAGTCCATTTTACAACCCACAAAAAGAAGTGCAGAATATGGGGTTGTGAGATTGAAAAGAACACACACATGATCATCTGATTAGGCTGCTCTTTTTCTAAGTTTGTGTTTTTCAAATTTCCATTTCATAGTGATCTATCTGGTGTACCCAATAAAAACATGTGTAATAAGTGACAGGAGGATTTAGTGTGATAAGATCAAATACATACTTTACTGCAGAAGTGAAGTTCAACATTGCTTATTTATATACGTTTGGATAGACACCATGTTAGAAATGGGGTCTCTAGTTGGCAGTCAGTATACACCCTGTCCATTTTGGGGCCCTCGCTCTAGCCAGGGTAAGTAGGTTACACAGCTAACATAATCCCTGCTACCTCCCTTGGTAGCTTGACACGAGCAGTCAGGCTTATCCCTGAGACAATGTGTAAAGTATTTGTACACACACAGTACAGAGACAGAGACTGCGCTAATTAAGGCGGCAGACGAAATAAGGGCCACAATGGACAAAGGTGGACAGGCTGTCCTGATTCTGTTGGACCTGTCGGCGGCCTTCGACACGGTCGATCATGCAACTTTGATTGGCCGTGTCGAGGCCATAGGCATTAAACATAGAGCCAGGGATCTTATTTCATCCTTCCTGGCGGATCGTAGACAAGCTGTTAAGATGGGTACTTATACTTCATCCACCTTCAGCCTTCCTTGTGGAGTTCCGCAGGGTTCCTCGCTAAGTCCGACCCTTTTTAATTTCTATGTTTCGGACTTAGCGAGGGTAATAAAAGAGTACAACATCAATTTGACAACATACGCCGACGACACCCAGTTGGTATTATCCATTCACAAAAACGGACCTACTGTTGCAGCAAACTTTAAGAACGGTATGAGGGCTATTAGCAGTTGGATGGCCTCCAACTGCTTAAAACTCAATTCATCTAAGACGGAGGTCATGGTCTTTGGAAACATCCAACCTTTGTGGTCCCCCTTATGGTGGCCTGAGGAACTGGGAACTCCACCTCAACCTGTCAGTAAAGTCAAAAATTTGGGAGTGATATTTGATGACAAGCTCCTTTTCCATCACCACGTGAATGCGGTTGTTTCATCATCCTTTAACATCTTAAGGAAAATAAAGAAACTCTTACCGTATCTCCCCATAGCAACGGGAAAAACACTAATATCCACACTGGTGTTTTCACGTACTGACTACTGTAACGCCCTCTTCCTCAATGCCCAAAAAAAGGTTATTTCCAAACTACAACTGATACAAAATGCCTCCGCTAGAGTTTTATTGGGTATTCCCAAACATAGCTCTGTTTCTGGACATCTGGACCAACTGCACTGGCTCCCAGTCAGAAGTCGTACGAAATTTAAGACCCTCTGTATTGTCTATAAGGCAATAAATAATATGGGACCCAAATTCCTGAGAAGTTCTTTTAAGCCTTTGGCAACCCCCAGAACGCTGCGTTCCAATACGGCTCATATGCTTCAGATTCCTAGAACAAGGAAAGTAAACTGGGGAGACAGATGTTTTGCCATAGCAGCAGCAAAACTATGGAACTCCCTTCCCCTTAATATAAAAATTAGCCCATCTTTGATTATCTTCAGAAAACAGATAAAGACGTGGCTGTTTTCCCAACGGCACGACTCATAGATCTCTCAACCATTGCCTTAAAGTTCTATTTACTGGTCTTCTGCCTTTAGCCTCTAGTGCCGAGACACCCACGGGTAATTGTAGCGCTTTAAAAATTGCAAAAATAAATAAATAAATAAATACCTCAGTAAAAACACGACAAAGGAACTCCTCAGCAGTTTGGAAAATAGTCAATATGTATCTGAGTAAAACAAGACCAAAATGGGAAAAATCCAACATACACAAGTAAAGATATGAATTTTGCAATAATACATTTCAAAATATACTTCACTGAAGTCGATAACGCCAACCAGGGCTACTGCGGTATCGTGCACAACACAAATCTAACAGTTCAGTGACACAGCGTCAGACAGACACACAAAACAGCACCTTTGGAAGTGAAGAGACTTCGGGGACCTTGTGATGAAATCCAAAGATGAGGTGTCGGGGCTTCGGGTTCTGAAAGTTGGGCAGAAATCTTTGAGGCCTTGTATGCACACGCTTTGGAGACTGATGTCATGTCAGTAGCGCTGGAATCAGCGGGGCAGGGCTGCAATGTTGTCACAGTCATGCGTTGTGCTCTTCCTTCACGAGCAGTGACCACGGATTCGGTGCAGGCAGCAACATGGTGTGGGTGATAAGTACAGTAGTCAGCCGACCCGGGACTGAGCTGTGAGACGGGCGATGTGTTGTGCTCTTCACAAGTGGTGCCCTCAGGCACAGTGCAGGCAGTGGCAGTGTAGACTAGGTTGGAGTCAATGGCGCTATTGTCGGTAGACCAAGGTCTGAGAAGTTATTAAGGCGGTGCGTTGTGCTCTTCACGAGGGGTGTTCTTGGCTTCGGTGCAGGCACCGGCGGCAATGACGCCATAAAGCAATGTCGTTGGCAGCAATGTCATGGCGGTCGATGCATCGTGTTCCTCACATGTGGTGACCACAGCTTCAGTGCAGGCAACAGCATCTGGTTTGCTTTTCTGGAGGTTACAGCACAACCACTCAGTTCCAAGGGCCCAGGCCAATTTTGGCACCACTTGGCAATGTAGGACACACAACAGGAGAGTCCCAGTGCTGGTAACAAGATATGGAAGAAGTCTTTGGTATCCCTGAGACTTCCAACAGGAGGCAAGCTCCACTCAAGCCCTTGTAAAATCTTGGAAAGCAGGATAATTAATTATACATTAATACTTTATAGTACTAGCTATCCAGGCCATTTTTAAGCTTGGAGTGATCTGGAATAGTTTGAATTATCACACACAAGTTTGATGGTTAGTACTTGTATTGATATTGGACCAGGAAAGGCAATGGGAGGGGCAAGCTGCATAGGCCTCTTGAGGAAGGCTGTGGGATTTATTTTTTACATATTAAAAACTGTTGTCAATTAGTGTTCCTTCTAGATTTAGTGGCAAGTATGAGTCTTATCTCTGCTGCAAAGAAACGGGTAACTAGTAGCTAAACCAAATGTGTTTATGTCCCAATCATTGGATTCTCTCTGGCAAAATGTATAGAGAATGCACATTATAAATGCCATGGCTGGGAAAATGAAATCATCACAGCGGGAAAAGCTATTAAATGGTTTGATAGTGCACACTTAAGGCTAACCTATGTGCATTAGCAAGTTTTCTATACTTTTAGGCTGTTCATTGGTTGTGCGAGATTTTCTTTTAGATACACTTGCCATTTCATCTGAACGGCTGTAAACACCAGTCACTAGAGAATATGAGCACATTGCTTATAGAGCCCGAGAAAGGACAGCATCATACATTTCAAGCTGCAATAATGGCAATAGCAGCAATATACTCCAAATAAACATGTACCCATGCGTAGTCAAAGTGAAATTCTTTTTTCCCATCTTATAATGTAAAGGTGAAAGACAAACACAGCTAACGCGTTTCTTCCCAAAGACATTGGAACATATTCAGGGCACATTATTATGACCCATTCAATTATCATTTTGACATGTGACCATAACCAAGCCTTCACCTAAGGACGCAGATATTGTGACTCCTGAAGCAAATTAAAGTCAAGAATGAAAGATAATGAACTATAGGAATACTTGAACGGATCAGAAGTCCCATGTCTTTGGGACGAAACACGCTGGCTGTGTTTGTTTTTCAACTTTACAATATAAGGTGGGAATAAAGAATATCCCCCTGACAATGCATCAGTAGCTGTTAATTTGAAATATTGACAAATTGGCCTGGACTTCATATATTAAATATCTGACCTCATCTTTAACAACTTAAGGGTGGAGTTACTATCTGCAGAGTGCCTCTCTCATATTTTTAAATGTTCTTGTGATATTTATGTTTCGCCTAGGCAGCACAAGCGCGGTCTCGGCGAGAGATGCTGTATACAGTATAGTGGGGGAAGCTCCGCCCACTTTCCACCTATCTTTGTGTTTGGCTGAAATCCTAAATGCTGCAATCTTATTGGTTTTCAGCAACTTAATCCAGCCTCCTGACGGCCATGTCGTCATTTTTCTCCTTCCATAGCTTTCAGCCCCTTTACTTTGTAAATGTAAATTGATACTTGTATAGCGCACTACTCACCCACAAGGGCCTCAAGGGCCTCAAGGCGCTTAGACGAATACCGCTGTGGAACCCATCCTGGCTTTCCCTGTGAGGCGTCCACTACTGGGCACCCCCAAGGTGGAGGCCAGGCATCCTTAGCGTTGTGGGGGCCGTTGTGGAGATTAAGCAAGCTATTGCCCAGAGTTGCAGAGTGGGACTCCATGATTGGAATAGGCACCGAGGCGAGAATTATCAGGTCCGTGGAATTTTGAGCCCAAGACCCGCCGAGGCGGGGAATTGAACCCTGGTTCCGGGCTAGACCTATGCATCAGGGTCTGCCGCTCTAATCATTGAGCCACACTTCTCCTACTTTCAAAACATTTTTGTTCCCCTGCCTCCCCCTGTTCCATCAAGCAGTCCATGGCTTCTCTGCCCACCACCACCCCCCTCCCAATCTCATTCCTACCTTCTTCGAGGCATGCACTTTTATTTACAATACAATAGGTCTCCCGTAAACCCAAGTCCTATTGCATTTATAAATGCTTGTTTGGTCCTGGGATTGGCTTGGAGTGTTCGTATTTTTCCCTGACCTGTTCACAACACATGCGCGCGCATACAATGTTTTTCATGCTGAAGGAGTTACGTTCATATTTGCAACACGAGCCAAGTCGGGGAAGGTAGATATAGCACAAGCAGGGAAACGAACAGAACAAAAAGAAGCGCGCCGTGTTGAATATGCTGTCCTTTTAATTTCTGATTTGCCGTTTCTTATTTAAAGCCTGCCGTCTTTGCCTATTGCAGGTCACTGGGATGCGCATACCGAATGCGGGCCCCAGGGGAAGTAAGGTTGCAGACCAGTCTTCCCCTGGGGATTTCGCGCAGACCGGAAGGACAAGGTGTGGGGGTGGGATTAGAAGGGCAAGGGGTGGGGATTTGGGAGGGCTTAAAAGGTGTTGGAAGAGAAGGTTCAGCCTCTTCCGAACACCAAGCACCACCGGGGGGACTTTGGAAGAATTTTGTTATTTAGGTGGGTGGTGGGGGGCAGGGGCCGATTTGTCGATCGGCAGGGTGAGGTCTTTGTTTTATTATCGCGGTTTTGGTGTAGCGCTAGAACTTTACGGGGTTGGGGGCTATGGTACCCTTCAAGGGTCAGCTCTCTGTGGTGCGGGCTGAGCGGGCGGGGGGGGGCTGACTGTGGGCGGAGGGCGTATCGGGTGGTTGTAGGGCTGGCTAGGTAGGCGTGTGCTGGGGGCCGGCGTAGGTGCTGCTGCGGTCCGGCGCTAGTTTCGGTGGCTGTGGCACTGTGGGGTCGGCACACTGTTGTGGCGTCCGGCGGGTAGTGTGGGGAGGGAGGGCGGCAGCTCCTGTTTTCTTTATGCCGTTTCGCATTGCCCGCTTCCGTTCGTGTGGGCGGGGGGGTGGGCGGTTTGTGTCCAGAATTACCCGCACTGCGCGGGAGGCGGCCCCCTTGTCAGGCAGGGATCGCAACGCGGGTGATTAGGATGGCCGCGGGGGGATAGGAGGGGGGCAGCGGGCGGGTGGTGGCGTCTGTTTAAGAGCTCTGGCACCTTGCCCGGTATTTGATGCGAGCTGGCTGCCTGGACAGGGAGAACATGGAGCTGGGTCCTGCCGTTTCCTATTTTAATTTGGCCATGAGGTCGGCTGGACCCCGGGGGGCCCGGCGCGGGGGGGGCTGCTGCTGCACATAATTGAGGTGTAAGGGCCTCCTATCGCGGGCCTGCACCCCCTCCTTTTTGGGGGGAGGAGCGGAGTAGCACGTGTCGGGAGCCGGTGCAGAGGAGGGCCTGGGGGGTTTGTCGGTGCAGTCTCTTCCCCCGCGTACAGTGGACACGTGACAGCAGGAGTTGCTCCATGCCGGCTAGGGTGCAGGTCACCTCCGAAGGGTGACCAGGCTACTCATGGCAGGGGTTTTTGTGAGGGGAGCTGCGTGGAAGGCGGTTGGGGGACACAGAGGAGTTTTGGTGCTCTGTGAGTGAGGGTTAGGGACCGCCAAGCACGGCGCGAGGCCCGGTGGTGCTTGGGCCTCACCTGGTTGGAGCGACCTGGTTGGGGGGGGGGGGAACCAGGACCGGTATTGTTCCGGCAGATGGGGATGCCTGTAGGGCGCAATACGGGCTCCAGACGCTGGCCAGCAGCAGTAGGGGGTCCGCGGCGGCCTGCCCTCCATCGTGGGATCGCGCAGCTCGAGCATTGCAGCCTTTATGGAATTTTTTCACTGTTATGATTGCAGCCTTTATGGAATTTTTTCAATGTTATGATCCCAGTGTGTGGCAGTTGGCATGCGGCATGAAAGTCTGCTGATGAGGGAGGGTTTGCGGACATGGATGTGGGGGTATGCCGTGAGAATGGTGAGTGGGTTGGGGGGAGTGTAACATGCGGTGCGTACGAGGGGTTGAGTGGGGGTTGCTCGGGGGGGGGGGTCCAGTAATTAGTTTATTTTGTGTTGCTCCAGGAGACAGATACGGTTACAGGCGAGTAAGGGTGACGACGACGGCGGGAACATCAGCGACTGAACAGGAACAGGAGGTCTTGGATGGACTCTCAGGTACGGGTCTATGGTTGAGGGTAAAAGGGGAGCTGCGGGGGTCTCCGGCTGGGGGGCATCGAAAGGTGGTGGATGCAAGGGGATGCAGGTGCTGCTACAGCAGGCGGCTGGGGTACTGTTTGGGGGCAAGTGACGGGTGGACTTGGGACCGGACTGGGGACTGACGGAGCACACAGGTTGATGGATTGGAACGTGGGGTGACGGTGTTGAGCGTGGTTGACTTTCTCTGCCAGGAGTGCGGGCATTTGCAGACTGAGAGGAGCGCTTGGGGGCCTGAAGGGCCGACTGCCCAACAAACATTAATGGGTGGTATAAGCGGTGTCTGTTCTAGGTTTCTGAGCGGGTGCCATCAGGCTGGGGTTGACTTGCACAAGAGGAATTTGGACAATCCATTTGACAGGCAGGGGATCGAAGGGGCTGGGAAGCCCATCTCTGTGGTTCGAGGCTATGGGTCCATGGCGCTCAGTGTCGTAGGGAGATGAGCCGCGAGTCCGGCGCAGAGGCAGGTTTTCTTCTGGAAAAGGTTTTTTTTGCATGAGTCCAGGGACGCTGGAGCGAGAGTCTGGGCTGCAAGGGGGGGACGTGGACATGGATGGCTGACGCAAATGCTGCCGCTACGGCAGACTGGCAAATGAGTGGTAGGGCTTGAGGTTTGCGCTATTGGTGAGGCAGGTTCCGATGGATATACTGTTCCCGTTCAGTTAAGTACGGCTTTATATAGCGGTGGCTGGGTGTCAGGGCGCTCTGCACACAGGCGGTGACAAAATGGTGTGGCTGGGGGTGTGCAGCGAGTGAGATTTTTTGGGGGGCCTGAGGTGCACGTGGCTTTATAGCATGTCCGGTTTGTTAGCGGTACACAGGAGGGGGGGTGGGGGGGGTTGTAGGCTGGGTGTCTGGCCGGGGAATCTTTGCATGGGCGCACAGAGTGCGAGACTGAATGGTGCATTGGGTGTGTACGCGACAGGGTAGGTAGGGATGGTTTTTGGGATGTGTGGTGCGGGGAACCTGCACGCGGGGCAGTGGCGGAAAGACTCTGGTGCTGTGCTATTCTCATGAGTTACAGGGGTTCTGGAAGTGCATTAGTTTTCACCTGGAGGCGGGTTTACAGTGGTCAATATTGAGCAGCGGATGAATGGGTGACCGGCATTGTTGGCGTGCCCTGGGGGGTACATAATGGGGGCACCTGATTCCCAAGCAGGGCCACTTTGGTGCCTTGAGGCGTTTTGTGTGGTTGGTTTGTCTGGGTGTCTGGATTGGGGGTGGGTTTGGTGGTTACGGTTGGAGGGCAGTTTGTCACGGGCAACGAGATTGTGGTCTTAAGATTGAGGGCATAGGACTGGGGGTGTTTTCCAAAGGAGGAAGGTGGGGTTTTCGGATCTGCAGGTCGTTATGGGCTTTCACACGCAGGGCTGCATACAGTGGCGCATGGTTTGGGTGTTATGGGACTGTTGTAGCAGTGACAGATGGAGGACCTGGGGGATTAGAGGGGGAGCAGCTGCAGCAGTCGGGCTGCGGGTGTCCGTCAAGGTGTTTTCTGTGTTGACGGGGGACTGGACACTAGTCGACCGGGGCTGAGGGAATAAGGATACCATTCATGCAGGACTAATTATTCTTTTCTACTACAGGAGTTGGGAGTGGAGCAGGACCCCAGGCGGTCTCCTGGCGGGAGTGGCCCCCTTGCTACTGGGGCATGGTCTGTCGGAAGAGGCGAGCTAGCCAGTTGCACAAGGGCTGAAACATGATGAATAACTCTGAGGATGTATGGGGGTTTTTTCTTTGGCCTGGGCGTGTGATTTCATGTTATGTGGTAAAGAGTCGCCCCAATCTGAGGTTTCAGGTGGGAGTCAGACGTATGCTGGGATTAGTGGGGTATGGTTTACACGATGATACAGGGAAGGGGACATGGTGCAAGGAAGCAGGTACTGGAGGCAATGGGGGGCGCTGTGGTGAATTGGGGGCCTCGCAGCAGAATGAGTCGAAAGGGTACAAGGAGGGGAGTGGGGATTGCGCTGGGAGGGAGGCCACCGGCATGGATCGGGTCGGCACCTTCCGTGACAGTTACTGGTGCTTTTGGGGGAGGCCTGGGTGGTGGATGGTCGTTCACTGTGGGGAGGGGGGAGGAGGGGGCTCTTGTCATGAGCAAAGTTTTGGCCTAAGTCTTGCTGAGCGGTTTACGCGGGAGGAAGGCAGAAGGGTGGACTGGTCCTGCAAAGAGGGGGGGCAAGTGCCACATACAATATTTAGGTCTCATCGAATCTTATCTGTCTACAAAGGTGGCGAGCAAGAGGGTGGATGGTCGTCCATCGTTAAGGGGACATTTGGCACTAATAAGGTTTGGGCCCCAGCATCCTATCTATCAACATTGAAGGCAAGCAAAAGGGTGTGTGGTCGTTCCCCAATGAAGGGGCCCCTCGTAAACAAACGCACGTTGGGCCCCAGAACCTACTGTTACATTGGTTGCATGGAAAAGGTGGATGGTCGTTCACCGCGAAGGGGGCACTTGGCACAGGAGTGATTTTGGCCAGAATCCTTTCTGTTTACACAGGATGCAATCAAGAGTGTGTATGGTCGTTCACCAAGGAGGGGGTGCTTATTACAAGCAGAATTGGTCCGGAATAATCTTCTGTTACGCTGCATACCAGCAAAGGGTGGATGGTCGTTCACCGCGAGGGGGGCACTTGTACAAAAGTAGTTTCGGTCACATTTAATTCGCTATGTTCACAGTGAAGGCGGGCAAAAGGTGGATGGTCGTTTACCGCGAAGGGGGTACTTGGCACTAACAAGGTTTTGGCCCGGGAACCCCTTTTGTTTATGCTGGACGCCAGTAATGGGTGGATGGTCGTTCACCAGCCAAGGAGGCACTTGTTGCGAGCACAGTTGGCACGAGAATGTCTCTTATCGGTGTGCTCTGGGTGCATGCAGAGGTGGTGGATTGGTCGTTCACCACGGGGGGGGCACCTTTCGCAGACGAGGGGTAGTTTGCAATATGTGATGTGGTCACACGGTGGATAGTCGTTCAACGCATTGGGGGCACTGTCCCGGCCATGGTTGGCATGATGCAATGTGCCCGGTAAATGGGAGTACAGCACAGGTGGTGGATGGTCGTTCACCAGACGGGGGGGGACCTGCTGTCCTGACATGGTTTCGCCCGGCAAAGGTTTGGTTACACAGGGAACATGCAAAGTGGCATGGTCTGTCATGGAGAAGGGGGCACTCCAGACATGGGATTGCCTTGGATACGTTATTTGTTTGCGCAAGACGCATGGGGAAGTGGTGGCTGGTCGGCCACTGGACGCCGCAAGGTTGTGGATGCATTCGCGGCACAGGAACTTGGGGTTTCAAGTGATGCTGGGAACGTTGGCACCATTCGCGATGGACGGTTGTCCCATCAACAGTGAAGTATATAGTACGTACTTTAGGGTGGTGGATTGGTCGCCCACCGGGTGGCGCGGGGTCGGCAAGCAGGAGGCGAAAGGTGCCTGGGGGTGGGGCAGTGAACCGCCCTACGGGGGTTCCCTGGTTGGCGGTACTTTGGAGGGGTGGTTAGTCACATACGGGTGATCCACCCCTCGAGGGGGAGAACGGTACAGGGGTGACCGATAGCGGGTGCGGGAGGCAATGAAGGAAATTCAACAGAGGATGCTTGGAGGGAAAGTGAAGGTGAGAATGGGGAGAGGAAGGAGGTCACCGAGCGAATGGGGAAGAGTCAAACAGGTGAGATGGTTTTGAGAAGGAGGAATGGAGAATGAGTCGGCATGGGGTGGGGAAAGTAAAGTTATTGCATTTATGTACTATGTAATAAAGTCTAAAGGAGTGCAACCTTGTCCTAAAAAATGGCCTTTTACGCTTCAAGTAACAGCGTGGAGTGTGGTTCTTGCGCGATGCGGGCCCCAGGGGAAGTAAGGTCGCAGACCAGTCTTCCCCTGGGGATTTCGCACAGACCGGAAGGACAAGGTGTGGGGGTGGGATTAGAAGGGCAAGGGGTGGGGATTTGGGAGGGCTTAAAATGTGTTGGGAGAGGAGGTTCAGCCTCTTCCGAACACCAAGCACCACCGGGGGGACTTTAGAAGAATTTTGTCCACCCTCCCACCCTACAGGTCTTAAGTGATGGGCTTGGGAGTGGTTTGGGCCTGAGTGTGCCAGTTTAGGGCAGGTTGCAGGGCAGAGGCGTGGCGGTACTTTGGAGGGGTGGTGAGTCACATACGGGCGATCCACCCCTCGAGGGGGAGAACGGTACACGGGTGACTGATAGCGGGGCGCGGGAGGCAATGAAGGAAATTCAACCGAGGATGCTCGGAGGGCAAGTGAAGGTGAGAATGGGGAGAGGAAGGAGGTCACCGAGTGAATGGGTAAGAGTCAAACAGGTGAGATGGTTTTGAGAAGGAGGAATGGAGAATGAGTCGGCATGGGGTGGGGAAAGTAAAGTTATTGCATTTATGTACTATGTAATAAAGTCTAAAGGAGTGCAACCTTGTCCTAAAAAATGGCCTTTTACGCTTCAAGTAACAGCGTGGAGTGTGGTTCTTGCGCGATGCGGGCCCCAGGGGAAGTAAGGTCGCAGACCAGTCTTCCCCTGGGGATTTCGCACAGACCGGAAGGACAAGGTGTGGGGGTGGGATTAGAAGGGCAAGGGGTGGGGATTTGGGAGGGCTTAAAATGTGTTGGGAGAGGAGGTTCAGCCTCTTCCGAACACCAAGCACCACCGGGGGGACTTTAGAAGAATTTTGTCCACCCTCCCACCCTACAGGTCTTAAGTGATGGGCTTGGGAGTGGTTTGGGCCTGAGTGTGCCAGTTTAGGGCAGGTTGCAGGGCAGAGGCGTGGCAGTACTTTGGAGGGGTGGTGAGTCACATACGGGCGATCCACCCCTCGAGGGGGAGAATGGTACTCGGGAGACTGATAGCGGGGCGCTGGAGGCAATGAAGGAAATTCAACCGAGGATGCTCGGAGGGCAAGTGAAGGTGAGAATGGGGAGAGGAAGGAGGTCACAGAGTGAATGGGGAAGAGTCAAACAGGTGAGATGGTTTTGAGAAGGAGGAATGGAGAATGAGTCGGCATGGGGTGGGGAAAGTAAAGTTATTGCATTTATGTACTATGTAATAAAGTCTAAAGGAGTGCAACCTTGTCCTAATAAATTACCTGTTACGCTTCAAGTAACAACGTGGAGTGTGGTTCTTGCGCGACTGAGTGTGAGTGATGACGTGACTGACACACTGGGAGCTAGACATGCCGGCATGAGCACTTCTCCCCTTCTCAGCTAGGACGGCGTCCGTTCAAAGCACGGCCCGCGTTGATCACTTTACAAACACACAGGCTGGGGCTGCTGGGGTTTCCCCACACGAAGACGCCACCCTCTAGTGGATCTCGTCAGCAGTGTGAAACCAACTGCATGCCTAGCACTGCAGCTTCAAAGTAAACATTTGCTCGGTGTCACGCTAGATTAACACGTTTCATCTTTCAGCATCAGTCCCGGTTATCACAAAGCTCAATTATTCGCTTAACATCAACATGTGAAGGCCTTGTTATATATGAAATATCGATACACTGAGTAGCAGAAACGCTGCTTTCTTGTAGGACTGCTGCATTTGAGGATCCAATGGCAAAAGAGATGTAACATGCTCGACTGACATCAAAAGCCCTTACTTTCTGCCCAGGGGGAGGCGTTGTGCACTGTCCTGGGTTTTTGTTTATTCTGCATTCGTTTTCACCATTTAAGATCCCGGTTTGCACCGCAAGCACCAAAGCCAGGGGCCTGTGCCTTTCATTTCCGTGTAAAGGCACCCGGGGCCGGATGTGTTGAGTTTTTATATGTAGCGGTGCATGCCGCCTTCAGCGCTTCACGCCGCTTTGATATTATCTGATGCCACAGGACAGCCGCATTTCTGGTGACATCAATCCACGGAGGACACATTTATCTGTGTTCCACACTTGTTTAAACTTGCAGCCATTTATCTACCTCCCTTCCATTGTCATTGCTTCCTCACCCTTGTTGTGGCTTGCGTCCACCTACCAGAAATAGCTAGAAACAAGCATTGGCAAAGCCAATGTGTCTCGCAGATTTGAGAGCTATTGGTTTTGTCAAGGCCTTTTAGCCATGTAGTGCTGGGAGCCTCGCAAAGCGCTTTTTTTCATAGCGCTATAAAGCAGCCCAGTGCTATTTTTAAATAACTTTCAGCCGTGCAATGGGGTTGAAAGTTATGGGAAAAGCGCTATGAAGGCAGGGTTGTAGGGGGTAAAAGAGCATGAAAAGGTGGGTAATTGGGGGTAAAGCCCTTCAAGTCATTTATTATAGATGTCAGCGTGCATCATTACTGTGCCAAATGCCAGTTATGTTTTGTGAGCTGCAGAACTTAATCATTCCAGCAGCAAATACAAAAAACGTTTGTTCCGTATCTGTCAAAGCGCAATCTGATAAGTATCCTTGTCTCCCCAAAACTTGCTCTTCTCTTCTATTGTTGCATCGCCCATGTTTTGGGACCCCTCCAGTCTTAACATTTTATTTGAGAGTCCTTTCAGTAGAATTTCCAGCAGATAGCGATGTTACCTTTCTTAGAAACCTTGTTGCCTACCGGCTTTAAATCGACATTCTACAACGCAGTCGATAGTTTAGTAAATCAGAATTCCTGTGGACATCACTGTCATGGGCTTTAAGAACAATACGTTACTTTTGAAAATATACTGTAAAATGAAGCTGTATATATATATATGTTGTGACTGTGAGCCCACATACTATAAAATGAAGTTGGATATACACGTCGTGAGCATAGTAGAAGTATTGTCAAAGTGCGCTGTTCATAGTGCTTTAATGCAGCACAGCGCTATTTATTCATAACTTTCAGACATGGAGCAGGGCTAAAAGTAATGGGAAAAGCGCAAGGAAAATGAGTCTGGAAGGGGTAAAGATACATGGAAAATGGAAAAGTACCTGAATTACACCGTGATCAGCGGCAGGACACAAATTAAGGTAAATAAATCTGTGCTTGGTCCATGCTCTACAAAGCAACAAGTAGTGACGCCAAAGCGCCACCTGCTAATTAGGAGGCAGAAAAGATGTGTGTCATTTAAGCTTGCAAGTGAGAGCGCATGCGCTAGTGCTGGCTGATCATGCAAACTCGACCCTAAAAAGCACTATGACACTACGACGCAGCCAGCATTGACCGTGTGATACCGCTTTTAATTTTTGAGGTTGAGCATTTGAGATGTTTCAGCACCCAGGCGAATGTGCTGCATAGCTAAATACATATAAGGTCCCAAAGGTGGGACCAATTGCATTGCAAATGCTTGTTTCTTTTGGAATGGTTAACCCAAGGATTGAGGCACCTGCTTTGAACGACTGAGTGCAGCAACATACCACAACCGTTCTTATCGAACTAGATTGTCTTTGAAATAAAGTTCAGGAGTCACCCTAATGTTTGAAGAATCCTTATTGTGGATTTAACATTTCTCACTGGTGCCCCCAATCTCATATCAACCACAACTACACATCCAGCCATCAACCGTGCGCTAGCACCACTTTCCTCTACTCATTTTATTGTAAAAACGAATGTATTGTGTTAGGGATATTTTACATTTAGCCTTGTAACAGTGTGCCAGTACATAAGGGAAACAAGAACAGCGTACAACTATCTAAAAAGAACAATCACTGCGGCAGCCTTGAAGAGCAACCTTTCCTTTGTTGGGTCCACATAAAACTGTTCCTTTGGATAGGGCTGATCATTTGTGACTTTCACCTTTTTACACACCCTGATGTTACAAACGATATATAATGTAATAGCGTGGTGAAGATTACTTTACAATACACATATTTTTAGGGGAAGGGGAAAGAAGGCAGTTTACCATAAAGGTACTAAAGTAGAAGATTAGGAATGATACCTGCTGTTAACTAAACCTGGGGGGAAATGGTGCATTTTAAATTTCTTTCAGAATCGTTCAAAAGGGTGGCACAGATGGTGAGTTGGAAGCAGAAATTTTCCAGAATACTAATTCTGCATTTAAATTCTTGTACCAAAAGATCCTTTCAATTTGTCAGAGCAATTAAATCTATTAGCTATATTTACACTATGCACGATGAATTGCATAACAGAAATGTGCTACATTTTTGCCAACCTTAAAAAATAGGAAATACATATTTGCCATAACTGCCCAAAAAATGAAACACTACGGGTCTCACAGGCAGCGAGGGATGAGGTCAGGATTTATTTCACTTACGTTTCTGCAAATTGCCCTTAGAAAGATTTCTACAAATGCGTGCAGGAGTCATACTTACAGGCTGCGGCTGTTCTGCGATGCAGCAGTTGAAACACAACCAGAATTCACTCATTGTAAACTGTCTCACAGATCAACACGTGGAAGGAAATAAGTGAACTCTACGGGTCTGTTGGCAGATCCCGCGGAACAGACACTTTCCTCCAACTAATACTAAAAGGTTCCAGGACGTTGACGCCCCAAATGGGGACGTTTCTGGCTGCAACACTGGTGCTCAAAGGAGGACGTCTTCTTTTTCAAACAGTCGCTTTTGTTGCCAAAGTTCAGATGTGAAACCACCACACGATTTTTACTGTCGGTTAGGACCTGAAAATGAAACCAGAAAATCCGGAGTTATTGACCAACAAAATGGTGTGTTTAAATCAGAAGCTGTATGAAAAAATATAAAAGTGTAATTATCATTACTCAAGTGTTTTTCCCAGATTTGTTTACTTTCAATTTAAATGAACATAAAATTGTGCAGAGTTGTGCAAAGCTTTTTTTCATAACTTTTACTTACAGACCACAATGTATACTATGAAACTTTGCTAAGTTAATAAATTGTGAAAACTGGAAACAATGCAAATATTTAATGGTGTAAAGAAAACGTTCAGACAGCACTATCATAACTAGCTCACAGAAGCCAGGCCTCACCTAAACTCAGGGCCACTGGAATTCTGGGGCCAGAGAGGACCACATTATGCTGCATGGTTTCCTAGATATGAGACCGGAAAATGCAAATTATGCTGCATAACGCGCCACATTTTGTGATAGTAGGTTATAATTGTCACTTTTACACATGTGAACACTGCCTGGAATAAGATTTCATTTTATTAGTTCAACAGCAAAATACAGCAACATGCAACAGAAAAGTCAACAGTCAACCTTTGGGAAGTGCCCTTTGTTACACAGCAACATGCTTTGCTGCATTTTTAGTAACGTTTGAGCTAGAAACAAAATATTTTTTAGTAATCCATTATCTGTAGCGTAATTTACAGATTTACTGTGGGAATTGCGGCAAATCCATAATAATGCGAAAAACACTGGAGCCACAGAATCACATAATTCCAGTGGCCCTTGTCTACACCAAATCACAAATGCAATTCTAGGTCAGGACTGGAGGCGAGGATTATGCCTTCTTTCTTCACTTTAATAACATAGCAGCGTTAGGTTTAACAAAAGACTACATTTCCCATGAACCATAGGGGAAAAAAGTAGTCAGAAACAAACACATGGTAACAACCAATCCTCATCCAGGAAACCACTGTCCAATCAGGGGCCAGCCAGGCCAACATAGTCCATCGTTAGTGTTCTTTCCTCCTCTTTGCTGCTACGCAGCAAGATAAGTGCTCTTCAGTTTTTCTCCTAACTGTTTAGTGCTTGGTTTTGCATTATTGTGCTATTTTGGCCTCATTCCGGGCCCAGTGGGTTACCACTGTTGTTTCACTACAAGTTGTTATCGCGGTCTCATCACTAGGGAATACTACTATGATTATCAAGAGGAAGAAGACCCCTCGCTGACTTGCCTTGGGAGGACGCCTTTTATGAGGCGGTGGACACCTCCATTTACCGGGTGGTGGATAAGGCCATATCTCCTGTGGAAGACAGACTCTCCAATCAGATTCATCAGGCTTTTGCCCAGCTCTCTCAGCAGATTGCACCACCCCCACAGGCCCAAGCTGCTCCCCCGCAAGATCCCCTTAGCTGTCCGCCACCTAAACGCTCCCGTGAGGCAGGGGTGTATGTAGATGCCCTTGACCGCCTCAGGCAGGCCTTCCTCAATAGGCGTTCTGTAGCCCCCGCTGGGGTTCCCCCCTTCAGCTCCAGTACTTCCACCTGCTGATCAGGTTCCTCAACATGCCCACAATTAAGGAACTATTCTCCCTTTGACAATTTTGAGTAATTGATGATTTTTACAAGGAACCACAGTTATCAATCACAACAATTTTCCATATGCATATAGCATTACAACCCGCTGACTACAATTGTAACAGATGTTAATGAGCCTCTCCTCGTGTAACAGAACAGTGCTGAAGACAATAGACTAAGGTGGGTAGGTCCATTTAAGGATGAGTCTAGAATACTTTTAGATTGTTTGGTCCATGCATTGAGGGTGGAATGTACTAAATTAAACACAACAAAGACAAACAATGAAATGTTGGGGTATACAGTCTATATTGGTAGTTACTGGTCATCTGGCATTCAAATGGTTTAAGTGGAGCTCCAAACATTCTGATGTTCTAATTGAATTTAGTTCTTAACTGGAAGATGTAATTTAATAAAAATTGAAAAGGATGTTCCAGTGAGAAACAGGCGAGATGAGAGGTATTTAAAGTCATCTGTATTGTAAGAGTATGGGTTTTTAGTAGTGATATATTTTTGAGTGCTCTTCACTTTAAGTTAAGGCTTCATCCACTTCCCGGGTCAAGATTCTAACCAATGAGCCTCTCACCTCACCTTTCCCATCACGTTACAGTGTTTGGGAAAGGGTGGGGTGAAAGAGCAGAGACTAAAACCTTGAATCTGTAACTGTGCAGGTTTAAGGTTTTAGTTTCATACCCCAGACCTGGAAGCTGAAAGGAGTGTAAACAGGACCTGTAGCAGGGTAAGTAAAAAAGATTTTAAAATCTGTTTGCTGAGCAAGTGGGTAAGTGTGTTTCTCTGAATGACACCATGTCCATGATTTGTGTGTGGGGGGGTTGAGAGTGTGTGAATGTGTGTGGGGTAGGGTTGTGGGTGTGTGTGTGGGGGGGTTGTGGGTGTGAGTGTGTGTGTGTGTGTGGGGGGGGTAAGGTTGTGGGTGTGTGTGTGGGGGGGTTGTGGGTGTGTGTGGGGGGGTTGTGGGTGTGAGTGTGTGTGTGTGTGGGGGGATGATGGTGTGTGGGGGGGATGATGGTGTGTGGAGGGGCGATGGTGTGTGGAGGGGCGATGGTGTGTGGAGGGGCGATGGTGTGTGGAGGGGCGATGGTGTGTGGAGGGGCGATGGTGTGTGGAGGGGCGATGGTGTGTGGAGGGGCGATGGTGTGTGGAGGGGCGATGGTGTGTGGAGGGGCGATGGTGTGTGGAGGGGCGATGGTGTGTGGAGGGGCGATGGTGTGTGGAGGGGCGATGGTGTGTGGGGGGGGTGATGGTGTGTGGGGGGGTGATGGTGTGTGGGGGGGTGATGGTGTGTGGGGGGTGATGGTGTGTGGGGGGGTGATGGTGTGTGGGGGGTGATGGTGTGTGGGGGGGTGATGGTGTGTGGGGGGGTGATGGTGTGTGGGGGGGTGATGGTGTGTGGGGGGGTGATGGTGTGTGGGGGGGTGATGGTGTGTGGGGGGTGATGGTGTGTGGGGGGTGATGGTGTGTGGGGGGGTGATGGTGTGTGGGGGAGTTGTATGTGTGTGGTGGGGGATGTTGTGTGTGTGGGGGGGGGTGTTGTGTGTGTGTGTGTGTGTAGGGGTGTTGTGTGTGTGTGGGGGTGGTGTGAGGTGGTGTGTGTGTGTCGGTGTGTTGTGTGTGGGGGTGGTGGTGTGTGTGTCGGTGTGGTGTGGTGGTGTGTGTGTCGGTGTGGTGTGGGGGTGGGGGTGTGTGTGTGGGGGGGTGGTGGTGTGTGTGTGGGGTTGGTGGTAGTGTGTGTGTCTGTGTTAGAGGATCAGTGGTAGGAGTCAGTGAGTGATAATGGCCGAGAGGCACTGTGAGGGAGAATGACAGTGAGTTTAACTGTGAGAAAGAATGACTGAGTATAACTGAAGGATAATGACAGTAGTATAACTGTGAGGATTAGTTACTGTAAGTGAGATTGACAGTGTTACTGAGGGAGAATGACATTGAGTGTTATTGTGAGAGAATAACAGTGTTACAGTGAGTAAGGCCGCGAGAGTAACTGTCTGAGTGAGTCTGAATGAGTGGAACTGAGTAGGAAGGAGTGAGATGGGTTGAAACTAGGCAAGTCTGTGAGATTGAATGAATCCGAGGAAGATTGATTGACAATGAGAGAAAAGCAGTGGGAATAAGTGAGGCTGAGAAAGTCACAGTCTGAGAGAGTGAGAAATGAATGATGCTGAGTGAGTCAGAGTGAGTGGGACTAAGTTGAAACGAGTGAGGCTGAGTGAGACTGGGGTAATCAGAGTGAGGTTGACTGATAGGTGAGTCAGTGTAACATTGATTGAGTGAGAATGAATGAGACTGAGTGAGACCGATTTAGACTAACTGAGAAAGAGTGAGACTAAGTGAGGGAGTTAGACCGAGTGAGTCAGTCAGAGAGGGAACAAGTGTGCCCTCCTCCCCGAACATAATGAGTAGGCTCTCTTGCTCACTGGAATTTGAGCCAAAGATTACACCCACTACTTTTAAAAGGCCCTACATGGCCATCAATCATTTGTCAAATTATGTTAAAGCACAGACAACTAAATTACAAAACACAGAAAATGCCATCTTGACCACAGCCAAAGGTACCTCAGCCTTTACTTGGACACCTCCAGGTCCCACAAGACCCCTAGCACCTCTGGCGTACCCAGGGTTCCAAGTTAAGCCCAATCATCATCAACCTCTACATGAAACCCGCTAGGACTCTACTTACCAATAACAGAATCAAAATTTACCAATACACTAACACACACCTCCATTAGAAAACTTGATCCAATCCCGAAATCCAGTGCATCGGTCACTGCCAGCACCTAATTGAGACCTTGAGGTCCAGAACATACCTCACCCCACATAGACAGAATTCCTATTAGCCAAGAACAAAAAGCAAAACCTAGTCCAAACAAGAATAAAGAACATGAAACTGGAAGAATTTGAACCTCAACTTTCACTCACAGGATGATGAATTATGAGAGCACAACGGATTGAATAGCAAATTTTGAAGTTACTTTCTTGGAAGAATGATTTCAATTTCTTCAGAGGAGAGCACTTGTACCAGGGTATGGGTTTTCTTGCAAAGGTGTTCCTTGAAGGTCAGCTATATGTCCAGGGTGAATCTGAAACTTGGCTTTAGGTGAAATGTGCACGTGGGCAGTGCCTAGATCTCTCTTAGAGCCTTCCAGTGCACACTTCAGAACTAGAAAGATTAAATACTCTTCTAATTTCTCTGGGGACACTTTTTCTCTGGTTTTGTCATGCTGGTCGTTGTATCTAAACAAAGGTTTGTTTTAAGAGTACAGGACAAGCTGGTAAAGTTAGGATTTGAGCTTTTCAGAGGTAAGCAAGCAAAATAAGAAATTAAAGACACAAAGTCTTATGTGCCTAAGTGGATAAAACTTGTTTTACGCTAAAGTCATCACCAGTGATGGAGTGGGGATGGAGATTAAGTATTTGGCCTTTATGAGTTAAGTATGTGATGTATAAAGACTCAGAGGGCGGCTTTTATGAAGCTGTTGAAGTCTTGCCCAGCTGAGAGCAGCTAGACTAATGAGGAATGAAGAAGGGCTAATCGAGCAGGGGAAGTAGACAGAGTGGAGGAGGGAAAGAGGAGGGGAGGGTTAGAGACACGGCATGGCAAGAGGAGGGGGGAGGGTGGCAGGGACACAAACTGGTAGGCGAGTCAAAGCTAAGCCCAAAGTCCAGAAGCTGTGATCCCAGGGGAGTGGTATCACTTCCCCATCTCTGTTACAAGAGGCTCCCTAAGAGCAGTGGACTCTCTCAGAGGGGTCTCTGAGACTCCAAGACCTATTTACTGGATCCTTCCCCAAAAAGGGGAGAAGAAGTACTTATTCAAAGGGCACAAAAGGACAGGGGGCTAGGTGGTGAAAGCAGGCAAGGGGAGATATTCCGTGGAATGGGGGGGTAGGAGCATGGGAAGTAGACAGAGTGGAGGAGGGAAAGAGGAGGGGAGGATTAGAGGCAAGGCAAGAGGAGGGGGAGGGTGACAGGGACACAAACCGGTAGGCGAGTCAAAGCTGCACCCAAAGTCCAGTAAGCTGTGAACCCAGGGGGAGTGGTATCATTTCCCCATCTCAGTTGCGAGAGGCTCCCTAAGAGCAGTGGACTCTCTCAGAGGGGTCTCTAAAACTCCAAGGCCTACTTTAATGGATCCTTCCCCAAAAATGGAAGAGGGAGTGCTTTGGCAAGGGGTGCCATACAATACTTCAATTGTGAGTGGCTCCCTTGGCGCTGTGGACTCTCTCAGCGGCTATCCTGAGACTCCAGCGTATATATCTTGGATCTTTCCCCAAAAAGGGGAGAAGGAGTGCTTAGTCAAAGGGTACAAAAGGACAGGGGGCTAGGCGGTGAAGCGGGCAAGGGTAAAGATTCAGGTAAGAGGGGATAGGAGCAAGGAAGTAGACAAAGAATGAAAGAATGCTGAATAGGAACAGATAGATAGGAGACAAGGAAAAAGCAGAGTCACAGAAATTCTATGGGGGGGGGTGGGCAAGACAGGGAGATGGGGAGAAAAAACTGTGCCCAAAACTCCGGCTGGGTAGGTGACGGTCAGGGGATGAAGCAAGGCCGATCTCCTCAATAGCTGAACAGAGCAGCTCCACCGGGCGTCAGACATAGTGCTCGGACTCCGCTGTCAGGATGGGGATCTGGGCTGGGCACTGCCAGAGCGGTTCCTGGTCTTCGGTAAGGGTGTCCACTGTTTTTTCAAGGTCATCTGCCCTCTTCCAATGTCTGTTACCTCCTTTCTGATTTCCTTAATAAAAGTCTGGCTGTCAGATTTAAGAAATCCAATTTCAGTTTTAATTTCCTGCAGAAATTATGTCATAATAGGTCGGGTGAGAGGATCGTCGGGGCTTTCTGAGGAGAACGCCATAGATGCAGAGGCAGTGGGACCAGCTTTGCTCCACAACAAGGTGACAGGATCCTCTTTTAGGGACAGTGTAGCCTCTTTGCCTGCCTTGTTACGTGGCATGGCCCTCCAGGCAGCAGCGCTCCCAGAGAGGAGTTATGGTAGAGGGATCCAACCAAGACCCTGCGTGCCCCAGAGCACAAAAGCAAGCCACTCACAAGAAGGATAAATAACACCACCAGGATGAGCAGAAGGCGCCTCCAAATAGGAGTAGTGGCTGTGTAGGCGTGAGGGGCGAGGCTACTACCCTACTAAGCGATGGTTGCAGAACCTGTAGCAAAGATATGGGCGAGAGCAGGCAAAGGGCCAGTCGCTTCTCAGGGCCTAATCAACTTTTAGCAGCCCCAGAACATCACTGACCTCGATCCACAAGAACAAGGGGCCATAATAATGCATGGAGCAAAACCGCTCATAGGGGCCACATCTGAGTAGCAGTCTAAGTTGTGTGCTCTAGGCAATGAAGAAGATCGAGGAGGGGGAACAAATCCAGCCCTCCTACACACCCCCACAAGACGCTGACCCAGAGTCCTGCATCCCAGGTGTGCACAGTGCAGCCACTCCGCAAATGTAACAAGGGCCCAAAGCAACAGGTTGGGACCTCACTCACCAGGCAGCCAGACGAACCACAGCCCCGGGGCCTCAGAGTTTGCTGCGTCACGAGCAGGGATACTAGCTCCGTAATATCATCAATGGAAACAGGACACCCCTGTGGCCCATCAGCATGTAGAGCCAGCCGCGGAGAACTGCGAGAGAGTTTTGCGGCCGCTAGGGCCTCGCGGTGGTAGCCATGGGCGCCGCTGGTGCCAATCACAAGATGGCGGCCTCGTTCTTCGCCCGGAACGGGCGCTGCAAACACGGTCCCCCAATTGCCAGACGCAGGTTGCCAGCCGCTCACCAGAAGAGCCCTCCACCACAGGCAGTGCGGGGGGGGGCTCCAGAGCAGAGCGGGATGACCCAGGGGAGGCTCATGCTCAACCATGGCCCAGAATCCGTGTGGGTAGAAGAAATCCGCTCCAAAGCTGCGCTTTGCAGGGCCCGTTGCTTCCCACCCTCTCCCCGTCCTCTGACTGTCAATAGCGGTCCTTCGCTACTGGTCTCTGGCCCCAGTACTTGGCCCCGCTGCAACAATAGGGCTGATGGTGCAGCCCGCGCTTTAATCTTCGAGCCCCGACTGGGCTCCAATGACCTGCCCCACCCCGCACTCAGCCTCCGATCGCCACTGCGCAGCGTGTTTGTCGCCGTACCTCCACGCCGTCGCTACCTCCGTGCTCTGGTCATCCCAGAAACCGGTCCTACGATGCTTGATTCCGGTCCAGGAAGGACATGGCTTGGCAGTTCCGGCTGGACTGTTCCCATGAGGCACAGGGTCAAGGCCGATTTGCATATGGCCATGTCTGAACTGGGGTGGTGTGGAGTGCAAAAAAACGATGGATTTAGGCCCAGATCTCTGTACTGGGGTGAATGTATGACATTGTTCTGCATTCTGTCCATCAACTGTTTATGCACTGGTCGTCCCTCACAGCACTCTGCAAATCATAATGGGCCACCGCCCACGAGCTCCTGACCGCAGCCCTAGCCGCGGGCAAAGCCCAAACTCTGCTCCGCTTCGCCTGGGTGAGTTAGCTCCAGGCCGCCATTTTGGCTGCATTTTTGCACCAGCAGCAGCCGAGGGTCCGGGCTCCTCACAGCCGCTCAGGAGGTGACTCGGTCACCGGGACCAGCTTCCCGGGGTCTCGGCTCCAACCGGGAAGATTTGGGACATTCCCCGGTCTCCAGCTGTGCAGGAATACACTAATAAATGTCAGGCGGGCGCGGAGCTCCGAGCTCACGCGTCCGCCTGCCTCAGGAGAGACGCGTGAGCATCACACCATCCTGCTGGGCAGTGGTCTCTGAGGCATGTGAAGTAGTTCATCCAAGGGATGTGCCTTATTGTAATCCAGCTAGTCATTAGAACAGACTCAGCTCCTGGGAGGCTCCATGCAAGGGCCTCTGTGTGCCACCCTGTGGTTTATGCCTCCTTGGTGGACTCACTACTTGATGTGAAGTTACGCAGCTCACTTCGCCACCTCAGTTCAGACCCAGCTATATGCAAATCAGTCTTGACCCTGTGCCTCATGGGAACAGTCTAGCCCGAACTGCCAAGCCAGGTCTTTCCTGAACCGGAAGCAATGCATTGAAAGCACTCCAGAAAAGAAAGTGGAAGCCAAAGGTCACCATAGCTAGTGTCCAGTAGTACGGTTTACCTATACAAGAAGGAAGAGGGGGGCAGGGCAGGCATATCATCCCACCAGCGCCATTCTCGAGGAGGATAGTCAATCATTTACCTCCCACCCTTACAAAACCACATGTAAACCCTGAACTATAGTGTTTCACTGTCTCCGACACCACACGATCATCTGACTGGAAGACACCACAATTTTAGGTATTTGCTAGATAGAAGATCCACGCTACACACCTAATTTCTGAATATGGAAGACTTTTTTTATGTGAGCATTTTTAGAAGATTTTCTAAAGTAACATTTCATGGTTTATTTGATTTGAAAAGTTCGAAAAACAAAAATCTAAATTATTAGCCTTACCATTTTACTAATGATCAACTTAACAGTATATCATAGCTTATAAACAGCTGAAGGCTGTCAACTTGGCCGAAACACAAATGTCACTTCGAGGGGAATGCTAATTAAGCACATGAACGAACCTGAAACAAATGCAGTTAAACGATGCCCTTTGAATTGCTTACAATGAAGCTTACATAGGTACTTCCTCCATTTCTCCCAAGCCCCGGTCTCTTCGTCAACGCAACAAACAAATAATGCAATCATTATAACTGCAAGCAAAACACAGGAAATAACATTCTAGGCGGAAATGGTAATGAAGGGTTCGAAGCTTGAGTGCATACAATCGTTCTACTCCCTGCTGTTCGTCAATACTTCCCGAGTTCCGACAAACAACCAATGCAGAAACGGAGAGCCAATGGCGAATTAATTTTTTAATTGAACCAGTGAGACGCACGTAATATTAGATAATGCAAACTTCTCAGGTATTGGTAAATAAATTAAAAACGTTAAAGTGCTATTGATAGATCAGATAGTGCTGTGGGTTGGGTGGGCTAGCTTGAATAGCTTTCCTGTGCTCATAAATTGACGTTTCAAACGTCGGTGAAAATTAAATGACTGAGCTTCTTCCATTACATCAATAAACTTTCTTCAAAAGTACAATCATTTTTTAAACGAGTCGGTTTAAAATCTATGAAAATATTCATAAAGAATCAACAGAAAGTGCGAAACTAGCAGATGTCACTTAAAGAGTAACTCCCACTTCTGTACTGCAGTTTGGTGATGTTCAGACTTGTAGTTGGTAAACCCCCTCCGTCCAGAGCTCAAAGTTTCCAGAGCTCAAAGTTAAAAAAATAATAATCAGGAGACAACTCAAAAAGTGGTCCTAAGACATTATACATTAAAGTACACCTAAAAAGAACAAATGATTTGATACCACATGCCAGCTTGAATGATAAAACCACAAAAAACACAACCACATTAACTTAAATCCTATTGAATAAAATATTACACGTCAAGGTTTAAATGTGAAAATAAATCACTAACCAAGATATTACATCTCTTCAGGTAGTACAGAATAACCATTACACCTTTGATAGTATTAGCAATAATCAAACATCAGCAATAGTATTATTAATTTCCAACACTTCGCAAGAATTCGAGAAATTATACTCACCTTCTGAGCTGTATTACCAATAGTCACACAACACAGTCATCTTGTCTAAGTGTACCTACCTACAATCACCACTGAGGCATTGTATTAAAAAAACTCCCTCTGCAAGTATTAGTTACATGACTTCCTTAAGGACCATCTGCATAAAATCATCCTTTAGGCCAGTATAAAGCGAATAAAGCAGTGCCACTGGTACAATTAATGCTAATACTCTGCCATGGTGGACAGACAACACAATCAACTTTTTTTAAGCTCTGGTTTCCTTCGGGGGAGTAGTGTTTGCGGTTACAGCCAATGAGGAGCTGCATGAAAAGGTAGCTGATCAAAGAAAGTAAATTAAAATAAAGGTGTACATTTGAGAATCCGATTGCAGACTTTTCGACAAGACCATTTGTGTTGGGGTCGAAGAGAAAGTTAGTCAATTGCTGCTGTACAGGCCCCCCTCACTTGGCAACAACAGGCTGTACTGTATGGTGGGCCTTTTCAGTGTTGGTAATCTTCCCCTTGCTCTTGGCCTTTGAACCAGGAAGTGATTGGTTATGTCTAGCACTGAAGAGGCTACAATTTTATTGGGATCCGTGGGAGGCTCGGAGGTCAAGCGGCATGTTTTTAGGATCGCTTTACATATCAGAATACCCCTCAGTGCTTTGCTGTGCTGTAATTTTAAGATTCAATGACAACTTAGACGGCCATCACAAGCCTTATTCCTATTTTGGGGATGACCGTAATGGACTGTCCTGCTGAACTGATATACAAAGATACGATAAAGTAGCAGTTTATTTATAAACAGAAGTAGGTGCATGGAGGCTTTAGGTTTAATTTAACTAAATTACTTGTGCTAATATTCACTGAACTGTTTGTGCTTCCTTCTCAGACTTCCTCTCTGGGTAGTGTACTTGACAGAATTATGAATGATGTTACTGCTGTAGTGCAAGTACTGTTTTGACATTTTATTACTGAAATTAATGTGTTGTTCTGATCATAAGACTTTGCTCATTGGAACCATTCTAAAACCGGACAAAGACAAGTTGGCTCTAGTTCTTATCAGTGCCTCTAAACATTGCACAGTATTTTCAAGCCTACTCCGTATTCTTTTCAGTCTTTCTGGTGAACAGAGTACAATAATGATAAATTCAGTGGCCTTTTTTGCTGTTCAAACTAGTAAGCAATTTTCACAACAACATATGCAAGTGAGCGACCCTCTGATATTTCTGACAGTGGAGTAAGAATGATACAAAGTGTCAGATGTTTGATCCGCACTTTGAGTGCTAGTTTCTTCTGCAATGTTTAATACTGCACAACCTCAAAAGTGGATAGAATGATAAAATATGATGGATAGAATGGCTGGGAGGGGCATGGGCACATGTGCCAATGCTCTAGAATTTTTAAATTTTAACTTTTTCAAAATCCATCTTGCACTAATTTATTAACTGATAAGAAGACTGTCTCACTCTGTAATACATACGAAAGACCATAGGATATCAAGTCCTTTGAGTGCTGGAACAGTCATTTCTTTAAAGTCTCAACTTATATAAATGATTAATTCAAGTTTATTTTCGAAAATGTCATTTGATTAAACGTGTTGATCTGATAGCAATATACATGTTTGTTTGCAGAAATAAATATTAACTATTTCCTATATTTGTGTTCCTGGTATTCAGATTAATGTAAAGGTTATAATAAAAATTTAAACATTCACGTTATGCACAACCTTTCATCATTGTAACTTCAAATGTCTATGTTCACTCACGTGGGGATTCTCACTTCCACAATTACTTCAGCCCTCGGGCATTTTTTTCTCTCCTTGCTTGCTAATGAGCAGTCATCAGCATTGCCATGTAAGGTTATTATTGAACATCTTAAGAAAACCCAGCAGGAAGCAGAAAATGTGTGGTTAGTTACCTGCACACACTATCATTGAACCGAAGAAGGACTCACAGGTGGGAAAGAAACCTGGATTACCTTTAACCTGCCTTTACAACTGGCCTTTAAATTATTGGCACGATTTCCACAGACCTCCAAAAAACACAAACCAAACTAGAAGATAATGTATTTGTTGACACTTTTTTCCTTCCAATTCTACCTATAGCTGTATTTTAAAGACACAGACGTACAGCCCATGTAGCAGCAAGCACACCTGCGTTACAAGAACGGATAGGTGCTAAGAACAAAGCACACATTTAATTTAATAAGTAGACACTGAAGCAGGCATGCCTACTTAATTAGGACTGCATCCAAGAGAAACTTAAATTAATCAACGATACAAAAATACAAAAAATATAATTAAAGGCAGAATGGTGAAACAGAAAATACCAGCACGTCTGAATACTGAAAATCAAAAGGTTTGGGAGATAAACTAATTGCTGCACAGTAGCACTGATCCACGGATTTTCAGACTCGGACGGTAAATTTGAGATGTCCAAGTACTACAAATCAAGGGGCCACGCTGGAGAAGAAACCATCAATGAAAAAAGGGAATGGGTGGATAAGTTTCTCAAAAACAACAAACAGATTGAAATCCACTCAAGGAGCAGAAAAAAAGTGGAAACAAAACAAATGGGCTGACCAAAAGGGGATTGAATTACGGACCGATGACCCAGTAAAAGAGGGGAAGACATGTATAGGGGCGAGAAAAAAAAAGAAAAAGAAAAAAATATATTATTAGAAAGAAAAAAAGGAAAGTTAAGTGAAAGCAAGGTGTTAAGCATAAACATTGAATTAGGGCGGGGAAAGGAAAAGAGAAGAAAGAAATTAGAGCAAGACAAAGTTGCAAGCTAGGCAACTAGGGAAATGAAGGCACAACTGCACAGGAATGAGTGTAGGAGAATGCTAGATGGAACAAGGAAACAAAGTTGGGCGTGACCACATCCAGAAACCAGGTGAAGGTGTTGATTTTCTTCCATTGTGCACCAAACACCACATTTACTTGAAGATGCAGAAGCACAGGCATGGAATACATTGGGTAATGCAATATTTATGGCGAGGAATTATGGCACTGGCAAGCAATTGGACAGAACTAAATGCTGTTACATAGTTAACTGGGACGGTGGCGCCCACTGCGACAATTTTTGGTGTCCACATCCTCAGATTCTCTCACTACCACCGGGCAAAACTGCCTGATATCTCTCCAATCATAAGTTACTGCTAAACATAGCGCCCCCCCTCTGAGGACAGCGCTCCCTCCACAGGTCAGTATCCAGTGCTTCTGCACTGGTCGCACTGCCCTGAAGCCGGCCCTTGTTAAGAACCACATCTAAGTAAAACAGATCATGTTGCATAGGTAGGTACATGCCACAGAATCTCCACCTAGCTACCTAGGATACTGTGTGTGTGTATATATATATATATATATATATATATATATATATATATATATATATATATATATATATATATATATATATATATATATATATATATTACAAAAGTTAAGAATGTATGAAAATTAGCATGATAAGATAGGGAAAGAGAGGTGGGATACAGAGAGTGCCAGCTCCGGGGCCAATTTTATTTCTTGTTGTTAAATTTGATGGTCCACCACTGCAACAGGTGGCTGCTCCACGTCTTGCAGTTGGGTCTACAAGAGTGAAGAATTTGGATCTAATTAGAAGGGTACAAAATAGATGCAAATGGCTGGCCTAAATTTTACAGGGAGAGAGTAGAGGTTGGGGATGAACAGTGCCCAAGAATTTGTTTACTTATTGAATATCAATGACTTCAATTTGCACTTCACATCTCATATGAGTACCACCATGATAGAGTTCTTAGATGTCCAAGTGCAGATAATTGAGGATAATCTGACAACTACAGCATTCAGAAAACCCACGACTGGTAATGCCATATTTCATGCGTCAAGTGCGCGTCCGCGACACTTGATAGCTAGCATCCCCTATGGGGAATTGTTACGGCTCAAACGCATTTGCAGCACTACAGAACAATTTGACACATGCAGCAAACTAAGTTTGGATCGCATGAGACACAGAGGGTACACTGAGGACATCCTCAACAGGGCCATACTTAAAACCAATGAGAGACCCAGATCTGCCTTACTACCTAACACCATTGAGCACAATGGGGACATAACTGAAGATAATGCCCCACCCAGACTGATCACCACTTACAGTAGACAAGAACGTAAAATACAGAGCATTTTTAACAAAAACTGGCCCATAGTATTAACGGATCCAATTTTGAAAATTAATTTACCTGAACAGCTCAGTGTGACATTCAGAAGGGCTAAAAATATGGCCATGCTGTTGTCTCAGAAAACAATCACTGAGGCTCCTAGCATTCAAACATGGCTACCAGTCACAAATGGTTTCCGTAATGCACGACATGTCGCGCATGTAACTTTGGAGCTAATACCATCAAGTACAGAACCCCTTTTAAAACTCAAGAGCAAACAATCAGGGGTAAATTTGATTGTCGCACAGAATATGCCGTATACGTTCTTACCTGTACCTGCGGGTTAAGATACGTAGGCAGCACTAAGAACCCAGTATATATGCGAATACTACAACATATCCGTGCCATCATCAATTGTGACCCCGCCTACCCGGTAGCCAGACACTTTAAGACCAGCCATAACAGAGATGTCAACTGTCTATCCTATTTTGTGATTGACATGGCACCGGCACAGAAAAGAGGCGGGGACAGAGACAAAGCATTGAGACGATTAGAAACTAGATACATTCTAAATCTCAATAGCAAGAATCCCAATGGCCTCAATGACAGAGAGGATATGCATACCTTTCTGTAGAATATCCCATCTGTTATAAGACTATGTTAAAACCATCTGCACATTGGTACCACAGTATATTATAGTGACGAACCGATAAACCATTAACTGAAGCTTAAGAAGAATGGTTTACCATATAAGCTATCATTTCTCTACATTCAATCTAAGAATTTTTTAATATCACCTTTTTAGCACTAAACATTTTGCACCACTGCAACAGGTGGCTGCGCCACGTCTTGCAGTTGGGTCTACAAGAGTGAAGAATTTGGATCTAATTAGAAGGGTACAAAATAGATGCAAATGGCTGGCCTAAATTTTACAGGGAGAGAGTAGAGGTTGGGGAGGGGGGGTGAAGGCAACATAGGGGGTAAAGAGTTGGTAACAACATGCGCACAGAAGAAAGAAGCAGACAGGCAATTGAACGAAAGATAGGCTATGGTGGCCTCTAAGGGGAGTAGGAGAGCTGGCATTTTCACCTCATTGGCAGAAGTTTGGGTTGCTTAACATAGGTGGATGCGCTACTAAGCAAGCACTGTTGTTGAGGTCTATGGCCATCTGAACAATGCTTCCTAACATTTACAATTATTGGGGATTCCCAGCTTGACTACTCGGAATGATTCAAACAAGTAATTATATGAAAGATCCAATGCTGGAGAAATAGGCAATAACACAGAGGATAACTAAATACATACAGTAAATCCCAAACATTATGGGGAAAGTAAAAAATCAACAGATTCAATCAAGAAACAGCACTTGAAACAGAAATCAAGAATCAATGACCAGGAGTCACAGCCGCACCTCGGTTAAAAGGACCTTGAGCAGAAAAAGGAACAGAGACTAGGAGAACCCCAGCTAACCCCAGTAATAAGGGACATGGAAACAGTGGATATTTACATTTACGTGCACAAACAGGATGCTCTACTTATTTAGCAGGACAAAGATTCTCCTCACATTTACCTTTGCACAGTCCTGTCAAACCCAAAACATTAGACAATATCCCATCTAACCGCTGACAATTGACTTGGTTACAATGAAGATGGATCTTGTAAGTTATAAGATGTAGGTTTATTTAGCTTAGTTACAGGTAACGTTCCACAAGGAGCAGCATCCTTGCTGCTCAGCCCATTCACTCCAACTGACTAAATCCAAAAACAAACACAACAACCCAATGGCCTCACAGGCTGGCTGAGCAGCATGGGACCTAGAGACTGTGGGACGTATGTATTATACAACACATGTTACAACACATCTTTCCCCCTTATAAAGCCAATGTAAAATACAATAGGACATAAGATGGTAAAAATACCCCAAGCAATATGTCCTTCACATTTATCTATACCACTCTCCAAAAAAATAAACAGAAATGTCTGATCAGACACCCAAACTCTCATAGGCAGGGCCAGGTACACAACACCCTCTATCGTGCATACATTAGGGAAAACCAACTACCAGTTTCCCTTCACAACACACTAAATCTCCAGACAGGACCAGAAACACACAATGTCCTCTACTGCTCACACTAAATCTCTAGGCAGCACCTGGAACACAAAATGTCCTCTACTGCTCATACATATGGGAAAACTAACCGCACGTTCTCCACAGCATTACATTCTTTACAGATCTCACCCCAGACTATCTACTTCCACAAAAAAGAACAGCAGGACCAGATATACCCACTTCCTCTCCCTCAACTACATCCAGAAAAGGACTAGAGGCAAGAACTCAAACCACGATCACAATAAACCCCTCTCATGCATCCAAATAGGACCAGGGACAGGAAGTCAAAACACGGTTTCACTCAATACATGGTTACTCTACAGGACCGAGGATACACTTCATCCTCCCCTCCCGCCATGCCCCATATGGGACCAGGAGTAAGTAGTAATAAACATCTGATCAGCATTTCATATCATCCAAAATTTGCACTACACTAACAGACCTGGCATAGCACTTCACAAAATCTTTAACATGCAATCCAGCATTACTATTGTCAGCATATCCAAAGAAATCAACATTTACAGAAAACTACTCCATAGCAGGTAACATTCAGTGTAGCAATAACCATTTCAAAATAAATCTGCATTAGAAACTCTCTCTGGCAGGTGACTCGCCCTACACCCCGGTGAGCGATATCTCATCCAAATTGGCACACAGCACTAATGACTGCACATGTAATCAGAACAGGCTATCACCCCCAAAGTGATTGTGTTCCAGGCCAGTCACGTTGTACCATCCTCCTACTGCCAGATCCACACCTCCCGATATGCAGATGAAGACCACCACGGAGAATCACGCTCTAACTGGATTCCAAAGCACTGACACAGGGCGAAAACGAGGACTCCAACAGCTGGCATGCACTGTAACAATGCTGCTGACATGCTTCATGTGCTACCATCATATCCACAAACAGCGCATGTTGCAGCATTGAGCTGTGACAAACTTAGTGGCCCGCATGCACGTATCTCACAGGCGCTGGAATTCCTGTGCTGCCACCCTATCCACAAAAAAGGGTGTGCAGCTATTGAGCTGTGACATGAACTAAGTAGCCCATATGCGCTTATGCCACAAACACTGGAATTTTTGGTAAGCAGATCGTGGAAGGCTCATAGGTCCACTTCGATGCCCCCAATTAACATGCACCTGGAATCCCCGCCTCACTGGTCTTTTCAAAAACTGCATCGGATCCTCGCAGTAGAACGTTAAAGGGACATGCGTTTCAACAAATGACAAGAACACATGTCCACCCTTTAGAGGAATGTTAAAACTTTAACCCAACAGCTCACAGCCCCACTAACTCAAACAATGCTGCAGCTCACCAGTCACTGATATTCAGGGTGACTCACACCTCAATGACCCATTTCAGTGCAGGTACTTGCTCCACGGGGAAATCACACAGGTCAGATGTTCCTTGCCTCATCGGTTAACTCCTCACTGGTGTTGGAGAAACAATGTTTCTGCATTCCCTGCATTCCTCTATCATCAAGGTTGTAGATTTCATTCCTAACCGGCATGTATACCAAAAGGACGAGATGCAACACACGCCAACACCAATATTGTTGGTAGAAAAGTCACATTGAATACGCATATGTATTTGACTAAAGCAGGTTAAATGGTGTCAATTCACTTAAATGCTGCCAGTCACTTAAATAACAGATACACACCCGGAACTTCTCTTGACTGTGGGCTGTCCGGTAAAAAGGACTCTGTGGGGCCTACCAAGGCGGTTCCATTATCCTCCAGCTTCACTGTAATGTTCTTTTACTCTTCCTCTTGGTTTCTTCTTTGAATTCTATTGAATTCTATTTCTCCCACCGCGTAGATTCTTTCTCCAGTCGTCGCCAGTGTTACAATGAAGAAGGATCCTTGTAAGTTATGCCAGGTAGGTTTATTTAGCTTAGTTACAGGTACCGCGCCACCAGGAGCAGCATCCTTGCTGCTCAGCCCATTCACTCCAACTGACTCCATCCAAACACAAACACTCAACATTCCAAGGACCTCACCCGCTGGCTGAGCCACAGAGACTGTGGGGAGGGTGCATCATACAACACAGATTACAACAGACGTCATACACATACAGGCAAGACTGTGCCTTTCAGAAGCTGTCTGATAGTTTGACAAACTGGAGTGAACGACTACATGAAAACTAACCACGCTCTGTGCATATTGTGAACATGTTGTGTGTGCTCTTTGGACTCTTGCCAAGATAATTTGCTGATCTTAAAAAGAAATAATCCTGTCAAAGTCCAGCAGTCTGCGCTATCTGGAAGACTATTATTACAGGAAGGGCCTACTTAGAGAAACACCGGCCACTGCACGTTTTTACGAACCTTAATGAAACTTCATGTTAAGCATGCTGGGAGCGACGCGCATGCCTCTCATCCAACTGCCAGCTTCATCATGAGTGGGTGGAATGCTGAACTATCTCAACATTCCCGCTGAAATTTCCATGGAAACAGATTTTGTGTCACAAGACAGTCAAGGCAAGTAGCCCTTGCGGGGGCAGCTGCACTGGCAAACTCACTGACGACAACGTCTGTGTTTTCTTTTTAGTACATTTTAACGGTGAAAACTCAAGTGCCTTCAGCAGAAGCTTTCACATGCCATTACATTTTTTTTCCAACGGAAAGTAAATAAGACCATAATTAAAAGTCAACCAGGCAGCAATTAATGCAAGGTTGCAGAGGTTGTGTTGGTTAAGTATGTGCAATTAAAATACCGCTGAGGCAAACTACTTTGCTGTTTATGGCACCTAAAGGCGCTGCCTGCTGCAGACAGACCAATGGCAGCGAGGCGAACATTTCACGAGTTTATTATCAGCCTGGGCTATGACTGGGGAGAGCAATGAGCAAGGCGGGGCCTCGTAGCGAGACCTGCTGAGGAACCTAATTGGGGCGGGGGGGTGTCAAAGGAGGGCCTCCATGGTTTTCTATGTAAGGCAATCAACAGGGAGCTTAAAGAATGCTCTTTTCTTGCCGACTCTGACATTACAAGAAGCCAGCAGTTATTGTGACATGTAAAAGTGTTGATCCCAGCTTGTGAACATTTAACAGAGTCTGCATAAACTCCGTATCACTGCTCGATAAATAATCCACGTACTGCCTAACCAGGATTCCTGCTTGATTTGGTCAGGCCTGCTTATTCTTAGCCTTGTTTGAGGGAGAATGTTCTCCTATCATTCTGTACTTTAGCCAAAGAGTAACTCTCCAATCTAAAGATTATAAGAGGGAGTGGGGTGGCCAGGGACTTTCAAGCCATGTTTATGTAAGGAAGAATGTCCCAGGTAACCTCCAGTTGATCACATTTTTCCATCTTTTGGTAAAGAACAAGTAAGCCTTTCAGGTGCAATGTTAGAATGTAACTTCATATTGAACATTACCACAATGCCAATCTAATCTTAAATTTGTATAATTCAGTGTTTCCCAAACTGTGGGTCGGTCGGCCGCTGATTTTTGGTGAGTTGCAAAAGTCCAAGCATTACAGAAAGTTGTTTTAAATTCTGTATTTATCTTGTCATATTTGCTGCACTTCGAAACAAAGTCAATTGTCAGTCTACGTCTTCTGACAAATTGATGTTTTTTTTTTACGATTAACTTGGGGTTTACAAACTCCTCTCACTTTGTAGTCAGATAAAGAAAAGTAAAGTGAATCATGTGACAATCTTGCTAGGGTGCATTGAGTGTGAAAAGAATGGATTTTTTTGTAACACACAACAAAATGTAAATACCTGTAAAAGAACTGTGTACTGTACACAGTTAAGAAAGCAAAAATGAAGCACTTTCGCGTACTTCTGAAGTGCTAGGGAAACAAAGGTTTTAATAGGATCAAAACAAATTAAGACACTTTACTATAGCCTTATAGCCCGCCGTAGAGGGCTATACCTGCTATTAAAGCGTTAAAGGCTCCGAGCCGAAGGCGAGGGCCTTTAACAAGGGAGAGGGACTTTAATAGCGGTATAGCCCATCTACGAAGGGCTATAAGGCTATTAGAACATTCTGTCACTAGAGGACAGAATGTTCTAACAAAAAAAAACAACCTTTTGGGAGCGTGAAGGGATTGGAATCCCCTCAGGTTCCCTGAAGCCTTTGTTCAGCCAGAGCTGTGAACAAAGAAACATTGGAATGTTGGAGCTCCAGGCTTATACCAGCCATTATAAGCCCAGAGCACTCCATTGTTTTCAATGGAGCTCCCAACATTCCACTGTTCTAATTGGTGATACATAAATGATAAACATTTACTGAACCCTGATTTCCACATATTATCATATGTGTGCAATATAGTTTTATCAGAAAAACTGTCTGTGCAAATTTGGGGTCCATTTCAATGGAAAACATGCTGCCTGTAAATGACAGTTCACAACCACAGAATGCTTTAGTTAAATAAAACAAGCATTTGCAATGCAATAGGTCTCACATTATTAAAAGTTTGTAAAGTGAGAAATTGGCAGGTCCTGTTTTTTTCAGAGGAGCTGTCACTAAAACAAACAGGTCGCCTTCCTTGGGATGGATACCGTGGGCTGTAAATCTAACTGGTGCCGCATTTCCTCATATCGTTGTCCAGTGTGGGCAGACAAATGGCCTCATTCTGTTGCTGGCGGATTTTCACAGTTTGGCACGCAAGGCACGTGCTTTCTAGAAACTGAACCGCCCCTTTCTGGTGCTAATCCACTATGTAGACTCCTTCCCCATCCTGCCTTCGTGTTTCTTCATTCTCTCCTAGAACCTCTGTTGCATCTCTCCCTCTCCCCTCTGAACTCCGAGGGAAACCTGAGCGGTATGAAGCGCTATAGAAAAAAACATTAAATACTACCCCGCGGCACTACATCAGTGTTACAAGCAGACACAGAACAGCGTGATCAACTGTCACGCTGAAAAAAACAGCACCTGCCAGTTTCTCACTTTACAAACTTTTAATAATGCGAGACCTATTGCATTGCAAATGCTTGTTTTATTTAACTAAAGCATTCTGTGGTTGTGGTTGTTACCCACGTGTCAAAAAAGTACAAAAACTGACCGATCGGCGGAAGCACCCTTCAACCCTATCACCTCCATTCCCAACGAGATACCACGAAGCACAACCAGCAATTATAAAAACTGAGACATTTGTGGCGTCGATCACACCATGTGTATTTGTTTTACAATTTCCTGCATGTGTTGCCTTTGACCAAAGCACCCTTTCAAAGAGAAGTCAAGCGTGACTTTTTATGGTTTGCAGGTGAGACCTTGTTGACGGACTGGCAGCAGATCAGGAATAAAAGAACATTCCAAGGGCAATGCTTTATTTGCAAGCATGCATATAAGCCTGCATTACTTAAGTTTTCCCAGACACGTTTCCTATAAGCCGGCTAGTTAAATGCGTACAGGGACCACCACAAAAAAGCAAGATGTTAAGTTCCCCTTATCTACCCACCGATCACCTCACTAGTAAAGTGTGCAGGCGCCTTTATATGTGCGATCTGAGTTGGCTGGAGGACATGGCCTGTTTTTTTTGAAGACTCGAAGCTTGTGGCAGAGAATCCATACTTGTCTGTTATTACTTACCGCATCTTCCACAGTAGGAAGTCCTATCTGGGTGACGGCCTCGGATTACGACAGTTCGAGTGCAGTTGGGTTTCTGGCTAAACACAGACGTGCCTCAGGGTTTCTGGTGGGCAAGCATATGGTCCATAGAGAGGAATCTTGTTCGGACTCCGGGGATCAGCCCTTCGTAAGGTGCTTAAGGAGTGGGCTAGCACCCCCACCTTGTCATTCTTAACTCTGCCGTCACTGCTCGAAGCACCCCCGCTACTGTTCGACTGGGGTCAGGTGCCATTAACCCAGCTGGCTGTGTGATGGTGGGGGTATCCGCGACTTCTTCACCTCATTCTGTGGCCTGTTTATGACATGGGGCACTCTCATGAATCAGATAGTGTACCCTTGGTGGGATGCACAAGTTACCGGTGACATTTACCTATCTATCCTCCTTAACACTTGTTTACGAGCCATGGGTTGCTGTGTGGAACGAGCGGGATTCGAAGAGGGAGTCTACCACTGAAGGAACGGTGCTAATGTCCATAGGCCTCCGGTGGCATTTACCTGCTACTACCTCTAGGGTTTGGGGGAGGGGCAAGGGGGGATTAACTGCGGAGACTGGGTGGGCGTATTTTTTAAATTAAAAAAGATTTACAACATCATCCCCCGTCCGACCTCACTCGTGCAGGCTAAAGAGCGGCAGGTCTGGTGAGGAGGATGAGGGTGCCCCCCCCCAATGGTAGATAGTTCTGCTCTGAATATTCTTTACATACCTATTGTAAGCCAGCCTGACACCCACCCTTTCTCTTGGGCCTTAGGGGGGTGGTGAGAGGCTGGATATAAGATGGGGCCTCCTACGTGGGACTAGGGAGCTCTATGGGCCCTTACCTGCCGCCTCCTCTCCGGGCCCCTCTCGCCGCTCCAATCCGCGGCGGCCTGTACTGCTTATAATACACGTTGGAGCGAACCGTCAGAGCAGGGGAGCGCGGCCCTTTGTGAGAGTTGTTGGGTGGATATCACTGCTCTCCTCTTGTGACTCCTACCTCTGTGACATATTCTGCACCGGTAAGGCCGAGCACAGGAACTAAGTTTTCTCCCAGAAACCCTCCGATTCAGCCCGGGAGTGGCGAACGCCGCACGCAGCCCCCGCGGACACTGGATGATTCGGCGGGAGACTGGAGCTACCAAGGGATATCCAGGGTCTTTGGGACTATCAGGGAAAGGGGTGCCTCGGCACGTAATCTCCTGCAGTCCGCCTCCAGTGACCGGGGGTGATCTCAACCCATTTGCTCCAAGCGCACCACCTGCTCAGTCTGCATGAACAGAGCTCTGAGCCTGCAGAATGCCTGGTATAGAGCTGGAGAGCCAAGGGGTGGCAGGAGGTAAGCAGGGGTCTGCGGTGGGATTCTCAAGCTATGCTGGAAATGGGCGCCACACAGCATTCTTTCAGCCCCCGTTCGCATTATTCTGAGAGGTGCGTGCCGCGAGCTGCACGGGATGGCTGACGGCGTCCGATTACATTTACTTTCTGTCAGGTGCCAAGATTTCTACTTGATGCGGCGGTAGAGTCTGTGTCTAATACGAATCAGATGCTGCAAAGAGTGTTTCATGTCTGCTGGCTGCCAGGGGAAAAAAGCGGCACTGAAAGCGATCACAACAGCGATCAATATTGTAAAACAGCCCTGCAAGTAGTGCGCGCGCGCCACACAGCAAAGTATGTGATTTCTATTATCACGCCCATAGCCGGGCACGACAATTGCTCTTCCAACGGCCTATTGGTATCTATTACGTGCTTGTTGCACGGAATAGACACCAATAGGCCATGGGAGGAGCAGTGCGCCCACCTTTGGCCAATAGCGTGCAGTCTCATTAAAAGATGCACGCTAGGGCCAATGGTGTGGCTCAAAAGGAAACGCACACACACAAGCGTGTGCAATTCCTAGGTCACCTTAGATTCCCAGTTTTTCACCTACATAATGTCTCGCGCTGCTCAGTGCACTGCTGGGCGCGAGAAATAAAAATCACCTGCCTCAGGTCAATAAAAGCTAGGTGGGTCGCAAAGGTTTATGGTCCTAAAAATTGGGTAGTGGTTCTAAAAAGGTTGGGACTCACTGGCATAATTAAACGCTGTTCAAAAGCTGGATTGATACACAGAAGTGGTAATAGGGTGGCAGATGCTTTAAACCACCCACCCCAAGGATTTGGCAATACTCCTGCATGAGTTATAGTGTGTGATTTGAGGGTGTGTGGGGAGAGGGAAGGTGGTGTGGGGAGGAGGTGGTGTGTTCTGGTGGTGTTGTGGGATAGAATGTGTGTGGTGTGGAATGGTGTGTAGAAGGGTGTTTGGTGTGGGGAGTATGGTGCGGTGGGGGTAGGGTGTGGATGTGGCATTATGGAAAACTGCAAATGCCCTGCTGAATGTTAGCTCTGTGTGAATAAAACTTGGTGAACACTTATTACTAGACAAAAAGTGATTTCCAATATCTAAGTGTGAGCAATATTTTCCTAACGCCTGACAATGTAAAGCCCAACAAATAGGTAAGTATTGGCACAGCAGTATAAAGCATTATACTCAGACCAGCTTTGACTCAGTATTTAAAGTAACATAGCTAGGACAGTTTTCACAATAGCATGTACACTCCTGCACCAAATATCTGCCATATGCAAATAAATCTTGACCCTGCTCTTCATGGGAACAGTCCAGCCAGAAATGCCAATCCAGGGCTCCTTGGACCAGAAACAAGCATCCTGGACCGGTTTTGGTGTAATACCCCATATCAGCCAGGCTAGCTTGAATCCAGTGGTACAGTGAGCAAAGGACCCACGTCTGGGCATACCCATCCCACTTAGAGCAAAAAGTGCTATGCAAAAAAATGGACCAAATTCTAAATAAATCATACCGTCACCCCCAGTCAAGAGATCTGGGTTAATTAAATCCATTGTTCTTTTTCTCACCATGCCACCCCAGTTTAGACCCAGCTATATGCAAATCAGTCTTGAACCTGCTCCTGGGCTGGGCGCCAGGGTGCTTGTTACCAGTCCAGGAAGGACCTGGCATGGCAGTTCGGGCTAGACTGTTCCCCTGGGGAGCAGGATCAAGACTGATTTACATATGGCTTGGTTTACACTGAAATGGCATAGGTAGCAAAAAAATGATGAGTTTAGGCCCATATCGCTGTACTGGGGTGAATATTTGACATTGACCAACATTCTGTCCATCAATTGTTCTTTTCGCATTTGTCACCCCGAGTGGGATGGGAATGCCCAGACAGGAGTCCCGGGCTTTCCATGCTACTGGAGTCAAGCTAGCCTTGCTGATGAGGGGTGAAACTCAGAAACCGGTCCCAGGATGCTTGTTTCCAATCCAGGGAGGAACTGGCCTGGCCGTTCGGGCTGGCCTGTTCACATGGGGAGCAGGGTCAAGACTGTTTTGCATAAGGCTGGGTTTAAACTGGAATGGCATGGGGAGCAGAAAAACATTAATTTAGGCCCAGATTTCTGTACTGTGGAGATTGTGGCTCACTGGTTAGAGGAGGCAGACCTGGAAGCAGAGGTCAGCCTGGGACCAGGGTTCAATTCCCGGCTCGGCGGGGTCTTGAGTCCTAAAATGTCCATGGACTCGACAATTCTCGCTCCGGTGCCTACTCGATTCACGGGTTCACACTCTGCGACTCTGGGCAATTGCTTGCTTAATCTCAACAACGGCCCCTTGCGGCGGGATGCCTGGCTTTCACCTTGTGGATACCCTGCTGGGGTTATCTCACAGGGGAATACCAGGACGGGTTCCCTAAGCAGGCGCTTAGAAACCGCTCGGTGATTTACGCTATATAAATTCCTGTACATTTACATTTACATTGTTTGACAATGTTCAACATTCGGTCATCAGATGTTCTTTTTGCATTTGTAAAGCATCATAGGCATGCTAGCTACCACTCTGATTCCATCTTTAAGTCAACACAGCAAGCCAACATTCACAGTGCTGGCTTATCAGGTAGCGCACCAGTCCAAGTCCCTCCATACTGAGGACATGGGACTAAAGGGACAGCTGAAGATAACACCCCAAGGAAGAATGAGGCCCAGAAGGCAATGAAGGAACAGGCCTGAGAAGAATGGGTATGGTGCTCTGGCTTCTGCCCCTCAGTGTTGCTTTAAAGGGATACAGAAGGATTAGAACTGCCAAAAACACTAAGGCAATGAGCTAATGTAAGTAGAGCAGTGCTAAGGTGGAAAAGGTAGACCATTGTATCAATCAAAGCAGGAATGTTGAAACATGGCTCCTGAGTAATATTATAGTAAGGCCAAGAGGGAGTGCTGGAAAAGGGTGTGAGGTACTGCAAGAAATTGCCCATGCCCAGCTACAAGTTATAGCTTTGCCTCGTCGAGAATTTGGATTTCCCAAAAAGTGACTACGTCTGAAGGTGAAACTCTAGACAGGGGCAAGGAGGCAGACCCGATTGATGAATCACCCTCAGTGGCCATGGAATTTACCTTTGTCTCATTTGGAATCCTTTGGCTCCAGAAACAACTGCTTCAGTGGGAGCTCGACATATCAGACTTTGAGGGACCTTCTTGGGCCACAGCCTTGGACCTTGCCACACTGGAAGATTTTGACTTTCATTTCAGATATCGAGTACCAAGGTAAAAACTAACTGGGACGAACCACTTGGTGAATCTGATTTCCAACCCATCGTGGTCAGCCTGAAATCGTGATTAAGTCCTGGTCAACTGCAAACTGTTGCTTTCAAAGGTACTTTACTTTTTCAAGAATTTGTTTGCATGAGAACTTGAAAAATCCATTACTCTGATTACCCTTAACCTCTTTTACGATCTTGGTGCCTTTTTTTGCTCATTACATGTTACTCTATTTTATGAAATTGGATTGGGAATTTTATTGTTGTGTTTATTTTAATATTGTTGATACTACTTGAATTTATCATGCACTTTTCTTGGGACCGTCTGCTCCTTGTGCAAGAGCGAAGAGTAACTGATAAAAAATTGTCTCGGAACTGTGCTTTGATATGACCAGATTGTGTTTATTAAGGGAGGAGGGGGTCACTACCTAAATTAATAACCCACTTTCTGACAGCTACTATGACAAAGCATGAAAACCTTAGTAGTCACTTAGAGAGCGATGGGAGCTCGAGAGATGTGTTACCATTTCATAGTAATGTCACTGATGTATTGGTGTGTTTCAACTATTTAATACCTTTTTGTCTCAAGTATACATGCTGCTACAGTTTGCAATCCAGAGGATTTAACAAAAAGTGAATACGAATTCAGCTGGCATTTGGAGAAGGTAGAGAGATACATTTTCAACAGGATACATTTGGACAATGGATGATTTGCAAGAGCAATCATCAGCTCAAGGTGCGGAGTGAAATACAGATACAGTTCCAAATGGAAATAAAAGATTTTCTGAAAAATACTGTGTTTGGTGTTGATGACATTTAAGAACTCAATACTTCTCTAGTTCCCAGATCATATAATCTGAATTGGTTGCCCTGACACTTATAGACTGGACACACTCGAAAGGCCAAGCATTGCTGACTGTACATCTACAACTGAATCGTAACCTATGGATGGGAGAAAAGTGAATATAATTTACTACAGAGAGTTTTATATACCATTACAACCACCATGCATTTGGTTAAGAGTAGTCAAGAGTAAATATACTGTGAGAAGTCGGTGCTCGAAAATAAATAAACACCTTACTAGGACTATCAGAAGAGCTGAATAATGAATAACAATCATGAAATATTATGGTTAGGAGTTTTCATGCAGACTAAAGTGGGAGAGAATCACAAATTTGCTAGCATTCGCGACAAGAATTTGCAATTCTATGTCAGGACCGGAGGCTTCTGATTACGCTTCTCAATCTTTACTAGAAGCTCCATGCAGCCTCCTTTCTCGGGTGGCGTTTGTTCCTTGTGCCGCTTTCCCACTTTACTGCAACGTATATGTACCGATTTGCTTTTGAGGCCAAAGTTATGTCTATAATTCTACAATTTATGGGAGCACTGGTAGTGCATGAAACCTATAAATCTTTGATACTTTGGAATGGATTCAAATTCTCACAGATTTATGTTAAGCCTAATAAATGTAAGGCATTAAAATGGTAGTCATGCGAATTGTGATGAATGCACCAATAGAACCATGCCACACACTCCGATACCCTCCCAAGATGAAACCACATCTTGCCACCTCTTCAGGAGCACAGCGCTTCACAAGAAAAGGACGGAGGTTGGTACAGATGCAGACTAAAAACACAAAACTTCATTTGGGTGTAAGCATAAGATGCCAAAGGTCACACTATACATAAACACCAGCATTTTGTACATTGTATGTGCTATGTTATCAGTGTTTTTATAGCACAGAAAATCACCCATCAGGGTATCCAGACACTCTTTAGAAGGTGCGTGAGTCCAGCCCTTGGGGCTTAATCGAAAAGCTAATTCTTCACCTTCTTGCAAAAGTCGAGAAGAGAGGAGGTAGCTCTGGAGTGTTGTGGGACGTCGTTTCAGGCTTTAGGCATCAGATACAAGAAGGTGCAGTCCCCTTTCTCTGCTTTAGTGTATGCTTGAGGTGTGTGCTAGTGAGAGACAGGCAGAGCCGGGGTGTCTGGAATGTTGGTGGAAGTGAATGCGGCTGTGGAGAACTTTGTAGGTGTGGTTGAGGAGTTTAAAGTGTGCATGTGTGTGTATCGGGAGCCAGCAGAGCTCCCTAGGGAGTGGAGTAGTGTGTTGTGTGGCTTGGCACGAAAGGTTGAGGACTAGTCTGGCTGTTTCATCAATGGTTCTTTGATAAATTTTGCCCAGGAAGAAAAACAAAGTGTATAGTGTTTAATTAGCAGCACACAGTTGTAGCAGTTTTATTTAAAACCTAGGCGGGGTGTAATTTAGGTTTTTAGAATCCAAAATGTTATACTGTGAACCCTCTTTCCTTCCTTCTGTGTCGATCTTCTTTCTTCTTTTGCCTTTCCTTTTTTCTCTCCTTCCCTTTTTCCTTCCTTTTTATAATTTGTCATTCTTCTTTTTTGCCTTCTTTTATTCTTTCCTTCATTCCTTCTCTTTCCTTCTTTCTTTCATTTCTTTGTTTTTCATTGATTCTACTTTCTTCTTTGCCTTTTCATTCTTTCTTTTTCTTCTTTTTTTTCCTACTTTCCTTTTGCCTTCTTTCCAAATTTATTTTCTTCTTTTGGCTTTTTTCCTTTTTCATTTCTTCTTCCCTTTCTTACACCTTTATTTCTTGCCTTCTAATTCTTTCCTATTCTTTCCTTTCGCCTTCTTTCTTTTCCTTCCTGCTTTCACCTTTTCCTTTTTTGCCTTCTTTCTTGCTTTTGTCTTTTCCTATCTTCATTCTTTCACCTTTTCCTTTTTTGCCTTTTCTGTCCTTTTTTCCCTTTGTTTCTTCCTTCTTTTCTGCCTGCTCTATTTCTTTTTGTGGCTTTATTTCCTTATTGTTTGCATTCTTTCTCCTTTTCTTCCTATTCTTTTTTTTCTGTCTTCCCTTTATTTTTTTTGTCCCCTTTTTATTTCTTGCCTTATTTCTTTTTATTTCCATCTTTTGGCCTTTATTCATTATTCTGCCTTTCTTCCTTTTTGCCTTCCTTCCCTTCTTCCTTTATTTCTTGTTTCCACTTCTTCCTTCCTTTATCTGCCTTTCTTACTTTGTTCTTTCCTTCTATTTTCTTTCTTTGTCTTTTTTGCATTCTTTCCTTTCCTCCTTATTCTCCTGGTCTTTCCTCCTTTTTTGCCCTCCATCCTGCTATCTGTCTTGCCTTATTTCCTTTACTCCCTTCTTTTTGCCTTTTTTCCTTCCCGTTTTTCCTTTTTGCCTTTCGTCCCTTTTGCCTCCCTCCCTTTTTGCCCTCTTTCTTTCCCCTTCATTGCTTTTCTGCCTTTCTTCTTTTTTTCCTTTCCCTTCTTTCTTGCCTTCTATGTCAAAACTGAGCCTAGCAGCCAATGCCAGACTGATGGCTTTTTGTAGGTCAGCGTTAGTCAAGACCGTTTGATTTTACTAAAGGTATGTATAACATAGTTACCTTATAGGGGTTATTTTATCCAATAGTCTGCAATTGTATCATTTACAATTTTCTTACACCCACTCTAGCTAAGGGGCAATGTCACCTTACTTCAGCCATTCACTGACTTCATTATAAGTTGTAGTATGATGCCAGTTTACAAGACCTCTCGGCTGTTCCTAGGAGTAGTGCATTCATTGTGCAACTAAATCATAAGATATTTACTAAGGAGATTGAATTACCCTTTCTTTTGGGAAGGCAATTCAAGATAGAAGTTCAAATCGAACTTGATGGGCTTGGTCTCTACCTCTTGGACTCATCCCACAGAGACTCGAGATTACTAGCATGGTGAGTCCTTGCACTGCCTTTGCTGCGCCCTCAGTGAATTAACCTCCAGACTGAAGGATCTTGGACCATCAACATAGGGTGTATTCATTTTCAACACTCACACCGCATTGGGAGGGTCTGTATTTGGCTGTCTATCTTCATTGTCTGTCCGTCCTGAAGAAGACCCGCTGTGACACTTCCTAATTGCGCACTTAACTGGGTCAAAACGTGAACGTACTTTTCGGTCTTTGTCCGTTAGGTTTACCGACTCCAAGTTTTAAAAACCTATTTAATGTACACCAGAAACTATATATATTTAGAAATGAAAAGGACAGTTGTCTTCTGTATATTGTGTAAATAAGTTTATGTCTAGTATCACTAATGTATAAACCTCACCCAGTCACCTATGTCACTTTGTCACCTTATTCACTCAATGTTTTGTCACCAATGTCGTTTACTGCCTATTGAATTGTGACAGCCATATAGGATTCTCTGAAAAAGAAAAAAGTTAAAATAACGTTCATATCAAAATTTTCTTGATACTGAGGTTCCATCCTAAAATCAACATAGAAATGTATTGGATTTATCAACTGTTTTTTCATAATTAATACCACAGAATTTCAAAGCAATTGCTCTACCTGACAGAACCATTTGTAGTTTATCGCCCTTTTACAAGGAGCACATCCACACACAAGGTAAATTCCCCTGCTAGGTGTACCACAGTATGGGTACTTTTTGAGATCAGAAAAACTCTTTAGACATTGGCTTTTTATACAGAATGGACAAAAAGCTGGCAGTAAACACCAGAACTATTGGCTTTGCCAATGCTTGTTACTACTTGTTCTAAAGTCAAGTCACACTGGATAGGCACATTGTCTTGTATTTTGGGGTTCATCCAACTTAACTTTAAAGAAAATGCCCTGTGCATTTCGATAAAATGAGGCACCTGAGCTAACGAATTTATGGGTTTCCTGAAAGGCAGTCGATATTTCGTTGAGTGTCCACGAGGAAAAACAGTGTGAAGTTTTCTTTTTTTTAAAACTTTTTATTTGCAAAAAGAAAAAACGTTGGCCATTACACATATAAATTCACAGTCATTACGGTGTTGCATTCACAGATTCTTATACAAGTATACTTCTCCAGATATCATTATACACAAGGTGGTAGTGGTACATGGATCATTACAGCGTTAAAGGTTCGTCAAGGGAGGGGATCTCGGGGGGTTCGCACAAGTTCCCACAGTATTCGTTCCATTTTGACCAGATTGCCACCCATTTCCTAGGACACCCCGGGCCACATAGACTGTCTTCTCTTGCAACATGCACCAGTCAATGTCCTTCTTCCATGCGCTTATCTTTGGAGGTGCTGCTGCTCCCCATAGGCGTGCTATATTGCGTTTAGCAATTACCTGTCCGTGCGTCACCCATAATCTGCCTTTTGCGGACAAGTCTGTGGGCTCCCAGATGTTCAAGAGACACCTTTTAATTTCGGGTCGCAATTCGACCCCCCAGACAGCATGCATACAATTGTGTATCCGCTTTCAGTAGTCTTGTATCAGGGGGCATTTCCATAATATGTGAAGGAACGTCCCCACCTCCCCACACCGTCTGCTACAAAGTCCATCCTCGCTCCTACCTATCAGAGTGTGAAGTATTCTTGCATTAGCGCGGAGATACTCCCTTGGGAGTTTATTCAAGCGCTCTACAAACCCGCAAATTAAATTAAATTAAATTAAATTAGAGAATTTTCAAAAATGTAAAACAAAATGTATTTCCGTGGGGGTAGTTGTCGATCTTGTATTTCATTGGAATTATTTTCCGTTTAGGACATAGCATGCGACCAAACGTTTCTTGAAATAATCACTGTAGAGGTAAATGAGTGCCAGGTTTTTAATATTAAGCAGTAGCTAAAACATCAAAACACCTGCAGAGTTCGCGCAGAGAGACAATGTGATTGCAGAAAACACATGGCAGTGTGACATCTAAATGACAATCTCAAGATGAGGTACCGTTTCCAGCAGGATCATGCGCGTGTGGCGAAGAGGGGCTCCTGCGTGGAGCATCAGGCTGTGCAGAGCTATTCCATTAGGAGAGCAATGGAAATAAAGCAAACTCAGAGCGCACGGTGCCATGCGCAATGAATCCCACCAGCAAGTCACTGCAACTAAGCACGTGACCCTGATCACTACGGACGAAACAACATGTATGGACCAAAACATTTATAAACCATGGACACAGTTCACCTAGCTAGCAAACAAGGCAAAGAAAAAAACAGTACATGTCCGTGGTGGGCATTTGGAGCGCATATGTTTAGGCCTAGAGTGATACAAGCAGTGGGTACATTTTATCAATGCAAGCAGCAGCTCTGGTGAACGGGTAGTGAAGGAAGAGGAGATATTTTTTTTACACGACCAATAAGGGTAGAAAAGGAAGAATTATTGTTAGGTGGGACAGCCATTTTCAGAAAGAAGATGACAACGGTCAACTGGAAACACAACGCTCATGTTTGGCAGAGGTATGCAAGTGGCAGTTGGGAAACAGGTTCGTAAATTATAAACAGAATGGTGATGGTGGAGAGGCAGTGAAAGCTAGTTCGATGCGACTCTCACGCCATCTCCAATAACTGGCTTGGGTCAGGTTCTACCCACCTAAATTAAATGTATTTCCTACACGAGTAAGTGACAGAATGGGGAGGAACTGAAAAGGGTTGAAGTGCCAGTGCGACTTCCTGATTCCTCAAAGGGATTCTAAATGGCCGACAGGAAATAAAGATTTTGAAGTGGAAGATGCCTAGTGCTGGAACGGGAATGTCCCCAGCATGGCATACAGGTGTGTACAACTGCCAAGTACAAGGCTCTATTCTTATCTGGTATTTTGACTTATTTGTTGTCAAGGTGTCATTGAGCACATTCTACACTAATGTAGAATGTGCTCAGAGGCCTAGGCGTGTTTCCTAGGCAAAATGTGATCTGGAGCTGTGCGCCAAGATCACCTTCAGAGTGGACAGATGACTACTGTCCCCATCCTAGGTCTAACGCATAGGGCTGTTGTGGCAACAAACCTCATTTTGTCATCTCATGAGGTTGACCGGTACTTTTTATGTGTGTCAGTTTGTGGCCTATCGGCCTCTTCCATGTAGAGGTCCTCCGTTACATAAAACCCAGAACCTTGCACTGACATGTACGTGACGTAAGTGAGTACTATGCATGTAGCACATGGGCAGTATTAAGAGTTCAAGACTAAAGAAAGTGGGGGCCATTTTAGATGCCCTTGTTCACCATGGTACAAAATGGAGCGTGCGAACAGCTTTCCCAGACAGTCGAAATATATGACCTACATTCATGTAGCTGGAGGGTGGAGTTCCTGAATCTACGTTGCCACCTGTCTAGACCCCTGTCAAGGTTGGATTTGCCTTGCTGTGTGTATAGGCCCGTGTCAGGCTGCATATACCTTGCTATGTATACCAGCCCAGATCAGGGTTGCCTCTACCCTGCTGAGTGTACAGCCCAGGCCAGACTGTTACTGTCAGACTATGCATACTGACCTGGGGTGTGTTGCAGGTGCTCGAATTGTTCATTGGGCAGCTTTAGGGCTGTGACTGCTATTACAAGAATCTGTGTCGGCCCAGCAGCAGGCAATGACTGTTGGGCCCATCCAGTGATGCCAGATGACACATGGCTGAAGACCTAGGAGAAGGCTTGAAGCCTGAATTGTGCAGTACTGAGTACTGTTGTGTAAGTAAAAAGTACTTCCGGTTGCAAAAGATGAGCGCCAGGTTGGACATTACATTTATTGTTTGTGTTGCTTGACTGGGTTTTGATCTTGTGTCCCTCCCCACATCACAATCCTGACAGGCCAGAGGCTGCTTACTATCATGACCCTGAGATTTCAGCATGGTAATGATTCTAGCACAGTTTGCAGGGGCATTGAAGGAGGTTACCCGGTACACCAGCGGGAAATGGTCTCAACCAACATGCTTGGGGTCCAATAATCCCGGTCTGCCCTGTGGCCCTGTACAGGATCAAATACGAGGGATTTCAACTTTACAGGAGATCCTAAAGGGTGAAATACTGTACCTTTAGTGGAAAGGGCATTGTGATGGGTGTTAATCCAATTTAAATATCTTTGCACCCTAGGTATTGTATGCCTCTGGGAAAATATTTGCAGTCCTGAATTTTCATCACCCACGTCACCATTACCCTTCCTGAATCAAATAGTTCTACTCATTTTACACTTTATTCACTGGTGTGTTTACATCAATAAACCGCCTGCGCTCAGTATAGTTTTATTCAATGACAAACCGCATCAGAAAAATATCAATAGAACCTCACAAGCCATGCGTCAGATACTCTATCCAACACGGATAGAATAACCCAAGGGGAATCAGAAGTGCGTGTCTGAACTACAGAATCGAAAACTCTAATAATGTGGTGGCTAAATAGTTCCTGAGATTTGCACAAAAACATATTAATTGTACTAACCAAAACCACTAAATAAATAAACAAAAAAGAGAACTAAAAATAAATAAAGTGAGCAAAGGAAAAACCAGAAAACAGAGGGCAACGGATGCACATCATTAAAACAACTATGCAAAAATCGATCTACCAACAAAAAGAATTAAGTCAACCCATCAGCTATAACAAAAAAAGTAGTTCGGATTTCGCGATTGAGGAACCAGTACAGAGAAACTAGAGAAAGATGACAGCATAGAAAACAAAGCAGCAACTGAACAAATGCATAAAAAGTACAAAAACATATGTTAGTTTGTTTTTCTATTTAATATACTCGAAACGGAGCCAGAGATCAATCGGAAATCAATAGACAGAAAAAATAAACCCCTCCTGGCAAGACCATATGCGGTGACCTCACTGTGAGCGAAATCTAATACATTTCACCAAGAATGGAGAAAGAAATGTACTTATGTCATGACCTATGTAGTACAATACTATTGTTTTACTTTTCTAGAGGGTAGGCTTCGTTTCGCATGTGCTAGTATATATGATGGCAATCTAGACAAAACAGGCGGTCTGAACAAATGTACAACAGGCCTTGTAAGATACACTGGTTGCATTCTGCAGTTCCAGTGTGATGTCGCTTGCTCATCTGAAGTCGAAAATGCTGCAGTCTAACTGCCTGTTCGTTTGGTGGGAGGAAAGTTGTTTCTGCATTTTTGCAAGGGAGGTTGGAGTGGTTTTGGTGGGCTGGAGAATTAATCTGTAAAAAGTTTAGGCTCAGCAGTAATAGCTTGCATCATCAGCAGTTTTGGATTGACAATCATTGACCGCTTTCTGTGCTATGTGATAGCCAACGAGTCTTCAGCTCAGAGTCTGCTTACACCACGTCACAAAGACAGATTATTTCAGCTAACCTCAAATCTTTTGAAAATACTTGCCATTTTCCAGGTAACTCTATCAAATATATTTTTCACACATTAGCCTCAGGAAAACTTTCCATTCTCGAGACACTCACTCCTTCACTCTAAGACTTTCCTTTTCTTTAAGACTTCCATTTTTTTTAACACATTCACATGAAGCTAACTGGAAGTTCTCTCTGCACAGGAAATCATGTAATTTTAAATGTAAACGTTTGTGTTTTCTTATATGTTGTTAGCCTAGTGACAAAATCTCAATGCGCATTAATTCCTTTATGATCTAAATCTTGAGCCCACCCATCCTCGTCCACATAACTTGGTCAATTCCGTAAAAGCTGAAACCAAACCCAAGGATATAAAAAGTCAACATTTCTAAACATCAAACTTTGTAAGGAGGGCTTTAGGGCAGGGAGGAGAGCACATCGACTCCAGATAGCTCTTTAGTAAACTATGTCAGGGAGAATCTCCATAACTACCTTGGAAGTTTACTACATTGAAGGGCCTCTAGAGGGCCACAGAAGTGAAGCTTGTAATGAGTGCCTGTGAAACTTCTCTTGCCTGATAGGCCCAAGACCACAAATCAAAATCCTCATTAAGAATAACCTGGGGGGGGCGTGGTCTGCAGCCGGAGGAAATGGCCGCACTCTATGAGGCGGCTCCTCGGCCCTCGCTCAAACATCGGCTCCTGATCCTTAGCCGAAGCGCCTGATTCCCCTCCACACCACGGGATGACGCTTGAGAGAAGACCTGGTCTCTATTGCCTGTCTCCTGGACGCCTCCGGGCCCCCGGTGGCCGCTGCAAGCTCTCTACTCTCTGCGGTCCCTGAATCTAAAGATGGCGACCACAATTGATGCTGTCTGCGGGACCCGACTCCGGGCCTGATTCTTTGGCCCTGGTGCTGCTGAGACGTGCTGCGGGTGGCGTCGGAGCCCGAGGGGACGACTGGGGACGGCCCCGCGGAGACCTTGCTCCACTAGCACCAGTGAGTGCTGACTTGTGCGGCCGCCTACAGAACCCCCCCTGCCTCCCGGGGTCCGTTTCACGCGAGTCCCCGGCTTTGGGCCTGCTGCCGGGGACTGCCCAACTGTTGACATCTGACTCCCCGCTCTTGTGACCTGCCGCGGCGGCCCCCTGGCTTCCCTTTGGCCCCCGCGGAGTGAAGCGGGGGTTGTGCTCGCCTGGGGGGTACTCGGGGGGGCCGCCCAGACCTACCGTCACTACGCAACCATAAGGGGACCAGTTCGTGCTGCAGCAGAGGGGGCCCACATCTCCAGGTCCTCCGGGCCCACGTAAACTGCACCACTGCATCCTTGACCCCGAACAGCGCAGAAACAGGGGTGATCACTCTACACGACCCCTGCCTTCTTGTCCTGAGGGCGCCTACCCAACGACTAGGCCCGATCGCGGTGATCTGCTGCCCACCCTAGGCCTCTGCTTGCATTGGAGGGCCACTTCCACGACCCACAGAACCGCGCCCGACCAGCTGGGGCTCTACCCCTCCGTGCAGAGGCATACACCGTCGCTTGGACCCTGGGGCTCCCCCCCCCCCCCCTCTTCTCCTGGACTACTGGGTTGGCCTGTCTCCCGAAGGGGGCGCTTCAACACACAACTGGCCACCCGCCCCACAGTGGGTGATGCTTTAACGCTCCCCGGTGCGTCACTACTGTTCTGCTCCACTTCTCTCGCTCTTACTGGAGCCCTAACCTCTCAAGCTGCGCCAGCCCCTTGGAGTTATTGGCGGGTAGCCTGCACTGGAAGTGCAAGGGCTCGCTCTTTCTTGACTGTGCTCTGATTCGCTCCATTGGACTACGCAGTGAAAGTTGACCCTCCTGATTGCTTCCAACAAAGGCAACAGGCCGTCCAACCAAAGGCAGATTAATAAACTCTCCTGAGGGTCTAAGGGTGAATCCAAGGAGGGGAACCCAGAATCTGCACCCAAAACCGCGACTCCGTCCCCGCCGACTCGTACCCCCACGCTGGAAGACATGATGGAGGCGATAGCCGGGGCCCGCTCTTCGCTGGAAACCCGGATAGACTCGGTGAATGTAGAGGTCACCCTGTTGAAAGCTGACCTCCGCAAGATGGACTCCAAAGTGAGAGACAGAGGTTAAAACCACATCGCTCATAGACGACACCTCCACCCTCCAGCAACAAGTGGCGCAGCTTCAGAAACAACAGGTACAGATGGGAGAGCTCCTCGACGACTATGAAGGACACACAGGGCGCAACAACATCCGTATCCTGGGGGTTCCAGAGCGCCTCGAGGGGCCAGCTACCGATTTTTGTCGAGAATTTAATTCTGAAACATCTGCAGCCAAAACAACTATCTAACTACTTCTCAATAGAGAGGGCACACAGAGTCGCGGGGGCAGACTGAAGCCGGGCGCTCCCCCGCCCCATCATCGCCCAGGTATTCAACTTTCGTGACCGTGATGTCATCCTTCAAACGGCACGAACGGCGCCACCCCAACGCCTGGAGAACGCTCAAATGCTGCTTTCCTGACTTCACCATGAAAGTCCAGGCCCGTAGATGCAGTTTCCTTGAAGTCAAAAGGGCACTCTGCGCCCAAGGCATAAAATACGCCATGCTGTTTCCCGCTAAACTACGTGTGGAGCCAGAGGGCAAGACCTGGTTCTTTGTGTCCCCAGAGGAGGTCTGGGACTGGATAGAAGGATGGCGTCCATCGAAGACCGCTCCACCTCATCGCCGAGGTTCACTTGCACGTACTGATCCAAGTTCTCTCCTGGAAAGCCAGGACTTGTTCACCGACGGCACTCAAGGAGACCAGTAACTTTTTCGGTTGTCCGTTTCTCTTCTGCTGTTATTCCAGGACCCTGGCCCATGATCAGCCTTGCTTTGTTGAGGCCCTCTACCATAGATCGCCAGGGTCTGCTGGTTGGCGCCCGCCCACAGTCTCCAAGTATCCTTTTCTGGTCTGGACATTATGGATCATCCAGGTTGTTTCCTTAAATTTGTAATGTGTGAATGTCTTTGCTGATGTATTTTGTTCTTAAAGGTGCATTAGGCTCTGCTATCCTGTTCATCCAGAGCGAGGGCACCCATGGCTCTCTACTTACCCAGTCAATGCTTGGGACGGCGACAGGCACTCTGCCTAGTTGGGGAGTGGATAGTTTCAAGTCCGCGGGCAGGAAGGCAGGGAGGGGGGTTTTAGGGTGTTCTGTTTTGGTTTTCTTTTCCTTTTGTGTTTTCAGCAGTCTTTTCTTGTCACACTTCACTTCTCCTTCATCGTCGAACTATGGCGGGCTGGCCGCCTTGGGTATCACCTAGTCCCCGAGAGCACTGGAGACCGCCTGATCCTGTACCCCATCTTGTCCCGATAGACCGGGGGCCCGAACTGCCCTTTTTCCACTTCTCCGTCCACAGATCCTGCGTTATCCACCACCATGTCGCAGCCCATGTCTAGAACCCTCACGATACGGTCATGGAATGTTAACGGGTTGGGGCACAAAATAAAACGGGGCATAGTCCTTCAATACTTACGGTGCCATCCCCTGATATCGTCTTATTGCAGGAGACGCACTTAGTAGGCAACACTTGTCATGCTCTACAGCGAGGCGGCTACAAACTACTGGTACACGCAGGATTCACCTCTGGAACCCGTGGCACAGGGATTCTTGTTAAAAAGAACCTCACACTTACTCACACGAAGACATGGGCTGACCCTCTGCCAAGCCATGCCTTCCCTCGCAGTTCGGGTTGGACTGTTCCCATGAGGCACAGGGTCAGACTGATTTGCATATGGCCATGTCTGAACTGGGGTGGTGTGGAGTGCAAAAAAACGATGGATTTAGGCCCAGATCTCTGTACTGGGCTGAATGTATGACATTGTTCTGCATTCTGTCCATCAACTGTGTTTTTTGCATTTGTCACCCCGAGTGGGATGGGTATGCTCAGACGTGAGTCCCATGCTTTCCACACCACTGGATTCAAGCAAGCCGGGCTGAAGACGGCTGGAATGCCAGAAACCGGTCCTCTGTAGCTCGTTTCCGGTCCAGGGAAGGCATGGCTTGGCAGTTCGGGCCGGACTGTTCCCATGAGGCACAGGGTCAGACTGATTTGCATATGGCCATGTCTGAACTGGGGTGGTGTGGAGTGCAAAAAAACCATGGATTTAGGCCCAGATCTCTGTACTGATGTGAATGTATGACATTGTTCTGCATTCTGTCCATCAACTGTGGTTTTTGCATTTGCACTAGTGGAGGCCACTTGGGAGGGACGTCCCCTAAACATTATCTCTGTATACCTTCCACCGTCCCTAGTTTGCAACTCCCTCAAGGAGCTAGGCGCCAGACTGCTAGGCCTCCCCAATGGCAAACTCCTAATCGGGGGGGGGGATTTCAACATGACAATGTGTGACGAATTAGACCGCCGACCTAAGCGCAGCTCTCATCGGCAGAATTCTGACCTGTCCTATTTTGCACACGCTATGGGACTTGAGGACATTTGACGTCATCACTATCCAGACACACCCTACTTCACACACTACTCTAACGCACACAATAGCATGTCCCGCATTGATTATTTATTCTGTCCCACGCGGACATTGGATACTTCATCCGACCGACCATCTCTGATCACTCACCCCTTAGTGTGGATCTAACTTATCACCGCCAAATTGCACGGGGTCCCATTATTATTAACCCCTGGCTCATGCAGTTCCCAGACATCAAAGACAGCCTGATTGAGCTAACCAAATTTTATTTCGCGGAGAACCTCGGTTCGGTGGACTCCGCTGTCATGCTTTGGGAGGCATACCTAGCGGTTGTCAAGGGCGAGACACTGGCGCTTAAGATGGGGTACTTACGTAAACACAACGAACAGATCCTTCAGGCCGAATCCAACCTCCTTGGCCTCAAAACGTCTCACAATGCTGCCCCATCTGCAGACACGGCTCGGCGTCTCCAAGCCCAGCAAATGGACTACATAGCGTTGGCACAGGAAAAGGCGCAAGGCTGATTGCTTCACACACGCCACCGCATGTATTAGTTCGGCGACAGTGCAGGTAAGATGCTTGCATGGCTGGAACAGTGAGACCAAGGGTCCAGATGGGTGTCCTCCATAACAAGACCGGATGAGCTCAAGGTTGTGGACCCGCAGGAAATAGAGGCCTTCGCCGACCACCTGGAACTCATTTATACCGCTGCTACGTGCTACACCTCAGAGGAGTCCAGACAACTTCTGGGTGAGATGCGCCTACCTACCATCTCAGACGCTGATAAGGAGGCCCTGGATGCCGACATTACGGCGGAGGAGCTCACTACGGCGCTGTTTGCTGTTAATTCCGGCAAGGCTATGGGCCCCAACGGGGTCCCCATTGAATTCCTGAAGGGCATGGTCCCGGGAATTATCCCCCACCTCAAAAACATGTTCGAAGAAAGCTGTGAAAGTGGTACCCTACCGCTTGATCAATGACTAGCCTCCATCGCGGTAATCCTCAACCTGAATAAGCCGCCCACTGACTGTGGCTCTTACAGACCGATTTCCCTGATTAGTGCGGAGGCAAAGGTCCTGGCTAAGCTCCTGGCAAACCGCCTTCTTCTCGTGCTTCCCTCCCTCATACACGACGACCAGTCCGGTTTCCTCCCGGGCCGTAACACGGCACTAAATCTACGGCGGGATAATAACGTCTTGAGTCGACAATCTATCATACAACAAGACGCCGCCATCTTATCCCTTGATACCACGATGGCGTTCGACTCGATCGAACGGCCCTATCTCTTTGAAGTCCTGCTTCAATTCGGCTTCGGGCCCAGCTTCCTCAGCTGGGTGCGGCTCTTGTATACGACCTACTGGTCCAAGTCCGGGTCAACAACCACACGTCTCGAAGCTTTCGCCTTCACAGGGGCACCCGACAGGGAAGCCCCCTGTCCCCACTGATCGCCCTCACCCTCGAACCCCTAGCCCACTGGGTCCGAACGGACGTCTCCATCAGAGGCCTCCAATGGTATGACGAGATAACGGACAAGATTTCCCTCTATGCCGACGACATCCTGATATAAGTAGCTTCCCCCCGGTCCTCTATCAATAGCTTATTCCATGTTCTTACCAACTTTGAGAAATACTCGGGCTACTCGATCAATTGGACCAAATCAACATTGTACATGCCTCATGGCCCCCTGCCCCGTCTACCCCGGGGGTTTTCCATTGCAGTGGCTCCAGATGGATTTAGGTACCTCAGTATTTATATCACGTCGGACCCCAAGGTGTTCCATGATCGCAACCTGTTGGGTCCCCTGCGCAGACTGCACAGTGATGTGGCCCACTGGCGGTCCCTCCCACTCTCCCTGGCAGGGCCACCTTTTTTAAAATGCTGGCGCTCCCGCGTTTCCTGTACGCTCTGCAGAATTGTCCTTTTAATATCCCGGACCTCTATTTTAACACTGTGGAGAGTGAAATCCGCCTTCTATTGTGGGATGGCGGGGCAGCCCGTATCGCCCTACGCAAACTCTTTCAAGGTTGATACGACGGTGGCATTGCCTTACCTAATCTCCGCCTCTACTATTGGGCGTCGCAGTTGGTTGCGGTCAATCATTGGATTCATGGTTCACCCCTGAATCTGGCCTTCCTTCTTGATAGATACCAGACTGGACGGGAGGGCTATCTGGGGGCCCTCTACAGTAAACCAACCAGGATTAGATATGTCGGACCCATGGCACATACGGTCGCAGTCTGGCATATAGCCAACAAGAGTTTGGGGTGGTCAGACAAACTCACTAAGGCGACACCCTTATGGTCATCGTAAAGCCTGGGTTCCCTTTCTTCAGGGATTCGACAAATGGGACACAATAGGGATTTCGACGGTGGGAGACCTTGTGCATAGGGGTAAGCTATTGACATTTCCTGATCTTCAGACCAAACATTGCCTTGCATCAACAGAATCTTTCCGCTATCTGCAAATCAAACACGCCATCCTTGCCGCCACTCCAGACCTCAGGTCCATCCCTGAGACTTCCCCCTTGGAGGACAGACTACTATCAGAACCCCTCCCTGCGAAAGCCATCTCCTACACTTACCGCAAGCTTTGTAACAATCTCCCCGATCCCTTCCAGACCCTGCGGAACAAATGGGAGGGAGACCTGGGTGTCCTAGATGATGAGGAGTAGCAGGTGGCCCTTATGTCCCACAGAGAATCGGCTATCTGCCACAGGTTCAGACTAATTCAACTGAAGGTTTTGCATAGGGCCTACATGTCCGCTCAAACACTGGGCAAAATTGGTAGACGCCCCGATGCATTGTGTCTGCGAGGCTGCGGCTTACCTGGCCCCTTTTATCACATCTTACGGGAGTGCCCAGTAGTGCAACACTTTTGGGGTGGAACAATCCATAAAATGAGCAGTTCCCTGGGTAAGCCACTCCTACCGTTGCCAAAAGAATGCCTTCTTAATGCGTTCTTAACATATGGGGGGCCACAGACCTGAATGAACTGGAACTGCAGTGGGCGGCGTTGGGTTTTCTACTAGCTAAAAGCTCCATTGCGACGAGATGGGGCTCCCAAGAAAAGCCGCTGGTGGTGGAGTGGATGGCCGAGATGGATCGTTGCATGATTGCTGAAAAGACAGTTTACAAAATAGGACGCTGCCCTAAGAAATGGGACAAGAAATGGGGACATTGGAACAAGTATCGGGGTGAACTCTGCGAATCTCCGACATCTGAGCTAGCCATGGCCCTAGTTGGACCCCCGGGACGAATTGTATGCTAACTTTAATTTTTGCTTGATTGTACCTTGATTCAATTGCATCGCTCTGATTGTGATTGATTTCCTGACTCTGTTTTTCTTTTAATAAAATCTTATGTTAAATTAAAAAAAGAATAACCTGACATCTGCAATGCAGTAGAGCAGAAGTCTTTAGCATGAAATGAAAAAAAAAAGAATGTGCTATATTAAAGGGCCTGAGCATGTTGTGAAGCAAAAACAAATCACAAGGAGGCATCACAATTTAGATACTCTTACAAACTTTATCATTACTTTTTTGGATGGAAGCACTGAGACAGCCCTGATTGCAGCAACAGATGACATCCGAGCCCTACTTGACAGAGGAGAAATGGCTGCCCTCCTCCTCCTGGACTTCTCTGCAGCCTTCAACACATTCTCCCACCACACACTCATCCAGAAACTTCGCCAGATCAGAATCACAAACGATGCGTTCAGATGGATGGCATTCTTTCTCAAAGGCCTCACCCAGAAAGTCTGCCTCCCCCCTTCACCTCGATCAGAATCACAAACGATGCGCTCAGATGGATGGCATTCTTTCTCAAAGGTCTCACCCAGAAAGTCTGCCTCCCCCTTCACCTCGCACCCCAAGAACATCACCTGCGAAGTACCCCAGGGATCATCCCTCAGCCACACCCTCTGGGGGCCAATCTTCCTGGACCATTGAAGTGTCACTGCACCTATCTGGGGACTGATCTGGGGTTTCCTGTTTGCATGTTTGTATGCCTACTACGTGCCACCCCACCTGGGACATGTCAATCAGTGACCTCGGACCTGGGTCTCAGCAGCTGCCTAACTACCTATTTCTGAGTCTGGGTTAAAGTGGAGTTCATAACGAGGTAATTAGTCAATAAAGATGTGACTTTGTTTTTATACATGTGTGTATTATTATTCATATTGACATCAAATTCTCAATATTAAAATTATGATATAGTCGGCTTCGCTGCTTACTGCAATGGTTGTCTATTCTGAGATTTTGTGTACAGTTGTGGTCCTGAGCAGGCATGGTTTGAGGGAAAGGGGAAGAGAAGTGGAGAGGTCTGTTGGGATGGACATTCTTACTATCATTCCATTTCAGTGTATCTTTGTAAAGATGTAAAGGAGTGGTCAGATTTTATAGAAACTTTAAGTAAGAACAAATTATAATGAGGTGCAAGTAATATGGTCAGTCTAACTAAGGGTGTCTCTCAAATAATTTGAGTTGCAAAGTTTATAAGTGGGATGCGCTACTGTTTTATATGAAATATTGTATGGTGAAACAGTGTGCATACACTAATAAATACCTTTAAAATTAAATGAGTAAAATTATTGTACCTGTGCTACCACACAAGACAACATCATCAATTTGTGGTGAACCACATGCTAGATAGTATTTGATAAATATTTGGCTATATTTTCAAGAATGTGAATTCATTTAAAACAGACTATGCAAGTTAAAATACTACAAATGATAGGTGAGATAACAGTATGTGTCGTATAATCTACTTTCAAATGCATACCATTTTGCACAATTTTGTTTTCCTTACCATATGATTCACTCAACCCTTTTGATTATTTGGCTCAGCATCGCTGCATAAGTCCAGTGGTCATCACTATATCAGGCTAAAAGCATAGCCAAGAGTCCCATTCAACCGCTACACGAGGTACAGTAACAACTAGCTCGCATAAAAATGTGTTTAGAAATGACAAGCAATTGGGCAAATTAGCAAGAGGCTCCCATGCACCTTGGTGAAAAAGCATTATTGGCGGACCTTTGACAACCTAGGAATCCTTCTCTCTGCTTCTCACAAGCGTCTTAGAAGACATTAAGGGGGTCTCCGACCTGTCACACAGGTTTCATCAACTGAGACTCTTTTTTTCGTCCCTTAATTACATTTTAGGAGTTTCTCTCCTTTTTTTTTTTTTTTTAACTGCCACTAGTTTGTGTTGGAGGCCATCCATCTGGTATATAAATACGTATAGCATCCTATGTCCCCAGATTCTTGGCAATCTATGATTTCCAGCACCCAGACAAGTAAACACTGCATGTGCTCTTTAATCCAATGCCTGTTTAAATGCATACAGTACTTCAGTGTCTCTCTTAGAAAAACTGTATTAAGAAAAAATCTGGATTTAAGCCTAGAATAATTTGGCGCATGGTGCGGCACCCATTTCGATTACTTTTTCAAGAGCTGAAGATGGTGGCATTTTAAAAGTAAAAGAGTGAAAGAGTTAGGGGGTAAGGGCACATTCAAGTAGGAAGTATCACCAAGTGATTTTTCTATATAGAGAATAGGAAAAAGAGCACTTTTAAGGGGACTGAAATAAAATAGAAAAGGATTATGAGGAGCCAAGGGCCCGGCACAACTTGTCCTCTGCTTAACACACTCCACATGCTTAAAATAATAATTAAAGATTAGGTGCCTACACAAGCAAACTAGATCAGTCCTGTGTTTTGTCTTCGGTGTAATTAATTATGGTCCGATGAATACGTCTGATTAACTCTGGGTTCCCTCTGGGACCCATATGGAGATACCACTTTTGATGAGTCCCACAGGACAATTGTTATACTAATACTATTGCCACATGTAGCAATGTGCAGGAAGGTCTGGCTGCATGAAGTACTGACCTCATGGGAGGTTGTTTTATATAAACAATAGTTCAGGCAGGTAAAAATGAGTAATTCAAGCTCAGAATTAAATTCACAAAATGATTTCAGGTTACAATGTTAATTGCTCTATAATGCCTAATGCAAATCCAAGAGGAAAACAAAAACAACAAAGGTTGGGGTATAAATGAATTATTTTATGAATTTAAGTTGCATTCATAAGTGCCCCATTTCAATATACACTTTAAACATTCTGTATTTTTACATAGCGGTGCATCAAAACAAGGTGATTGTGAAGTGATTTATTGTGCAGTTGTGATCAGTGACTTATATACAAGTGAGAGAACGAGGGGAGGGGGTAGGATGGTTGGTCAAAGTAATGTTCAATTGGAGTTATTCCTTTGAGCCACAATGTTTGAGAGGTTCTCTAGAATATTCTCTGTTCGTCCAGGGGTTTGTCTACGTTTAGACCCTAGTACAGCCCGATTTTCGGGTCACAGCGGGTCTTCATCAGGACGGGGAGGTGCGGGAGGGGTGAGGTCGCCTCTGGGGACCCAGAGGGGTCGCGCCCAGACTTAACTTGTGCTGAATCTTTGTAGGCAAATTGCTTTAAGTTCCAACGGGGACCGGGTTCCCTAGTCCAAGGGTAGATAGCTCATTCAATTCCTTCTAGAGCGTCTCCTTTGGATTCCAAGTATTTTCTAAACACGCTGTCACGGGTAGCTTCCTCTCGTTGACAGGCCGTCTTCAAACTGACTTCCCATGGGAGAATGGGCAGGAAGCATGGCTGCAGGCCCTGCGGCTGACTACAGCTCCACATCTTTTAGCTGTCTTAGACTGAGTGCCCCCTTTTTGTTCCACAATGTTAACTCAGCACTCCAGCCAACACTTGTATGGCTCAATATCTCAATCAGCCATACATGCACATTGTCAATCAAATGCAAATCTAAGGTGACTTTACAATTGACTGACTTAGAGCTGATCTTCACCACGCTGTTGAGAATAAAGATCTCTTGCACTACCGGACATGATGCAAAAAAATTAAACTGAAGCTTGGGCTGTTAATGGATAGACATGCAAATTTTGTGTTGGTCCAGAATAAACATCCAGGCACAGAGGTCTGGAAGTGCCCACTGCTAGTCACAGGTAATGCAGATGATAAATCACAGAATTACAGAGGTTTAAGATTAGATCATCAAAGCAGGAAGAGGATCACATGACCTTACCTCTAGCCATCCACTTAATTACCTTTTCAACTATGTCTCTCCATTCACACCCTGCATGTATGTACAGTTCTATTTTTGTGTAGGGTTACGGTGATTCAGAACACCCTTGATTGCAGCCTTAAAGTAGAACGGGAGTGCTTCATATACTGCATGAAGAAAACAAATATCACAAAAGCAAGGATATGTTGAACAGATTGTACTTCCCTTACAGTGTTTTAATGTGCATTGCACCACTTAGTAAGAAAGGAGTAATATAACTGCCCGTGACTGGTGTTACAGTGCTTTCCCTACAGGACCAGTTTTCCTATTTATGTTCTTCTTTCACCCAGTAAGAAGCAGAATTAAAGTTTGAAATTGTTCAAATGAATTGTAGATGGGGAGTATATGTTTAGGGATTTGAAGTGTACAATGCTCTTGTACACATTTAAAAATGTATCAGTTCTTCAAGCAGTACATGGGTGTGGAGTTCTTACTGAGATGGCCTTAAAATAGTTCTACTTCCTGATGACAGATGGAAGTAAAATGTTGAAATCTTGCAAGTGGATCAATAAGAATGTGGACAATTTTTTTTACAAATAAAAAGTGTGCTATAGTTCCTCTTAAATGTAAACAATTTACCTCACCACTTAGATACACAGTCTTTTATACTATATGAATTATAAACCAAAGATTTTCTGTAATTTATTAATGCTGAGCCCTGCACAGCATTCAGCACATTTAATATGGCTTTTCCTTTTTTTTCTCAGGGAGCTAGTAAACACAATCATCAAAGTCTGTAAATAAAGTCATTATGATTTGTGTCTGCCCACTGCTCCATGTACAAAGTGATGTCATCAACAATATCATATGAGGTGTCATCAGTGGTGTCATAAATGATTTTACAGAACATGTCATGAGTATTGTAATATATGTGATCATAAAGAGTGCATGGCGGGGGCGCAAGTTATAGTTAGCTGGGCAAGTTAAAATTTGCTGTGCTAAATATAACTGGTGAATGTGTGTGTTTTTTTAGTTCAAAAAGTTAATGTCCCTGAGATTTCACCCAACTAAATCTTGTTTTTTTTTCAGTAAGAGTGAAAGAGAGAGCACAAACCTTTGAGCCAGGTAAACTCGAAAAGTACACCACCAATCAAAACACCCAAGACATCTTTGAAAACCTCAGGGCAAGCAGAAGGACATGGGCTATTAAAAATAAAAAATGTACTTTGTTTAAAAAATTTCGAAATAAA